>NC_054371.1:172554490-173754490 GCF_017654675.1 Xenopus laevis
TAAGACCGCCACACCTCTTGAGTAGGTGGAGTATTCCGAGTGATATACAGCCGCTACCCAGTTACGTTTCAAAGCTAGCACACGCTGACCTATAAGATGTGTTTCTTGAAGCAGGACTATGTCTGCTCCAGATTTCCGAAGCTGGCCCATCACTACAGAGCGTTTTATCTTATTATTTAGCCCCCGGGTATTCCAGGACAACACAGTGAATTTTACAGACATAATTTACTGTATAAAATAAACCAGCACCAGTGGGGGGTCCCCACCCGGGAGCCGCTACCCAAAGGCCCCGTAGCTTCTTGTAAAGTGTGGCAAGCAGCCATAGGTTTCAGGCCCAGGGCAGGTCGCCCCCACGGTGCGTGCACATCATAGCATTTACCTATAGAAGACCTAAGCATGACAATCATTACCTGCTCCCAGAAGAGTGAAAGAAGAGAGAAAAGAGAAAGCAAAGAAAAATACATACATATCACCCACATTAACCCCCCTCCCCGCATCCCCGCATCCCCCCCCAACTTGGGGATACCTGTATCCCATAACGAAAGAAAATTCCAACTCAGAACGTGGTCAAAGCAGTCTCTAGTCCTTCGTCAAACAAGGGCGTTGTAAATAGAGAAAAAGCCTCTAGGTGCTCTCATTATGACGGGCTCCATAGAAGCCGGGGTAAAGCAGAGTGACAGGCCGCAACGGCTGTATCGTGTGCTAGAAAGGGGAGGTAATAAACTAGGAGGCCTCCGGAACTCACAGCAGGCCGTTCAACTGGGATAGTATCCCATCCGGAAAGCAGGAGAATGGCGTAGCCCAGGGACCCGGGGTCAGTTTAGGTACAGCCTGCGGCGTGGATGCAGCAAGAGTTCAGAGCCTCCAGAGCGTTACTCATCCAGGTTCCAAAACTGCCAATAGTGCAGAAGGGGCTGACCGCACCAGGAGCCGCTGCCAGCGACAGCGTCACAACCCCATGCGGGGAAAATGGGGCCCGCAGGATACCACCGTGAGAGAGGGAAACCCTATGCATATCCGGATGAAAAGTAGGGGTAGAAAGACATGTGCAGCAGTGAGGCCTACGCAGCCATGTCGCAATGAAACGGGTACTCACGGATCTCTAGGCGGGCGGTTCCCACCGGGCCTGGCTTCCAGCCACTCTTGGGCACCCGCTGGGTGGTCAAAGAACAGGGATCTGTCACCCTCCAGCACTTTCAGCTTGGCCGGGAACAGCATTGCGTATTTGAGGCCCAGATCCCTCAGTTTCCTCTTGACTTCAATAAAGGAGCCTCTTTTCTTCTGCACTGCGGCGGAGAAGTCAGGGTACAGCGATATATGGGCCACCGAGTAATGGAGGGATTCCCTGTTCCAAGCCTCCCTTAGGGCTGCGTCCCGGTCCCTGTAATTCAGCAGCTTGATCAGGAAAGGGCGTGGTGGCGCTCCGGGTGGGCCAGGCCTAGTAGGGACACGGTGCGCCCTTTCCACCACAAAGTGCGCCGAGAAGGTAGCCGGGTCTAGGAGATCCCTGAGCCAGGCCTCCGCAAATTGTTCAGGGGTGGACCCTTCGCTCCGCTCCGGCAGACCCACCACTCTAACGTTAGACCTGCGCAGCCTGTTCTCCATATCATCAAGGCGGTCTGTGTTGGCCTGCACCTGGCGGCGCAGAAGCCTCAGATCCTCTGGTAGAGAGGCAGTGCGGTCCTCTAGATCACCGATTCTGTTTTCGGCCCTGCCGGTGCGCTCGCGGACATTTTGTAAATCCTGTTTAATCAGGGAGAGATCCACCCGCAGCTCTTCTATCTTGCAAGTAAAGGTGGTAGTCAAGGTAGTCTGACATTGCAAAATAGCCGACATTAGGTCGGACGGTGTAGGCGCTGGCTGCGGGTCAACTTCTAGTGCGTACGGCTGATCCAGTGAGGGTTGGTGGGCGGGACTTCGCGAGGGCCCACCGCCATCTTGGGCCTGCTGCAGCGCGAATTGTTCCAACTTGGAAGCGGCCTCTGAGCGCACCTTCTGGGTATTTTTCCCCATATCCTCGTCTGGGCAGTCCAAAGAGTGTTGGGGAAGAGAAAATGAGCCTCTTGCAGCTTTTCAGAGTAGCTTAGAGTAAAGTTCAGGATGTAGTGAGTGCAGAGCACCTAGCGCGCACGTCTTGCTAGGTTGCCATCCAGACCACGCCCCCCCCAATCTTTAATTTTTAAAAGAAAACTATTTTGTGCCAAAAGGGTTTCCTTCTCCTTTAAGAAGGGGTTGGATGGCTTTTTAGCAAGTGAAGGAATACAGGGTTATGGAAGATAGCTCAAGTTGATCCAGGGACTAGTCCGATTGCCATTTTGGAGTCAGGAAGGAATTGTTCCCCCTCTGAGGCAAATTGGAGAGGCTTCAGATGGGGTTTTTTGCCTTCCTCTGGACCAACTGGCAGACAAGCCGGTTAAAAAAAGTAAAAAGGTTGAACTTGATGGACATGTGTCTTTTTTTCAAACTAACTTACTATGTTACTATGTAACAGCAATTTGAGTTTATATCTGAGAAGCTGTACCATTCTGCATCTAGCGTAGAATGAGTTCATGCTGATACTATTTCTAATTTATTCTCAGGAGGCTAAAAATCACAAAAAGGCTGCATATTACCGATAAATTTATTGCTCCGGTCTGCACAGCATCATAGTAAGAGAAAAATCACTGGTGCCATGAGCAAGAGATCAGGGAACAGATTAAGTTAAAAATAACAAATTAATTGTTCGCCTGCTTACATTAAGGTGGTTATTTACTAAAAATAATTTTTTTCTGGTTCGGGCAAAAACTCAATTTTTGGCGAAAAAAAACCCCCAGAATATTTCGAGATTTATTATACCCCGATGCTGCAGAAGCCAGAATACGAAAATCCATCTACAACCTGTCGAGGTTATGTATAAGTCAATGACAGATGTCTCCATCCCAATTTGAAGAGATCATAGTTTGCATTGGGATTATCTTGATAATCTGCAAAATTCTGTGTTTTCGTGCAATAACCTGAAAAAATCAGAAAAGTCTGAAAAAAAAAAATCATATGATTCTGGTTTTCACTTGATCTTGAGTTTTTTCCAATCTGATTTTTTCGAGTTTAATGATAAATAAGGCAAAATTGTGGATGGGAATTTGGTTGAGCGTTTTTTATTAAAAAAATTAGATAAAATCGGATTTTACTAAATAACCCCCCAAATGTTTAGGGCTGTGTTTCTGAATAACTGTTATTTGTAAAATATTTGCAATGCCAACATCTACGACCAGATTTATCAAGATTCAAGTTTTTTTCTCAATTCACAACAAAAAATCTAAGAAATAAATATACTCTTTTTTAATAAAACTGCACTATCCATGTAAAAATATTTTTCAAAAGAATATTAAAGAAAAAAAAAATGCCAAACATTTGCATTTGTTTCTGTAGAAGTCAATGGGAATTGCATCCGAAGAGATATATTAGGTTTTATTCCCCCAGTTTATTGAAACAGTTAAGATTTTAAGTCTCATTGAAAATAAATCACGGTGGCTTTCATTTGTGTGTGACTTTTTTTCCCATGACAAAAAGCAACCGTGACTACTCTGTATTTTAATATGGTAGTGAGCGAAACTAGTCATTCTGAAAATGGATAAACCTGCCCCTAGTGTAGTTTATATACTGTAGCGTCAGTAGCATATTTACCTTACAGTTTGATCACCAATTTTACATGGTTTTCCTCCTTTGCATTTCAACTTAAATAATAAATAACCGTCAGTATTATTTCTAATCTTACCGTTGGTCCAATAATAGCCAAGTAAACATTTGGTTCCTTTTCATGCCACTCTGCAATAAAGGATAAGATATTTATCAGACTCAGTTTTAAGACATATTATTATTATAATTTTATTAAATAATGAATGTAGTTTGTATTTAAGGATCTTTAAAAAAAAAGTTAGGTTTACAGCTCTTCCATTCCTTTAGTAAAGAGCAAAATGGAGTCATTTTGCAAAGCAAAGTAAAAATGGTTATTTTGTATTTCCATAAGATTTGTGTTGGTTTAAGAGGCTTTTATTTGTGTATTTGCTGATTTTCAGTAGCAAAGGTGAATCACGTAATGTGTGTTATGTAAAAAGCAAGTAGATAGTGTTTTATGTGCGACAGAGCCTTTTGAAACATGATGTTAATTTATCACTAAATTCATTGTATGGGACAAGTGGGTAGAGTCTAAATGATTAAAACAGATGCCTAGCCAATGGAATTCCAGATGCTGCAAAATGAAAATCCCATATGTGCAATCACAGTTCGCAGTAGCAGTTAGGCTATGTTTGATAGCAGCAACTTGCTTTATTCCAAGTTTAGCAATTTATTAGCCTATACTGAATACTTTCCATGCACAGTGTATTGCTCATGGAAAGTCAGAAGATTACCTTCATTTGACTTGGGAGGGATAGCAACAGAGTTTGTTTTATAAGAAACACATGTTGCATTTTGCCTTGCCACCTAACAGAGAACTGGTAAAAAGCACTAAGAGGAAACACATTTTAAGCAAGCTATTTGTAATACTGCAGTCATTAATGAAATCATGATCATCTAAAGCAGTGGATCCCAATTTTTCAATCTTTGTAGTGCTATATAATTTGGTGATGACTTTTGCCTTTCCCGCAGACCATGAATAGCCCAGTGGCCATTTAAGACAGCCACCAGCCCATAATAAACAGTAGCTGTTCTTGATAGTATTCAATCCTGAGTTTGGGAGCCACTGATTTAGGAAGATTACATTGTTTGTAACATGATTTGACAAGATTTCATATTCATTAGACATAACTTTTTATTTCAATGTTTTCCATACATTTTCTGAATTTATTAGCATAGCATTTTGTACAAATTGTGCTTGTTTTTTGTTTTGTGTCAAATGTATTCATGCAAATAAAAAACAATTAAATAGTTTGCCCTGCTTTTTGGCTAGTTGTCAAGTTTATCCTGTTATAGCAATACTAGATTTCTAAATGACAGATTCCTAGGCCTTTTTGTCTACCTCTATTAAAGCAATTCTGATAAAAAGAAGAGACTATGAAAATAAAAATGAGTTTCCTCTTACTTTTTTGGGATTAATATTACATGAACACCAAGGCTAAAAGTTCAGCCTGATAAACAGCAATGTTTAATATTACCCCAAGGCATTAAGATTACATGGTTAATTAAAGTACATGGAAACCTTAAAATAAAACTTTAGAAGGCATCATGTATGCATCAAAGGATATGACAATTGTGTTGAAAAATTGTTCAAAATAAAAAAAACTTGATCAGGCTATAGACAATGAGATTCTAAGACAATTCATTTTTGTTTTAATTAATGTTTGGTTCTGTAGCTCTATAATTTTAAATTTGAATTACCTGTATAATTGGCCCCATTTTCCCTTGCAAAAGCTAGCAACCACACAGTATTTTACAGTTCAGTATTAATTTAAATCAAATGAAAAAAAAAAATAGATTGTCTTCGAATACCAATTTTCTACAGCATGATAATAAGAATGTAATGAAAGTCATTAAAGGAAAAATATGCCCAGCTAAATAAGTTTCCTTTTTGTGGATAAGTTTTAATACAATTGTGAACAAGCACCAAAATACAGAATATTTAAGCAGGCCTTAGACATTGCAAAATATACATTCTTAATTTGCTATGTTATAACTAACGAATGAGAGTGCTACTTAGCAAAATACAAAGTTTTGCTCTTTTTTGCTCTTCCATTGACACTTTTTCCCCCCCAATTAACTACTTATATTACATTTCCTCACACAAGTTTAATCTCAGGTACACTTCATTTTAAAGTCAACAATATTTCTTGAGCATCATCAGATTTGAAAATATCAACAGATTTAAACAAAAATAAGTAATTTTTACTAAACATTGCAGACAATGTTACACAAGCATCTTTTGTAACATTTCCTTAATTTGCCTTAATAATCACAGCACTGGAGAAGATTGAGTTAAGTGCAGAAATCATGAGTAGAGGATTCCTCATTTACTCAGCTACATACAGTCTCACCTTGCTAGAGCTGGATGCAGCTCCTAATGAAATGCAAATATGAAGGTTTTGTTAAAGAACTTTTGCATAAATAGAATATATAAAAAATGCATGGCAATGGAGGAGATAAAATGAAAGAGATCATTACCATTGGACAAAAAAATTCTCTTGTTTTAGTATCATATAATTATTATGCTGATCTATCCTTTAGCATTATACCTTAGATTGTACAGTAAGAGGCAGATTCATCACGTATTTCTAATTAAAAAAAAAACATGACCACGGCCATGCCCATATTTAAGAAAGACTTGAAACTTGAAAACACTTACTTGTTTCTTAGAAGAGCTCTCGGTGTGGCACTGAATCCTTACTGGAAACCCAATTTTCCAGTTTGAAGCTTACCCACTGCTCTTTTATTTATACTGTGTATATATATATATATATATATATATATATATATATATATATATATATATATATATCATTTATGTAATGGAATATTCAAGCATATTTTAGACTTTTAGAGCATTGTAAATGGCTGTGCACTTAGTAAATACAGCCTGAAATTGGCATGCCATGGTAAATATTCGACTTTATTTATGTATAGTATGGTCAAACCAGAGGTCTCCTTGAGATTTTCTGAAATTTTGAAAATGCTCCTTAAGCCAAGTATCTATGGAACAATTTAATAAATAGAAAATTAGCAAAACAGAAGTGTTAACAGGTTTTCACTTCTTGGAACAACAAACACTGCAGTTAAAAACAAGACCTCTACTTAAGATCCTGGAGCCCGTTGAAAATTCTTTTAGCATTTTTTTAGCTGGCATATGTAAATTAATTTTATAAATAATAACTAACATTGATTTAGTTATTTATTTTTTATAAAGTCCTTTGCAATAAGGGCTACAATAATTTACCAAGGCCAATGACATGATACAGACGCAGGCAGAAATATCTATTTCATACTCATTTATGTATTAAAATTATTATAAGAGTTTTATTAATGCAGCCTAAGGCTTTAAAATACTTAGTATATTTTGTCCTATAAAACCTGTAAAGAACTTTCCAGCATATCCTGCATCTCTGTGGTTGTGATTTTCTTCCTTGTAATGACCTTAATGGAATGTGGCATCTTATTCCTCAATATGGGATACAGTGTGAACTAAAGAGATAATATTAAATAGTGTGCGGCTTAGGGCACATCAGCAGTTTTTCAGTAAATGCAATCCAGCTTCTGAAAGTAACAGAAATTACTAATTTAAGAAGTGCCAAGCTGGAGTGTTCCTGCTTGTATGCTTTTTATGAAATGTTAAACCCCAAATATCCTATAGAAAGGGCAATTGCATATAAAATAATGTATATATAACATCCTAAAACAAATCTATATATGTGTATGTGCATAAAAGAGCTACACAGCTTCCACTCCCTTTTATGCAGTATCAGGTACAAGCTGTGACCAGTTGCCTGGAGTTAATCCCTCATAAATATCTGTTTTTAACACAATAAACCAGTTTGTCACCATTTTGAAATGCTGCTGTGCATAGTATATTAAGGCACATTTTTATTTTATTACCTGAGCTTCTGTGGTTCATGGGATGCAACTATGAATGAAAAGTGGATACCTTTTTATGCAACAAAAGGGGTGATCCCAAGCTTTATTCCATGGTGCTCTTGACACAGTTCAACAGATCAAACGTTGATGAAGGGCCATGCGGTCATGGAACGTTTGATCTGTTGAACTGTGTCAAGAGCACCATGGAATAAAGCTTGGGATCACCCCGTTTGTTTCATAAAAAGGTATCAGCTTTTCATTCATTGTTGGATTCATTGTGGCTAGGCCAGTGCCAATACCTGCATCTCCTCCTGCCTAACTTCTGTTCATGGGATGCACCATACATCAAATAGATGCACAAGGCCAACTTTTTCCGATAACATTGTGCCCTGAAAAAAGAATTGCTAATCGTTCCAAAACTGACCAGCATATTTTGCAACCATTCATATAAAATAAATATGTACAATATTCAGGTTAATAATTAAGTTTTTCAGATAATAATAAGGGACAATTTATCAAAATGCAAGATTTATGTGATTCAATAAATACGCAAATGTAAATATACACACAAGTATTTCCTGAAACCTTGAATAGTCCAAATTTACTAAAGAAAAAAAAATTAAATGATGCCAGAAAAAAACTTTTTTTTAGTGTCACTGAAACTGAATGGAACAATGTGATTTGACTGGTGTACTACTTTTCTTTTGCTACAAAGCATGAACCCCACTATTTGCGTAAAGATTTTTTTTAAATAAGCTAGTGATCAAGGAAAAGAAACCATGGTAATGGAAAAAAAAAAAAAAAAGTTTTACACATTTTGTTAAGGATTTTTTTCAGGCGATCACTTTTTTCTTCTTAAACTTGAAAATGTGACAATCGGCCTTATTATAGGTTATGAGATTTTTTTTCATATACTCTGCCTCTTTTATAACTTGGTCCATGTCCAGTTACATTACAATTGTAAATATTACCTACTTGCAAATATTTCAGCCAAATAAAGGGGATCTTTCACTCTTCTCAGTCCACATATCAAGACATAAAGATGCAAATGCCCTGGTTTGTGTAGAATACCTGCAACACAGTTTGTAAGGTACCGTAGTTTATATTTTATAAACATTTATGGAGCTCAATTCCTTTTTTGTCCTGAGACAGAACAATTCTCCTTAGCAATTACAAACATTACTTTGTGGGATTAAATACAACAAAAACATACCCACAAGTAGCAAAAATGGCCATTTATTGGTTAGTAAGTAAACTTAAACATACCTATTAATTAAAGGAACAAAACATTTTCCTGCTTTAAAATTAGTTTGAAAAGGACTGAATGTGCTAAGTGCATTTAATAAGAAGGGGCTACCTTAAAATGTCATTTTATTGGTCATCTGCTATTACAGAATATTTTTTTTTTTGTTGAAAATAGATAAAAGGAAAGTTTTTGCATGTAAGTAGCATGGTCCCATAACTACAAAAAAAAACAACTTTCAGACGTTCCCTTTCTGTTCAACCCTTTAGATAGTGGCAAGGGGTTACACTACTGAAGTAATAAAACTATGTTATTCAACTAGTATTGAGAACCATCCTAAATTAAACTGTCTTTAAAAAAAGGCTATGTGAACAACTAAAAAGTGTTTATTGCCAACCTACTAGAGAGCAGACAAGAAATAATTATTGTAATAAATTGTTTGATGCAACAAAGCGGAATTAAAGTAGAGTGCGCAGGGAATGAGAGTATATATTGATCAACCTATTAAATAATGCAGTGCGAACTTTGGTTCAATCTGAATTCTTTAAGAACTGGGAAGAAAAGAAAGTTTATAAGACAATATTTCTGTGATTGTAACTGGTACAGTAATCAAGGACAAATTCTGAAATAAGCTTCCAGAGGGAGTTAATCAGAATTAAATTGTCCTAAAACTACGATGTTATAGGATAACTAGAGGAAGACAATGTAATTAAACTGAATGTGATACGGTATGCGTTTTAGCATCCTATCAGCACATTTTATTCCAATTTTTCTTTATAAATGAAAATGCTTCCTCAAGAATGAATTCACAGTAGTTCTCTTTTTCTTTTTTTCTCCACACCCCAGTATAACTCATTTGAAATATCACCACCACAGTTAGGGCTTCAGGAAACGATCCTTTAAGAATTTTGGTTGGGCAAAATGAAGACAGACAACTATGGTAAATTCCTGAACTTGTTTGTATTTTCTGTAATAGATTGCATTGTTCTTTAAAAAGGGATTGGGGAAACTGTACTGACTTTTGGAAAACAT
Source organism: Xenopus laevis (assembly GCF_017654675.1). Classification (NCBI taxonomy): domain Eukaryota; kingdom Metazoa; phylum Chordata; class Amphibia; order Anura; family Pipidae; genus Xenopus; species Xenopus laevis. The sequence goes on from NC_054371.1 coordinate 172,564,305, forward strand.
AAAAAAAGCCCAGCATGATTGTTCACAAAAATGTTTGTGATATACACATGTAGGGAACTGGTAAATAGTCTTCCCCTTTTATTGTGCAGACTCAAAGTTTGGCCACTAAAGGGCCGCTTATTTATGAAGGAGTAATGCTCCTCTTCCTGGGGCTCATTTATTAAAGCAGCGCAGCGCATAAGTGGACGCAAAAGATTGTCTGCGCCATCACGAGCGTGATCGCTAATATATTTGCGTGATATTGCGCATAACAGAGAGCTTTTGCGATGGTTTTGTTTATGCGCATTGCACAAAAGATTGGGCATTTATGTCGCAAACGATGCCGTGGTTGTTAGGGGCGTGGCTGTGGGCGTGGCTACAATGCGCTTGCACTGCGGCCGTCGCAGATTTGCGTCTGTATATGTGCAAAACTGCACCCGGGCAACAGCACCACAATTTTTACGACTGCCTCTTCGTGGCGTAATAGTAACGCTCTTCAAAATGCTCATTCCTGCCCAGCTGCGCTAGTATATTCACATTTTTGCTTTTCATGTTGCTTAAAAGAGAATTTTATATATGTGTGCAGAGCCACACTGCTAAACTGGGTTCTGGCAAATACAATGGTGCTGCTGTTGGTGGGGATGTTTGTTAACTCAAAGTTTACTCAAAGATGAACAACCCCTGTAAAGTGCATATTAACCACGCCTTCCACCCAACATGTTTATATTGACCAAGGTTCCTTTAAGGGTATCAGGTAGGCTAAACACCTTTGCAACCAGACAAATATTAGCACAGAAACAAATGCAGATGCGTCTAAGTGAACGCAATATGCGCAATATGTGACGCAACTAATTAAAGCAGCGCATTCATACATGAGCACAACTAATCCTTACCTTTGCGGTATCTTCCTGTGCGCACAATTTATTATAAGCACTGCGAAAGCTGATACGCAGTTTCACACGTCGCACCTGTCTGTGTCTACATTAGCGCACAAATCGCACTGTTAAGGTATCGTGCGCTACATTATTAAATACTCGCATGCGCTGGGCAAATGTCAGGCCACTGCGCTCTTTTTAGCGCTGCGCTGCATTAATAAATGAGCCCCCCTGTGTTATATTACAACCTTTAGATTTCCCTAATTTAGCCACAAGGTGGTGGTGTGTAATGATTTATATTTTGAAGCCATGTGGTTGAAAGGGCTTTTTGTCCAGAGACTTCCCCAAGAGAAGGTCAAGCATGGAACCTGCTAGGTTTAGTAGGTTGAAAGCTACTCACTTTAATAGATCACTCTAAGGGGGTTATTTAATAAAATCTGAATTTATCTCATATTTTGTAATATAAAAAACCACAACCAAACTCCCATGCTCGATTTGATCTTATTTATTAATAAAATAATCCAGATTAATCTGATCGATAAAACAGAGTGAAAACCTGAATCCCTCAAGTTTTATTTATTTTTTTCCCCTGGATCGCTCGATTTTGTATTCTGTAATTTACCTTTATACAAATTAATATTTAACAACGCCTTTTTCTCATGAAAGAGTATTTTGTAATATGCTACATTATTCAAAGAACAATTTATGTTTTTTTCCTTTTTTAACAGACTAAAGAAATTTATGTCCGATGACAATTTAACAAACATACAGAAAGTTAGTAAAGCATTAAGGCCCCTTCAAAGTCACTACAGATTAACACACCCTGTACACTTCAATGTTTTTAAAGTTTCAACTCCATGTTTGGAACGATTTGGGAAGCTTACAGGATTCTTCAGATATTTATTCCAGTTAAATCAATGAAATGGTTATATACAGTATTTGGACATACACACATTCTTCAAGAAAGCTTAAAATGAAATTTTTGCAGAAAGTGATAGCAGCTTTTGAAGAAAAGGACTCACTGAGTAGGTTGAAAGGAACACTCACCTGCATTCTGCAGAAATGCTTCATAATCAAAATATTCACTTGGCATTGTTAAAATCCCTAAAAAAATGCATTTTTATTTTTCATGTAAAATAAAAATAAAATAGCTAAATAACTCACAGCAACATATTTTAGGTGCTAGTTATAAGAATATAACATGCCATTGCTTAAAACAGGGAAACCCATATTCTGTTTTTAGACCATATTTCTTTTCAAACTGTCTCTTCACCTAGCATTCCCAAATTCCCTAAGAAACAGGAGTTTATACAGGGGCAACATTTACAGCATTTACTTGTATATTAGTAACTGGTCTTTCATATTTAGACCAGAAACAGATGATGTCATGCCAGCCTCAGCTCATGGTCATGCATGACAATATTAAATAAATAGTGTAGATACAAAGAGAAAATTCTCTTAAGAAAGTCTGGTAGAACAATGCTGTTTAAATTCAAGAAGATTATCCAATATATTTGTATATAATCAAATGTATTGAGAATTTAGAGAACAGTTGATGTAAAGAAGGGGGCAGATTTGATAGAGAATATGAAGGGTGACCTGAATATGGGGTCAGATTATACATTCTCATGGGTGGTATATACTACAAAATTAAAATATCAAATTAGTTTATTTACCTGTTTAAATATCTAAACAGGTAAATGCACTTTTGCTGTAACCCAAAAATGAGCAATATTAGACCCTTATGTACATTCTTATGTTAGTAAGATTATTCAATAACACAAACTGAACATTTGTACCAAATTCCAAGTTTGAAAGTTAACCAAGTGACATATGAGAACTGTAACAAACAAAGAGCCAAAAATCATTATTACTGGTTTTTCATCAGGTATCTAAAAAAAAGATACCTGATGCACTAATATAACAACAAGTAGCAAGAAATACAGCATTGGTGTTAGCGGAGAAACCAACATTCTTTTGTATTCATTCATACAGTACATTTAGGGCCTTATTTATCAAAATTCAAATCTGTGTCTGTTCAACCTCGACTAAACTCACATTTTAAAATACAACAACAAAAACCTCAAATCCTTATTTTTGTCAGAATCTTTGTGCAATTACAACCTGAAATAAATAAGGATTTTACAATCTGATAAATACAGCTCCCATTAACTTATACATGACCTCACCAGCTTTTAGGTGGCGAAGCTTTGTACTGAAGTAATATATATATATATATATATATATATATATATATATATATATATATATATATATATATATATATATATACACTGTATATATATATATATATATATATATATATATAATTTTTCGTGATTTAGAATAAATTCAATGCATGATTTTTAGAACAAAAAAAGTTTGATTCGGGGGAAATATGAACATTAACTAATCAGCCTCTAAGATTGTCATATTTATAACACAACTTACCTTGAGGTTGAATATGTATTTTATGCTTGGCATGAGGCTAAGAAAATAATTAGGGAAAAAAAAACATTTTTTTTACTAGAACAAAACATCCTTTTTTTCGGCATCCCAGTCTAACTATGAACACATTTTTGCATGAGCATTAAATGTGACTAAATTAGATTCTAAATGAATTTAGAATTACAGTTCAGTAATAGACTCTTAGGAAAATATTGAGCTTGGGACATGGCTAGCATAATGTTTTAACAACTGAGATGCTTCAGAAGCACAGTAAGCATATTAAAATAAGGAAGTCTCACTACAACGAAAATGGTTAAAATGGCAGGTCAATGAAAAATACCTTACCCACTTTGATGCAGCCAGCTCTTTAATCTCGTGAGTAAAAGCCACGACAAATCTGAGGAATAACACACAGTTTATATCTGATGTGCCTAAATACTAGTTCTACTGAATAAATTGGGCTAACAACAATATAGTAAAAATATAAAAGTAAACTTTTAAGTAAAATTCTTTTAGTATATTTAATGAGTTTTACAAGTGGCTTATTTCAAACACTTTAACTTCACTTTACTTACACATGTCACAATAACACGGGCACCAGTGGTTTTAAAGACCAGAGGTGTACTCCTTTACTTCAAGATGTCTATAACTCAGAGCTCCATTACCTCATTATCCCAGCACCCTATTTTATTCAGTGCAGCCATATAAGCTTCCGAATAGCTATTATCTACACTTTTTAGCATGTGGAAAACACCCAACACCACTGGACCAACAGGAAATTCAGATCTGATAGACCATGCCTAAACAGGATGGGAAACACTTCCTTGCACCCATACCTCTACAGACCAGTTAGTAAATTAACACTAGGATAATGTTCCTTCGGAAAATATTTAATTGCAAATGGATTTCTTTTTTTTCTGCAATAACAAAGCATTTACATTGTACCAGCTCAGACCAGGCAAAGTGCAATAGAATAGATAGGACTTGGTCAAAAAATAGTTGAAATTTTTTCGAAGTCCAAAAAAACGCTGGTGTCCTTTACTTTTTACAGGATGATAGGCTGAAAAAGATTGTAAATTTTTTTTTGGGGTACCCTCCTTCCCCCCTACATTTCCTAACATATGGCACCTAAACTATACAGTGGGCACATGTGTAGGACAATATAACAACTCTATTTTATTTTATTATGGTTCCCTGGCCTTGTGTAGTGTAATGTAATGTAGCTGCTGTATGCTAATTAGGCATCGCTGGCGTAATTTCGAACTGCTTATCTAATTTTCACTAACGCAACTTCACAAGCGTTCGGTACCTTGGACACAACTTCGGATTTTCGTGAATTAGCGTTGTCCTGGCAAATCTACGGGCGGCGAATGTCAGCGAAGCCGTCGCTGGCGCAATTTCGTAGGTAAGTAAATTTGCCCCATAGACATCAGGGCAGCGAATAGAAAGGGACAGACCAACAGTACTTTCAATAGCAATACATATACAAATCACTTAAAAACCATAGAAAATTTGTAATGAGTGTATATTGCAAAATTGCTTAGAATGTTTTCTTTTTTTAGGCAAATTTTTATTTTGGGGTTGACATGCCCTTTAATTATAACTAAGCTGTACAAATCCATATTGGTGGCAAAACAGTCTTATGGGGTTAAAGTATAAATGTTTTTAGGAGATCACCAGTTATATATTGATCCAAATTGCAGAAAGATCCCCCAGATCCTGAGCATTCCACGTAATAGATCCTACACATGTATTTTATAAAATTTACTTAGTCTAGTTTACAGATTATTCTTACAAAACCAGCAAACATACATGAAATCACAGTCTTTAAAAGAAGAAGTAGAGGAAAATAATGTGACAAGTTTTCTAGACGGCTGCCTTGTTTCACAATGCTTGGGCAGGAAACCTGAGTATTTCTCCTTCCTTGATGTCATACTTATTTTAAAGCTAAATGTCACTGTTTTTATAAATACAAATGCCACATTGTAAGAAACACTCACCCTTCATTAAAGACTCCAAGATGGCAATTGTGGGAGTCAATGAATCCACTTTATGCTAAGCTATTTTCAATAACCCACTATTTCCTCTCAAGCCATCCAACCCTTTCCTGAAACAATCTAATGTATCTGCCAGTAAAACTGATTTTATATATATATATATATATATATATATATATATATATATATATATATATATATATATATATATATATATATATATATAAAGCCCCCCCTTAAGCTTTTTTTCATTATAAACATTTTCAACCTGACTATGAAGATTTTCATTCATCCAGGTCATGGTATATCTAGTATAGGTAAATCATACTCAGCAAGTCCAGCTGTTTTTAGATTTACTTATACTAGATATTTTAAACCTGATTAACCTTTCTTTATTACTGAAACCCTCCATGCCCCTTTCCAGCTTAGTCACCCTTTTTTGGGCTTACAATTTGAGCTATGGAGTCCTAAACTCCACTATATATTCAAGATGGGGCCTTAAAAGTGCTTTGTAAGGAGAAAAAATGTCTCTCTCCTCTCACTAATGTATACAGCTCAAAACTTTGCTGGCCCTTGGTGCTGCTTGCTACAGCTAAAGTGCGATGTATTTTCATTGCAACATGTATTCATATATTTAGCATGCTGAATGCCTCTAAAAAGTACATTACCTTAATAATGGAAAAAAAGATAAAAAAATTTGTAATTTTTCTGTTTCGGTTAGTGTTTGTGCTCAAGGAAAATGCTCCCATCTGCCGAAAAGCACTTTCAGTTCCTTATAGAAAACAGCACACGATCTTTTTAAAATATACCATAATGTTGCCAAGAGTTACACAAGGCTTCCTGTGTCACTTTCAAGTCCTTTCAAGAACTACCTCTTTATAAGAAGCCCTTTCTGGTGTTTGACAAAATATACAAGAAGAGGCCAAAACCTTCTCTGAAGATGTCCCTTGGACAGATTAGAGCTTTGGTGGCAAAGAACAAGATCTCTTTGTAAATAGGGGAAAAAATTAAGCCTTCAAAGAAAAGAGCACCATCCCTACAATCAAATGGGGAGGAGGTTTGCTGATTCTTTGGTTTGCTGTCCCCGGAACTAGATGCCTTGACCTCTGGCATTGACTTTTACATTGTTTTAGCTGGAGTATTTTTGGAATCCGACGTTTTGCAGCTCCAGGATTTCGGCATTAAACATCTCAAAAAATGCAAGTTTAGTGAAACTAAACTCAAATATTTTTCGAGACAAAACTCAAATATTTAGCGAGAACACAACTCAACCTTTAATAAATAACCCCTAAGTGTATATGTACGTATTCCTATACTAAACTAACTGTATATTTCAAAATCACTATAGCCTAGCCCTATATTATGCATATTCAGAACCTACACTTCTTCAAATTAAAGTCCTGTTCCTCTAAAGACTAGATTGCTCTTTGATCTTTTTAGAGAGAGAAAAGGTCCCCCCATCTGTTTTACTTGTGAAGAGAAATGATGTCCCTTTTTCCAGAGAAAACAAAGGTCTTTCCTCATATTCTAAGTCTTGCATTTATGTTAATGCTACCAAAGTGAAAAACCTTGTTTGTATTTATGAAAATTGAACCTCATTTGCTAATCAGATCCCCAGTTTAGTGTAATCTCACTGCGAAATGGCAGCATCCAACATGGATCGCACAATTTAGTACGATCAGCAAAAAATAGAGACATCTCATTCAATGCCCACCTCCAGGTCATTTAAAAACAAGTTAAAAATCAAAGAGCCAAGGACGCTGGTCCAATTAGAAATGTTCCATTTACTACCATTCTTTGCAATCTATGCATGCTTTTACTTATAATGAGGTACCCTTGGTTTTAATGACAAATTTCAGAAATCAGCTGACAAGCCACAGAATCTCAGCAGGCTGCTCATTACACAACAAAAGCCTGTGGTTTAAAAGGAACAGAGGCAGGTCAAAAAACAGATTGTGCTCAGTTGTGTTGGTGGATTGGCAATTCTACATTTGTTTTAAAGTTAAAGGGTTACTCCAGCTTCCAAACCAAAATTTGATAAAGAGGCCCACATAACACAGAACCCCCTTATATATCCATCACAGTTACCCGTTTCTTCAAAAAGTATAAATAAATGTAATTTTCTACGCTGAAATCCAGCTCTTTAACAGTTCTTCTATTTATGCATCATTTGAAATCCTGGCAGGGAAGGAGGGACTAAAATACTGATTGTAACAACTACTCCACAGCTTACAGGAAGCATACATAACCAAAATGCATTATGTTGTTCCTTTCCTTATTGAAATCATGTGTGCAGGGAATTGTGGGGGTTTCGAGGATGCAGGCTGAGGACAGCTGGCTGTTGATACAAAGTAACAGTAGTCGGCCAGCTCAGCAAAGTAGTCAGAGAGATCAGTAGGAGAGCAGGGAGCTAGGCTTAGGGAACTGTCAGAAACCATTAAAAATCATGAAAAGTCTGGATATTTTTTAAATGATGTATATTGCAGAGTGCTTGAAATTATGTTTAATTTTCAAAAAGCTTAAGTTATGTTTTTATGAAGTTTCAACAACTTAAAGAAGCACACACAAGTCACTGTCATTTGTTCTCAATTGTTTGGATTCTATAATAAAATCTGTAACAATGGTTCTAAACTCAGCATTAGTCTATATTTATTTGGGAAACCTACTTCCGCACTGTATATTAAATTTGAATATTGCTTCTAGCTGCCACTTAGCCTATAGGAAAAGGATTCAGGCACAGGTGTTACTTAATTCATCTTTGGCCACAATATATATATGATCTGCCTCGAAAATTCATAAATTAGTGTCTTATTGACTGAACAATTAAGACAATGGCAAGGACCTTTTTATAGAAATCACATTATTGCTGAAAAGGGTAATCTTTCTACAATCTAGCACTAACTTTAAAAGACATGCAGGTTTATTCATAGATACTTATGCTTCCCCAATTTATTAGACTTTCCCTTTTTCAGTTACAAATATTCTATATATATTCTTGAATTATTCCAGATAATGAAAACTGACAGAATGATTGCTTCTATATACTGCCTTTGGTACTGTAGGGGCTTTAGAGGCCCTCTGGAGCTAAGGTTCAAAAGTAGTGTTTGAATTAAAGTGATGAGGACAAAAACGGTTGTCTCATATTGTCCCTGTCCCCTATCCCAAGGTCCCTTTTGCCTCAATGTCATTGAGAAGATGGTAAAAGTAGTAGACCCATCTCTACTTATAAAATCACATCTTGCAGACAGCTGCACCCTTTAACGGGTTATAGGGTTTAATCTTGGGGTTAAAACCAATGACCACCCAATGAACTAACTGACTTAATCTATAAAATATATATATATATATATATATATATATATTGTATAAATATAATTATATACTGTATATGTTGTGTTTTATTTTATATATATATATATATATATATATATATATATATATATATATATATATATATATATATATATATATATATATATAAAATAAAACACAACATATATGTTAAGCAGCGTTAAAAACCTTAAGGCATTGGTGTTTGCTGTGCATGCTGGGAGTGCTGGGTGCAAGAAGGGAGCAAGTGCAAATAACTGACTGCTGTGTGTTCTGAGAGTTATCTGACAAACAGCTTTTTCTTTTCTCTGTTTGGGGTAAACTGGTAGATATATTTAGTGCATTTATTTTCTTTTTGTGTTTTAGCCTGAGATAGTTTTTAGGGCGAACATTTTTTAAAAAAAAGTTAATAAGTGGTAGTTATTTTACTGCTGGTAGCAAACAACATTTTTTTCTCTTTCCCTCTTTCTGCTAATTAAGGGGGAGGAGTTAATCAGGTAAATTCTGATCAGGCTTTGTGTTCTGTGGTTTAAAACCTTTTAAGTCTGTAAACACATAGTGAGTGTGGGAGCTGCTAAGTGAGTGTTACATGTGATCTAAGTATTGCATGTGAATTAAGTGTTAAGCAGTGTTAAAAAACTTAAGGCGTTTAAAACTAAAAAGGCATTTGTGAGGAATTGTACTTGGGAGACTGTAAGTACCCAGTGTAAATATGAGTGCAAGTGGGTTTGCTGGTATCACTCAGTGTGTGTCTTGTCACATGTATGTGGTGTTGGAGCAGCAGTTCCATGCAGTATTTACATGTGAAAGATGTCGGTGGGTTTTCATCTTGGCATCTGAACTGCAGACTCTAAGGGGGGAACTTGCAGCATTGAGGGCAGCAGCAAATAAGGGGGAGGAAAGGAGGCTTGCAGAGGAACCACTAGCAGGGGCCAGTGAATTGGGGGGAAGAGAAGGGGCAGTGGAGGCTAATAGGGGAGGCAGGTTTGTAACAGTTATGAGGGGGAAGTAGGGGACAGAAGAATAGGGGGGCTGGTCCACAGCTTGTCCAAAACAACAGATTCACCATTTTGGCTGAAGATACTGGGGAGGAAAGCTCTGAACTGGTATGTAAGGAGCAGGCTGACTCTCAGAGCACCCTGGGAGGCAGTGGCTCTAATACGGGTGGTGGGGGAGTGCAAGGAAGGAAAGGCAGGTTTTAGTTATAGGGGATTCAATTATTAGAAAGGTGGATAGGGTAATCTGCCGTAAGGACCCTTCATGCAGAACAGTCTGCTGCATGCCTGGTGCTAGGGTTTGGCATATGGTGGAACGAGTGGACAGATTATTGGGAGGGACTGGGGAAGACTGTCATTGGTACCTATGTGTACCAAGACCACTTAAAGTTAGAGGAGTAAAAAAATTAGTTCCGGCCCAAGCAGGGAACTAGGGGTAGACAGAGTAGACACGTGCCTAGGGCGCAAAGCTGGATGGGCGCCAGGCACGCACCTTCTCTGATTCTCCCACCCCTAGTCCGGTCCACTCTCTGGCCAGCGTGTGTTTCTTTGCACATACGTGCGTTGTCCGTTTTGCTTCGCCTCTGTTCTCGCGCAAGTGCACACACAAGTTATTTTGCGCATGCACACAAAAGGGCTTTCGCGTATGCGCACTGGTTATCACGCATGCACACGTGTGCGCCTCTGTGGGGGTGCTCAAACCAGCTGGTCTGCCTAGGGCGTCTGCCCAGGCTGGCACGGCACTGCTTCCAAGGTAATTTTCTCAAGAGATATTACCTGTGCCAAAAGCAATGCTAAGAAGACAGTGGGAGCTTAGGGAGATTAATGTGAGGCTGAGAGACTGGTGTAGGGAGGAGGGTTTCAGGTTTTTGGAGAACTGGGCTGATTTCTCAGTCGGCTACAGGCTCTTTGCTAGGGATGGGCTGCACCTCAATGATGATGGTGCAGTTGTTTTGGGAGAGAAGATGGCTAAAGGGTTGGAGAAGATTTTAAACTAGTGTGGAAGACAGGTTAGATGAGATAGTGGGCAAAGGAAGGGAAAATGGGGGTGGAGATTTGGTTGGGGGTACTGTTAAGGATAGGGAGGACCACGTCATATGTTCAATATGATACCAGTATTAAATGTATGTTTGTAAATGCAAGGAGTCTGACTGGTAAAATGGGAGAGCTGGAGGTGCTGGTGAGAAAATATGATGTGATTGGTGTGACTGAAACATGGATGAATGAGTCACATGACTGGGCAGTTAATATCAGCAGCTATACTTTGTTTCGGAGGGACAGAGGCAATAGAAAAGGAGGAAGGGCATGTCTGTTTGTTAGGATTTAAAAGCTTATATAAAGGAGGAGATTATGTTAGAAAATGAGGGGGCAGAAGTCTTATGGATGGAGTTCTTCACCAATTGTAAAGAGTTCAGCAAATTAATTGTAGGAGTATGCTATAGACCCCATAATGTAAGTGAGGAGGAGGCTAAGCTCCTGATACAAATAAAAAAGGCTGCTAGTTTGGGCAAAGTAATGATAATGGGGGATTTTAATTACCCAAATATTGACTGGAGCAACAGTACTGCCAGATAAGTTAATGGGAACAAGTTTATAAACTTGTTGCATGACAATTTTATGACACAGGTTGTTGAGGAGCTAACCAGAAAAAATGTTATTCTGGATCTAGTGATCTCAAATGATCCAGAACTAATATTAAATGTGCAAGTCATTGAACCCCTGGGTAATAGTGACCATAATGTTATATCATTTAATGTCTGGTGCAAAAAAACAAATATACACAGGGGAAACAAAAACCATAAATTTCAGAAAAGCTTTTATTTTTAGTGCCTTGAGGGCTGCCCTTAAGAGCATTGATTATGTTTTCAGCTAAAAACACAGAACAGAAATGGTTGTCATTTAAAATGATATTAAACCATTACTGTTCTCAATTTATTCCCTTAAGAAGTAAATGTAGAAGCACTAAGAATCACCCTATGTGTCTTAATATAGAAGTAAAAAGTTAATAGGAAAGAAGAGAAAGGCATTTAAAAACTACAAGTCTGTGGGGTTATAAGCTGCATTTAATGAATAGAAACACTATAATAAATGTTGTAAAACAGCAATCCGAATGGCAAAGAAAGGAAAAGAAGAGTGCATAGCGGAGGAGGCTAAGACTAACCCGAAAACATTTTTTAAGTAAAAAGATGTGGGTTGAGAGTGTTGCTCCTTTAAATAATGGTACCAGTATGGTTGTAACAGAAACTAAATCAGTTCTTTTCTTCAGTGTATACAATAGAGGAGTCTGTGTTCCCAGGCTCACTTCATAGCTGCACTGATGGCTCAACTCAATTTAGTCAGCGGCTGACTCAGGATATGGTTCATAAAGCTTTAATAAAAATTAATGTAAACAAGGCTCCAGGGCCTGATGCATACACCTCCGGGTTTTAAAGGACCAGAAACCATTTTTTATTTTTAGAAAAAAAAAATGCATATACATTACTTACTTCCAATATGCTGATCTTTCCTGCTGTTTGGGTAAGACATCAGAAAAAACTAAAACCGTCACTGTCCCACGACGTCCACGGGGTCTCCGCCATCTTCTTGCTTGTTCTCCTTCTCCTTTACGTGCGCGCTGCTGTGTCTTTTTTCCAGCACCCAACTTCCTGGTTTGTGACAGTCTTTAGCCCTCACTGTTGTACTCCACACAGCCCTCATTGGTTTCCTCTCTTTCCCCCAGCATTTCTATCTTATCTTGCTGTTCTGTTCGATTCCCTGCCTCCCCCCTGCATTTCTCTCCCCCCCGCTACGTTTACCCAGCCGTTCGTTTAGATTGCCTGCCTCCCCCTGCATTTCTCTCTCTCCCTGCTCGTTTACCCAACTAGATTGCCTGCCTCCCCCTGCATTTCTCTCTCTCACCGCTCGTTTACCCAGCCGTTCGTTTAGATTGCCTGCCTCCCCCTGCATTTTTCTCTCACCGCTCGTTTACCCAGCCGTTCGTTTAGATTGCCTGCCTCCCCCAGCATTTCTCTCTCACCGCTCGTTTACCCAGCCGTTCGTTTAGATTGCCTGCCTCCCCCTGCATTTCTCTCTCTCCCTGCTCGTTTACCTAGCTGTTCCTTTAGATTGCCTGCCTCCCCCTGCATTTCTCTCGCTCTCCATGCTCAGCCGTTCTCGGTACATTACCTCCCCCCAGCGTTTATGTCTCGCTCCCCACAGACTCTGTTCCCTCATCGTTCTCTTCCTGCAGCCATTCTCTACATTGCAGCCGGTCTCCCTGGAGCCTCAGCCTTTCTCTCAGGCAGCAGTTTCACTCATCACTGCCTGTTGATGCTGTGCCTCTTGCTCTGGCTCCCACTACGTTACTCACTGGCTATATTTTGACTTCCGGTTACTTACAGCGTCGAGGAAGCGCACAAAGTGGTCGCCTATTTGCCGTTTTCCACGGCAATGGAGAATAGGTATTCTGACATTTTTTTTAAAAAAAAATGCTAGGTATATTATATTAATGTAGTAGGGCATGGCCATTATTTTTAACATATAGAATGGATTTCTTAAATAAAAATTTTTGATGTTACTGGTCCTTTAAGAGAGCTAAGTTCAGTTTTAGACCGGCCCCTATTTCTGTTTTTTTTCAAATTTGCTTTCATCTGGTATGGTACCTATGGTTTGGAGAAAAGCTGATGTCATTCCAATATTTAAAAAGGCATTACGATCTCAGACTGGCAATTATAGGCCAATAAGTTTGACATCTGTGGTAGGCAATTTATTTGAAGGTTTGTTAAGGGATCACATTCAAAATTGTGTCCTAGTGAATGGCATTATGAGCAGCAATCAGCATGGGTTAATGAAGGATAGGTCATGTCAGACAAATTTCATTGCTTTTTATGAGGTAAGATGTTTGACAGTGGGGGGGGGGGCAGTAGATGTGATCTATTTGTATTTTGCCAAAGCGTTTGAAACCGTGCCCCACAAACGACTGCTTTCTAAACTAAGGTCTGTTGGGCTTAATGAAGTCGTTTGCACATGAATAGGAACAGGTGGTTGTTAATGGTACATTGTCTGCTTGGAGTAAGGTTCTTAGTGGGGTCCCTCAGGGCTGGGTATTGGGTCCCCTTTTATTTAACTTGTTCATTAATGACTTAGGGGAGGGTATTGTAAGTAATGTATCAGTGTTTGCAGATGACATAAAACTATCCAGCCCAATTAATACCATCCAGGATACGGCATCCTTGCATCAGGATCTTGACAAACTGGCAATCTGGGCAGCTAAGTGGCAAATGAGATTCAATGTTGATAAATGCAAATCCATTATGGAAAAGGACCTTGGAGTCTTTGTAGATAATAAACTTGGCTGTAGTAAACAATGTCAGTTAGCAGCATCAAGGGCAAATAAGGTATTGAGCTGTATTAAAAGGGGCATCGATTCACTGGAGGAGAGGGTGATTCTTCCACTTCATAGAGCAGTGGTAGGGCCCCATCTAGAATATGCCGTACAGTTTTGGTCTCCAGTGCTCAAACAGGAGATTATTGAATTAGAGAGAGTCCGTTGAAGGGCAACTAAGCCGGTAAAAGGTATAGAAAATATAAGCTATGAGGAAAGAATGGCCAAATTGGGGATGTTCACGCTGGAGAAGAGGTGCTTAAAGGGGTTGATATGATAACTACCGTATATACTTGAGTATAAGCCGACCCGAGTATAAGCCGAGGTACCTAATTTTACCTACAAAAACTGGGAAAACTTATTGACTCTAGTATAAGCCTAGACATAACTACAGCCTCGTCTCCACATTCCGCCAAAGCGACCCCCCCAGCGATCAACCGGACTTCTTTGCAAAGTTGATGGTGACAGAGAATTGCCAAACGGATTACTGTGTGCATTGTCCCACTGTCCCACTACCATGTGCAGAGGGTGCTGTGTGATATTGCAGTCACAGTTAATCTTTCGTATAACCAACAGAGGGCGCTGTGTGATATTGCAGTCACTGTTATTCTTTCATATAACCAATAGAGGGCGCACTGTTATTCTTTCATATAACCAACAGAGGGTGCTGTGTGATATTGCAGTCACTGTTATTCTTTCATATAACCAACAGAGGGCGCACTGTTATACTAGAGGGTGCTGTGTGATATTGCAGTCACTGTTATTCTTTCATATAACCAACAGATGGTGCTGTGTGATATTGCAGTCACTGTTATTCTTTCATATAACCAACAGAGGGCGCACTGTTATTCTTTCATATAACCAACAGAGGGCGCTGTGTGATATTGCAGTCTCTCCCCAAGCGAACTGTTGGTATAGGAATGATTAAAAGTGACTGCAATCTCAGCTACTGCCCCCTGACCCGAGTATAAGCCGAGGTAGACTTTTTCAGCACATTTTGGATGCTGAAAAACTCGGCTTATACTCGAGTATATACGGTATGTATAAATCTATAAGGGGATCGTATAATAATCTCGCCAATGCTTTATTTAACAGTAGGTCTTTGCATCTGATACAAGGTCACCCATTCTGATTAGAAGAAAAGAGGTTCCACCTAAATATTCAGAAGGGTTTTTTTTACAGTGAGAGCTGTGAAGATGTGGAATTCTCTCCCTGAAACGGTTGTAAAGCCTGATACATTAGGTAGCTTTAAAAAGGGGTTGGATGGCTTTTAAGCAAGTGAGGGAATACAGGGTTATAGTACAAGTTGATCCAGGGACTAGTCCGATTGCCATTTTGGAGTCATGAAGGATTTTCCCCCTCTGAGGCAAATTGAAGAGGCTTCAGGTGGGGTTTTTTTGCCTTCCTCTGGATTAAAATATATATATATATATATATATATATATTGTTGCATTTGTAGCAACCATTTGCCCCCCTAAAAATGGTTGCTACAAATGTTCAGGTTGTACCACATGCTGAAATATGATCACTGGTCCGGATTTTCAGCATCCACACTCAGGCAAAAACATTTCTATTAAGCATCGTATCACATGTACCAGTACCCACGTTTTCTACATAATAAAATGTCCATGTGACCTCATGTATGTGGGGAAAACACAGAATACTTTAAGGGAGAGAATTGGCAACCATCGCTCATCATTACGGGCCGCATTTGAAACAGGCAGAAGTGATATTGCCTTGTATAAACATTATCTTGAAAAAGGACATGGCCCTCCCACTTCTCGCTTCATGGGCATTGACATTGTAACTAAACCTAGAAGAGGAGGTGATTGGACTAATTTATTGTTACAAAGAGAAACTTTCTGGATACAGACTCTGAATACAGTTTCCCCAAGGGGCCTTAAGTATTTTTAATGTTTGATACATATTTATGGTTTTTATCCTGTTCATTGAAATGTAACTTATGGCCTTTTATCTACAAATATGTGTTTTTTCACTTTTTTGATTCTGACTCGGGACAAACGAGCATGCTGGGAAGGCTATGCCTGATCTGTTGGACTTTTTTCACTTGGTGGGGGTTGGTGTCTGGGCGTAGCTGGGTGAGTTTGCCTATTTAAAGCTCATTGTTTGTAATTCTCAGTATCTTGACAAAGGCCCCAGTGAGGGTCGAAACGTCGATTTGTGAAATAATAAATAATAACTTTTTTTGCAAGACCCTGTTGTGCAACAGCTTTGATTCTACTTTTATACATATATTCTGTTAGCACCAGGGCAACAACCCAGATAAGTGAGTGCAGGAGGCATCCTACGATTTTTGTGGGGGGGGGGGGGGGAGAGAGAGAGAGAGAGAGAGAGAGAGAGAGAGAGAGAGAGAGAGAAGAGAGAGAGAGAGAGAGAGAGAGAGAGAGAGAGAGAGAGAGAGAGAGAGAGAGAGAGAGAGAGAGAGAGAGAGAGAGAGAGAGAGAGAGAGAAAGGTGACTCACAGTTTAAAGAAGCCATGAAGAAATATATTTTCCCATTAGATATGTCACTGAGAATTAACCTTAAATCCCCAAACATATGTTAGACATTTCCCAAGGACAAACATTACCATATATATGCAAAGAGATTTCTTAGTGGCAGTATTTGTTCAGTGCTCTGTTTTACTACCTGGCCTCTTCAAGCACAGCTCCCATAACTCTGCATTTCTCTTCATTTTTGACATCTTCATTAATGTCAGTTCCTCCAAAGATGGCACCAAAGGGAATTCGGTTACCTGAAATTCAAATCAAAATAGCGCCAAAGGTCTTTATTGTAAATGTATTTGTGGCTGTAAAAAGGCTAAAATACCTTAATAGAGAGATATTTTTCTTAAAAAAAAAATAAATACAACTCCTCAACGTCTTCAGTTACTGCACCATGTTGGTCTAAAAGAGGTTAGAATAAAATGAGCTATGATTTATGGGGTCCTTGTGGCAAATTGCATTAATAAAAAGGAATGCCCAAATATAGCTGGGTGCATTCTTACCTGAACTACCACCGCAAGAATTAGAATTCCTAATGCAAACCAATAGATATTGCTTATTAATAGCTGAATAACCGCAGGTGAACAATATAAAAAAGTCCAATTAACATGACAATGTAGATAAAGGAATGAAGACAAACATTCAGGGCAAGTGTTTCATTTGTCCTTCACACACTCCACTAGCAGAAGGAGTTGGGCAGAAGGACAATATGTCTGGGAACGGAAGCAGATAGAAAAGCCAACTTGAAGAGTAATTGAAATATTGTGTTTAGAACCAGATTGCACCCCTGCTTGATGGTTTAAAATTGATTAGTATTGAACCCAACATTCTATTTTTTCCTAGAGGGACCCATTTTGGTGTTTTCCTAGATTCCCACACAGGTAGAAACACACCACAAAATATATCTATAATAGTCAAATCAACTGGACTTTCTGTATTTTTCTTTTTCTCTTAAGACGTTTCGCTAGTCATCCGACTGGCTTTCTCAATTCAGAATGTCCTGTACAAAAATAATTCTGGTTATATACCCCGGAATGTTACTCCAATTAGAATTATCTGTTTAGTAAAACCAGCATGGCGTCAGGGACCTCATGGAGGCAGAGTGTTGACTTATTACTAGAAAGCAGGTCTGAAGACTAGTGAAACTTCATCAAGGAAAAAGAAAAATACAGCAAGTCGTTGATTTGACTTATTACTAGAAATACCATGACATGGATGAATGAGAAGCTTCACAGACATAATACACAAAATACTGTACCAGGGTACCTGTCTCCACAATATTAGACAACAGTAAGAATCAAAGGCTTACTGTAAGCCGAGAGTCCCCACATGAGACCTTCTGGTGGTCTTAGATGTTTTGACAGTTTTGATGGCAACCCCTTTTGAACCTTTGGAGAAAGCCTAAGATTGGCATGCAGCAATTAAGGTGTTGTTTTTGGTGGCAAGTACCTCAGCTTGTCAGGTTGGAAAATTATGTTCACTCTCAGCTAGTGAACCACATACAGTGGTGTTTGAAGATAAAGTGGTCATGAGGCAGTCTTTGGGATCTTGCCGAAGGCAGTTTCACAGTTTCATTTGGATCTGTAGATCTTTACCATCATTTTACCCAGACTCTAAGTCTGAACAAGAAATATTGTGGCATAACCTAGACTTGGTTCAAGTCATCTCCCACTATTTAGAGCAAACAAGGTGCAAGGTCAAAAAGTTCCTTATTCCTAGAGGCCCTTGGAAGGTATTTGCCCCATCTAGAACTACAGTAAATTGATGGATTGTCTCCTGCATTGTGTTAGCATACCGGATGGCTGTCAGGGAAGTTACAAAGGAACTTAGGTTAGGGCTCATTCTACCAGAGCCTTGAATACTTGAATACCTGGGAGGCAGAAGCCAGAGCACCACCAGAGGTAAGGCAGCAAGGTGGTCCTCTGCAAATACTTTTATTCGCCATTACAGACTAGATGATCTGCAGTCCTGTGAGATTTGGGAGGAAGATTCTTCAGGCTGTTGTTCACCGAAATAGTTTTGAAATAAATTAATTAAGCCTCTGGTGTCCCTCCCTTCTTAGCTTGGGTTGATACAAACTTGCCTCCCTTCAGTGGCTTAGTTACTAAGACTAGTGGGTCTAGGAGGGGCATGTGGAAATTATATATCATGTGTTAACGTTTTCTTGTCCAGTGAACTAGAGGGAAAGGGATAACCCAATGTTGGTGAATGCAGCCATGAAGAGTGACCAAAAACTGGATAGCAGACCTCAAGAATATTGCACGCATCTCTGATTTTAACAGTTTCTGGGTCCCTAAAGCAACACTGAACATGCACAACACTGAACATGCACAACACTGAACATGCAGAGTCCATTAGATTTTTACAATAAGGTTTTATAATTGCTATAAGGTAATGTGTAAAATTATAGACTTTTTAGGTAGAAAATGCAGAACAGAAATTGTGCCTTCTCTGGAAATATCCATTAATTATGTCATGACCTTATAGCCATAGCTGCAAAACAACTAAGGATTTATATCAGAGATCAACAAATAAAGACTTGGCATAATGGTTATAAGGACTCCATCCTTCTCCCACAAGACAATATGGATTTACAAATAAGCTTCCTCATAGTCGTTATTATGATATTATAAGGTTATAAATAACTGGATAATATCATTAGCAAGACACTAATGGCACATGCAGTGTAGAAGAATGTGTAAGGCCTCATGCAAATTCAGCTAAAAGTACAACATTCCTATTGACTAATGATGTGCTTTTTAACATGGCTGCTAAAGGCATGAGAGGGGAAAGTGACTTTGGCCACTACCATTAAAGATGAATTAAAAAAGATAAATAACTAACAGAACATTTACAAGTCTTTCAAAAACAGTGTATATGTTTACAGTCACAGGTTACAAAAAAATAATTAAATGATGACAGCAAATATAAGTAAATTATACCATTATGACTTTTTTCCCCCATATTCAAATGTATTGTTATTTCAATAAACAAAACAGTCATGTAATTCAATATGAATCAAAGTTATGTATACATATTTGCTACTGTATATGCAATGGCATTCCATTCAATGTATGTGTTGTTATGTGTTGTTTCCAAGGATTTTATGTCTCTAAACAATGTTTACGGCTAGGGTATAAACATATTAATGACCTCTGTATTGTCATTGCCATTTATTGTGTATTATCTAAAAAAATTTTGGTTTCAATAAATTGCATCCAGAAAAACCATGTTGCAGCCAATTCATCATATATATTGTTTATCTCCTCCATCAGGTATATATCGTTTACCACTTTGTACCAATCTCCTTTAGTTGGGGGTTGTATACTTCCCCAGTGGATAGGAATCGGAGATGTAGCTGCCTTTAAAAGTTGGATTAAAATGTTGGTTTTTCATGGATCAAATGTTTTAATTTTGACATAATAGAATTGTGGAGGGGGCTTTCGGTAATTGTATACCTCCCGTTTTGATTTTAAATCAGAAAAAAATGTTTACGCCTATTTCCTGCTCAAACCCAAGCTGTACTTTAATAATTCCCCTGTAGTGATTTTTCCTACCACGTCTTCCTTAGAGCTGTTCATAAAACTCTCCATGTTTGCCCTGTATAGTAATACTGTACAGGTATGGGACCTGTTATCCAGAATGATCAGGACCTGGGGTTTTCCAGATAAGGGATATTTCCGTAGTTTCGATCTTCATAACCTAAGTCTACTAGAAAATCACATAAACATTAAACCCAATAGGCTGGTTTTGCTTCCAATAAGGTTTAATTATATCTTAGTTTGTATCAAGTACAGGGTACGGTTTTATTGTTACTGAAAAAAAGGTAATCATTTTTAAAAATTTGAATTATTTGGATAAAATGGAGTCTATGGGAAATGGCCTTTCCGTAATTCAGAGCTTTCTGGATAACAGGTTTCAGAAGAATGTATTTGTTACCACTATATTGAATAAATGGTTAGTAGAACAGTTCAAAAAAATTTACCCAGAAGAAACCGGCCAGCTTTATAAAGTTGTATGATTAGTCCGGCATCAAACTTTTCCTGAGACATTAAAGCTTCTATTTCAGAGCTTTCCAGTGCTGCTGCATCTTTAAGCACACAAGCATGACCTGCTGCTTCCAGGTGATCCCTAGAAAAGGGGAGACAAGTAATAAAAATTATACCTTTAGACCCCAACTGTATACCAAAGTTAAAGAGTGTCTTCAATTTTTACCCTAATTCTTAGGTCAGAACTATAGTTACCCAGGCTGTCCAACAAGCTGTCCATGCTAACTTTTTGCATTGTTCTTTGTTTCTGATCCTTTTAACAAACCTTTGCTGAAAGGGATTTCCGTCATTATTTTTTTGATGTAGTATTTATTTCTAAATTACACTGTTTACACTACAAATAATTCCCTCTACCATAAAACATTTAATTCCTGAACCAGCAAGTGTATTTTTTTTTTATTAGTTGTAATATTGGTGTGTAAGCAGCCATCTCAGGTCATTTTGCCTGGTCATGTGCATTCAGAAAGAGCCAGCACTTTAGGATGGAATTTCTTTCTGGCAGGCTGTTTCTCCTATTCAATATAACTGAATGCGAAGCAGTGGGACCTGGGTTTTACTATTGAGTGCTATTCTTAGATCTAACAGGGATCTGTTGTCTTGTGTTAAGGAGCTGATATCTGGTTACCTTCCCATTGTTCTGTTGTTAGGCTGCTGGGGGGGGGGGGTGATATCATTCCAACTTGCCGTACAACAGTAAAGAGTGGCTGAAGTTTATCAGAGCACATGTTTATCAAGTCACATGACTGGGGGCAACTGGGAAACTGATAATATGTCTAGCCCCATGTCAGATTTTCAAATTAAATATAAAAAAATATGTTTGTTCATTGGAGAAACGGATTTCAGTGCTGAAGTCTGTTGGAGCAGCACTATTAACTGATGCATTTTGAAAAAAATGTTTTTCCCATGACAGTATCCCTTTAATATCATTTAAAATGCCCCCCAAATTTTTCCAAGCATCTAATTTTTTTTTTGCTGGTTACACAAAAATGTATAATTGTGTTGTTTTGCAATACATTTTCTCTCTATTTCTAATGTCCTGCAACAGCTGTCACAAGATTCTGCGATATAAAGTTCTACAACTGCTTGAATAATGGCAAGTTAGCAGGACAGCTGAATGATGTGTTATTTATTTTTGCTTTTCTTTTCATTTATGTATTTGCGTTTCTAGGCAGTACAAGGGTAAAGTTTAACCCTTGAGCAAGGTGCAACATCCGCAGAGTACAGATATAGGATCCATTATCCAGAAACCCATTATCCAGAAAGTATCTACCATGCTCTATTTTAATAAAATAATTCCGATTTTTTTTAAAGTATTTCCTTTTTCTCTGTAATGATAAAACAGTACCTTGTACTTGATCACAACAAAGATATAATTAATCCTTGTTGGTGACAAAACAATCATATTTGGTTTATTTAAAGGGGATCTGTCACAGTAAGAAACAATTCCAAATACTATTTTACAATGTTAGCCAAGCAAAATAAACTTCGCTTACACTATAAAACGTATTTAAATCTTGGTTTTGTTTAGTCTTGGAATTCACAATCACAGCAAGAAGGCAGCTGCCATTTTGTTGACACTGTTATTAAGGCAAGCTTTGTCTCATGCCAAAAACTTGTTTATGTGCCTGAATGGGGGACCTGACATCCCTGCCTATGCACTGGCTACATAATTAGATGGAGAGGAGGCAGGAGGAATGTGGGGAGTGCAAATCTAGGAAGGACAGAATGGTAAGTGAAAGTAATTGCCTGCCTGCCCCTATGCCTGAGGTATAGAGGAGGGGCACACAATATATGCTTGACAGCTGAGACTTTTAAATTAGTTTATCTTGCTTATCTTAAATTGTTACAAAAGTATCCAAGTGCAGCTGCTGAGTGTTCTGGGCTCTCTGGCAAAAGCCTCTTATTTTAATTAAGTTTTGGAAACTTTGTATCTTTTTCCAGCATCAGTGCAGAGGATCAAAGAGAAAGTAGGGACATTTCAGTAAGAATCCAAGGCCTGCAGGTTATGCTGTCAAAATCGGGACTGTCCCACAGAAAAAGGGACAGTTGGGAGGTATGCTCTAGGTACATATACAAAGGCATATAAATATTTCCCATTTTAAAATAATCAGTACTATTTTCAGAGAGAAAATAATTTAAGCATTGAGTGTGAATCTGGCCTAGAAAATGAAATGCCAAACATACGGTTCCACAAAGGTACTTTTTGCTTAACACAATTGTAATGATTACTGGAAAAGAGGACAGGCAAGATTCTTGGCAGAAGGTACTTTTTATTAGTACTTGTACAGATTATCCTGAACCTCTTCAGCTGGAGCATTGCTTAAGTAGCTAAAACAAGAGGGTTGCGCCTGTACAGTTATTAATTAAAGCAGATATGTGACAGCTTGGCACTGCAACCAAAAGTACATACACGCACATTCTGTCCTGTGAGCAAATCACTTACAGTAAAAAGCGTGTTTGTGGGATAAAATATGGTCTGTCACTGAACAATTCCATTTTATATTAAATGCAGAAAATACCTGAAATAAGAGAGGCAATCTCAAGAAACACTAACAAAAGGAAAGTGCTTGAATAGCTAACAGCCATACATGGGCCATCAGGTAGGCACTTCAACTGATCAGCCCTTAAGCTGAATGGATGGATCGTGTACGAGGGACCCTGCACGCTATTGATGCTTTCTAGTGCAACAGTGCAAATAGCACAAACATTTAGAACAGCAGGAAGTGAGTAGGGAATGTCAAGTGTTCAGGATGATAAGTAACATTCTTAAAGGGGTGATTCACCTTTAAGGTAACTTTAAGTATGTTATAAAATGGATATTTCTTTTGAATCGGGTTTCATTATACACTATTTATAGTTTGATTTTTTTTTATAGTTCGTTTGCCTTTTTCTTTTGACTCTTTGCAGCTTTCAAATGGGCATCGCTGACCCCTACTAAAAAGCAAATGCTCTGTAAGGTTACAAATGTATTGTTATTGCTAATTTTTAATACTCATCTTTCTAATCAGGCCTCTCCTATTCATAATCCATTCTCTTATTCAAATCAATGCATGGTTGCTAGGGTAATTTGGAATGTAGTTACCAGATTGCTTAAAACACAAACTCGAGAGCTGCAGACTAAAAAGCTAAATAACTCCAAAACCTTAAATAACAAAAAATGAAAACCAATTGCAAATTGTCTCAGAATATCCCTCTCTACATTATACTTAAAGTTATCTCAAAGGTGAACAACCCCTTTAAAGGATGTAAACCCCCTCCACAAAAATGCAATCAGTGAACAACCTTTGAAATCTTTAGATACCTGCCACTCTGGTTGTTAAAAAGTTAACAGTAAGCTTGCAGCATCCCCTTAATCATAAATCCTTCTACTCCTCTAACCCACTCGGCCCCCTCCCTCAAACATTTACTTTGGCTGTTGACTTATGAGCATGCTCAGTTCTTCTCAGCAAATTACTAAACACACCCTCCAGTCTAACAGCCAATGAAGAGATAGTATTGCTGGTTTCCACCTCAGTCTAGCTGCAACCCAGGGCAAATGCCCTTAAGTCTTTACTTATCCCCCGGGGCAGATCCTGTCCAGCGGAGTTCACGATAGCCATCTTCTGTCTCTTCAGTAATCTTCGGAATGAGTGCGGCATATTAGCAATTTCCGTGACTTTCGCACATGCGCAGTTGTTGCGAAGCAGAAGATTGCTCCAACTGTGCATGTGTCGACATGCCGCTCTCATTCCAAAGATTACCGAAGAGAAGAAGATGGCTGCCGCGAACTCCACTGGACAGAATCTGCACGAGGAATAAGTAAAGACTTAGGGGCATTTGCCGGGGTAGCATCTAGGCTGGGGGGAGGAGGAGGGGTCTATGTAGGGTAGGGAGGTAGAGTTTTTTTAAATTTACAGTTGAATTCTCCTTTAACCATTACAGTGCTCAACACGAGCAGAACTTTTTATCAAAGTATGTTGTGCCTGTGTAAACCTGCATTCTGCATTGCATGAACTTTACAGCATACATATAGTATTATGGAATATAGCTCATTGTACTAGATCCAGAGACTAGTCCGATTGCCATTTTGGAGTCAGGAAGGAATTTTTTCCCGCTCTGAGGCAAATTGGAGAGGCTTCAAATGAGTTTTTTTGCCTTCCTCTGGATAAACTAGCAGTTAGCTAGGTTAAATAGTTGAAAGGTTGAACTTGATGGACGCATGTCTTTTTTCAACCTAACTTACTATGTTACTAATGATGTGTCAGAGGGAAACAGCCGCCTGGTGAAAGCTGCTATTTGTTTTAGGAAAATGTGATGGTGCTGACAAATGGAGGGGTATATGTATGAATGTATATGTATATTTTTATTTGTATAGCGCTCCCTGAGGGCAAAGCACTGTACAGCAAAACAATAAATTAGTAGTAACAACCAAGGGGTCATTGAAACAAATAGTAACAATAAGTGCATGATTAGAAATACACTTCACATAAATATAAAATATAATTACAATACAGATTAAGTGCTCAGTGTCAAGGAAACAAAAGGCTAGAGGACCCTACCCCATAAGGATTACAGTCTAAATGGGAGGGTAACATACAGACACAATTCAGAGGGGTATTAAAGTGCTGTAGATTACAGTTTGTTACACTGTTATATAAGTGCCAGTTCCATGTTTTGGTATTATCCAGGTGCTCCAAGAGGTAGTTTTGAGTTTCGTTTTAAAAACACTGAAGGAGAGAGAGATTCAGGAATGACATTCCAAATGTAAGGAGTCGCAAGAGAGAAGGGTTTGATATGGAAAACAGCAGTAGTAGTGGGGGGTACAACCAAGCAGTTGCTCTGAGAGGAGCGGAGGTTTCGGCAAGGAACATATAGAGAAACATGAGATTTGATGTAGTTAGGTGCAGAGGAATGAAGTGCTTCAGTGGGGGGGGGGGCTGTATCCCTTTGGATGAGAGGAGGATAATTCTGGCAGCAGTATTTAATACAGACTGTAGAGGGGAGAGATGGGAGTTAAGGAGGCCAGTTAGTAGAAGGTTACAGTAATCTAGTCTGGATAGGATGAGAGCATGCATGAGCGTCTTGGATATATCAGGTGAAAGGAAGGGACGGATTTTGGCAATATTGCATAAGAAAAAGTGACAGGTTTTGACAGTGGTGTTAATATGATCAGAGAAGGAGAGAGAGGAGTCAAAGATTACCCCCAGACAGCGTGCTGAGTTGACAGGATTAATGAGCATGCCATCAATAGAGATAGTAAATAGGGGAGTAGGATTAGGTGGAAAGAATATGCAGTACAAATGATGTGGCTTGGGTGGGGAAGATTATACCCAACTTAAATACATGTATATACATGTAGGCATTACATGTCCTTTAAGTGGTATTTCAGATTCATACATAAGAGACCCAGTATCAAGAAATTTACCCCAAAGCATAGAAAAGTGCTTTATTTATGAAAAACTGGAGGGAGGCATTCTTAGCATTCTTTTAGCAACAACTTTAGATTACTTTCACCTTTGTAAATATAACCCTATGTAGCCAAAGGCTGCAGTGTGCTACTCTTTTACGTGCTCAACTGTAAAGCATCAAATTTCAAAGAAAAAATAGAAGATTGGGATATTAGTCAATCTGAAGTCTCTGGTTCTATACACGATATTAAAGTTGAGAGAGAAAAAAAAAAAAGGTTTTATGCGTAAAGATTTTTTTTAAACATTTAGATGTGGTTAGAATTCACAAAGGTTAAAAAAAAAAAAAAATCACAAAGCATTTCATGAAAGTGGAGTTCTTGTTTGTATTGGTGTTAACCTCTGTGCAATATTCCTCCCCATTGTCTTCTATGGGAATTGCCTGACAATACTGATGTAAATGCTTTCAAATAACCAGCACTTGGAAACACCACTACCAGCAGAGCAGGAGAAACAATGGCTTTTGGAAATCAGACAACTTAGACTGGTTGGTGTGCTTTGAGAAGAGAGCTGCTGGCAGTTTAGGCCATTTACCTTGCACGTTCATAATTATAATAATTAATAAGTATGTATCAGTAGGGGTGCCATAAGTACTCACAGAATCCTTTTGGCTAAGCTCCCAATCTATTTATACAACTGAAACAATACACATTTTGGAAGTAACCTCACCCTTTTACAGCAGTCCAGCTCCCCCACATCAACAGAGCCCCTGAAAGCAGCCCTTCATGTCATGATCACATAATTAACTGAAGCAGTTTCCATAAAAACTATTTGAAAATGTATGACTTTCTGATTTTATCTATTTTCTTGCACAACCAAATGAATACACAGAAGAGACATGGACAAGGGGGTTGCAAGTGCTAAGCTAGAACATGGCTGGAAAAAAGCAAATAGCCCCGTGTGCCAGGGAGTATACAAGTAGAAATGTGATTATAAATGAAATCAAAATGTTAGAACCCCACTCTTATTTACTAAATCTACATTATTGCTTTAAACAAAGGACATCAATAAGCCTAGCCATTACTTCAGCTGTTCGACAGCAACACTAAGCATAGCGCACATGAGTTGCTATAAAGCAAACAAGTAGAGTGAGATATTAGAGGAAAAGAAATAAAAGTTGTTGCAGGAAATAAAAGTTGTTGAATGAATGAATCATAGGCATCAACAGAGAGGCCCTATACTTTGTTGGGATTTAACTTATCTTAAGTTAACTCAACAAGATCTTTAGGGTTTATTATTCTCCTTCCAAGCATACATACAAGCAAACAAATCAGTAGTCTTGCCCACTCTTCTAGCAGCATTCAAAATAGCCATTGGGTGGTTTCCATTGACAGTAATGGAAAGCAAATTAAATTGGCCTTGACTGAGCAAATCTCAAAAGGCAGAGTTCACACACAGCATCATAACCCCCCTGCCTAAGTGTGTAATATTGTTTTAAGACACACAGTTTAACCATATGCTTGAGTTTAGATCTGCAAGGCAACATCCTGATATCAGTTTCTTAATTTTGGACAATAATTGCCTAATGCACCAACACAGCAAAAAAAAAAAAAAATAATAATAATTGCCGAGTTGTATGCATCATTGCACATATAGTTTCCTTATATGTAAAGAGCCATAGGAGGTCCTGGCTTTGAGCCCCATCAGAGCCTTTCATTATCCCCTTATATGTCTGTAAGTTACCCCCCCCCCCATTTAGATTGCAAAATCTATGGGGCAGGGACCTCCATCCTCTTGTCTCCTTGACACTAAGGGGGTTATTTATCAAGGTCCAAATTTATCTCAATATCGGCTGCTACAAACTCCGATCTAACACTTATTTATTATCAAATTTTCCCGAAAATTTGCTTTGCGGGAAAAGCTCAGATTTTCATGATTTTTTCGTGAATTTTCACCCGAAAGCTCAGAAAACATTGTGAAATTGCCCGAAACCCCCGACACAACCAAAAATCAATGGGACTGTTCCCATTGACTTTGATGCAACCTCGACAGGTTTTTATATTCGGGCTATTTAGCCCTCGGGGTTTAATAAATTCCAAAAAATTAGGGATATTTTTAAAAGTCTGATTCTATAAACAAAAAAAAAAAATGAGTCCCCTAAACTCAATGTTTATTGTACCTGTCCTTTGTATTTATTTTATTTATCATTGTATTGACCCCATTTATTTTAATTTATTATTCTGCTGTACAGCAGGCCCGGACTGGCAATCTGTGGGTTCTGGCAAATGCCAGAAGGGCTGCTATAAGGTGATGCCCACAAAAGCATAAATAAAGGCTTTTTAAATACTTCAAGAGTCGATGGTGTTGTTCAATTTCGCATTACAATGTTTGCCAATGGGAAGTGGCCATTGCAGAACATGCACCATCCCCAAAGAATATTGAGAATCCATGTGCTGACTCTTTCTTCACGGGCTGCTATAAGGTGCCATAGAAAGTCACTATTTAGTGGGCTGATTGGGCCTCTGTGTGGGCTGAGTAGCTGAAATGCCGGGGCCTGTTTTAATTCTCAGTCTGGACCTGCTGTACAGTGCTTGGTTCTCAAGTATAAACAAAACTATATAAACATACATACATTACATATACATGGTATAAAGAAGCCCTTTTTTTCTTTTAGTGTGCAGACATCTGGCACAAACAGTTTATAAGGGGACATCACAGTGACTAAACATACAAGGGATGGTTACCTGATGACTTGTATATTAGGCTAAAGGAGATGCAATTAACCAGATAAGGAGGAACGATTACAAGTGCACCTTGCTGGATTTGCTTTGCCTTTAATGCATATGATGTTAAGAGTTTATAGGAAATCTGTCAGTTCTTTTATGTAACAGAGGCCCAGTCACAAAGTTGTTACTGCAGTTAATCTATAGACACATTCACAATGGCTTGATTTGGATTTAGCAATACTAAACCCACTAAGCTTGCAATCTAGAGGATTTCCTGTCTAAAGCAGCATTCTAGTCTTTGGATGCAATTTTGGGTCACATGCTGCACCAATACAAGTCTGTGACTATCCTGGATGATGAGGAACCAGCAGAGCCAGTGCTCTTCAGCGGCAGAAAGAACTCAGTTCCCCACTCTGCGCTGTGTAGGATACATTGTTGCAAAACTGTCACACTTACTTGATTCGCAGGGCGGTTGTGGAGTTGCCAGTGTGAGCTCGGAGGCAGGCCAAGAAAAGGATTCTCATGACTGGCAGCGATCAAACGAAGCAGCCCTCCTTGTCACTGAGCCAGTGTCTGCTACGTGTCACTCGCTGTCATTGCGCGGCATCAACACATCCGGGTTCCTCGGCTAGAGACCGTATAAATAGCTCACACCTGGTAGGTAAAGGACTTAATAGAAATCTGCGGGTTAACGCGACTTTGTTTGTTGCTACACACGGTCCGGCCAGCAACGCGCACCGTCAGAAACCGGTAGCCGCTCTCATAGTTCCTATCTGCATTCTGCGATAAGGCTGTTGGCTGAGAGAGGAGACAAGGAGATAGTAGGAAGAAGGAAATATTATAATGGTGTCAATATAAGCAGAGGCATTTCGTGTGCACAAGAGAGTAGGGAAATCCGTATGGAACACCAATAGAATATGTCGCCATGCAAAGTGTCCAATATTCTCCAAGCTAACATTGCACACACCGACCTCAATAAAACTTTCATTTCTTATATTCCATCACAAGTTGCATTCTTTAACATTATGTTCCAAAACGTTGTGCAAGGCATATAAGGGCTGATGTATCAAACCTTTAATTGTTTTTTTAGCATTTTTCCAACTGGTCAATTTATTTCACACATGAAAACCTTCCAGACATTCTGAAACTATTCACGCTATTTCACACTGTAAAAAAAAAAATCAACGGAAGACTATGGAAAATTCCTGCAAGTAATTTTTCACCCAACTTAATATTCAGCCATCCTGACTTACTGCTACCTGGGACAAGCTTAACTTACGTCTTGTACTTTTGCAAGATTTTCAGGCCTGGATTTGTGGAAAGGCCACCTAGGCCCGGGCCTAGGGGGCAGGATTCATTTATTCGAAAACAGTGGGAATGTGCTGGAGATACAACCATTTTGTTAAATTTCCTATGCGTCAATCCCCATGGCTCCGGTCCAGATGATAAAAGGGGAGGGGACAGGGGCGACAAACGGCAGTGGGCCTAGGGCGCCCACTATGTAAATCCGGCCCTGGAGATTTTGTACATACACATGATACACATTGCACAATGTATAGTTATTCTGGGTTACAATTAGGGTCAGGGCACATGCTCAGATTCTCCCGGCGACAAATTTCTTCTTCGGGGCAATTCATCTCCCCTTCTTCGGGGCAACTAATCTCCCCGAACTGCCTCCCGCCGTCTAGAATGTAAATTGACGGCGGGATGGCACTCGTCGTACTTTGTGTTCCGAATTCTCCTCGTGTGTTTCCACCCTTAGATTCGGGGAGATTCGTCGCCCCGAAGACAAGAAGATTTGTCGCTGGGTGTCTAATCTCCCCGAATCTGAGCATGTGCCCTGACCCTAAGAATGCCCTACACAATGGTGCTTAGTTGCTTTTGTTTTATTTTCTGGTTTGTTGTACAGGTATGGGACCTGTTATCCAGAATGCTCAGTACCTGGGGTTTTCATGATAACAGTTCTTTCTGTAATTTAGATCTTCATACCTAAAGTTTACTAGAAAATCATGTATACATTATATAAACCCAATAGGCTGGTTTTGCATCCAATAAGGATTAATTGTAGTATATAGTTGGGTCAAGTACAAGATATTGTTTTTTTACTACAGAGAAAAAGGAAATCATTTTAAAAAAATTGGATTATTCACATAAAATGGAGTCTATCGGAGACAGGCTTTCCATAATACAGAGCTTTCTGGATAAAGGGTTTCCAGATAACTGATCTCATACTTTAATGACAACCTTTATGAACTTGTAAAGGCCTTTTTTGAGCCAGATATACATGATTAAATTTAAATGTCAATAAAAATATTGCTTGAAAGAAAAGGAAATGGGGGTGCAAAATGCTAGTCACCCCTGCCCCTTTTCTTCTCATTGTGCATATCATTAATAAACCATTATAGTTTATAAATCCATTATTATTTATAAAAGATGCCACTTATGCTTATAACCAAGTACAGTAAAAATGTGAGATTATCTATGAAGGGTGAGTACCCTATGTCGCAACGTGTCCTTGAAATTATATTTAACTGTTGGGACTCAACAAACTACAATGAACAAACTGCATTTACAAGAGAGTCCCAGTTTTGTATCTCTGTTTGAAAAGTGGCATAGCCCTAGCAGAGAAAAGAACCTATCCTTGATGAACCTTAAAGTTTGGGATTATGTCAAGATGAGTTTGGAATCCTCTGATTTCTCCTGGATACTGACAGCCAGATGACCAAGAAGAGATAATGAATCATTATATATGTACAGTGGCTTTCAATTAATCCCTCATATATGATTAAAGGGCATGTCTACCAAAAATAGTTTTTTGCATAATTAAAGAAATGTAAATATATGCAATTTTCCAATGTATAAGGAAGCTATTACAATATGGAATGTGTCAGTATTACTAATAGTGCTACATTGTGCAGTTAAGTTTAATACAAAACTTCCCCAAATCTGCCCCCAGCCTAACCCTACTCACCCTAACCCAGTCAGACTGGACTGGAGGCAGATTCTTACTTAGGCTGAAGTATGTTTCTATTTGTACTCCACCCTAGGGAAAGGTCAACAGCATCAAGCCCAGCATGACTGCAAGATGTCGCTCTCTCTTCTCACAGCCAGTGCACTGCTGGATGAAGTAAAGGTGGCTGGGCTGGCTTTTACAAACTTTGCATAAAATAAAGTTCAACATTAACAGAAAACATTCATATAGGATTTTAATGGTGTTTGCAAATGTAATTGTAATTAATGGCAGTATTTGTCCATTTCTGATCTTTATACTTAGAATTGGTTCTGACTCCTAAAACAATAACAAAGATCAATTAATCTCTGGGTCTGTTAATAAGCTTCTTTGTTTTAGGAGCCAGAACCAGCAATACAGATAATATAAACAGACTGACAGACTTTACTTTCAGTGATAACTACATTTATAAATAAAACCATTATTTGACTTTTATAACACTGAATACAGAAGAGATGGGGAATAAGAAACAAGCTATGATTTCCTAAGCTTTGCACGAAAATCATAGCTTGCAATATCCAAAGGGTTAAGTCTTGGAACATCAGCACAATTCTTCTCCAAACCAATTCCTCCTAGAGTGCCAAATAAATGATATCCACTCCTCTTAAATTGATACCATGTAATGCTGCTAATAAATCACAGGGCCCTGGAACTTAGGGCAGGCAGAAGAGACATGTACCTTTGGGTGCAAAGGTCTGGGGGCATCACATACTGTTTGTATCTGCCTGTCTACCCCTAGTTCAAGCAAATTTGTAACTAAGAGATCAGGTATCAGCGACAGTTCATTAGTAAGGGGAGGAGGAGGGTTGCGTGACTTGACAAGCAGAAGTTGCAGAGAGAGGAATGCTAGAGTGTGTGTTTGTGTGTGTGTGTGGGGGGGGGGGGGGGTTGTGATTGCCTTGGGTTCCCATAGCATTTGTCCCAGCACTGTGAGATATGCAGGGCATTTTAATAATCATATTTCTCTTAAAAGGCAGTTAGCATGCCCTGATAGTTGTTTCCTATTACATCAGAAATATAATGCCTATAACAGACACTAGCTCTGTTGGTTGGAGTGTTCCTGACAACACGTGACAACACACAGGCATTACATTTTCTATTCAAGTGAAATGAAAGTGACTTTTGCAAGGGAAAAGCATTGCAATACGTATTTTTCTCCATGAGGGTATCATGGAGATAAAAATACCTTGTATCATGTCAGCTTTAAATGGGTCATTCAACTCAAATGTTAAATTTTAGTATGCCAAATCTCCTACTCTACTGTATTCTGGAATATCACACGAAAAACTAAAAATTTAAAGACCAAGTGGTATTGGACCCTAAGGTCTAGAAGTTCTCTGCACTCTGTCCCTCTACTTGCCCCCCTCAAGTTGAAACTGACTATAGAGTTAATTTACAATTACTTGATTCAGGAAAACGGCAGTGCGCGGGAATCCAATCTAATCCTAATCTAGCCTTCATCCTATCTAAATATGGACATCAGCATGTCATTTACTTGAATAGAATCCACCTGGCACTAATTGTGATGGGTGGATTTCTGCATGAAAAAAATCAGACTTGATAGTATTCTGGTCAAAACTATTCTCTGGCAGCTAGTGACAAACAGACACAATTTAAACAAATGACTTGCTGTATGACTGTGTATTCTATACACTGCCACTTCACTGCCATGGGCCTTAGTATTAAATTTGGATAAAGTAATACAAATAAACAGTGTCTGTCTAGTGATTCCAGAGAAAAATGTGGTTTGCTTATACAATTTTCTTGTCCTAGCATGGGTTAGTACCCACTTCTCAATGTTTCTAAACTGAAAATTTGGGCCATATAACTGATCTAAAAGAAAAATGTTCCAGGCGGCACTCCGGATAAGTATAAAGAGGTATCTTTATTGTGTCATGGTGGGTAACATCATCGACTTACGCATTTCAGGAAAGCATTCCCGCCTATGACTAAGGGAATGCTTTCCCGAAACGTGTAAGGCGATGATGTTACCCACCATGACACAATAAAGATACCTCTTTATACTTATCCGGAGTGCCGCCTGGAACATTTTCCTTTTGGATTTATCACAGTTGGAGCGCTGGTGGCTGAGCACACGGAGCTCATAGAGCTGATTGGGGAGACTGATGTAGTGTGGTGAGTCTTGAGCGGTCACATTCTCATTGATTTTCATATAACTGATCTTCCCAGAACAAATGTATCTACATCCTAGCATGGAACCATGCCATCACACCAGCACTTTGTGCATCTCCTTGAGGCGGCTGTGGTGATAACAAATGTGTGCCAACTGCCAATAACCCACCGCTAATGAAGCCTTGGGTTCTTTGTAAAGAAAGATCAAGCCTAAAGCTGGCCATAGACACAAAGGTACTATTGTACAAAACTAAGTTAATTACAATTTTGGGACCATGTGTGGTGTCCCAACATATTTCGTACCATGGCAATCGGCAGTTCAGTTGATCGGACAGGTAAAACGATTTATATCAGCTAACGATAAGATCTCTACATATATGGCTTATGATATAAATGGGAGATTGTCACTACTATTTGTCGGACATACGTTTCGTACGATTGCTATCTGTCAATTAATGGCCCAAGCAAAGTGTGATTTGTTTTCTTTGCTACTTTATTTTAATCTGAATGGTTAGTTGCAGGTCGGAAGATTGACACGGAAGTTCATTTGTCCGACATAGGCTATAATCTGCACGTCTATGGCCATCTTAAGGCTAACAACAAAGCTTTGCAAGATTGCAGATGTCATCACACCAATAGGGAAGACTGCAGCTACAAAATACATTTTCTGGCTGAAATCCACTCCATGTGAGCAGTAACAGGTACCGGTAGTTTCTGTAATTTACAACGATCATTGATATTGGGTTATTGCGCCATTTTCAGCAGCAGGTCACTGGGCCATTTGATGCTGGGAGTCATGTGCACTTATGGTAACTGAGAATGACCTTTCCATCAAAAAAACTAGTTAGCATGGGCCTGGATAACATCACTGTAGGAAGTGGCTAACCCAAAGCAGGAACTCTGAATAAAAATCACATCTTTATTGGTTTATTAGAATTAAAGCTTCAAAAATGTACATTAATTTGCAATTAATTTCAAATGTTCAATGCGTATAGTAAAATAATTAGAGGCACCAATCTACTTGTTTAACTTTCTGGGGGGGGGGTTGTGACTGCACCCACACCCCATCCCCCAAGTGACATGCCAGGGACTCCTACCTGATATTTTACAGGTACGGCTGGTAAAAATGATGCTTGATGACAACATTAACCGTGAATATGTAAGAAAAATAAAAATGAAGGACAGTTGTTCTTCAAAGGTGGCAACCCAGGTTTCACCAGCTCTGATACTTTTTGTGTGTTAGTTTTTAGTGTTGTACTATAAGACACGCATAGGGTTCACAGAATCATATAATCTATTGCATTGGTACTGAAGCTGAAGTAGACAGGAAAGCATTGTGCTATGCAAAGTACCTTACAAAGGTGGCTTGCATCTATTTTTCTGTACTTTACACTATTGAGTCAATTCACACAAAGCTACAATTCATCCCTATGAACCTATGCCTTTTATAATGTTGTGGACATGATGTGATTGACATCCAATGTATCCAATAGGTGGCAGAGTAACGCTTGGCTTACTTGGCGACAACCAATCGCCATTCGGTACCGGTTGATGTAGGCGGGCACCGGAGTCACGAGTTAGTGGAGAAGTAGTGGGCGGCGAGGTGGCAAAAGCTCTGGGTTGAGGGATAGCTTCCGTGTTGTGGGCATTGCCCAACCGGGTGTGTTAGTCTTGACCTGCTCTGACTGCATGTTGCCGCGGGTGAGCTGAGCTTCTCCTGTCCTCCGTTCCCGTGTGTACAATGGCAAGCCGTGATCCCAGCGAGAGGAGTCCGCTGCTGGGCGGTCGCTCCGAGCCCCCTGTTCCTGCTGGATCCGTGTTCTCCGGCCGTGGCCTGGCCTGCGCGGCGGTCTTGCTTTCCGAGCTGTTGGAGCGGGTGGCTTTTTACGGCATTACTTCCAACCTGGTCCTTTTCCTCAATGGACAGATCTTCGGCTGGGAAGGGACCCAGGCCAGCCAGGCTCTGTTACTGTTTATGGGCATCACTTACCTGGTGTCTCCCTTTGCTGGTTGGCTGGCAGATGCCCTGTTAGGTCGCTTCTACGTCATTCTGGGCAGCATGGTGCTCTACTTGCTGGGCATGCTGCTTTTCCCTATGGTCTCCTATTCGGGCACCCGCACTGCTTTCTGCGGGGACATTCAATGGGCGCAAATAGAGAACTGTAGCAGGAGCAACGCCTCGAGCGACGATACCTGCCCGGAGCCGAGCCGGAGATACTGCGCCCCCGCGCTATTCCTGGGACTCATCATTGTGGGGCTGGGAGTGGGCTCGGTCAAGGCCAATATCACTCCGTTTGGTGCCGATCAGGTATAATAATCATTAACCCTGTGTTACACAGCCATTCGTGCCCTCTGTCTCTCGGTTTAATTGCTGTAATCCAACTAGCATCTTGCACTCATAGCCTGAGACAAAGCGATTAGTCGCCAGGCGACAAAATCTCCCCTAATCTCCTCGTGTGGCCTTACCCTAATAGGGAGCTGTACTTCTGAGCTAACTGGGAAACATCTTCTTTAATTAGGTGCTTCACCTTTCAGTTGACTTTAAGTATGTTATAGAATGGCTAATTCTAATCAGTTTTTCAATTGGTCTTCATTCTTTTATAGTTTATCAATGATGATGCTTTCAAAAACAAATGCTCTGTAATGCTACAAATGTATTGTTATTGCTACATTTAATTACTCCTCTTCAGAGTCGGACTGGGATGCCAGGGGCCCACCAGAAAACCTTAGACCGTGGGCCCACTTTACAAACTATTATTCCTCCTCTCCTCACTCAACCTCTTTATTTTTCTAGTTTATCTCTACATAATATACAAAAATTTCCATTATTAAGCCCCTTAAAGAAATAGGGAATGGCCATGAAATAGGCCAAGTGGTTAAAATCAAGAGGCCCACTGACACCTTGGCCCATCGGGAGTTTTCCTGGTATCCAGGTGGGCCAGTCCGACACTGCTCATCTTTCTATACAGGGATTCTCCAATTCCTGTTCCAGCCTATTATTCAAAATAGTGCATGGTTGCTCGGGTAATTTGGACCCTAGCAACCAGATTGCTGGAATTGCTGTTGAATAAACAACCAAAAAACCACACATGGTACAAAAACGAAAACCAATGACAACTTGTTTAACAATATCACTCTCTGCAACATTCATGCAGTTCAGTTAAAAGTGAACAACCCCTTAACCATGCTAGGGAAAAAATGTCTCTGATAATACTTGAGTTGTTGCAAACAACAGTTTAAAGGGCAACTAATGTTGGTAAGAAAAGTATGGTTCTTTAAGTTCCTTTCTTGGCATAGAGCTGCTTTACTACTTTCCTCAGCTATTGGCCTTTAAACATATAAAGCTGACCCCCCCCCCCCAACAGCAGTGACATTTTTCTGCCTTGACCCACTTGATGCATGTGTGCGGCGCTGCCCTGCACTACACATGGGGCACCAGGCATACAGTGTGCCACAGAAATATGGTAAAAAAGGACGTTTTAGTACCCTCATGGTAAGCCCAACAATGGAGGTGGCACATTAGCCAGCACTTGGGTCAATGTGAAAAATTAGTAAAAACTGGTGTAGACTGTAAGTGATAAGTAAATGTTAACTTTATTATCTTATACAATGGGCAAAACTTTTCAGTTGGTCTTCATTCTTTTTCATTGTTTCTTAAATGGTTTGCCTTTTTCTTCTGACACTTTCCAGCTTTCAAATGGAGGTCACTGACCCCATCTTAAACAATGCTCTATAAGGCTACAAATGTAATGTTATTGCTACTTTATTACTCCCTCTTCTGCTACTTATTACTCCTCTTTCTATTCATATTCCAGTCAGGCATTCAAATCTGTTCATGGTCACTAGTGTAATTTGGAACCTAGAAACCAGATTGCAGAA
The DNA here is from genome assembly GCF_017654675.1 of Xenopus laevis. Lineage (NCBI taxonomy): Eukaryota > Metazoa > Chordata > Amphibia > Anura > Pipidae > Xenopus > Xenopus laevis. Next base: position 172,601,977 of record NC_054371.1, read on the forward strand.
ATTACACACTGAAGAGCTGCTGAATAAAAATCTAAATAACTAAAAATAATAAAAAGTGAAAACCAACTGCAAATTGTTTCAGAATATATACTCAAATATGCATAACCCCATCTATAAACCATTAAAAAATGAGGTTTTCTTTAAGGTCCATGGTTGTGCGTTTGTAGTCATAATGTGCTCCATGTAGTTGTTACTGGGCGTACAAACTGATCTATGCAATAACATAGGCAGTCCCCCTAGCCAGTAACTCAGATCAACCATCTACTGTTGTATTTGGCTGATGTTTAGCCAGGCTGCTCACAAAGTATCTCAGTCCTTGCTCCAGCACAATATACTGCTCCAGGGGACAGTGTCTGGATCTTTGTATCCATACTTTTTCTTATATAAACAAAGAAAGGGATATATTATGTATGGTCCCCCGCCCCATGAACATTTTTGTTAGAGCTTGGGACACATTACTTGATTCTTTATATGGGCTCAATATTGCACTGCTGGAATAACACAGCACATGATAATGACTAAGGGGTTTCAGTCATGAGATGATGTACTAATTTGGTGTCTGTTAGTTATGAAAGGGCAGTTCTGTACTGTGACTATTATTTTTAGATTTTTCTTGTTTCTGAATTTCAATTTAGGTCAGCAACGATGTTATTTAGTACATTAACATATGTTTCAGCAAGTCTAGATTTCCACTTTCTTAGAAAGGAACATGTAGCAACATTATTTCTTCCCATTACACACAGATGAACAATTAAATAGGGAAACGGCAACATTTGGTGGAAAATAAAGAGAGCAAGTATTATTTATTGGATGGGAGGACTTTATGAAATAGCACAAATAATAGGATTACTTGTTATAGGTTTACAAGTTCTTGTTTATCCTGTTGAGGGGTCTGTGGAGCATTTAAGGGGCCCCTCTAAGAAGACATTGGGTTGAGCTGTCTGACGTGTGTTAAAGGGGTGGTTTACCTTTAAATTAACTTTCAGTATGTTATAGAATGGCCAATCCTAATCAACTTTTCCATTGACCTTAGTTTTTTCTTTTTTATAGTTTTTGAACGATTTGCCTTTTTCTTCTGACTCTTTCCAGCTTTGAAATGGGAGGTCACTGACCCCATCTAAAAAACAAATGTTCTGTAAGGCTATACATTTGTTATTGCTACATTGTATTACTATCTTTCTTTTCAGGCCCTCTCCTATTCATATTCCAGTCTCTTAACTTAAAAACCAAAAATAATGAAAAATTAAAACTAATTGCAAATTGTCTCGGAATATCACTCTCTACACCAGGGGTCCCCAACCTTTTTTTCCCATGAGCCACGTTCAAATGTAAAAAAATAGTCGGGGAGCAACATAAGCATCCTAGGGGTGTTAAATAGGGGCTGTTACGGGCTATTTGGTAGCCCCATGTGAACTGGCAGCCTGAAGAATGCTCTGTTTGACAGTACACCTGTCTTTGTGCAACTAAATCTTCCGTCCAACCCAGAAATTCAAAAATAAGCTCCTGCTTTGAGGCCACTGGGAGCAAAATCCAAGGGTTGGTGAGCTACATGTTGCTTGAAAGCCAATGGTTCTGTATCACTGCTCTACACCATACTAAAAGTTAATCTAAATAGGAAGCACCACTTTAAGTTTTACCTTCATTATTTTTTTTAATTGTGGCTTTTTGGCATGGGTTATCTCTTCTTCAGGTGAAAGACCGAGGACCAGAAGCAACGCGGAGATTTTTCAACTGGTTCTACTGGAGTATTAACCTGGGAGCCATTATATCTCTTGGTGGAGTTGCATATGTCCAGCAGAATGTAGAATTCCTCATTGGATACATTATTCCTGCAGTGTGTATCGGTGTTTCCTTCTTAGTCTTTTTATGTGGAAAAACAGTGTTTGTTACCAAACCAGCCGATGGCAGTGCCTTCACCGATATGGTCAAGATTCTGGCCTACTTCTGCTGTTCACGGAAACATACAAGAGAAAACACCAGAAATATGTATGTAACATGTAGCAACTGGATATTGTATTTTTTAAGCAGTTACAGGATTAGAGAAAAATTTATAAATTGTAATTACTAAACAGCTATACAGGGAAGTGAAGCACCCATAAAGCAACACTTTGGACAGTTTTACAAACACCCAATCATGTTTACTAGAATGGTGCATCTGTAAGAGCAATATGTTTGTGACCTATGCCTCCAAATGTCTCTATAGTATCTCTCTTGGTCAACCTGCTTCCTTGTGCCTGAAGGCCAAGCTAAAGTGCTATAGAACATTAGTATAAGGTCACAGCTGTGAATATAGTGCTTTGTCTAAGTAACTATAACGTGTGCATATATATAGGATCATTGCAGTTGAGAGGACTATTTTTTATGCACCCCATAACTAATTCTTGCTTGAGCAGACCCCTCCACCTTTCCGAGTCATCTGTCACATCTAATTACACTTGAACACCACAGCAGTATAAAAGCCCAAAATATACCTAGGGACAACTGGTGATTGCAGGCTACTTCACCAGTCAAGTGCACTTTTTTTCTGAAAAGAAGCACTAGCTCAGGTAAAGAGCTTGGCAATTAAATTCACTGAGGGTGTCGAGTGAATTCAACTTTCCTTGTCTTTAGCTTGTTGGCTGCTAAAACTTCAACTTTTTTTTAATATGAATCTATTTGTTTAAATGTTTTTTAACATATATATTTTTCTCACCTCTCAACAGCCAGAATAATCAACATAGACATAAACAAAGCAGGTTGGATATGGCAAAGGCTTCACATGGTGGACAATTTAGGGAAGATAAAGTAGAAGATGTAAAAGCCCTTGTAAAGATTATCCCTGTATTCTTGGCACTTATTCCTTATTGGACTGTGTATTTTCAGGTTTGTCTTTTCATATAAAAATTTCTTTTATAATTAGCTTTGGGAAAGATATTTGGTTTGGCCGGACAGAAGGATTCGGCCGAATCCTGCTGAAAAAGGCCGAATCCTGGATTCGGTGCATCCCAAACATATTCTATATTTAATTGGCTCAGCATGTACTAAACCTGTGCAATCTTACTTTGAAGCTTATACGCTGGGTTTGGGGAGTCAGACAAATGGTCAAAATGCCCCAATCCTCTTGTCGCTGTTTCACTCAGAACTATGATAAATGCATTTACTAAAGCAGACATGGTAAAAGGCTGACCTATGCTTTTGCCTGCCATATGTGTGTCAGACACTGCATTTTCCTGTAGTTTTTTTTCCCTATATGCTTTAATCTTGCAATTGGCTGTTGTGAAGAGAATGTTTTGCAGCTTTTACTGAAGACTGGTATCCAAGTTTCCTAGTTGGTTTTCATACAAGAATGAGGACTTGTACCTAGGTCTGCCTCCGTTTAAGAAAGACTTGCTGCTTGGTTCTGAGTGGTTCCCATTCCCTCAAATTACTATTTTTTTCCTTCCGTGTCTTGGCATAATATATTACAGAATACAGGAAAAGAACTTGAGAATATTGGTTGCACCGCACATAACTTAAACCTGGACATTTATTAAGTTCTACCACTGTATAGAAACTCTATTTTAAAGGTCACTGTGGACTTTAAAGTTCACTATGGACATATTTTATTGCTAGCATTAGAGACCTGACACATGCAGCGTTTCCTGGGGAAAATGTGTAACAATTTGACAAGAATTGTCTCCAAACTCCCTCTAATTAGGGCTGTGGTGTATATTCATAACGTTAAAGTGCAGGACTGTAAAGTGACAATAGCTGAGGTATGTTTTAATACAATAATTTCTAGTTTGTATAAGAGGCAGTTGTTTGAGGCAGTTCCTTCTGATGTCCAAAATAGGGCTATATTAAACAATAAGTAACTAAAAACAGCAAGTGTGTAAATATTGCTTATTGCTACTTTCTGCTTTATTCATAATAAACATTTTTTTTTTCTCTATAGATGCAAACTACATACGTACTTCAGAGTCTTCATTTAAGAATACCACAAATCTTCAATAACAATCATACGGTATGCATTTCAATTCATTTACAGTTACGGGGGGTTCTGTTGTGTGTGTGCCTGCACCACCTCTGTTTTGCCTAATTATGTCTGGTATACTAGATGCATAAATGATATAAGAGCATTAATCTCTCAAGGATGAAGCCTCAAATTATGGCATCCCCAAGATTTTAATGGCTGCTGTATTTTCCATGGGAAAGTAACTGCAGTCAAAACACAAGGGGGCAAATTCACTATGCGCAGAAGCGCCTAACGCTAGCGTCAATTCGCTAGTGTTACTTCGCACCCTTACGCCTGGCGAATTTGCGCAACAGAGTAACTACGCAAATTCACTAACGCGCATTGTACTGAACGCTACATTTTACGCTAGACTTCCTTCGCCACCTCAGACCAGGTGAAGCGCAATAGAGTAGATAGGGATTGCTTCAAAAAAAGTTCACATTTTTTCTAAGTCCCAAAAAACGCTGGCTTTTTTTCTATATTATGGGTGATAGGCTGAAAAAGATCGAAACAATTTTTGTGGCTCCCCTCCTTCCCCCCTACATTTCCTAACTCATGGCAACTTAACTATACAGTGGGCACATGTGTAGGGCAAAAAAATTGTATTTGATGTTTTGAAGGTTTCCCAAGCATTTGTAGTGATTGTACGTATTCCTCCATTGAAATTTGAATTTGGGCCGTATGCAAATTAACCATCGCTAGCGTAACTTTGCTTCGCTTAGCGAATCAACGCTAGCACAACTTCGCAACCTTACGCTACCCTGAGCGCAACTTCGGATTTTAGGGGATTTGCGGAGCGCTGACGAAACTACGCCTGACGCAGTGCGGCGAAGTTACGCCTGGCGCAACTACGAATCTTAGTGAATTTGCCCCAAGGAATCCAAGTACATCAGTCGATTACAATAGGTAGCACTAAGAGTAGCTACTAATCTACCGTTATTTACCTGAAATATGCAGCATCATATTCTGTGTTGATAAAGACAACCTTTAGGGCTGAAACACATGGTGCTGCTTGAAAGGAAACGGGTGCGACAAGACGGATGCTACAAAAATAAGGTAAGTCATAGAAATGTTGGGCTTTGTCGCTGCTAACATCCGACTTGAATGTTGTATGTGAACGCTGCACGTTGTGTCTTCATCCGACAGTCGTGTCGGATACACGCGGCGACAAGGTCCGATATTTCTATTACTTACCTAATTTCTGCCGCATCCGTTTCCTCTCATTGCGTCAGATCGGACCAAAGCCGCGCTGTGTGTTTTAGCCCTTGGACTACTTATGTGACTTCACTTTGTAGTCATGGAGAAAACTTCAAAGATTTTAGAAGATTATATACACACACCTACCTACACCTAGGGGTCTATTGGCTTGCATTTATTTGCCCTCAGCTAAGATAATATTCGTTGCATCCGTCTCGTCGCATCAGTTTCCTCTCATTGCGTCGGATCTGACCAAGCCACACCATGTGTTTCAGAACACATTAAACAAACCCAACAACATCCATTTGATTAACAACAGTGAATGATGGCTCAGGCCATCAATTTTCTGTGCTTTTCTCTATTCCAAGTGTACAGGACCATATGCGTAATCATGGCTGAATGAGGCCAATTGTTTCATGGCGGTGCCATGTATTGGAGCAGATAGAAATGTGGCAGAAGCCTGTAGGTAGACATCCGAAACATATTTATTGAACTTTTTATAATAAGCATGTAAAAAAGTTGTGCATAAAATAAGTAGCTGTCCAGCCTTCCATAATATACATAAATTATTAACAAATATATTAATACAAACTCCTTAATTCTTTACTAATGCAGTCTCTGTGGAGCAAGATCAAATTACTCTGTAGGTAAATACTAAGACTAATGTCAGACCAAGCAATTTGTTTGCTGGTGCAAAAAAAACAAATACCACTGAATGCCACCCCATGTCTCTTAGCAGGGACAGAAATGGCATCTGCCTGTAAAGCTGGCCATAGACGCAAAGATCTGATCATACGAATAGAGGACCGATTTTTGGACCTTGTGTGGAGAGTCCCGACATTTTTCGGACGGCAGAGATCAGTTGTTTGATCGATCGAACAGGTCATAAGATTTCTGTCAGCTGCCGATAATATCTCTACATGTATTGCCGATCGTACGATTTTCAGAGGGAGACTGTCACTAGCTTTGGTCGGACATAACTTTCGTACAATTGCTGTCAGGGGCAGAACATCGGCTGATCTGTTCATTTGTACTTTATTTGATCGGAATGGTTAGTGGCAGGTCGGGAGATGGGAAAGTCCGATCGTACGATGATTCTTGCATCCATGGCCAGCTTAACTGTGCACATTTCATGAATTTTGACTTGAAAAGGCTTCCTTGAGCAGTCTCTGTGGAGAAGCAACACAATTAAGATGAGGTGAATAAAAATAACCAAATAAAACTAGTAATGAAATAATAACAATAACAGCAGGAATATAAATCTAATGCTTTTATTAACGTGATATAAGCATAGCTTATATAGGAATAGAACAGGGTCCCTATAACATGTTCATTTGTGCATATATACCTGAGCACAGTAGAACTTTCAGTGCTGATTAATTTCAATTATTCAACTTTACTTTGCTCACCTACTTTTTGTGTCAGTCAGCTGGTTAAGCATATTTACTTTGTGCAATGTTTGTATAACAGGGACTGAAACACGAGAAGGAGTAAAAGTCCCTCTGCCTGCTGTACTTTCATGTGTAGATGTGGCAATAAAGTATGAGATCACTGAATACTTAAATATAATAAGAACTGTAGCTGTATGCTGATCTTACAAAAATATAAACTGTTTTGTAAATGAGAATTTAAAGCTTGAAAGTATCTAAGGATTATGCTTTGTTTAAAAAAATTTTCTTTCTGAGTTGAAACTTAGTGAACCATTTACAACTCATTTCATATATGCAATCACACCTAGAGAGTTCCTCTTTCACAGCACTGGGGAAGTCTGTTGTGGTATTATGGTCTGTTGAGATGTCCCTTCTGGGTTTTTTTCTGTACAAAAATGAAGGTTCAGCTAAAAACAAAAAAAAATCATTAAGATGTAGACCGTCATAACCAAAGTAACAGCAGGTTCTAGCTTCTGTTTTTGTTCTTTTTTTGTTTAAATGATTTCATAAAATTTCCAACACACACTAATGTCCTACGTAATGGAAAGTTTGGAGTTTTTGTGAAACTAGTGAAAAGGCTGCATTTGCCAATGTTTAAAAAAAGGGGTGGGGGAAATGTTTTTTTTTTTTACAGAAAAGGGCTTTTTTGTAATATTTGCATGTGTTACCATTTCTTACCCTATTTACAATGTTTTAGCGATATCACTGAACCTACAGTTGTATTTGCAAATTACTTTGGTTACAGAGTTAACAAATGTGTTTACATGAAAGTTCTTTTGCAGTCTGCTAATTGTCATGAGATTTTTGGGTATGTCAAAACATTTCACAGATTATTTAAAAATTTGTATATGTCTAAAATGTTAAAACTTTGTTACAGCTCCCAGCAGCATGGCTTACCATGTTTGATGCAGTGCTTATTTTGATTCTCATACCGCTCAAAGATAAGCTGGTGGATCCCTTTTTGAAAAAGAGAGGCCTTTTGCCATCACCCCTCAAACGGATTGCTGTTGGAATGTTCTTTGTGATGTGTTCAGTGCTAGCTGCAGGTAAGTCATATTTGCTTGATGTTTACACCAGCTAACCCAGTGTTGGAGATATTGGGCCCAGCAGAAAGTTTTGTGTGAAGGACTCCCCAAACAAATCACAAATTGAATCCCTGACTGTTAAGTTTAAGCATTGAATATCAAGGCTTTTACTCTTGCAAAGCCTTTAACGATTATTATTTTACTTTTTCATCTAGGCTTACTTTTTTTTCATATGCCCTACATTCACTTTTTTCCCATTTTTCCTCTGATCTCCTTCTCCCCCTCCATGTTTGACTCTTTCTCCTCTTTTCTCCTACCTTTCTCTTTTCCCATTTTCACTTCTGCTTTCACAATTTCTCAATCACTTCCTCTTTCTGTATTATTTAAAAAATTGGCAGTATATGAGCACACAGGCTTTAAACCAGCCTTTCCATTTATATTTGCCAGCAATCTGGGGGTGCCTCGAAAATCATTCGGTTTAACCAATCCCTACACGGCTGAGTAAGTTCTTGAATTCTGATAGTAGGTAGTATAACATAGTAACACTTGGACTGGCAGCAACTATTAGGAGTTATTGTGCTGTTTGTATTAAATCGATACCCTCAAAGGCCTTGAGACTTATTATGGAAACTCGACACCTGCCAGGGTGGGATAACCAGCAAAGCCAACGGGGCCCATGATATTTCCTGGGGTCGGAAGGCCTGTCCAGTCCTGCCAATACTTAGCTGCTGAATGACTATTGTGGATTAGCCGTTGGTCCTGCAGAACCCATTTGAGTGTAAAGGTCTATTTAAAAAAAAAAAAAAAAAAACTGTGTCGAATATAGATAAGTTATTGCCTTGTAAAATCCTACAAATTTAGCATGTATTGATCTGAAACTCTTGGCTCTGCAAAATTCTGGCACAAAAAGAAGCAGCCACTTGAAAATACTTTCAGCAGCTTCTGGAATTTATCCTTTGAATGTCCTCAACAAGGTCTGACCTGGTGTAAAATAAATGCATAAAATACTGCAGCTGTTGACGAGAAGGAAAATGCACACCTTTATACATAAAGCAACTGTTTCCTTTTAAATACACAATTTTTTTTACAGCTTCATTAATCAAACACAGTGACAATTAATCAAATTGTTGCATTAATTGTTCTTCTCTCTTTATGCAGCTGCATAAAAAAAGTCCAGCACTGATTGATTGCTATGGGTTATTTCCCACAGGCAAATTGCCCAGTGTTAATAAATGAGCCCCAGTGTTATGAGATAAAAGGTGCTACATGTTTAGTTACCTGTAGCATCCAGTCAGCCTTAACAGCTTTCCCTTGTTGTCCACCTCTGATTTCACAGGCAAGCAAAGTGGGAGTCTGGACAGCTTTATAAGATAGATCACATCAATAATTTAAATAGTGTAGGAGATTAAAGAAACTTTAAATGTAGTGAGAACTGTTGTATAGATGTCTAAGTGATCATATCTATCATAATTTAGGTATTTTGGAAAGTGAAAGGTTGGAGATTGTAAAGCGTGATAAGATCCAGCAGCAGATTGGTAATGTGACTTACTACGCTGCTAATCTGACCGTATGGTGGCAGTTACCTCAGTACATTCTAATTGGAATCAGTGAGATATTTGCAAGTATTGCAGGTAAGTAACGTTTAGGGCTTGTTGTTTTATGTTATTTGTCTATAATTTGTTTTGATTAAAAAAAAAACTGTCCCTGGCAACATTCACAGTCAATTAACATTCATTCTTACTACCATTAATGTGTCCTCTCAGCCAATATGTTTGCTTATCCCTTAATGCTCCCATTAGTGTTCTTTACATATTAATTCTTTCAACATAACTTGAAAATCGAGCGACAAGAAAAGTTAATGATGTGAAAAAAACATGAAAATAATTTCACTTTTGTAATAAAAAGGATTTACAACTCTTCTCAGATGTCATATTGCACTCTTGTCACTTCAGTCACCTGCTGCATTCCCTGGGCCAAACCACAAAACAACTAATGTATTCTTCATAAATTCAGGGCACTCAAGGGATTTTATTGTAAATTTATATCCTGTGCGGTTTTGTTATGTGCCCTGGATGTATGAAAAATTCACAGTCAGCCTTGCTATATGATTTTGCACTACATAGTCAGTCTTGCACATTGGCAGTGGCTTACTCTTAGAATCATACAGTATGTGAGTGAAGTTAGTATATCAGTGGTTAAGTTTAGAATAATAAACTCATTTAGTTAGGACTAGGTTGAACTGAGTGGTCTTTCCTTTATGATATATTCTATTTCATTAGGTCTGGAATTTGCTTACTCAGCCGCCCCTAAATCTATGCAGAGTGTGATCATGGGGCTGTTCTTTTTCTTTTCTGGAATTGGATCTTTTGTTGGCTCTGGACTTCTTGCCCTTGTGTCTATTCCACAAATTGGATGGATGAGCAATCACTCTGATCTAGGTAAGTATTTTCACTTTTTATAGATCTGGGCCGTACATACCCTTTTAAAGTAGGCAGGTTAAAAAGCCATGGGATAATGGGAAAAGATCAATAGTATTATTCAAAGTATTATCCAACATGGATTCAATTAGTAGGGCTTGTTCTGATTTTTCATCATGCAAAATTTATGGTTTGTGTTGTTTCTTGAGCTAAACAGAGCAAATAAAGAGATTGAATACTCATTGTTTGGTCCTTGTGACTTAGACAATTATATTAGCAGAGAACAGATAAAGCTCCTGCATAATGGACTCCTCACTACAAAGGGGGGTGGAGAGGTTTGTATACTGGGAATCTAATTATATACCTGGTAAGGACCCACCAAGGAGTAGCTTCAATTTCCCTGTTTGCCCTGTTTAGCTCAGGAAATAATTTAAACCATGGATTAGTGGTGAATAGGGCACAAGCCATATTCGTTATACTCATGTTGAACAAAGGGGTATACTATTACAATAATAAATGTCACAGTATAGTATATTTCTGGCACATGGACAGATATTGGCCTGTAACTCAGCTACTCTTGTCCAAGTCGTCATCCAGTGTGTCTTTGTATGGGCCCTAAAGATCCTTTGCCTGCTTGGCAAAGATTAGGCCCTACAGCCCTCCACATACATGTTGTCTTTGTTCTGTTGATTGAAAAAATGACATATGCATGTTGCTCAGAAGCATGAAGATATTGATGATATTGTGAAGCAGAGCATTGAAGATCCAGCTGGCAAGCTACTCAGTGCTTGAATATTCTCAAGGGTTCCTCTTTAGATGATATTATATTTGTTTAAACCAGCCATACGATGTGGGCAAATCTAGGTCATAAGTTTTACCTTCTTTTCTTTCTTTCCCTTAGGTAATATAAATGGGTGCACGCTGAACTATTATTTCTTCCTACTAGCAGCTGTTCAGGCTGCAACGCTCCTTCTTTTCCTTATCATTTCTGTGAAATATGAACGACAGCAGTCCAAAACTCACAGGAGACTTTAACTACATTTGCTAAAATATACCATTTATACTGTTGCGGAGTTAAGCTGAAGGCCTGACTGAAGTATTGACAAACTCCTAAAAAGCACCAGCTTGTTCTGTGACTTCAGTTTCACTGCTCAGAGTGTCCCTTAAAGCCAAAGAGACTTGATTTGAAGGGCTACAAACACTTTGCACTACTTTCATTCTTCAGGACAAGCCAATTACAAGTACACTGAAGGGTATTTTAGCACTCCTCTTAGTAAAAAGTGAAACTAGGTTCATTTTTATATGGCTGATATTTAGTGGTCAAGTTTTTATTTTGAGATATTTAAAAAACTGAGATCATTGTTTGAACATGCCTTTGATAATCCCGTGGACTTCAAATATTTAAATTGCTGCTACAAGTGTGTGTTCTGCCCAGCACGCAGCTCAGTTTTATTCTTCCAGTTAATGGGCTGTCAGCAATGAGTCCGTGCAAAGTGAATTAATGTCACTGTATCCTTTTCTGTCAAAGGAAAGTGGTTGTTGAGTGACATTTCTGGAAGTGAAAGGTACTTTCTGCCTGCACCATTTAGGTAACAAACATATACAGGTACAGTATTTATTATATGAAATGCGTGGTGCCTGCTGTTTTCCAGATAAGGGAGGATTTTGAAATTTGGATCTCTATACTTTAAAGGGCCAGTAACACCAAATATTTTAGTAATTAATCTGCCCCTATACTGCTGTAATAATAAAGTATTACATCCCCCTTGGATTTTTTTTACCAGCTAGAATTATGCTTACACAAGGCTATATAGTAGCAAGGTGACCGGGGGTGTTAATTGAAAAAATCTAAGCTATAGTAAGATTTACCTATTCTTACAGCAGTTTTCTTACAGCTGGAGGACTAAGTACTGAATCATTGTATTACTAGTCTGTTAAAAATCATGTAATCCATAGACATGGATTAATACAGCTTAATTAGGATCAATGATATTCCAGTATTTCCGAGTGTTGTGGATAATTGGTTTCTGGATAAAGGATCTTCAACCTTTACCTGATAATAACCAACGCTCATGGGTGCCAGAGCCCCTAGTTACTACCTGAGTTTTGATCTCAACTTTTTGTTTTTTTATAATGAAGAGTGAAAATAATGCCAGCCAGTTACATGAGTTTTTTTATTGAGATAAAATAATGCAGATTTTAAGATTCCAAAAATGCCACCGCTAGATTTAAAAAAAAAAAATTAAAAAAAAACACGATTGCCACATGATCTGGAAAGGAGAACCAAGAATAATATATAAATTTCCCAAAAAAATTGTTTTTATAACACAACACAGGTATTCACCAGTGACACATTTACCTCTAAAAATATAGCATTAGGAGATTTTTATTGCAGTTTTTCTGCTCACAGTGTGGTTTTCTGGAATCTTATAACTGCTCGATTTAGAATGTAAACGTTGTGTATGAGATATTACAGTGGCTGACGTGAAGCTTTGGATGAGCTGTTCTCTTATAAGTCCCATGGATACAGATAAATGAATGCATACGTCTATTTGTGCATCGTACCTCCGTTAACAAAACAGAGGACAGGTTACGTTATATATGTGTATTCAATATAGTGCAGCTGTTCTATACGTAGCCATTTCGTTTTAATGATTACAAGTTTTCTGAGACCCCTTTGTTTATGCATCTAAACCCCCAAATGCCTCATTTCTATATTGAGTATTATTGAGTGGCCTTTTGAATATTTAATGAATGTTTGATAAATAATGATTGCTCATAAGTTCTTTGGAGTTTTCATGCCATCAGCAATACTAACATTAAACCGTATACTTCCTACTACCTGTTTAGCGTTTAAGTGTGGGAAAACCCTTACAGGCTAATGGTCTTCTTCATTCTGAGTCAGAGTTTAAAAAAAAACATCTTTCCAGTTACCCACTAAGAGCCTTTATTAGTGAGGGTGAATCTTGAATGATATAACTTGAAGTAGAAAGCTGATAAACACTTGATTTTTCAGTGGATCTTTTTTTTTTGCCAATAAAGAACATACGTCTTGTAATGCATTCTGCTCACAACCAGACTTCAGTGTAATATGAACAAATACTGTATGTCTTTAGTATAAAGACGTGAATACAAACATTTTTGGTATAGTGGGAAATGTTCCTTTATGGAGAACACCATTTTTAAGCAAGACACATTTCACATTTTTCGGCAGTTTCTCTGAAGACCTGTTCCATCTCCACTGATGTTTTCAGCACGTAGTCTTCCTCTTGTTTTGCCTTGAATACCTTGAGTTACCAGACATCAGATTTAGAAATTTTTAACTCTAATATTTGTCTGTATTAATGCCAGTTTGGAGTAGACCAAAGCACTGGGAGGGTAACTTGTGATTTGTTTTCTGTGTGTATATGAAATCTGCTAAATGTTTTATATTGCCAATCTTTTCCGACAGTACCAGATCTGCTGGAGCTTTGTTTGCACAGAATAATGTAAAGTTGCCTAAAAAGCCTACATTATTTCAGAAATGTTTCTTGTCTTTGCTTTTGTATAGTGTTAAATGTTTTTTTTCTCCTTATTGTTATAAATCTGTTTTAAATTTCTAAATAAACAATTTAAGTTTGAAAGAGTGTACTATTCAAAGATTGCATTTCTAAAATAGGAACATGAACATTTAAGACTTATTAAACTGACACGGGGAGGGTTATTTACTTACAGTAAATCCAAGCTTCTCATTTTTTTAAATAAAAAAACACAACCAAACTAATACCTGATTTGACCTTATTTATTAAAAAAAGCTTGATTTTATGGGTTTCGGTAAAATCGAGCAAAAACCTGAATTACTCTATTTATTTCGGTCTTTTTTGCCCAAAAAGGTCGGATTTTTGGGCTAATTCCAGCGAAGACCACAGAAAATTCAAAATAGAATAGGGATCTCTGCCATGGACTTGTACACAACCTTGGCAGGTCTGAGATGACGGCTTTTCAGATTCGGGCTTCTTGCTGCTTCAGGCTTTAATAAATCTCGAAAAATTTGAGTTAAAAAAAAAAACCCACTGAAAAATGACTTTTGCCCCAAAAAGCCTGGTGTTTAGTAAATAAGCCCCCATAGAGGCCAATTTATTAAAGGTCAAATTTAAGTGGTTTTAGAGGTTTTTGAAATTACAATTAAACACCTATATATCTAAAATTATGAATGCCATGAACATTATTAAAAGATCAAAATATAAAAATTATGAACTGAAAAAAGTGCTGAAGGATGCGCTAAAAAATACAGATATGTCTAAAAATTTGGGTTTTTCGGACAGCTCCCATTGACTTCTATGGGACCGCGACTGCTTTTACTAGGAGACGTTTTGTATTCGAGTTTTTCATGTTTTTTACATTTAACTTCAATAAAAGTCACCAAGTTTGCACAGGAGCAGTAATCCATAGCAACCAATCAGCAAGTACCACTGGTCACTTGTTTAAAAGCAAGATTCTTATTGGTTGCTATGAGTTACTGCTCCTGGGAAAACTTAGTGTATTTTTCACATATTGGGGTTAGACTTTTAGAGAAAAAAAAACAACCACAATTTTTTAGAGAAAAAATGTCTTTTAATAAGTTTTACTATTTGTGAAAAAAAAAAAAAAAAGGAAATCCAAATGTTAGTATATCATCCCCATATATCCATAATATGTAATACACACAATTTCTGTTGTACTGTATCCTTACAGATAGTGCTTAGCTCCAGCATATTTACGCAGCCCCAGTGGAGCTCACAATCGTAAAGGGGTGGTTTGCCTATATGTTAATTTTTACCATGTTATAGAATGGCTAATTCTAAGTAACATACAGGGGGTTATTTATCAAAAGTTGAATTTTAGAGTAATGTGAGGTTTTTTTTAGACCTCAAATGAATGTACAACTTGAATGGTTTCAAAATTAAGAAAAAACTTGAATGAAAAAAACTTTCAAGTGAAACCCTCTGAAAAAACGTGAACATCATGAAGGCTATTTACATCTTTAAGTGGTTCAAGGGACCTCTGCCATTGACTTCTACATGACCTCGACAGATTTTAGATGGTGTCTTTTTTTAGATTCGATCTATTTCCAGGGTTGGGGTATAATAAATCTTGAAAAATTCAAGTTTTTTTTTAACCCGAAGAATCAATTATAGACTCTAACCTCGAAAACACAACTCAAATCTAAATAAATCTGCTCCTAGTCGTCATTATTTATTTATTTTTTATAGTTTTTGAATTATGTGCATTCTTCTTCTGACTCTTTCCAGCTTTCAAATGGGGGGCAGTGACTCCATCTAGAAAACAAATGCTCTGTAAGGCTGTAAATGTATTATTATTGCTACTTTTTATTACTCATCTTTTTATTCAGGGCCTCTCCTATTCATATTCCAGTTTTTTATTCAAATCAGTGTATGGTTGCTATGGTAATAAGGTGCCTATCACATCGACACTAGACACTTGGGTTGATTTTGATAGGAGCCATTTACTTGTCTGTATGTTTTTGGAGTGTGACAGAAGTGCAAACCACTGGGTGACCTCCAATAACATTCTATTTTTACAAAATGTATGATCATCTTTGCATGCACAATTTACTGAAAATATTGACAGTATTTTATAGAGAGAGAGAAAGAGACAGATTTTGGCACCCCACATACTACTGAAAACTAAAGGTTTCAGCAACCCAACATCGTTTGGCAGAGAGCCTCATTTCTGTTGATTTTGTAGCATCTGAGTTTTCCTAAAACGGTCTGTTTTGTTCTTTCTGAGAAGTTCTAAACTGAAGTGAAACAGCAGCTACAGACACAGCAATATTTATAGCACTCACAAATTCATGTGTATGACAAGGCTCAATTCAGCTCAAGCACATTGACACTAATGGTCACTGATGCAGGCATACATTTGTATCGGTCTACCTACAAATACTTTAGGAAAGACTTAAAATGAAAGATAGATAAATGTACATGTTCACACATAAAAATGCTTTAAAATACAGAGCAGCTTGTACAGAGTACCTTAAATTGTGAGTACCGGTATTATTTTTGTTGCCTTCTGGACTTGCAATAGGCTGCAATTGCTTTCAGCAGGAAAACCTTAAATAGGCTTAGGATATTGTGTGTGTGTGTGTGTGTGTGTATATGTGTATATGTGTATATATATATATATATATATATATATATATATATATATATATATATGTGTATGTGTATATATATATATATATATATAGTTACATTTTATATTTTCTATGTATCTATTTAAAGTGGACCTGTCACCCATATAGTAGAAGATCATAGAAAGCATGGACATTTAAAATATAAGGACAAGCTTACCACTTTCCACAAGGAGTCCCGGTGCTCATGCTCCAAACCCCCAGCAGGGGGTGGAATATGTACAAAAACCTAAAAATTAAGCTGGCACAATTCCGGAACCCCAAAAAAGTTGATTGATTAGTAGAATCCAGGAGTCTGAAAATTTGATAAAGCAGTACAAAAATATTTATTTACATCTTGTATAAAAAATAATAGCCTGACGCGTTTCGTGTCCCCACAGGACACTTGATCATAGGCTAACTTGTTACTGATACATACAAAGTATTTAAAGGGAAAAAGAGCCAATAGTAAGTCTCATGGGCGCAGTCATAATTAATCCTCAAGTAGCAGTATATCGTTGCCCCTAGTGGCTCATCATTAAAACAACATTTGAAAGTACAAATAGTTATTCTAGCATAAATATATATATATATATATATATATATATATATATATATATATATTTATACAGAAATAATATATAAGCAGAATAACAGGGTACTAAAAACCAGTAGTCATCCTGGTGATCAGTGGCTCCCTATATGATCCTGTTGTTTGTAATTAAAACATTTCCTTTAAAGGATACTGTCATGGGAAAATGGTTTTTTTTCCACAAAACACATCAGTTAATAGTGCTGCTCCAGCAGGATTCTGCACTGAAATTAGTTTCTCAAAAGAGTAAACAGATGGCTGCCTACACACCAATATTACAACTAAAAAAAAAAAACACTTACTGATTAAGGAATGAAATTTTATACTGTAGAGTGAATTATTTTCAGTGCAAACAGTGTAATTTAGAAATAAAACTACACTATAAATCCCTTCATGCTTCCTAGGAACTTTGCCATCTGTCCTAAGATTCTCCTAACCTCATGGTGTTACCAGGGTTTGTCATGCACTTAAACCCAAACGTTGCCCTTTCATTTAGTATTAATAAAGTAGTTTTATCCTTATTTTATTTTGGTTAGGACTGAACCAGACCTATATATTTTTCACAGGGTTGTAGGCATATCATGAACACTCACCCATAGCCTTAAAGAGATACTGACACCAGAAAATAACCCTTTTTTATATCCATCATAATCATTGAATGCTATTTATAATTTTGCCATAAAAAGTATTTGCCTGATGCTTTTACATTACCTTTCTTATCCCCATGTTCCTGTATGAGGGGGCTGCCATATTTGTGCAGCAGGAGTCCGTTAGCATTAGAAACTCTAACTGACAGGCTGACAAGGGACAGTCAGGTTGGCAAAACAGTCAGGTTTAGGAACTTCAAGTAACAAATACTATTTATTACAAAAGCAGAACTATCGGCAAAGAATGGTCAACGTGACGTATAGGTAACTTTTAATGTAGATTAATATTTAGAAACTAAAATTTTTTAGTGTCAGTATCAGTATGAAGATGAGTCACATCTCTTTGCCCTTACAGCACAGGTAGGTAGGGGTATGAGGAGTCAGACTTCATGGGGAAGTTTATTAACTTGTAAGAACCGAGCATCATTGACATTGTAGAACTGGGGGTACATTTTATTTGATTTTTGCATTGAACATGAGCTAAAACCATTTATAAATAGATGCTACTGGCCCTACAGCAAATTCAATTTAGAGCCCCAAAATATTGACAGGTTGGCCTGTTCTACCATGATATATTAAAATTGCTCATTAATTAGGCTCTCACTGCACTGCCAACACTCCCCCCCCCCCCCCCGCAACTGCAGGATCTACTTCCTCTGTAGTTACACCAATACATTTACACTCCTCGTTGGTCCGGATGATTACTCCTGTGTATGCGTGCTGATAACCACCTTAGAAAAGGTTTTTGAGTTGGTATAGCTATAAATGCCTCATTTTATATACTTAGCTTAATGCAACAGCCTAAAGCTTCAGAATATTTACAACAGTAATAATCCAGGCCTTCCAATTTGTCACTGGACTGCACCATCTTTGATTTTATTAGGAGTGTCTGTGACACTGCACATACTCAGTGGGCTTTGAGAAGCTGTTGAGAAGCTAAGCTTAGGACTGATATAATAAGGTCGTATACGCTGATCCTACAGGACTGATTATTAAATGCTGATGCTAATTGCAGGTAATGAGAATCTAGTCAGCCTTGTACTGTAAGATATATATTTTCTATATAAAATATATTATTGGGCAGTCCCTAAGGTCAGATAACTGACAGTAGCTCAGAGCATGTGTTCTGAATCTGCAGGAAAAAAAGATGGGGAGCTACTAGAGGGCACAGGTCTTCATTGAAATAGGGCTGTGTTTGCTGTTGGCTGGTACAGAAGTCCAAAACATAATGGGGCAGATTTACTAAATGGTGAAGTGGCCGTCACTAGCAAAACATTGCCAGAAATCTCACCCCGCAGGTCCAGACTGAGAATTAAAATAGGCCCTGACATTTCAGGTACACAAAGGCCCAATCAGCCCACACAGCCCCTTAAATAGTGACTTTCTATGGCACCTTATAGCAGCCCCACTGGCATTTACCAGAACCCACAAATTGCCAGTCCGGGCCTGCGCAGGGACATTGCTAATTTACTAATAAGCATAAAGGACAATTTGCCAGCAAAAGAGAGTAGTTTCACCCGGCAAACAATTAGAATGTTACTGTAACATCCTGCCTGGATTTGAACCAGGGACTCATTGCTTGCTGTGAAGTCGCCATGTCAATCACCTATTTGAACAGACTACTGGTTTTCTGGTTCACTTCAATAATATTCTACGTTTTTCAGGCAGAAATGATGGCTATAGGTGTATTAAGCCACACCTATCCAGCCTATAAATCCCTACCTCTCAGTTCCTTCCACGCCCGTTATAGGTCTATAATACACAAAAGCCATGAATATCTTGTAAATTATATCCTTATAAACGGTGAGTTCTGATGTCATCAGTTATAAACGGTGAGTTCTGATGTCATTTCTGTCACATGACTCACTGAAATTTGTGTATTTTAATAAATAAAGTACCCCCAGTTGTAAAATATGAGGATATTAGAAGTTACCTCGGGGTTCCATGACCTGTATAAAAACACTCGGCCTTCGGCCTCGTGTTTTTATATGGTCATGAAACTCCTCGGTAACTTTTAATATCCTTATATTTTACAAGAGGGGGTACTTTATTCACTATATCTAGTTTAGTTCCTGGGAGTGATTCTGTTCTGCTAATCTGATTCTGACCCCTGCCTGTATCCTGACTTTGACTGAACTCTGCCTGGACCAACCTTCTTTGCCTGCTTGACTTTTCTACTGGATTCTGATTTTGTACCGTTTTACCGATTGGTTTTGACCAAGCTTGCCTGACCTTGATTCTTGTAAGCTACCTTAGTCCTCATTATACAATCTTTGCCCTGATCCTCTCACTTCTGTTATAGGCAGAAGTGTGAGCTGCCTCAGGATCTTGGAAGTGGTTCTGGGTTACCGATTATGACAGTTACTTTCGCCAGTTTAGACCTAGCGAACTGATAAGATGAAGCTACATCCTCCTCAATATTGTCAGTGACATCATATCCTGTATGCCGAAAAGTTATTAAAATGATAAAAAGTGCTGCAGTTTTTTCATATTTTAAAGCAAGATTGTCTTTAAAAGCTGTAACTATTACAAATTTTTATTATAATTTGTTTAACCTTTTTTTAACCATTTGAGGGGCATGCCACATTTGTTTTTAGGGCATTAGAGGATCTCTTTTGTCTTTATTTTGCTTCCTTGAACATTTGTAATAATAAGTGGCCACTTCAACCATTTGCACCAACATCCCGAATAAAGACACATAAATATGACCTATATATACCCACCCTATTCAAACTGACTTAAGAGTACTAACGAAGTTTCGCTAGGCAGAAATGAACATTAGAGAAAGTTCGCTATGAAATAGCCACTGAAAAATTAACACTAACGAAACTTTACCAGCGTTCGGCTGCTAAGACGCAACTTCACATTAAATTTGCATCTGGCGAAGTGTGGCAAAGCCTTCCCAGAGAAAAATATATATATAACCAAAGGAATGGTGCACTCCTTAGAAAAAATGAATTCCTGGGTGCCAGCATGGGAAATAAGCAGTGAACAACGATTGCGGCACTCACAGGGTTTTAGTGAAAAAATAAAATGTTATTATTAAGCCTCAACGTTTCGATCCCCCACAGGGATCTTCATCAGGAGCAAAAACAAACAAACATCCAGCACCCACAACCCCCCAGAGGTAATAAAGCCTTGAAATGGCGCCCAAATATGTTGCTAGGCAACCATACAGGTGTCAGTGAAAGTGCTCAAATCTATTAGCCAGTGATATAATCTAAAAGGCACATAGGGAAAGGTATAACAGCAGGGTGAAACGCACAAAAAAGATTAAGAGAAAAAGAAAACAAAAAGAAAACGAGAGCGCAGTACTGTGAGTGCACAGTGTCAGTATAAAGGCCACTCCCCCAACTCCTGCTTTAACTGTCAGTGCGTGTCAAAGGCCGGCCTGGCGACCTATCACTGAGCAGTGGTGGGTGTATACTGTGCTTCTACTGGGTCTCTGTACTTCTGCATTATCGGGTGCTTTGGGCGAATAACCATCTCAGTGAGCATACAGTAATTAAGACACGACCGCTGTCCAAGCAGTTCTGCATGTCAATTATCCAGCCCAGCCATGGAGTGTGTGGTATTCAGGATACGATCACTGTCAAAGTGGTTCTCAGTGTCGCTGCACGAAAGTTTAAAGAACTAGAGGGTAAATAAACTCCAGGCCTGTCATTGGGGTAAAGGATTACTGCGTCGGGGGATGGTATGCCCGGCGCTGCGCCACTCCGGCAAGGAGTGCGGCAGCTATGAGGTAGACAGAGTACTTTGACCACAACCCACATGCTACTTTGTTGCTAGGGCCCGTCGCGTATGGAAACACATAGGAGTCTAGTGGCTACTGGTCGGTCCGGTGCCCCAGTACTGCGTAGGGTTAAAAACACAAATAACAGGACAGCACATGAACAATAGTTAAGATGGGGGTTAAGGGATGGAGGAAGCAAAAAGAAATGTTGCGATAGAAATCATAGAGCTCAAACAAATAAAGAAAGCTACAAATGTAGCTAGTAAGCTTGTCACAGAAAGTCTTATTAATGTATCAATATCGCCATTGTGCAGAGTTTTGTACTTAGTGATATAAACTATCCCCATATAAAAGTTCAATCCAAGGGTTCATATAAGGCAGACAAGGGGGAGGGTTTCGTTCAATCCACGGGTGTGGCCCATTTGTAGAAAATGTCTTGCCACAGGTTGTTTAGGGCTTTTTTCGTGTGTGTGTGTGTGTGCCTGGGCAACAATCCTCAACCTGCTATGCAATATCTAGTTAATCCTATATGCCTCACTTCGATCTTTGGTTATCCCCAAGGAACTGCATTAAAGGGCATGTAAAGTCTAAAATAAAATAAGGCTAGAAATGCTGTATTTTGTATACTAAATATAAACATGAACTTACTGCACCACAAGCCTAATCAAACAAATAATTTATGCTTTCAAAGTTGGCTACAGGGGGTCACCATCTTGTAACTTTGTTAAACATCTTTGCAAGACTAAGACTGTGCACATGCTCAGTGTGGTCTGGGCTGCTTAGGGATCGTCATAAACAAAGCTGATACTTCCCAGCCATGCAGAACTCCTGCCCCCTCCCCCGCTCCCCTACTGTGATGCACCGATCCTCTTGGCGAGCATGCGCAACCGGTGCCACGCGCATGTGCAGAATTATTTTTTTTGTTATCCCAATATCGGGAGAGGGGGTCTGGCCCGGCGGTGGCCCATGAGGGTCACCTGGCGGGCCAGTCCAACCCTGTAGACAAATACAAGAGGTCCTCTGCACTCAACCCATTATCAATATATTTAAGACATTGAGACATATGCACAAAATGTCTCAATGTCTTAAATATGTTGATAATGGGTTGAATGTTGATATATATTTGACATTTTTCATAATTATTTAAACTTTATATCCCCCCTAAAAAAATCAATGCATGTAAAGTCGTAGTTTATAGCTTCTGGTCATTAATACCATGATTGAACAAATGTTTAAAGTGTTTAAAATATTTAAACACAGTATAACTATCTTAAAATTGCATTATATATCACCATGAAAACTTCATGTGTAAAATAAAGTAAGTGATAAAACTTTGATGTGAAATAATATTACATTTCTTCCAGTTGTACAGGCTGCCGTCAGCTGATCCCAAATCAAAGCTCTTAAAAGTGGAATATGTGAAGGGTGGAAGTATAATTGAAATTGCCATGTGCTGAATTATAGATTTTTAGAACCTATTTCATGTTATAAGCTTTTTAAACTGATTTACGTAATTCAGGGAAAAGGAGTTCAAGCTAATTAGCCATTATAATTGACTCTGCAAGCAAAAAATGTATTAAAAACAAGTTTTATTATTAACATGTATTTATAAAATGGCAATATATTCCTCAGAGCTAGAAGAACACACCAATGTTATAATAATTTACCAATTAAAAAGTCTTCAGAATAAATTCATACTATGGGAATCAATATATAAGGTGTGGGGGAAAAGTGTATCTCTGTTTAATTTTGGAAGAGTGCTAATGCTTTGGATGGTTTGTAAATTTGTAAAAAAATATTTCCCTTTTCTCTGTAATAATAAAACAGTACCTTGTACTTGCTCAGAACTAAGATATAATACATTCCTTATTGGAAGCAAAACCAGCCTATTGGGTTTACTTAGGGGCACATTTACTTAGCTCGAGTGAAGGAATAGAATAAAAAATACTTTGAATTTCGAAAGGTTTTTTTGGCTACTTCGACCATCGAATTGGCTACTTCGACCTTCGACTACGACTTCAACTTGGACTCGAACGATTCAAACTAAAAATCATTTGACTATTCGACCATTCGATAGTCGAAGTACTGTCTCTTTAAAAAAAACTTCGACCTCCTACTTCGCCACCTAAAACCTACCGAACATCAATGTTAGCCTATGGGGAAGGTCCCCATATGCTTTCCTAGCTTTTTTTGATCGAAGGAAAATCGTTCGGATTAAAATCCTTTGAATCGTTCGATTCGAAGGATTTAATCGTTCGATCAAATGATTATTTCTTCGATCGTTCGATCGAACGAATAGCACTAAATCGATAGTCGAAGTCGAAGGATTTAACTTCAACAGTCGAATACCCTCGATATAAGACCCTAAGTAAATGTGCCCCTTAATATTTACATGATTCTCTATTAGATTTACAGTATGGCAATCCAAATTACAGAAAGATTCGTAATCTGGAATACTCCAGATCCCGAGCATTCTGTATAAAACCCATACCTAGGGAGAACTAAAATTGCAATTCACTGCAAGGACACATAGAGGCACATTTATCAAAGGTCGAATTTGGAATTCATGTGAATTTTTTTAACTTTAATACATTTGAATATACTCAAAATTCGATTGGGGGTTATATAATAACAAAATTGAATATCTAAAACTCGAACAAATATTACCGACCTGAAAACTCGAATTTGAATCTAATTCTACTAAACTCGAATTCAACTAAACTTGTTGCCATTCTGCTTAAGAGATGGGATAACCGGTAGCTCAATCTCACGTGAGCCTGCAACTTTCTTTTAGACAGAGGAGAAACTGTACACAAGACACCATGCTTCTATTGCTGCAAGAAGACAAAAAGATCATGTCATGTGACACTGTATAAGTATCAGATTAGTATGGGATCTGTATGAGAGCACACACACATTAATACATATCTTAACAAAACTTGAATTCGTCTAAACTCGAATAGATTTTTTTCTCTGAAAAAAACTTGAATGTCAGGAAGGCTAGTAACATGTTCAAATTGGTGCCTGAACATCTCCCATTGACTTATACACAAACTCGGCAGGTTGTAGGTGGCGAATAGTCGAATTCAAATTTTTAAAGGGCCAAGGTTTGATAAATCTCAAAATGCAAATTCATATTTAAATTCGAATCAAGTTTGGATTATTCACAATTCAAATTTGAGAGATTAGACCTTAAAAAAAAAATTCAGATTCAAATTTTCAATTTGACCCTTAATTAATCTGCCCCATAAAATCCTGTGATCAATTCTGAACAAAGCATCTCCTAGAAAACAAAGACCCTTGTTTAAGAGAGATACAAGATATTTAAAAGCTCAGTGTTGCAAAATATTTATTATAACTTTAAATAACCTCATAGTCCATTTGTTTGTGCTTATTGGTAAGCAAAGGGTCAATGCCAGCATTTCTTTACTGTGGCCAGACATTAGAAACTCACAGTTGAATTCATAACATTTTATTGTATTGCATCACTGAGCAGAATTACTGCCCAGAGATTTAATAGGTCTATAGCTGGCTTGCCTCACTTTGCCATGTTAAGATCCAGGATTGGCCAAGAACTGTAAATCTATTCTGTTCCCTTTTTTTTTTCAACCACAAATGCACATATTTAGCATATAAGAGTATTATCGTGATTTCATGTTCTGTTTTCATTCACTCCAAGCATCCCCTCTGTATTTTTTAGGGGTGCACCGAATCCAGGATTCTGCCTTTTTCCGCAGGATTCGGATTCGGCCGAATCCTTCTGCCCGGCCGAACCGAATCTGAATCCTAATTTGCATATGCAAATTAGGGGCGGAGAGGGAAATCGCATGACTTTTTGTCACAAAACAAGCAAGTAAAAAACATTTTCCCCTTCCCACCCCTAATTTGCATATGCAAATTAGGATTCGGTCCGGTATTCGGCCGAATCTTTCCCGAAGGATTCAGGGATTCGGCTGAATCCAAAATAGTGGATTCCGTGCATCCCTAGTATTTTTTAAACATTCAGATTATTGACATTATTATTGTTTTCTTATTTTGTTAAAGGGTTGTTCACCTTTTGGTTAATTTTGTAGTTTGTTATAGAACAGCTAATTCTAAGCAACTTTTAAACTGGCCTTCATTTTTCTTTTTCATGGTTCTTGAATTATTTGCATTCTGCTTCTAACTCTTTCCAGCTTTCAAATGGGGGTCACTGACCCCATCTAAAAAAAACAAATGCTCTGTACGGCTACACATTTATTGTTATTGCTACTGTTTATTACTCATCTTTATATTCAGGCCCTCTCATATTCCAGTCTCTTATTCAAAGCAGTGCATTGGGGTAATTTGTACCCTAGCAACCAGATTATGAAATTGCAAACTAGAGAGAGGTGAATGAAAAGGCAAATAACTCAAAAACGACAAAAAAAAAAAACGAAAACCAAATGCAAATTGTCTCGGAATATCACTCACTACATCATACTGAAAGTTAATGTAAAGGTGAAGTGAAATGAATACATTAAATATTATATATAAGGGAAATTAATACATTAAATATTCTATAGATCTATCATCTATCTATCTATCTATCTATCTATCTATCTATCTATCTATCTATCTATCTCTATATGTGACCAAAGCTATATGGCAGCGCTATACTTCCTTGTTTGTAAAACCCTCCTCCTATTCCTTCCTCATGTGTGATGTCAGTTTCTCACATCATCGCCTTGTGTTCCTGCCTTCCATGATTGAGGAGCTACTCACTGAGGTTAGGAAAAGGAATATTCTTTTTGACCTGCAGCACTTGTCCATCCACTCCTACATTTGTCCATCTACATTTGTCCAAATCAACTATCGATCTACTATCTATCAAAGTCCGATTTTATCTCATTATTTTTATTAAAAAAGTCCGACCAACTCTGAATTGCAGGTTGGACCTTATTTATCATAGAAAAGGCTTGCTAAAATCGGTTGGGGCAAAAAGATCGGAAAAATGAATGGATTTTCCCGCAAAAAGTCTGATTTTCCTGTCAAAAAAGTCTGATTTTCCTGCCAAAATCAGACTTTTGCTGCCAAAATTTGAAAAAATTGGACTTTTGCCAGAAACTCAGAGGACCATGATATTGAAATAGGACCTTTGCCATTGACTTCGACAGGACCCCGACAGGAGATGGTGGATTTTTGGATTCTGACTCTTTTCAGCCTCGGGGTATAATAAATTCCGAATTTTTTGTAATTTTTGTATTCAGAGTTTGTTAAATAATCTGGTGAGTTCAGCTATCTGGCAAAGATTGCCCTCAGTGGTTGCTACAGCTTCATACAGGCCCAGCAGGGAGGTCTCACGTGGAAATCCGCCATTATCACAGCAATTGGAGTCAGAATGTATATATATTGCGCCATTAGAGAGAGCACTCACGGCAAGTCAATGTATTTGGACATTATAATAGAGAGAACTTTATTCGTCCATAGTATTATCTATGCATTTCGATCTGCAGAAGATCGTCATCGATGAGGGGGATAATGGGATATTCCACCCATATATGTCCTAGTAGATTCCATAATAACACCCTGTTCATAAGCTTGTTTTAACATCAAATTAAATTCACCCTTAAATTCCTCAGTCGGATCTTTCTGCAAGCATATATACACATGTTTGTCAGCCAATTGTCCAACCTAAGATTCACAAAGATCCCATCAATCCACCGGGCAGGCCGGTCGTAGCTGGTATTGGATCATTAACCAGTACAGCTGCTGAAATGCTAGATAAAATTCTTAGCCCTCTGATTCAAACAACAAAATCCTATGTAAGGGATACTTCTGATTTTTTACATAAACTTTAAACACTCAGTGAGGTTGATGGACAGGTCTGGCTTGCCGCACTAGATGTCTCAAGCCTGTACACGTCCATACCCCACACCCAGGGTTTATATGCTATGGAAATTTTGTTGCAACAAAGAAACCTGTATAGCCCTAAGAGATTTCTTTTTTCTTGGAGGTATTAAGCTTTATTCTACCTAGAAACTATTTCAGATTTCGGGAACAATTCTACTTGCAGCTCCGGGGGGCTGCCATGGGATCCAACGTGGCCCTGGCATATACCAACTCATTCATGAGTTGGTTTGAGGAGGGACACATCTACACCGATGGACTGTTTGCCAGCCATTGTTTGGCTTAGTGGCGTTACACCGATAATGTGTTCCTCCTATGGGGGGCAAATTGGCTTCCTTGCACGCCTTCCGGGATGCAATTAATGAAGCCCATGATGATATAAAATTCACTATTCATGCTAGTTTCTAAGAAATTGATACAGACACAAGACAGGTTTGCAACCAAAATATTCACCAAGCCAACAGATCGTAACCAGTTACTTTCATACAGAAGCTTTCATGCAGCAGTTTTAAAACACCACAAGAATGTAGCCAATCCTTTCACTTTTTTCTTTTCTAAAAATACAGTATATTAAAGGGGTCTGGAAACATTCCTGAAACATAGGGGCAGATTTAAGTACATTCTTTATCTTAATGAGATGCAATTATGGTTACCCCTCAATAAAATGATGCCAATCCCTTCAGATTTAAAATAAAATGTTTATTTCCTTTATGAACTTTTCAAATGTAATATAAATAGGAGTCACACATGTCTTAAGTGACCTAAATAAGAGATATAGGAATACACCAGAACAAAAACCACAGTAATTTTTGTTTAAAATGTTTAAAATGTAACAATATAGTGTCTACAAATAGACATTGAGAGATATAACCTGATTTGCCTAGATGCTTTCATAAAATGGCCTTTTGCTGGTGGCATTCACCATTGGGGACTGCCACCAGCTCTATATAAACATTTGTTCAAATACTTGATGGATGTACCCAATATAGGATTTATTCTGCCTGCCACATCAATGGCCTCCCCATGGACGGGAACTGCAGAGCAATTTGTGCTTGTGCTTCACTTTAGAGAGCAGTTTGGGAAAACTGATGGGTAATCTAGTTAGAGTCTGTGTAGGATATTTGCTAGTTTGATGTCAAAAGTCCCCAGAGCTGGGAATTCATTGCATTTCTTCATTTGGCTAATGGCTTAGTCTCATTTTTGCAATTCCTAGGAAGGGGGGAGTATGACACTTTATATAGTAAACAGGTTGCTATCTAAGTACCAGCCGCAGGAAATAATGGCAGAAAATAGCTTTCTGTTTGTTCTACACAGTCTGAATATTGACTATTTAGTAACAGACCCATGGCAATAAAATGAGAACCTTGTCAACCACTTTGGAGCCAAGGGCTTTAAATAATGGGAAAATGGAAATATTTTTGAATGGCACCATATAAAGCTAAATAGCAGGGGTTATGTTGTCCTACAGTAACTATAACAGTAACTGGCAGACATTTATGGGAATATTTATTAAAGGTACATTTTTCCTCTGCTGCCAGTTTGAATGTAAAGATGTTTGTTTCCGTTGTCACATGTTTGTGTTCCTTACAAGTTGTTTTCATTTTTTTTTACCAGCCTTTCCTTTTTAGCAGGACAATTTTTTTTCTTATTTACTAAAGCATTTTTAATATGTTACTATTGATTTATCACCAAATATTTTTACCAGGTCTGAGATGGCTCAAGGGCAATATTGTTTTTGTAGAGAATGCAGAGACTGGTAAAAGTGATGGAGGATTTATACTTTGAGGATATACTGTCAAGGTTGGGGTTGTTTTCTCTGGAGAAAATGTGCTTGCCAGGAGACATGATTAATCTTTACAAGTACTTTAGAGGAGGAACAGAACTTTCATTTGAAGCAGTGTATGTGGTTCTTCACAGTGAGGGCAGTGCGGTTGTGGAATGCCCTGCCGGATGATGTTGTGATGGCTATTAATGCCTTTATGAGTGGCTTAGATGATTTTCTGGACATAGTACCAAGGCTATAGAAAAATCTACAATTAGTAGATATATATATATATATATATATATATATATATATATATATATATATATATATATATATATATATATAGAACCAGAAAAGTCTCTTGCACACCTCTGAGTATAACAGAACCGGGTGCTGCTGTAATTTCAGATATTCACAGATCCAGGGTAGTGAACAGCGCACACCGGAATTTAAAACATCATTCATTTATTTATCAAAAGTATGAAAAATCATTAGGATCGACGTTTCGGTCCGGGTCTGGGATCGTTATCAAGATCCCCCATATTATAAAAAACAATGCTTTATACTCACATATAGCACATAACAGGAAGTGAGATCACCAAAACACACCCTCCACCACATTCAGAATCGAACCTGTCATAATACAGAATAAAGGTAACAATGCAATCTATACTGAATTAAAACTTTGTTATATATTACAGCTTCAAAGTAATTTTAACACTAACTTTGTTACACTCAGTGTTAAATTGCAACATAGTAATTTACACTCAAAAGTTACAATTCCCTTCAGTCAGTATTTATCAGTCTAAATTCCATATGAAGGAAAATACAGAACATGGCATGTAAATTTCATGGCATTTGTTTATCACTGGTTTAAAAAGCACGATAGGGACAACTGTTCGTTGAGACCATGTGGTGCCAATGTATTCAATTTTTTTTTATCCAAAAGCATTCCCTTTGAAGCAGCATTTTGGACCTATCACCTCCTCTCCTAGGGGAAGGAATATGGTCAATACCAATATATTTAAATGTGGAATATTTAAATGTGGAACTATATATAGATATAGTTTCAGTGAGTGTATGGACTATGGAGGGGTCGGCAGTTAAGATCTACAGTTAGTATAGACATTGATATACAGTATTTAGTATATATGTGAGTCTATAAAGATCTGTAGTAGCATGTGCATACAGTATATGGCTTTTGGGTTTCATTTGGAGGGGTTGAACTTGATGCACTTTATCCTCCTGAGGAAGTGTGGCGCACCCCATGAAACGTGTAGAGGAATTAATATTGTGGTCTTGGACTGAACATTTGTTCAATGCTGTTTTAGTTTTGTATCTTGTTGTGAAGATTGAACTAACTGTGTTTGGCCTTAATACTAGGGATGGGCAAATTTGACCCATTTCATTTCTCCAAAAATTTGCCACCATCGAAATGTCGCAGACACCCATTAAAGTCTGTGGGTGTCAAAAATTTTTTGACATGCGGCTTTTTTTTTTTGACACACAACGCCATACCAGTCTATGGGCGTCATTTCTGCAGCGAAACAAGGCCAAAAAATTCGTCCATCCCTACTATATACCTCTTAACTCCGGTGAGTAGGTATTCTCTCCAGAGAGGTTTCTTATTACCTTTATTAGTGAGGTTACCATACTGACACAGTGGATGTGTTTTCTGCACTTTTTACTGAGCACATACTTATCTGGATATTCTGCACCAAGAGTTCTTGTTTGTGCTTCCCCACAGAATACATGTGTTAGTCCTGCAAGGTGGACACATTCAGTCAAACACGTATACATCCAATACAGCGCCGATTGGACTTTTTTGCTTTTAACTGATTTAGTCTTTTTTCAACCCAACTTAACTATGTAAATAGCAAATGATATATTTTTAAAACTGTCTCCAGTAACAGTAAATTCCCTGATATTTATTTTTATAGCATCATAAATGTACACAGTGCTTTACAGGACATAAGCAGTAAGACAGTAAGAATAAATACACAAGTGTGATACGTTTCTATATAGAGTTGGCATGAATTCCCTGTCCCTACAATCTATATCATGTCACATATGACAACTGTTAGATGCAGATGTATAACATACCTTTCCATTAGATGTTGAGATGTTAATGCAACTTTAAGGAAACCAGAATTTAACTGGCAAAACCAGCAGTTCCAGTCTAGTGTTCTGAATGTTCTGAGAAAGAATTAAGGCCACCAGTGTACGATTATTTATGTCCATTGCAGTGTTGTAAATTGAGTAATCTGCCCTGCACACTTGCCAACACACCAACAAATAAGTCACTAACTACCAGTCTTCAGAATTGTTGCTCGTGAAAGCGGAGCCCAAACATAGATACATGGAGAAAATATTAAATAATTATAAAGCCATAAATATAACACACAAAATGTGTTAGGGCATCATACTCATATCATATCATACTCGTATCATACATCATACTTCAATGGGCCAAATGGGCCAAATGCTGTGATAACATTGCCTTCAGATGAGAAACATTTTAAATCTCACTTCAACCTCATTGAAAGGATAGAAACCAAATGTGGTGGGTTTCTGCAGTTAGTACATTTTCCTCACTGTTATTCTCTTGTCTTCTAATGATACTAAATTGTGCTGAACAATAACTTTTGTACACGATGTTGCCATGGCAGAGTGATTTGACTAAATTGGAAAATTGGGCTGCAAACTGAAAAAAAATGAGGTTCAGTGATGATAAATGCAAGGTTATGCACTTTGGTAGAAATAACATCAATGCAAGTTATAATCTAACCTGACAGTGTGTTATTATTATTAACATGTATTTAAATAACACCAACATATTTTTGCAGCACTGTTGAGAGTTTCCTTAACTGAGAAGGATCTTGGTTTTTTTTGTAGACAACAAGTTGTCTAATTCCAGAAAATGTTATTCTGTGGCCATTAAAGCAAATAAAGTTCTGTCTTGAATATACAAGGGCATTAAGTCAAGGGATGAAAACGACCCAAATGTAACAAAAAACATTTAAAGTGAGCAAACTACATGTAATCACAAAATACATTATCTGAGTGACAGATGCAAAGCAGAGCAGGACGTGGCAATAACAGAACAAACAAAGACCTTCCCTTCATCAAAGACAGCCCAGGATAATCTGAGTAACATAACCAGGTCTATGGCTACGTGGCAATATAGGCTGAAAGACCGCTGTGAGAATAGCCAGGTTACCACCGCAATTCGCTGCCTGCCATATACAGTTTACTGGAGTAATACCATATGTATCTCAGCCGCAGTCAGGCCATGGTGTGCGCACTCAGTAGAACTCGGACCCCAACCAGGAATGGCACAGGATTGTGGGTCCGCACCCACAAACATGGTGCACTAAAAAGTCATCATGTAAATGATAGGGAATTGGGAAAACATTACCATTTACAATATATATACAGTATATATGGTGAAACATAAATTTTGCATACCCTGATTTTATGTTTTCCTGCATTTTACACAGTTTTTTTTGTGGTCCCACCAATATACTATATCGTGCATAATGCATTAACCTGATTTTATGTTTTCACATATTTTACACCATATTTTCTGGTCCTCTGAAAAATGTAAACTGGGGGTTCTACTGTATACAAAATATGTTGTCATTTTGTGTCTATTCCATCTCTGTTATATTTTGACATCTATAAAAATTTGTTATAATTAAGTTCTGAAGCCACATGAAAATTACAGTCATACAAAGATTGGGGTTGGCTGCATCATTTCAAATTGTGAACGAGTATCAGTTCAGGCCGTGTCAATGTATAATTAATATTTATATATCTGGTATAACAATCCTGCCATAGATATTTTCTTTTAAAAAAAGGAATGACAGGCAGTCTGGAAGAGCAATGCTTCTCTTTAACCCCTGGCACTTACACTGGCCTGCCTAGCTCACCCCAATTTTAAAATTCAGAATATCTGCATTTGTCATTTTTTATTCATGCCACTTAGACAAACAACACATATTAATAAAGTGGGAGCTTTGTAGCGGTTGTTTTGTTCAGCTGTATCATGTTGAACTCTCTCACCCCTGTAAATAAAAAGTGACAATTTAATGTCAGAGTAGATTCGTATACTGTATGAAGTTCCTACCATGAATATTTAAGAAGCAATTTATATTCAGATGTCTCTAAATATTAATGAATTTAGTATATTATGGAGAAATAGGAAGAATCACGCTGCATTTAGTTCATAAAAAAAGTCTCAGAATCGTTACTTCTATCATGTTAAGCATGGCTGGGCCAATATAATTCATATCTGTGCAGGCTTTGTGCAATGTAGTATCACTGTGCAGCAGATAATTGCACTGACTAATGGGAGGCATCAACTCAGGATTTGTAACGATAATAACTGATTAGTTGGTACTACTCTGCACTGCAGAGGTATTCACTTTAATTTGCTACCAGCAGAGGAGCCAGTGACTCATTCTAGAAGTGCATTGCTTCTTTGGTGGCCTGTCTTTCAATTGGAATAACAAGTAGGCGTGCTGTTACCCTGGTTGGTATTGTCAAAAAGGGTTGAAACTTCAAGGTTGCTACTAACATTTCTTTTCCACCTTAAAGGAATTGTTCAATATAAGAATACAAACTGGGTAAATAGATAGGCTGTGCAAAATAAAAAATATTTCTAATATAGTTAGTTAGCCAAAAATGTAATGTATAAAGTCTGGAGTGACTGAATGTCTAACATAATAGACAAAACACTACTTCCTGCTTTTCAGCTCTCTTGGTTTCCACTGATTTGTTACCAGGCAGTAACCAATCAGAGACTTGAGAGGGGCACATAGATTATATTTTTGGCTAACTAACTATATTAAAAACATTTTTTTTTTTTGCAAAGCCTATTAACCCAGTTTTTATTTTTACACTGAACTGCTCCTTTATTTTATATCACAACTAAAAAATACACTCATCAGTTCAAGAATAACTTTTTAAATAGAATGAATTGCTTTTAAATGTACACAATGTAATTTAGTGTGTAATTTAAAGAGCAAGAAGAAAAAAAAATCACATTTTGTTGGTTGAGGGGATGAAGATTAAACTGGCCCAGTAGAGAGATAAAGGATGCAGTGCTGCCAGGAGAGAAACTGAGTTTGAAGGACTTATTAATAGAGTCTTAGAAGAAGGTATTTCCCCTTTGGAAACTGAATATGAAGGAAGGGTTAACATTTGGTAAAATTCCTAAATAGAATATATCCACAGAATGGAATATCTTATGGCCCTTAGACATGATACTATGGCAAATTTGGCATAGTTTGGGTGAATTGGGATAATGTGGATAATCTATCCACTAACAGACAGGAGACTGCGGGTAATTAAACTCAGGCTTTAAGCCTTGAAAGAGACAGGGCACACAATTTATCCTTGGGACTAGCCATTCTACCCGAAATATGGTGTTCAGATATTAATACGTGAACCCCAATAATTTTGTTCTTGGATGTTATTGGGTGCTTCTTCTCCCTTTTTCTTTTGCTTCCCTTTTCTCTTAATTTTGAGCTGTACTTCTGCTCCATATGATCCTGTTTTAAAATGAAAACTCAATAAAAAGATAATAAAAAAAATCCTGTTGAAATTAGGAATTAAATAGAAATGGAATAAGGTCAATGTTACTGTAGTAACTAGTGTCACTACTTCTTGTGGCTATATTAACGGCAAATGGCATTGACATGTTCGGGTTATTTACAGTTACTGGTGGAAGACATGCAATAGCAATAAGTGCGCCCTAAGGGTTCATTTAGGCAGCACTTCTTCCCCCAGTCGGTACCTCACACTGGATAAAAAAAATCTGGTGTAAGGTGCCGACAAGCCCTGCCCTTACCTCTTGCCATCTGAATGACATGCAAGTAAAGGTGGCCATAGACGCACAGATAATATGATAAAAAAAACATTTTGTTCGGTGCGTGTATGGTGAGAAAAGAGCCGACCGATATTGGCAGATGGCTTGGAAAGAGGTCGGCTCATCGATTGGCCTGGACGGAAAATTTTGATTGTTAGTGCTGAATCGTCAAATACAGGTAGAATTCTATTGTTTCTACCTGTATATTTGACAATTCAGCTCTACACGTGTGTATTGAAACTAACAATCTTTCTTGGAAAGATCTTTTCCCAGAAAGATCGTATTTTTTATGTCTATGGCAGTAAGGAAGACTCTGGGATGATTTGCTTTCCAATAAGAACATAAACTTTTAGACAATGAGCAGAAGAACAAAGTACGGTAAATAGTGAAAACACATTCTTTAGTGAATTGAAAAATGTAGATTACACATTCCCCTGATTTAACTTTAAATTTGAAACAAACTAAAATGCCTATTTACTTGTACAAGCAGGTACCTGAATTTAAATATTGGACATTACATTGCAGTAATGACCCACCATGGTTCAGTGATAAAATCCTTTAATCCCTTCTGGGTACTGAACATCTCCATAAACTGATTACAACCCATGAAAAATCCAGGTTTGTGTTAGCTGAATCATCAGAGTCTTGCAATTACTGGAGTGTCACAGCTGAGTGTGTTCTATTTGCTTGAATTGACACTGTCCCTGCAAAAATATAAGCAAGACATCTGTCTACACACACACACAGGGGAATTACTTAGATAAGCCAAGCTGATATATTAGTGGAAATGTAAAAGTCTG
Organism: Xenopus laevis; assembly: GCF_017654675.1. NCBI lineage: Eukaryota > Metazoa > Chordata > Amphibia > Anura > Pipidae > Xenopus > Xenopus laevis. Next base: position 172,637,447 of record NC_054371.1, read on the forward strand.
TAGGTTCCTTCTTTTTATTTTGCAAATTGCATTTCATCTGTAATTACTGAACATTGCAAAATCTGTAAGAAAACAAACACTGATGGTGTTATTTGTGCATTTTTCTAATATGTTTTTAATTGCAGAAGCTGTAGTGATCTTGGTAAATGGCATCAATACAATTGAATGCATGCAGTCCCCTTAAGTAGACATTCAGACATTATTATTAGTATTATTAACATGTATTTATATAGCGCCAACCTATTTTGTAGCGCTGTAAAGTAAATGTGTTTATACAACTAAATCACATTAATTACATACATAGAACATATGGAGTTGCATACATCACAATCAATACCGGTACAAAAGGTGAGGAAGGCCTTGTGCAGAAATAGCTTACAATCTAAAGGGAAGGGAATAATACACAAGGTGTGGGAGTGAGCAAGATCAGAATTAAGTGGGTGAGAGATGTGGTACTGTATGTGGTATTGCATTTGGTAGTAAAGCAGAGTGAGGGTAGGCTTCTCTAAATAAGTGCATTTTAAGAGATTTCTTGAAAACAGAAAGGTTGGGAGAAAGTCAGACAGACTGTGGGAGAGAATTCCAGAGGAGGGGTGCAGCCCTTGCAAAGTCTTTAAAGCGAGCATGTGAGGTGCTAATGAGAGAAGAGTTGAGTAGCAGGTCAGTAAAGGAGCGTAGTTAGTGGTTTGGTGAGTATATAGAGATGAGTTCAGAGATGTAGCGTGGGCAGAGTTATGAAGTGATTTGAATGTCAAGATCATTCATTTGAATTTAATTCTGAAGAGTAGCGGAAGCCAGTGCAGGGATTGGCAGAGTGGCATGGCAAAGGAGGAGCGGTTGCTGAGGTGTATAAGCCTCGTGGCAGTGTTCATTATGGACTGGAGAGGTGACAGTTTCTGGAGGGGGAGGCCAATTACAATAGAGTTACAGTAGTCTAGACATGTATGACGAGAGAGTAAATAAGAATTTTGGCAGCATCTTGGGTGATAAATGATCGTATTTTGGATATGTTCCTTAGGTGGAAGTGACATGATTTAATAAGTGACTGGATATGAAGAGTGAATGACAGGGCAGAATCTAGGATAACCCCAAGGCACTGGGCCTGGGGAAATGGGGTGATAGTGGAATTGTTAGCTATGATGGATACTTCTGGGATGTTACTGGTATTAGTTCCAGGAAAGAGAACCTATTCCGTTTTAGAGAGGTTTAATTTAAGGTAGCATTGCGACATCCAAGTATAGATAGCGGACAGGCAGGAGGATACTTGAGTTAGGAGTTCTGGGTTGAGATCAGGAGAGATAGATCTGAGTATCGTCAGCATATAGGTGATAGTGGAAACCATACAAGCTGATTAATTTGCAGAGGGAGGAAGTATACAGGACAGAGCCTTGAGGAACCCCAACAGAAAGAGGTAGAGGAGAAGATGCTACTCCATTTTAGGAGACACTGAAGGAACAATTGGTGAGGTAATTAGAGAACCAGGACAGGGCTGTGTCACAAAGGCCAAGTGAATGGAGGGACTGGAGAAGGATGGGGTGATCTACGGTGTCAAATGCAGCTGAGAGATCTAGCAGTATTAGTAGAGAGACATTTTTGTTGGCTTTAGCGGTTATTAGTTAGCTTGGTCAGGGCAGTTTCAGTGGAGTGTTGTGGTTTAAAACCAGATTGTAGGGGGTCCAGCAGGTTATTGTCAGAGAGGAATGAGGTTAGTTGGTTGTAGACTAGTCACTCAAGTAGTTTAGAGATGAAAGGTAGCAGAGAGATAGGTCGGAGGTTTTCAAGATTGGAGGGATCAAGAGAGGGTTTTTTCAGAATGGGTTGATACTGTTTCTATCATAATCTTACTTCCTTCTGCTGAGCAAAATTTCTTCTAAATGTGTGTCTATGAGTCATAATATATGTATTTAGTCTTGCACTGTAAGGTGCTAAGCAAATACAGTGATGTAAACTTGACATGGTTTGATTTGTAGAAATGGGCTTACTGAGGACTCAATTCATTAGAAAATCTGAATTTCTTGTTACAATGGGAAATGTCATGTGACTGACAGGCATATGGGGTCCCTTTATATGTAAGCCATTTTTATGCTGAATTCACCCATAAGTATAATATAAATCTGTGTTGTTCCCTCATCCACCATAAGACAGAGACTAAACCAGGGCTTAAAGCAGGTCACATTAAAGATTAAGGCTGGGTAAAGAGGTGCAGTGAAAGTGGATAAGTTATTATTACTACTATTTATGTTTAGGACTTTTTTTCTGGCCAGCAAGTACATTGTCAGTAAATTTATAATACTGGCCGCAGGCTTGGCTGGTATTTTACAAGTTAGGACAGTGAAATACCAGCCAAAAAGCAATCCTAGTCATGTTAAGTTCAGGTGCTGGAGCAACATATTTAGGCTTGTTTAGCTGTTGTCTACTATGGAGATATTGTGAGGTTAGCACCTATGGTCCAAAACACTGTAGGTTTAGGCAACAGGTTAATCAGGCTAGAGAGACAGTAACTTGTACGTGCTCAGTATTGTGTTTTGCAGCCCAAACATGCCTATGTTTTACTGTTGTGCTATTTATGAATCTCAGTACCCATTTTGTGCAAATTGCCCCACGCTAAAATAGAATTACATTCATTAACGAATGAACAACATTATTTCCACCTCCAAAAGTTTGCAAATATTGATTTGGGAGTTTAGTTTCTTTTCCACCATCAGTTGAATATTTTTAAAGCAGATAACTGAATCCATGTGGAACATTCCTATTACTGAAAAACTGAGTTAAAAGTAGCTAAAAAAGGTAAGTTTAAAAAGATTCTTGATATCCAATGAACACTTTACCTACATCTTTAGCCTTTAACGAACTGAATCTCTGCACATTAGGAAAGCTTCATTAGCATGCTATGATTGGGCTCTGCTTTATCAAGGGATTTATGTCTGACTGATGAATACATGTAAGGAAATAGGTAGTACTCTAAGCAGATGTTTCATTACTGGGCTGAAAAGATGTGTAATAAATTCTGTGCTTATTATTATAGATAGAAATGACAGTACAGGGCTTTGTGGAAAGACTCTGCAGTAATGCGTTGATGACTTCTGGCAGAGTGTTGTTTGGCAAACCATTCCCGTACCTTCCTGAATAACATCCTACTTAAATAAAATTTCCTTTCTTTCTTATGTTATTTCTCACTGGTCAGAAGTCAAAGGGTTTCTGAAAGTCTGCAGAGAAAACTGGTAGTAGTTCAAGTCAGTTTGACGTATCAATACATAGTAAAAGCTTAATATTTGCTTAATAAAGGTGTGGAGGCTTTTTGAAACTACGCTATTCACTCGAACGAAAATATCCACTGAGTAATCCAAAAAATAAAATCTGTAAACCTCAAATTTTTCATGATAAAAAAAAAAAAAAACGGATCTATGAAAAACTCTAAAACATTAAAATACAGATTTTAATGAAGGGCAACTTACATTGACTTCAATATGACCATGACAGCTTTTTTTTTGGTGTAGATTTGTTTTCATGTATTTTATGGCTTTGGGGCCTTTACAGAAAAAAATCGTGGAAAGTTACTATGAGAAAAATGCTATCGTTCTAAAAAAAGACCAAACCAGAATTTGGGAACTGCAATAGATATTGGGATAGAGGTGATCTCCCTTCCAGTAAGCACCAAGTTGTTGAGAAAAAAAGTATTTTGTTTTCTCAGTTCCTACAAAGATTTATTTTTTAGAAACAGATGATCGGAGCCTGTTAGATTTAATGTAGCCTTTAGCCCGCAGGTTGGTAATGCTCTAAATGAACCAAAACAGACAAACAAACAGCTACACTGAATGCTGGAGAGTGACACACCCCTCCAGATCAGCTGCAGCCAGCCAACCAGTTCAGGCAAAGGTTGCTACAAAGTATTAAAACATAACTTTTATTTTAAACTGTTTATAAAATATTATTAGTTTGGCTACACCAGCATACACACTCACAGCGTGGAAAACAACACTACACCGTGCGGGACCATGTCCCTAAAAAACACACAAGTTAAAATCTCATCACGTAGGTGGGAAAGGTGGTGGGTATACACAAAGTAATTGATCGCAGGTTTAAATACCCATTGTCAATAGCTGCTCAAAGGTATAATCATCAGAATGCCACCAAAAAAGTAGTATTGGTTCCCACCCTTCCACCCTTTCCCCAGCCAAGTTCTACCTAGCTACGTTGGGAAGAGTGGGAGCTATTCACACCACCTTCCACCTACGCCACCCTACGCGTTTCGCTGACAAGCAGCTTCGTCAGGGGCATAAGTAGCTGATCTGGAGGGGTGTGTCACTCTCCAGCATTCAGTGTAGCTGTTTGTTTGTCTGTAAAGATTTATTTTTTCCCTAGGTTTCTAGGTTCAGGGTACCATATGTGTCCTTTCATTATCTCTCCTTAACTACTTGCATATTACTGCAATTATCTTTCTCCATATTTCTATTTTTATCTATAAATAGTCCTGATTACAATCCAGCAATGATCACGTGTTTCGATCCTCTAGGGACCGGCATCGTCGACATCCTAGCGATGGTCTCTAGAAGATCAAAACATGTCGATGTCCATAATTTGCTGTGATGCAGTAAAGCATTATTTTTGCTCTAATTCGACTTTTGCTGTGAGTGCTTTCATTCTGCTGTCTTATATTGGATTTTTTGGTCAGCACCCAGGGGGGGACAGGGGGGACAAGTGTCCCGGGCCCGGGCATCATGGGGAATCCGGCAGTGCTGCAGTTTTGAAAGAGGCGGGCCCCCTTGCGAGCGCCAAAGAGCGGCCAGCCCGAACAGCCGAAAATGCGGAAGTGCCGAAAAGCCAAAGTCCTGAAGCGGCGAAAAGACCCGAAGTCACGAAAGGAGGTGAAGTTGAAGTCCTGAAGCCATGAGTTCAATTCTACTGAACACCAATTTGTGTGTGTGTTTTTTTTTTAATCCCCTGGCCACCAATGTATTATTTTAATATTCTATAGGCCCCTGCCACCAATGTTTTTTTAAAAAATGTTTTTGGTGCCCCAATTTTTTTTTAATTGTAAGGGGGGCCCTGGCACCAATGTTTTTTTTTAAAATATTTTTTTGGGGCCCCAATTTTTTTTTACTTGTAAGGGGGGCCCTGGCGCCAATGTTTTTTTAAAATTTCTATTTTGGGGCCCAATTTTTTTTACTTGTAAGGGGGGCCCTGGCACCAGTGCTTTTTAAAAAAAAAACTTTTATGGGGGGCCCTGGCACCAATGTTTTTTTTTAAAACTTATAAGAGGGCCCTGACCATCTTTATCTTTTGATGTATATGTGTGGGGTCTTTGTGTGTCTGGGTTAGTGCTGATGTCTGTCTGGTCTTTGGGGGGGCTTGGGTGGAGTGGGTGGGATCTGGGGTGGGGCTTGGGCGCTAGTGTGGGCAGGACCCAGGGGGCCCCGAACATTTTGTTGTACGGGGCCCGGTGATTTCTAATGGCGGCCCTGTATATATACATAATTTATAAATATGTTTGTGTGAAAAAACAGCACAGCAGCAAATTTGAATTTGGTCCATAACTATTGGTGTATTTGGTGTATTATAGGTATGGGGACCTGTTATCCAGAATGCTCAGAACCTTTGATTTTCTGATTAACGGTTCTTTCTGTAGTATGGATCTTAAAACCTTAAGTCTACGAAAAATTATGTAAATATTAAACAAACCCAATAGGCTGGGTTTGCCTCAAATAAGGATTAATTATATCTTAGTTTGGATCAAGTACAAGCTACTGTTTTATTATTACAGAGAAATTGGAAATAACTTTATAAATTTGGATTATTTGGATAAAATGAATTCCCGTAATTCGAAGCTTTCTAGATAATGTGTTTCCAGATTGCAGATCCCATAACTGTACAACTCAGCATACAGTTTCCACTATGCCTGTTAAAGTTGATGTTATAAGTTATTGGACTTACCTTAAAAGCAGTTTAATTTTTTCTAAATATACTCAAAAGCTTGTAGTGTGCAAAGGCAGTGTGGCTCTTCTTCATCAGCTAGTCACTGAAATCCCCAGCATGCTTTGGGTAAGTTATTATGAAGTTACTGAGAAAACATCATTTCCCACAGAGGATTTTTACAGTTAAGTAAAAATGTGCTGCTGTTTTCAATTATTTGTGTTCTGCTTGATGCACAGTCCTTTGGAAAATTGACACATTGCTAGAACTGTGTCATTTCATTTGCTGTGAGGTCTTTTTTCATTGACTGCCATTGGGAGTAACATGAGTTTTTCCCACAGCCTGCCTGCATTTTGAGTGATAATTGTGTGCTGTGGGCTACTTGTAATACTTTATTGTTCGTCCCTGGTTTAGTAGAGATTTGTCAAGATAATACCCTACTGTGTTTAACAGTGTCTATTAGCCATTACATGGCTTTTACAGTTATAGTGAAAACCCCATTGGGCATGTACCTGTAAGACCATGTCGGTTTTTAGAGAAATATAATTTAAAATACCTTTGAGTTTTTAGTTTCTAAAATCTTGTACTTATACCTGTGTGGATAAGCTGGCTTTAAACTACAATCTAAGTACACAAATGTATTTCACCCTGAATATTTACATTCTGTGAGATCAAAAAAAGCCAGTAGACATCACCACTTTAGTATCTATTATTTGAATTTCTGTCATACACGGGCAGATTAAAGCTTCCGATATTGGTCCTTTAGACCAACTAGGCATCTGTCCGTGTATGGGGGCTGCCAACGGGTCTTCCTGATCGATATCTGGCCACAATATCGATTGGGAAGGTTTAATTTTTTTAGGCAATTGATCCGTCGTTATCCATTGCTCCTCGTTGTAATCCCTAGGGCCGAACATTCAGATTAACCAAATATAGCCCTACCATTGGTGGTCATATGGGGGAAAGAGCCGCTCGTTTGGCGATGTCGCCAAACTAGCAGATCTTATAGTGTATGGGCAGCTTTTGAGAGAGAAAGTTGTCCATGCTTCGTTTGTCTTTTAATGTTTTGATTGATGTGTGTATATATATATTTCAATATTATCATATGACATGTAATGTCACCCTCACAAGTTTTCTTACAGAAAAATAAAGCAGAAAAAAAGAAAATTATTAGAGATCTGTCAGACAACATTTTCAAAGGGTCTCCTTGGTGAAACACCTTGTACAGCTGTACGGCTTATTACTATTCATCTAAACCTGATCTGAGTCCCTAAAAACCACACAGAAAGTATTACAGTTGCTGTTTGTCTTGGCCTCATGGTACATGGCATTAAGAAGCAACTTTCTACCCATTCATAAAATTCCCTTTGGCATAATCCTTAAATTAACAGGAATCATTTCTACAGGAACAAACTTACTCCAGGGCACGGGCAAACAAAACAAATACTATAAAACTATAGGGACCCCGCAGCATTTCCAACCCAGTAACAGATTCACTATAAAGAAACAATATTAGAATAACAAAATCAGTTAGTGACCAGGGCGCCTCATTTTCCTCACTAGACTAATGTGACCTGCTGTTGTTCAGGTTGTACAGTCGATGAAAGGCTTTCCCACAGGTAACAAATTCAGTCCATCTTATAAAATAACTTGAGTAGCCCTCCCTGGTACAGCAGCCCTGAGCCTTGACTTCCCTAAAGTCCCATAAATTCGATCAATCCAATTTTATTAAAAAAAAAATCTAAATTCAGATGAATTAAATCGACCCAAAAACATAGAAATTAGAAATAGATTTAGATAACTCGATTCAAGTTTTTTCTACGAATAAACGCCAATGTCAGCAAGGCTGCAAACAACTCCAAATTGATCCCTGGACGTCTCCCATTGACTTAAACATCAATTCGGCAAGTTTTAGGTGGTGAATATTCTAATTTGAGTTCTTAAAGGGCCAGAGTAGGATAAATCTTGAAAATCAAATTCATATTTTTTTCCAAAACTCGAACCGAATTTGAATAACTCCCTAGTCAAATTTGACAGTTTTGACCATTAAAAAATACGAATTTTCAATTTGACCCTTGATAAATCTGCCCCTTCATGTGTAGAACTTTTTCAGTGTCACACAAACAACAATAAAGCTTCCCGTTTTATTTACCATTTGCTGAAAGCCACTATAAGCATTTGTCATAGCGTTACCTCAGTGCTGCTGTGTAGCCAAGCAAGATGCTGAGGCATCTGGTACTCCCCCTTTAAGTTTTTAGGTCAGTACAACTTGTATTTATTCACATTACAGAAGGACATGGCTCTGCAATTCTAATTTAAAGGGTGTGCTTTCTGCTTTCTTATTGGTGCAAGCAGGATATCAGTGGCATCATGCAACACTTCAGCAAAGAAAATTTTTGGTTGCTTTGATCATCACTAGATAAGGAATTGGGGGTTTCTGTATTCTGTGGGTTTGAAGTGGTAGAAGCCAGACAGACCATTGCAATGTTACATAAATAGTCGGGTGAGAAACAGAGGACATCATTTTACTTATAAAGCAACTACAATCAGTATTTGGTTCTCCTCTAGCTAACCCTTTTAAATATAGTATAGTGCTTTCCCACCATCAACTGAGGTTTCATTATTCATTGTAGTCTTCTCACTACCCAGGCTCTGGTCATACTTCTCCACGAGGGGTTCCAAGAGAGTGAACATGGCTGCCTGCTACATTTTATACCACTATTGGAGACCACCTGAAAGTCCTGTACCAACAGGGATTTTAACCAAGCACAAGAAATGCTTCACACTATTCCACCCAGACTTACAAAAAACCAGACTTCTTATCCTAAGTGACACAAACACTGCACTGCTTGGATCTTAAAGGGATGGTTCACCTTTAAGGTAACTTTTAGTATACTATAGAATGGCCAATTCTAAGCAATTGGTTTTCATTATTTATTTTTTATAGTTTTATAATTTTTTGCTTTTTTCTTCTGACTCTTTGTAGCTTTCAAATGGACATTGCTGACCCTTTCTAAACAGCAAACGCTCTGTAAGGCTACAAATCTATTGTTATTGCTCTTCATATTCCAGTCTCTTATGCAAATCAATGCATAGTTGCTAGGGGAATTTGGACACTGGCTACAGATTGCTTAAAATGCAAATTGTAGAGCTGCTGAATAAAAAGCTAAATAACTCAAAAAAACACAAATAATAAAAAATGAAAACCCATTTGCAAATTGTCTCAGAATATCACTCTCTACATCATACTAAAAGTTATCTCAAAGGTGAACAACCCCAGACCCAAACTCTACTTTCCTACATCTGTATCAGTTGTGTTTCATGAAGACACTAAAATGAAATGAAATTCCCAAACAGTTTGCAACATACTAGAACAAGTATAGTGGGCAGCACTACAAATAACCTTAAAACACTTTTATTCCAAACAGTAGGGCAACTGCAATGTTTGAAGCCTCTGTTGGCTCATAATCGAGCCTGAATTTATCAAGCAATAAAGCTATTTTAAGATTATATGGGGTGCTACCCAGTATATTTGTTCTCAGTTGAGTAATATATTTGAGGGCACTACTACTATATATATATAAATACACACGACTTTTACTTGGTGAAGATCCCCCTATTCCATGTCTGTACAAGAATCTAGTCTCTAATCTTAGAGCTGTACAAGAAATACAGGTTTCCCCACAGTGCTCATTAAAAATTCTGCTTTTGTAAATTGCAGGCCTGAACAGAAATTAGACTACTATCCGCTGTTGTAATTAGATTGCAACATATCACAAATTACTCATTCACAAGCCGTAGAAAAATGCAAAGCTTCCAGATGCTCCTGGTACCTGCATGCTTTACAGAGTTTGAGGAAAAAATTAAATACTTATGTTTGCAGAATTGCTTTATCTGAGTGAGTGCTATGCATATGCCATCCATTGTCCTAGAGGTATGAACCATCTGCTTCCAATCTCTTTTGCAGCTCAGTATCTCTAACGCTAACACCTTTTCTGTGATTTTGCAAATAATGTTCCAAGATTACCTTACTAACGCATATTGCAAAAATATATTAAAGAATATATACACCTTAAAACATGTTCCAGGGCACATACTGTATCTAAAGACGAGATAAATGACATTACAAAATGTATAGATAATATATTCTAAACAATAGTAACAAATCTGCTGCCAGAAACTGCATGGAATAGCTGCAGGGTTAATTCTATTGCTGCCTGTTCTACTTACTTTAAGGGGCCTATTTATCAAATCTCAATATTTTCTGAGTTTTTAAAAGGCAAAACTACAATTTTTAGAGATGTTATTAAAAAAAATTGAATCTAAAAATACTTCATCTCAAACCTGTTTAGCTCATGTAGAAGTCAATGGCAGATGTCCCTGAAGATGTTTCTTGACATCATGATCTGCCCTGGTTTTCATCTGATAGTCGAGTTTTTGCGGTGTTGATTCGATAAAGTTGCACAATTCAAATTGATGCACTAATTTGTCACAACTTTTTCTGCACCTGACTTTTTTCGAGAAGAATTATTGACAAATGAATTCAAATCTTAGATGGGAGTTAGGTCGATTTTGTTTTAATAAAAATATTAGAAACATTTGAGCTTTAGTAAATATTCCTAGGTATTCCTAACAACAAAGAAAACAGGAGTATATTTACTAACACAGATGCTAGATCAGACCAGTTTAGCTGACCTTAACAACAGAGTTTTAGTTAGCTTTGACAGCAAAATGATTCCCGTCAATCTGAAATCTCATCTGGTTCTATGGGTAACTACCCCATAGTACCCATAGTATGTTGGTAACTGGACCCATCTGTCTTCAAAATGTTTTTTCTGCCAACTTTCTGCCCAACAAATTTTATGGTCCCTTAGATGTTTCTAAAGATTCTGCCTCCATCATTAGAATGATGTCTGTTGCTCCAACACTCATGATGTTCTCCTGACCCTTTTTAAAGTTTAACTACTATATATTTACACTAGTTTGTTATCCACCAACTCCTGTCTCTCTAGAATATTATAAAAAATATACCTTGTAATTCTCAAAGATACATTGGGCTCTAACTCTAATTCACTATTCTAAAAGAATACCCAAAAACAATGATGGACTGGCATTTAAGACAGGGAGATCAATAAACATGTTCAAAATAGTATGTAAGTAAGTACATTTGTTGCCATCTTTCCTTATGCAAAATACACATTCTTAAGAACAAATAAAAGAAAAGGATCTTTAAACTTTATAAGCACATTGTCAGTTTTTCCTAGTCCAAAACTTGAAATGGTAACGTTCTGTGAAAATGCCAGTTTGAGCTCTATTAATCTTATGCAATGTGTACTTTTTCACAGAGCCATTATATTGTCTGTATGGTTTGTTCCAGCAACTCCCCAAAGCAGCTCATAATAAACAGGACCATTTATTTCCTATCTCTAAGAACAACTCATTTAAAATTACAAAGTTGACTTTGAACAGCAATAAATGTTTTTGAAAGTGCTGAAATAGAGCTAATCATGAGTTAGAAAAGCACGAGCCTGGGTGATTATTCAGTTAACTTAAATCAATTGCCGCCTTTGATCAATGGGGCAGCAACCATCTAAGACCCAAACAGACATCTTTTATCCTTCATACATCACTGCCTTACTCAGACATAACAGTTGAGCTATTTAACGTGCATCAATTTCAATACTGATGGGTCTACAATGAAGAGAATCTAATCAGAATGATCTGATTGTGTTTGGGAATTTCATTTCATTTTAGTGTCGTCATGAAAGACAACTGATCGATATAGAGATAGCAGAGGTTCCAACTGGAATAGCAATTTTTCTTGAATTCCAAAGTCAGAAAATAGATTTCAAGCCACAAAATAGCATTAAGAATGGGATTCCAGCATTGATTCCCAGGTCTCCTATGCTTTGGATTGCTCTCTGCTTAAATCCGTGCTTCAGCAGGCACACTTTTTTTTTTTTACTAAAATATTTCATTAAATGTTTAAAACATACAAACAATACAACACAAAATAATAATAAAATAAAAATAAATTAAATATCACAACTGAAATGTATAATTGGCGACTGAGTTTTCATAAACTACAGAGCTTTTTGTACCAGCAAAATCTTTATTAATCTTTCTAGACCTCTAAACCGGCAAGTTGTCTTGTAATGCTAAAAAAAAGCAAAGAGTCATTCTCATAAGCCATGGAAGCCATTTTGTCTTATGCCTCCATATCATTGTGTAACATAAAACTGAGCTTTTCATCGGTCTCTATATGTATTATTTTAGTTTTGGGAAATGTCAAAGGTAGATTTTTTTTTTCTAATTACTGGCAATAATCAACTTGGCTGCCGTGAGAATGTGTTGACAAAGTCTATATGATGCACTGGAAACATGTTTTGGTTTATTTCCTAATAGCATAACAAAAAGGTCTTTACAGAATTTAACATGTAACACTATAGAAATTAGCTGTATTGCCGAGTCCCATTATCTGGATACAATTTTACACTTCCACCAAATATTGACCATAGTTCCCCCTTTCTGTAAAACCCCTGAAACAGTGTGGATTGCACATGGGGTACATCTTATGCAATCTGCCTGGAACTAAGTATGTGCTATGCAAAATGTTATTGAAGTTTCTCTAATAGTTACACAAGTGTTTCATCGGTTCAGGCTGCAGCATGACCATTGTTTAGTTGAGAGCGTTGTATCAAGATCTTTTCCCACTCAAGCATATAAGGATGTTTTTTTGTTATTTGGGGATAACTGATTGAACATTTTCTATGTAAGGCTAAGGATCCCAGGAGCCAAATGAGCCTGTTTACACACAGATTCAATGCTAGAAGAAGTGAAAGTTCTGTGCTCACAGAACTAGTTTGTCTATTAACATAATGTAACAGCCGCAGTGTTCATTATTGTTATAGAGTGAGCAGTTTCCCATGTTGAGTTAAAGAATCCCTTGTTTGTCCACCAACAAAAAGAGTGTCTGGAAAGCCCAGGCAGAAAGTCATGATTATTCAACAAAGGACTAAGAAGTGAGGGGGAGGAAGTGAGATGATATTTTTTTGCAAGTGTTCGCCAAACAACACCATTTTAACACACTAGATCCTTCCAATCCAAGATATGTGATGTTTATTCCATTGTAATACATTTTTCACAAGGGATTAAATATAGTCGGAAAGTTAGATTTAGTGGATTAGTCAAGTGTACTAAAGGGTCATCTGCAATTAAGGATCTTACCTTTAATTGTCTATTGTATTTCTTCCCTTTAATTGTGAGGCCCTTAATATCTACATTGTCTCTAATAGCTGTTGCTAAAGGCTCCATTGCAAGGGTGAATAAAGCTGGAGAAAGAGGACACCCCTGTCTAGTCCCACATTGCCATATTAATGAGGTTTAGAGGAGTAGTGGAAGGTAGATTATGTTGGACCACTGTTAAATTGGAATATAGCTAAAGCATATTAATAAGAGTAGGGCCAAAATTGAATACTTCCAAAATACTGAATAAATATTGCCAGTTAAGTGTGTCTAAAGCTTTTTAGATTTATTTGCATAGGCTATTAGGTTAAGGGTTTTTTGAATAGGAAAAACCTAGTGGGAACAAAGCCAATCTGATCCTTATGAATTATTGTATTTAAGATTTTATTCAGTCAGGATGCCAATATTGTGACCAGGATTTTAATATCAACATTAAGGAGGTTATTTATCAAAGGTCAAGTTTGTGACATTTGTGAGTTTTTTTTTATACCTCAAATAAACTCACACTCGAATGTTTTCTGATTTATGAAAAAACTTGGGGTGAATTTGGGTGAAAAACCCGAAAACCAAAAAAAACCTCATCATGAAGGCTACAATCATCTTAAATGGTTCAAGGGACTTCTGCCATTGACTTCTACATGACCTCAACAGCTTTCAGCTGGAGTATTTTCAAATTCTAGCAATTATCTGCTTCAGGTATAATAAATCTCCAAAAATGCTAATTTTCTTTTTAAAAATGCAAAAAAATGAGTTTGTTTTTATCCCGAAAACTCGAGTTTTGACTGGAAAACACCCTTGAAAACTCAGAATGTTCGAGTAAAAAATAATTTAACGCTTAATAAATAATCCCTCTATGTAATGATATTGGTCTATAATTTTTGGGGCAAGTATATTTCTATTAGGTTTTGATATAAGCAATATTCTGGCTTCATTGATTTCTGAAGGAAGAGATTTCCCTTTAGTAATATGTTGATAAAGCTTTTGTAAATGTGGAATTACTTGATCTTGAATATAATGAGGAGAAGCCATCAGGCCCAGGAGTTTTACCCACTTTCACAGTTTTAATGGTTTCCTTTATTTCTAAACAAGTAATATTAGAATCTAATATGTGTTGCTTTTCTTGAGAAAGTGTACTTGGGATATATTTCTTTAAATAAATGCCATTTACCTCTGATTTCCTATCCCCACTTGTAGAGTAAAGATCAACTCTATACTAATGGGGGAATGTAATATGTTTTGTTAGCGCAAAAAAATTGTGAATGTCAGTGACCAAGATTTTCATTTTTTGTGTTATTTTTGACTGATTTCAGACCTCAACCACTGAATGTAAAACTATTTTTGCAAACACCAACAGTGTATGTAGTAAAATTTTGCAAAGCACTTTTTTGCAGCAAAATATTTAACGAATCAAACGGTCAATGGTTTTACATTGCGAACAATGTAAAACATTCGCAAAAATGCAATTTTACTTACACCCCCAATAGTTAATTTCAGTTAATTTAAGCTAATTTTTGTATTCTCTTACTTGTTATTCTTAATAAAATATTTTTGCATGCAGCCAATTTAGAGATGGAATGCCAATAAGATTCTTCCAATTTCAAGGTATGCCAATGTGTCCTCTGCAATTATCTACTGGCAAATAAGGCATCAGAGAAGTTATTATATGGCTACCTTATATATTTTATACATAGTGATTTCACCCACCTATGCAACTGTTTTCCAATATAAACAGCATTGGACCCACCATAAAACCCTGCTTCACTATAGTTCCATGGACAACTACTCTCTGGAGACAATTCTTGCTCTTTTACAATAAAGATGACTGAACTGAATTGAGCTAATTTATCAATAATTTTTCTCGAAAAAAATTGTAGTGAAAAAATGCTGCGACAAATCATACAGTGAAAATTTAAGCTCTGAAAACTCGAATTTATTGAATTTTCGCTGCAAAAACTCGACTTTTTTGGAATATTGAACAAAAACCCCAACTTTTGGCCAGACTCAATTCAGTAAGAAAAAGATCCTGGTTTATCAAGTGAAAACTCATGGACAAGATTCAATTTGAAGAGAAAAAACTTTTTACCAAATTGAGTTCCAGTTTTTTTCCCATAGACTTCAATGGAGTTTTCATGTGATAAACTTTGAGAAGTTTTTCTAAATTAAATTGCATTTCAAATTGAATCTCATCCATAACTTTTTACGTGATAAACCTTTTTCTACTGGATTGAATCTGTCCCTTCAGATCACAAGAAACAACTTCAGGGACATTGCCTTTGACTTCTACATGACCCCGACAGGTTTGGGATGGAGTATTTTTGGATTTTTAGCAGCTTTGGGGTATGACAAATCTTGAAAATTTGAGTTTTTAGTTTTCAACGAAAAATTTGAGTTTTCCCCGTAAAAACCTTGACCAAAAAAAGTTGAGCGTTAAATTGGCCCCTATTCATGTCTTGAATATATCTGTCCTGTCTGAGGTGAAGGTTTCTTTTTCCTTCCTACCTGCCAATCCATGTTTAGCCATATACGCTTATTCCAAATGCTTTTACATGCAAGGGCATGCAGTGACTCAGGGGAGTTCTGAAATTACTGCTGCAACTTGTGCATGAGTTACCAAAACAGATCCTAATTTGTATCCATATTAGTGCATCATCTGCAAATTGCAGTGGACACAACTTGGCAGCACTTGTAATTTTACATGTGATCTAGAAAAAAAATGGAAACCACTCCATGGTGATTAGCATTAGGATAACTGATACAGTATCTCTTCAACAGTAGATGAACGTCTATCCTTTCATTGACATAAAGGTCCAAACTTCTGGAATGCCGCTTTTGTAAACAATTACTCAATTGCATATCCTCAAACTCAAAGCTTTAGTGAGCTTTCAAACTAGAGAACACAACGCTTTTAAAAAGTTTCCTAATAAATAGGGATGTAGCGAACCGCCGAGTATGTGTTCGCGAACGCCGTTCGCGAACACCGGCAAAAAATGCGAACAGTTCGCGAACTGTTCGCGAACTTCGAACATCCGAAAATCGTTCGATTCGAACGATCGTAGGATTTTTAATCGTTCGATCGAACGATTTTCGTTCGAATCGAACGAAAATCGTTCGATTTTAGCGATCGAATGGTCGAATGGTCGAACGATTTTGACGCGAACGCCTATTGGCGAACGTCGCGCGACGTTCGCGAACTTGCGGCGGACGCGAACAGCCGATGTTCGCGCGAACAAGTTCGCCGCAGAACAGTTCGCTACATCCCTACTAATAAATTACTCCTCCTTTTTCTAGTAGACAGAGGAAAAGACAGAACAAAGTTTGTTTGTCCCAGCAAGGCAAACCTGTTTTAATTTAACATGCCCAAAGAAAACTTCCCAGCAGACAAGATAAATTAAATAAAGCTTTTTTTTTTTTTTTACCTGCGGGCTTGTCAATTAATCCTAGCAGACAAGAGTAGGGAGAAAATAGAAGATAGCTGAAACTCAGTTTTAATTAACATTGGAATTATTTGAAGCCTGAGGATTCAGCTTAAGGGGAAGTTCACCATAGAATGAAGTTTTAGCACTTTACAGAACAACCTGTTCTAAGCAATATTTCATGTGGCCTTCCTTATGTATTTGTAGGGTTTAAAATGATTCCCTTCCTATTCTGCCTCTTTCTGGCCTGCAACTAAAAGCTGTTTGGTTGTTCAGGTCAGTTACCCTGGCAACCAGGGAAACATTTTATTCCATTTATTCTTATTTTTTATTTTCTGGCCATTCTACTATTCATCTTACATTCTGAATTACGAATCGGTGCCTTTTTTTTTTTAATTGCATAAAGATTACATAAAGTTTACAGTTATTCTTCATTTTTGTATTTTTCCTGTTTGTTGAATTATTTATATTTTGGCACTGAAACAATCCACTTTGGAATTTCAATGGTTACTTGGATGCTAGGAAAGAGTTCAATTTACCTTTGCAACCGGAAAGAAGTGTCTTAGTAAGAATGTGAGATGAAAAGGAGAGGGTCAGAAAAGAAAGATTAGCAATAAAAAATAACAAAAAATGGATACCTGACATTGATTGGTTAGCAGGTAAGAGCTTATGTCCAGTACATGTATTTGGTATGTTAAAAGGCAGCAGACATGCTGTAATGAAGAACAAGAACACAGCAGAGTCTGAGCAAAGCGTAAAGAGATACACAAGTTGGCCAGAGACAGGTAGGTAGCAATGACAGCTCCGTGAAACAGGCAGAGGAGGAGGAATGTCCGGTAAACAGGCCTAGGTCTGGGCAGGTTGAAGAGAGAAGCAAAGTCATGCAGTCAGGCAGGGAACTAGTTTAAGGTCCAAACTTCTGGAATTCCACTTTTTTCTTTCACAAGATGGTGTTAGATTTTTTTGTGAAAGCATATCTTTTATTTACAAAGGCCTTGTGGACCATGAACCATTGCATTCTTGTTTGACTGCTTGACTAGCAACTCAATGTGACCTATAATGTTTACTTATAATGAACTTAACCTGCCATCATGTCATGCTGATGGACCACAGGTACGTTTGCTTGGGGGCTAATGTAGAGTGTGAGCACTTGTGAGCAGGGCCCATTGTTGCTATTCTTATTCTGTAACCATTGTTTAGTAAATTATTGTTTGACTCATGATTGTTATTAATGTAAAGTGATTCAAAACTTGTTCATACTATATATATAAGTGATGGTGGCGCATCTATCATGATTGAAATCTTAGTGGTCATGTTCTAGTCCACTTGCTTTTGGCATGCAGGGCACCTTCTTGCAGTACTCCTACCTTTTATTTTCTGATTCTATAAAATAAAATAAAATAGTCTTACTGCAGGCTATTAGTGAAGTTAGAAAATGAACAGCAATTGCTATATACTTTGTCTTCAATGAAATAAATGCTTATTTGCTTCACCAGGAGTTGATTTGCTTGGATAATGATGTTTATATGACATTATGACATTCGTAGAAAATGATACATGATATCATTAGCTTGGCCTATTTGAGAAATAAATATCTACATAAATTATGCTGTAAATGAAAATGAAGCAAGTAAAAAGTAAATGGCGCTTTCTTTGAAAAAATAGGTTTCCATGTCTAATATTATATGCACAACAAATGTCAGAGGACAGTCATATCTGGACTATCCTTCAATACGTGGTTTACAAAACTGCATCAGAGGCAGGCCTAAAAGAAGTGCAAGAATGGATCATTAAACAGATAATACCAGAGTATTATTAATTATTATTAGTATAATTTAGTATTTATTGTGCAATGATTTATTGCCAATTAATTCAGACAAAAGGAGAGCAAAAACAAGGATGTAACGTATGGTATCCCAAAACCCACAGTAAACCCCAAGGTCCCAGTCACGGCTTGCACTTCTGCCTATAGCAGCAGCCTTTGGCTTTGGGAGGAGCCCTCTGCTATTCGGATGCCACCAGGACTTAACGCGAGCGGACCAAGGGGAAAGCTCTGGGCAGGCGAGGGAACTGGAGAAGGGAATGGGGAACAAGGAGCAAGGTCAGGGGACAGGCTGGTTCAAAACCAAACAAACTGTAGTGTACCAATTCAGGAAACATAAGCATAGTCAAACACAGGCAGGGGTCAGTTCAGGCAGCAGATTAGCAAGGTCAAGGTCAGGCAGTGGTCAATAACAGGATCAAACAACATATCACACCCAGGAACTATGGAACATAGATCTATACTGGACAATGATTACAGCAGCATAAGGGGTTTTATAGCCAGACAAATAGCTTACACAAATCACCTGTTGCCAGTTTGGCATCAGGTGAAGCAAGCCATGCTTACTAGCAAATACCAAGCATAGCCATAAGAGTGAACCAGGGCCTTAACTGTCTGCTCACATAGAGCAATGGTACTGCAAACAGCACAAGAACACCAGGTCCCTGGTTCAACTCCAGTCAGGTTATCACAATGGAATTCTGCTTGGTGGCTTAGGTCCCCAGTGAGTGGATCTTTACCTGTTTTGGCCACCAGTAGACTGATGCAGTCCTCAACTTAAACCTGCTGTATGATCAGCCTGGCTGTAGACTTGGTTGCATACAGTATGTGGTCAAATAAACTACCAATTCGCTGTATAGGCTATTACAAAATACATCCTGTACAGCTTTGCATTTTACATCTGACAAGATAAAGTGAGGGTGGGGGATTATCCTGTCTGCCACCAGATGATCACCTACTGCACTTCCCATTGTGATAAATTGAAAACATTTGACTGTTTTGCCAGTAAGCAAATATCACTTTGCATAAGAGGAATCACAATGGCCTGTTTACTAAGAGCTGGCACAACTGCAGAAGTATGGGCTGCAACATCATAGCCCTTAGAGATTCATGCAAAAAATGAGAATGTAATATAAGTTTTAAGAAAGTTTCAAAATACAATCAGTTAAAAAATCTGTACTGTTTAAGACATTCTCCAGTATCCCCCCTCTCAGCAATATCTCTCTCTTCATGTCAGATTTTTAATTGATATTCAAGTGTTGCCTTTTTCACATACAATGGGCCAGATTTAATTGATTGAAAAAAAAAGTTATCTTGCAGTTTATCACGTGAAAACTCATGGATGATATTCCATTCTAGGAGAAGAAACATTTCTCCTAATTCACTTACAGTTTTTTCCCAATAAATTTTTCACATGATAAACAGTGAGATAAGTTTTTCGGAATTTAATTGCATCTCAAATAGAATGAGTTTTCACATTATAAACCTTTTTCACATTATAAACCTTTATTTAGCTCAGTTAGGGTGTAAAAACTTAATTGTTTTGTGCTAAGGGGTCCAAGAACAAATGAAGGACCTCAAAGAGGGGCTTGGATGAAAAAAAAGTATGAAAATATCAACCTTATATCAATGAAAAGCAGAATGTCGATTTTTCATTGTATGTTTCTCTTTACTCCAGTTTGCCAAGCTAAACATTTAATTCTTGATGAATTTGCATCTAGTTATTTCTATTCTGATTTGTTTGGGCAGATTTGGAAACATCATCGAGAGCACATTTAGTACAAAAAGTACATATATTTTACATTAAAATAAGTGATCCCAGATCCCATTGTTATAACATTTAATAAAGTTTAAAAACATGTTTAAAAAAGTATGAAAAATTATGTCATAAAATAAAATAATTAGGGTACAAATCTTTTATCTAACACCTCTAGCATCCAAGTATATTTTAGGTTCTAAAAATGTATATATTTAATACAGTAATATCTTTCCAGCAGGCATTTGCCTACAGGTGTAGAGCCATCTTTAAGTTTAATATCTTTATTCTGACTTTGTTGGCAGCAGGGCAGGAAAAACCCAAACCATTCTAAGAGGATGGATCATTCAGTCATTGATGTTATCCTGACAGTTACTCCCAACCATTCCTAAATGTTAAACCTCTTATCTTAGATGTAAAAGGATATAAAAGATAAGTAAATAAGGCTGTGTTACAAGAGGTTAAAGGTTGTTTTCCTTTAACTTTCGTTGCTGCTGCTACATTACAACCCTTTTAGTTTTATATGATTTATTCTTTGTCATTTCTATTCCACTCACTCATCTTAGATCTTGCATGTGTCAGGCTGTAGACAAGAGATATATGGTTTTATGTGGTACTTCAAAACCAAAGCAACTATTAAATTATACTCTTTCTAACCAGGAACAATAGAATAACTACCAGCAAGTACCTGGATATATTGTTATTCTAAGAATCTATAAGAATTTATAAAGTGCACTAGTAGCTGAAATTGTCTTCTACCAAGTGAATTGACAATAGTGATGCATGCTCAAAGTGATGCCATCGTTGATTGTGGTGACATTTCAGAAAATCACCTAAAAATTTCAAATTGCAACATCTTATCTCCCACATATCATTAAGTAACCAGATAAAACACCCTAAATATGAATGCATTGCATCCGCTGAACAGTTTGATGTCCAGTATTCATAGGTTTACCTAAGTATGTGGCATATAGAGGCCTCAAAATAAAGAGACCTCAGATAAGCTATTAGTACTGTAATTTCAGATATCGCAAAATCAACACATTTACAGCATATTATGAGGGGCAAAAGTACAAAAAAGTATTTGCACCCCAGAAAACCATATATTTTTGGAAAGTACACATTCCACTGAATCCAAAATGGGTACACATGTCTGTTTACTCCAAAGTACCAAGCCACAAATCTTTCCTAAATCTAAATTTTACCCATAAAGTGGATCACCGTACCAGAGGCCACTCCTTTAGACTAGAAGAAAAGAACTTTCATTTGAAGCAACGTAGGGGGTTCTTCACAGTCAGGACAGTGAGGTTGTGGAATGCACTGCCGGGTGATGTTGTGATGGCTGATTCAGTTAATAACTTTAAAAATGGCTTGGATCATTTTTTGGACAGACATAATATTGTGATACTAAGTTCTATAGTTAGTATAGATATGGGTATATAGAATTTATGTGAAAGTAGGGAGGGGTGCGTGTATGGATGCTGGGTTTTCATTTGGAGGGGTTTAACTTTGTCTTTTTTCAACCCAATTTAACTATGTAACTATGTAACTATGTAACTATGGTGATTTTGGTCAAGTTTTCGGAAATCACCTTTAAAATTCCCTCGTATCAGTAGGTACCAAGGTAAAACACTGTAGGAAATTCAGTCTCTTTAAATAATTTGTGTAAGTTGTATGGTCAACAAACACCACTCACCTAGGTGATATTTAAGTATAATTAATGTGTAAAGATGTGTTACAGAAGATCCATACAAATTATCACATATTTAGCCAGTCAAATACTCTATTGACAGCCTACCAAAGAATACAAAATGTATGTATGTATATGCTCGCAGCTTTATCACACCTAGAAAAAAGCGACTTAAAATTCAATATTAAACAAGCATACGTAACCTTTTTATTGAGAAACTGCTGAAAACTTACCTTGCCCCTTTTTTTTTTAATGTATGTTTTTTTTTTTTGCTTTGCATGTATGTCGGTGATAACATGTACTAGCACTTTGGCGCATCATTACTAATGCTAGCGAGGTAGCTGTGTGGGCCCATTAATAGGGCTTCAGTAGGAGTGCTAAGTACTTTTGAAAGCATCTTTTCAGAAGCGCATGCCAGCAGTGATTACAGGGCAGCAACAATCTGCTGGAAAACACTGGTTCCTTTTGACTGTATGGTGCTGCATATGTGTGTGTATACTTACAGTACATATGCTTTTTGGGTCTATAGACTGATAAAAGTGGGCTTCAATGAATTCATATTCTTAGCTCCAGAAAGCATTTTATTTTCATTCTTTTAGTACTGCATATGGATATTGCTTTCATTAAAAATGTAAAGAACTTGTATATTTATGATGACATTCAGAAAAATCTACAGTCATATCCTCTGAATTATTACTAATTACGAAGTATCACTAAACATATTTTTAATGTGCACAGTAATGCACTGGGCTGACAAATATAGCACATAGCCCCAGTGCTGGATTAGAGTTTGGGCTCCTTTAACTTTAAACATATACAGTACATTAGATGGTTTCAAAGGAATCCCATACAGGTGCACATGCTTCACAAATAATGTGTCTACCCCGCTGATGTGTGTACATTGGTGCCATGTTAACTTGTGTCATTTTATTGCATTTACACACGAGCTTTAGATGAAGCAGAATAAACACTAACATTACTCTGTGGAAGTGCATTTAAAAAAACACGCGTATTACATTGACCACACATCAGTATGCGTATTTATACATTCTTTTTTTTCATGGAATTCGCTCTTAACAAGTTTTTGTTTTAGTTATGTAAGTTTAGTATTTTAATATGGTATCTATATATTTATCCATCTATCTATCTACCTATCACATTTATTTTGTACGATTTTAGCTTTACACACGGGTAGACCTATTTGCCATCTATCTGTCTGTCGGTCTGTCTGTTTGTCTAGCTATTGTGTGCATTTAGTTTTCCATAAAGGTAGACAAGCAGTATATGTGTTTTATTTATAATTAGGGCAACAGCCCATTTACCATAACTGGGCAAATTTGCACCATTAGCAGTTATTAGCATTTTCAGTCATTTGCAGGTATTTGCAGTATTTTCTCTAACTCTGGGCACCAACTATACAGAGTTTTCCCTTTCTATACAAGTGCCCCTTTATAGAGAGGGAAATCAAATCAGAGTTCAAAGGCTATTAGCATGTATAAAACACCAACATATTGCACAGTGTAGTACAATAAATGATTTTATACATTAAACATACAGAAAAATACACAAAACCATCAATAACAAAAGTAAAGAGGGCCCTGACCAAATGAGCTTATGATCTAAACATTGCAGACAGAAGTGATGGCCAGTGCAAGCAGGAAATGTCATCCAATCAAGTCATCTGCTTGCTCTAGCTGTCATAAAATTAAAAAAAATGTCACCATCCATTACATCTGAGTTTGTGAAATCTCCAGGATTTAACAAAATCAAAGGTGAAGTGAACCTGCTGAAATTCGCTCATTCACGGCTCAAAAGTTAATTGCTGATTGGTTGCTATCTGCAGTTTTCCAGTTTAGCACCTATGTTTGTAAATCAGACATACAATCTCTAGAAAGGACAGCACTTAGTTCGCAGATGTGATCACAGGGAGGAGTGGTGAAATGTGGGTGCTTACCAATGTAAATACACTGTGTTGCTCCTTGTGTGGCCCTCACAACAGAAGGCACTTCCTCCTCAGGCACCACTACAGCAATGCAGCCTTTCCTTCCAAATGTACTTATTTTTGGAATAACCTTGAAATTCTTCACAATGTTTTTTCTTCTTCTTCATCATTGCTCTGATGAAAACCTTGGAAGGGAGCCCAGCACAGTCAGTGCCCAGTCTTAAAGGGCTTGTTCTCTGCCAAATGTGTCTCTATTTAGCTTTAAAATGTTCTTTAGTAGCCAGATGGTCCAAGTGCTTTGCAGTAACCTTAAAGATTAGCACTGAAAAAAGGAAGGGACTGGATATTCATAAATGTTGCAAAGGACAAGCTGAGTTCCAGAAATCAGTCAATTAATTAATCAGCTGGGAGAAACTTTTATTTAAGGCTCTTACATCGATCTGTACAAAGCAAGAGGATTTCAAGTAAAAATCATTACTTCCTAATGCTATGATACCACTTAAGGGAAATCAACAAGTCAATGTTTGGGATCCTTACTGGTAAAATGTGCTACAACTCCCATCAACCCTTACCCCCAACCTTATGCCATAGGTTTAATTTGTATTGACATGCTTTGATTATCTGAGCATCATTTCATTCTTGCACACTTATATAACAGAGGGCTCTCTAACTGTACAACAGCCATTTACTGTATTTCTAGCAATTAGTATTACAATAGTGCCCCCTTTGGATTTAGGCAGTATAAAACAATTACAGCTTTATAGTTCTCTGAATCAGTGTGCATTAGAAAGACTTATCGCTCTGAGCAATAAAAGCATGAAAGGTGCATAATATAGTTATTAGCTCTGCACATAATGCCTAATTAGTCCTGTGTCACATATCTGGCGAAAGATAAAAGCGTAAAGACATAATAGTATATCGATGTATTCAGCGTTTACATAAATCTTTCCTTGTGTTTTGATTCCCTGTGCACACAATGAACACGTATGCTGTGTTATTATTAGAAACAGATTAAACCACCAGGTAAAAATCACTGGCTCTGAATATGTCCTTCATATGTACTAGAAATGGTGTTGCTAATACTGGTCACCAAAAGGAGCATAGAAAAGAATTAAATGGTCTTACTGATCCAGTTCTTTATTACATCTTAATTTACGTACCAGAAGATTCAAACTGTGTTGGCTGGAGACTTGAGTGCTCTGAACTTCAAGAGCAGGCCATTTGGTATAATGCTGAATAATTACCACCCTGAAGTGATTCCATTAATGCAATCTACATGAGCATATTCCTCTCTGGTGGCAAAATAAATCGTGTTGCATTTGTCATGTAGATTTTGAGTTCAGCTCCTAAAAATAGAAAATTAAAAGAAAAGAAAATTCTGCTGTATTAACCAGTTGTGTGCCTTTTTGTGCCAACCTAAGGGATTTAATATGTTAAATAAAAATGTAAATTTATTTAGAACCCTTTTTTTTTTATTAGGTGTTGTATTATAGCTTTAAACCAGGATATAAAAGGATATATGTATAACTTTGCTACATACAATTTATGTACCAAGCTCAGTGGACACAGAGAAATTGTGATTTACAAGGTACACTGTAATTTATATCAGTGTACAGCTTTCTGGGACCATCAGTTTATGTGTAGTAAACCTTTTGTTTCTACTTTTATAAAGCTGGTCATACAAATAAAGATCTGCTTGTTTGGTGGAGTTGCCAAATACCTATTTGGCCACCTACATGCTGGGCCAAATTGGACCGATCAATCATTTGGCACCTTTTTTTTTGCCTTTTCAAACCTGCCAATAGGTATCTGGCCCAGATATCTGTCAAGGAGAAGTCAGGGAAGGCCCATACAGAGGCAGATAAGCCATCGGAATTGGTATGAAGGGACCAATCGGCATCTTAAACCAGCCCATGTATAACAGATTATGGAAGACAACTCTTGATGCACAACTGCAGTTGCAAGTTGTTGTTTGTCTGTGATTAAATTTTTTGATATTGAAAACCTTTTATGTTTGCCTCAAACACATCTGCTATCTGTTTTCAATAAATGCCCAATTTTATTTTATGTACAAACTGCTAGATGCACTGTGTAGATTTTATTTTACTTCTTTTCTGGCACAATTAATAAGGGAGCTGGGGACATCACCTGTATGAACCCCCACACCCCGAAAGTGCACTGCTTTGGCTTGTGGCATCTCATACTTGCGTTACAGTCACTTTCAGCGTAACACTTGTAGTGACCAATAGGGTTAAGTTGCCCCTATGGTTTTAATTACCTACCCTTGCTCTTTTTCCCTAGTTGCTGGGCAAATGTATCTAGTGTAATTTACATATTCCAGTTATTGGCGAAGAGGTGTAATGACCACTTCCTTCTTCACTTCAATATAGTTTGTGGAAAGGGGTGGATCTTCCTTTTTGGCTGCTGGTGTCCTGATCGACTGGAAGTGCCCATTGAGCCTGGGTACACCAAGGCCCAGTAAAGCCATTGCCCTAAATGGACCAACACCTTTGGTGTTGGGGACCAGGGAACCCTGTGAACGAGGTGAGCTAGAGACAGGGTTATTTCTGGCATAGGCTCTCTAGGAGAGTGAGATAAAAAGTACAGATAGTAAGAGCAGTTTTCTGCTCCATCAAGGATCTGTAGCAGGGAGTAGCTTCCCAAGGCTCCTAGATCAGTAGCCTGAGAGTTGTAGTTACACTACACCATTCTTGAAATCTTCCATTTAGCGAAGGCCCTAGCCACATGTAACCCATGCTCCTATCACTAGCTAGACATTAACCCCTTTTTGGTCTCCCTAGCCTAATTAGCCTTACACACTGAAATTTATACAAAAAACAAAACCACCTTTTACAAGGAAAATAAACACCAGCACTCCAAATTTAGTATAGTGTGGGACAATGCCCTTAAAATTGGGTTAACAATTCTAAAGGTGGATTATGAAAGATTGCAGCTTATCAAGTCAATGTGCATTCCAATGATGCATGGGTCTTGAAGCAGCTAAGATTTTGATCCAGCCTGTTTAAAGGAACCAGGCACAACATTTCATAACTTACAAGCTAGTTTTCTAAACTTGTCACTGGCTGTTTGTGATAGATTCTCTGTTCTGGTTAAGACTTCTACCTATTTGACTCTTGCCTGCCATTTGAGCTGACTTTCTGCCTGAAACTGACCTTGATCCTGTGCTGCCTTTTCCGATCTCTGGCTGTGTGACCTCTGCTTGTCTACTCCCTTGTACCCTGTCCTAGACCTCACCAACCTCTCTCCACACCACTGGCTTCCTGTACTCACTTTGTGACAGCTTGGTATCAGTGTGAGCTGCCTGTGAGTTGATATTGATGACTGATTCTCCGACTGGCCTGATAAAATCATTCCAACCTCAGAGCAGCCTCTTTCTATCTCCTGACAACTTTCTTGACTACTTGGGGGTCAGACTGTTTGGAAACTGACCAACAGGTGGCTCTGTTGTAACAAAATTCATTTATATTAACAGTACGTGTATGTCTTAATATCTTAGAATAAAAACTAAATAAATAATGAATGTCAATTGCAAAAGTATAGCACCCTCTTCAATTTTATATTCACTTATTCTAAAGGTTTACTTATCCTATAAGCTCATTTGTGACTGCTGATGGCATAATGTGTACTGTTTGGTTTTATATTATTTAGTAGAGTATTCAGTTGTGGTTTCAGTGCACAGCCAGGTAAACTGTTAAGATTCTGTCTTTGGTTTGGATATGATTTACTGGAGCCCTTAGCTCCATTTGAGCGACATATGATCTGGTCAATTTATCATAAAATAATTATGTTAGATAGCATAGCATCAAGGTTTTTGACAAGAGCTTTGTGCAGTAAATTGAAAAGTTAATATAAAGTGTTAAAATAGTAAGAAAACATATTTGAAGATAAACATTTTATGCTATTAACAGAGGATTTTGGGAATCATACTGTATATCAGTAACAAGACTTTGGGTTTATCTAAGCAGCACGGAAATCCGAAATTTCTATATTTTTCTTGTTTTGTTTTTTCTTTATTATACAGCAAAGGGTTTATCTTCTGAAACATGTCACACAGTTCTGTATTCCTTAACTGAATATTGCTATTTAAATTCAAGTCTTGAGGGACCATGAAAAGCAGGGACCATGCTTGCTAGTACAGCAATCTTAATAGAGCAGGAAAGGAAATCCTTATAAAATAACTTAAAATCAGGAGCCAGGGTGCAGTAACAGCAAATGTTCTGAAGATGGGGAAATAGCTCTAGTTTATAAGGATTCTCTGTCGCTGGAACACAAGGATTCTGCTTTAGTTTTAGATCAGAGCAGTATTTTACCCACCTAAGGGTGAAATGCTTCTATATTGCTCATCCTATTCAGTTTGCCTCAAGACTATAGCAGACTGCAGTCACTCAACATGACAATATAATATGAAATCATCATGGGGTTCAATCACACTATGTCATCCTGAAAATTCTGCATATGTTATAATAATCATACATTTCTTTTGACATAAAATTGTAATTTTTCATTTTAACACTTCTTATAGCAAATATGTTAGTGAAACTTCGTTATAAATTTATTATAGTCTATGGAGAGTATATGGGGTCCTCTGACAGATTTCTGCAAACAATATCTGTCCAAAATACAGCCAAAACTTGATTAGGCAGGCTTACAATTCCCATCAGATGCAGTCCTTGATCCTACCTCCTGCATTCCTGGCCTTGTGATCCCTATTGTTGCATCCCACAATTGGATAAGCCCAATATCACCCACTCAAGGTGAGCATATTGGTGCTAGATTCACTCATTTGGCAACCTCTTCAAACGAGCACATCTGTCCATGTATGGCCACCTTAAAAGAGAAGCAAACCCTGAAGTTAAAAAAACCCTTCCCCCTACACTACTTAGACTCCCTCTCTCCAACCTAAGTGTTACCCTGGACAAATGCCCCTAAATTTTTACTTACCCCTCGGTGCAGATTCAGGCATCAGAGTTCACGGGCGTATTGCAGTTGGAGCAATTTTCTGCCTCGCGACAACTGCTCATGCGCTGAAACTCACCGAAGTTGCCGAAGCACCGGCCTCATTCAGAAGATTATCAAAACGGCTGATGATGGCACGCGTGAACTCCGATACCTGAATCTGCACCAAGGGGTAAGTGACATGTTAGGGGCATTTGCCCGGGGTAACACTTAGGCTGAGGGGAGGAGGAAGGGGGATCTATGTAGTGTAGGGGGGTAAGGGTTTTTTAACTTTAGGGTTTGCTTCTCCTTTAAGTCTCAACCTTTTCTATCCACCTGGAACCATCATCAAGTTGTCAGCTGGCAGTGCCATACACCATATTCTCTTCCAGCAATAAAAAATAAACTTCATTTCAATTATTGTCCGGCCTGTACCAAACTGAGAACAGAGTGTTAATTGATGCAGATGAACCCTGAGCTACTGCCACTTCCAAAGGTGGTAGTAGTCCTAGGATTCGCACAGCGACCTTCTTTAATAAAGAATGCCGTTGCATGCAAGCAAGTGTGCTTATTTTAATGCATCAGCTGTAATGGTGGCAGGCACTGTTTGATCCCTGTTCTGCTGGAATTATGAGAAAAAACACTGCTTTGTGGGTAAAGAAACAGTATGCACTTTGCACACTGCTCTGATTGCTAGAAAACGACCCCTACTGTACCATTTATAATTCCTCCTCCTTCTTTATCATTAAATTATTATATGAAGAAAATATTTCTGTAGGAATATTTCATTTTTTTTGTTGTCAGAGGTACTAGTGGGAGTTGGATTTCTCCAGTTTCTCATGTTGTGTTAATCTTAACCTCCGAATTGATTTGTACCATTTTACAGATTTAATTGACTGACTATTAATTGTATAAACTCAATATCAAATTATGCAAATCAAATTGCAGTCATATAATCATGATCATCTTCTTCGTAGATGTACTCTACATTTTTCACAGTTGTTGAGATACAGTAAGGGTCATATTTATTATGTGGTGTACAAAATGGCGGCATAATAACCACACATCGTCAGGCTTCGATGTGTAAAAAACGGCATTAAAAAAAACGTACATTTTTTAAGTGTTTTTCTTTTATTCTTAGAGTGACTTCCGCTCGAAGCAATGTAAAATAACGGCAGCACATCGGGCATTTGTATGGTGTAAATTAAAACACAGCTTTATAAATTCTCCATTTATTTTACACAGTTTTTACACCGTTTTTTTCCTGCTAATTTAATTTTATACAGCATAAATATGCCCCTTAGTGTACAACAGACCAAACTGCACTTTATGCAAATATATGAATATGAGATCTCTATATCCCTGGCATGTCACCTCAATATTCATTTTTTTTATTTCAAGAAAATATTTTGCGCAAATAGAAGTTGTTGCATAAAGAGAGGGACAAATATACTAAAGGCCAAACAGTATATACTTTATGCATTTGCACATGCCCTGAAGCTTAAACAATACAGAAAAAATATATAGAAAAATAAATATATAAAAAATATTTAAATTGCCAGGTACTATCCAAGATGAAAACCCTCTAGCAATGTGATTTTCGTATGACTTGTCTGTTATTATCACAAAGGAGGAAAAACAAACATTTCATCACACAGTATTTTATGGTTAGAGGGATCACAAACGGGGTAACATTCACTGGACAATTTATGGCTTCAAATCTTTGGGCCAGATTCAGTTAACCGTTATCTCATGGTTTATGGACGAGATTCAATTGAAGGAGAAAAAACTTTTCTCCTAATTCAGTTGCGTTTTTTCCCCCATAGACTTCAATGGAGTTTTCACGTGATAAACCGTGAGATGTTTTTCCGAATATAAATTGCATCTCAAATTGAATCTTGTCCATGAGTTTTCACATAATAAACCTTTTTCTCACTGAAGTGAATCTGGCCCTTTGTGTCATAATGTGACAATGAGAAACATCAATTTATCTAAGCTTCATTAAAGCGATACCGACACGTTCCTATAAAAATCATAGGAAAGTATCAGTATCAAGTATGTGCTGCACCCACAATAGCCCCCCTCAAAGCCGCCCCAGAGCAGCAAACCTTGGTGCAGCAGACCATCTGACACTACTAACAGATCTTCCATATTGCTTCAGTGACGCTGGGCTGGGGGTGGAGCGATCTTTCCAGTCTTGTTTTCATTCATAATCAGCCTATGGAAGGATCGCGCCGCCCCCAGCCCAGCGTAACTGAAACAGCACCATAGATCTTTTAGCAGTGTCGGAGGGTCGGGTTTATGCAGGTTCGCGGGGCTGGGGGTGGCTTTGAGGGGAACTATTGCGGGTGCAGCACATACTTGATACCGACATGTGTCCGTAACGCTTTAAGCTACTGTTATAAAATACAGCTGTATTAATGAAAAAATTAAAAAAATAATAAATGTAATTTCTATATACATATATTCTATACAGACCTTGCACGGTATGTTCTCTCTGAGAGATCACAAGTACATATTAATGAAAGCATTATTGTGGAGCCTGTCAGTGCAGAAGTACTGAAGTATTCGTGTATTAAAGAGAGTGGGAGCATGCATGAAATGAAAACAGATTGCTTAAAACCTGTGCAGCATGATGGGATAATGGGTCCAAGCAGAGACAAACAGAGAACACTAGAACAGAGGTTGAAATGCTGACAGCGAGGAAGATAGAAATTCAGGCACTGATAACTGTTGAAAGTTTAGTGGTATTGCATTGGTTTTAATATCTCAAATTCAAGGTCACCATATTAGGAGGCAAGATATGCAACATTTGTTTACAGTTCAGCATCAAATATCACTGTACTGTCGCTTTGCTTCCTTATTATATTGGGAGGTAGTTCCAGAGCCCTGTGCATCCTATCAAACTTTTAACCATTTCTGCATGAATCAATAGAACATCTATATTTCTTTGGTTGGAACGTTTTGGGCTCATTTATAAACTTTTTTCGCACAGTGAATATATTTGCCCTGTGCATGGTTACATTTATAAAGCTGAATAAAATAGTTTTTTTTTCCTGCAGTGTGAATGTCTGTAAGAGCTTTTTAATTAGGGCAAAAATCGAAAATGGTGTTTGAATTACGCCCAACTTTGGTGGTGTAGAAAATAGTTGCAAAACAGTTTTGACAAGGTTATTGTCAATGCTATTTTCGTAAACAAACCTCGCACATTGGGCGCACTCACGTAAACACCCATCTCATTTTTCCACAATGAGAATTCGCAAAAAACGGAAAGACGGGCAGAGCAGTGCAATATATT
Source organism: Xenopus laevis (assembly GCF_017654675.1). Classification (NCBI taxonomy): domain Eukaryota; kingdom Metazoa; phylum Chordata; class Amphibia; order Anura; family Pipidae; genus Xenopus; species Xenopus laevis. The sequence continues at coordinate 172,669,479 of NC_054371.1, forward strand.
AGCATTCAGGAAAAAGCAGAACAACCATTTGTGAATAAATATGCGCTGCACAAACTTTATAAATGACCCCCACTGGCATTAAATGAATAATTGTTTGTACAGGTATGGGATCTGTTATCCAGAAAACCCATTATGTATAAAGCTCCATATTATGGAAAGGTCGTGTCCCATAGACTGCATTTTATCCAAATCCCTAATTTTTAAAAAATATCTATAAAATAAAAACATTGTTGAGCAAAATCACTATCTTTGGTTTTGACCACTAGAATTTGTAAAAAATGACTTCAATTTGAGTTTACCACAACTCAGAAACACAGGCAGATTTATTGGGGAATCAAAAGGGATTCCCAGCAGGACAATCTTTTATCATATTTATCAAAAATTTCCTTACAGTAGGGAAAGGTTTTAGCAAACACACACACGCACATTTATCTCAGTATCAATTTAGAATGCTTTCAACTGTTTTGATCTGTCTAAAAAAAAATATGCCCGATCTAGCGATAGTGCTCAGCCGTGTTCTGCAGCAGAGTTGAGTGCTATGATCTATCCGAATTCTTGCTCCCCAAATCAAATCACATGGGTGCAAAGTCATTTGGACAATCTAGAATCAAATCATTCCAGTGCAGAACTAAATAGTTAAATGTAAACTTCCCAGTAAAAATTACAGGGGGTTGATTAATTGATCCCCACAGAGTTGAATGGTAGAAGAAAGGCAGTTGGTCTGCCATGCCTAGTAAATGCTTAATTGTATCTAAGCCATGCACGTGTGATCAACTTAGTCCCAACCACATTTGCAGGAAGACTATAACGTATTTATTGCCCTTTTATGTAAAAAAATACTGCTCTATGATGTTACATTTCCTTTCTTACCTCCTATTTCCACTAACTGTTTTTTCTACTGTGTATTATCTCTCTAAGGAATTGATGCAAATCTCATAGATGATTTATGTCCAGTATTCTTTTTCTCAACCTCCTGTTTTGTTACTCCTGTAGAATCACATTAAAATCACACTGGGACAATGCGAGAAACAAGCGATCTTTATTCTTCAAACCAATTAAAATAGCAGTGTGAAAGTGTATGATAGGAAATGCCTCTCGGTTCAGGGCTGTCCTCCACTTTTTCAGAAATAAAAGCCAGTTTTTATTACAGTGTGGACGCTAAAGAAAAAAAATAAACCTGCTCTTCTTTGAAAGGAGAGTTAGATGGAGGAGAAATGGGTCTTACAATGAGTCCAGCAGCAGCAGTACCCTACAGCATTTAATGCATATTTATGCCCTATATTTTCTGCTTCATGTTGTAACCAGGAATGCTCAGAATGCTAAAAGCTTGCTCTGTATTATTTCCATATTATTAGGCAGTAATAGATACATTTTTAACAATTTCCAATGTTTGCTTATATTGTTAAACAACACTATAGTATCTTTTAACTCTTCCTCTTCACCCTCAAAATATTCAAGTGTTGATTCAAAGGAATTTGATAATTTCCACTAATTTTACAATTCTTTTTCAGTGTCACACAGGCCACAGAGTTTACATGTAGTAATGTAAGACTTGTAATGGGGTTTCAATTTCTCATTTCTCCATGAAAAATGTATAACTTCTGACAGGCTGACAGAGGTTAACATACCACATGGAAAGATAATACATACATAATGGGACAGAAATTGGACAACATACAAGATAGAGAGGAAAACTAGCAAATATACCTGCAGTAACACTCTTCTCTGCTTTTTATATCAATTTGATTTTATAAGAGCTTGAGGGAATGGATGAGGAGAACAGAAATTAACTGTATAATGCACTATTTTCAGGTATCCATACAGTTGATGAAAATGTCAGCCGTATAAACTGGAATATAAGTTATTTCATTGTAATAAGAATGGTGTATTTAAATGGATTCTGTTAATTGAAATCTCTTTTTCAAAAAATTATTTTTTAACAGATTTTTTATATTTAATTTTGAAATCAGACATGGGGCTAGACATGTTGTTAGTTTTCAAGGTGCCCTCGGCCATGTGACTTATGCTCTGCTAAACTTCAATCACTCTTTTCTGTTGTACTGCAAGTTAGATAGGTTGCAAGAAAACAACTCCCTGACACCTGCATTGCTAAAAATGCTCCTGTGCATGAGAATAGCACTTAATATTCTAAAACCAAAGCCTGGCCACGACTCCTCCAGTTACATTCAGTAGAAACGACAATAGCCTGAAAGCAGTTGTGAAGTGAAGGCTCTTTCTGAAAGCACAGGATCAGGCAAAAAGACCATAGATGGCTGCCTACACATCAATATTACAACTAAAAAAACACTTATTGCTTCAAGAATCATATTTTAAATGGTAGAATGAATTGCATGCAGTGTACACAGTGTAATTTAGTGAAAAATACTACACCATAAAAATCATGATAAAAACTCTTTTACGGTGATTCTGTGCATGATGCATATTTAAGATGGCAGCAAAAGTTTTGAAGGAATGGTGTAGTGTTTCTGATGCTGTGCTTTCTTACTCTGTGATTTCTGAAGCTCACAATAACACGAGACATCCTTGTTGTGAGGAATCAGTATTCAATCAGTATAGCATACTCCAAGATTGGTGCCGGACTCCTACATCAACAAGTTTCACTTTAAATGTAGAAAGCAAGATTATAACTTATTTATTAATAAAATAACTTGAGAAATATCAGAAATACTTGATAAAATACAGTGAAAACTTGAATCATACAAATTTTCTGATTTGACGCCCGAAAACCCTGAACGAAACTCAGCTCAAACATCTTCAAATTGTAAAAGGGACATCTGCTTTTGACTTATACTGTACATGACCTCTGCAGGTTTGAGATGGCAGGTTTTTGAGTTTTTCACCCAAAAAAACATGGACCAGAAAAAAATTGAGTTTAGTAAATAACCCCCCTAGTTTGCACTGCATTATATTACCATATATAACCAACAGAGGGCACTGTGTGATATTGCAGTCACTGTTAATCTTTCATATAACCAACAGAGGGCGCTGTGTGATATTGCAGTCACTGTTAATCTTTCATATAACCAGCAGAGGGCGCACTGTTATTATTTCATATAACCAACAGAGGGCGCTGTGTGATATTGCAGTCACTTAATCTTTCATATAACCAACAGAGGGCGCTGTGTGATATTGCAGTCACTGTTAATCTTTCATATAACCAGCAGAGGGCGCACTGTTATTATTTCATATAACCAACAGAGGGCACTGTGTGATATTGCAGTCACTCAATCTTTCATATAACCAACAAAGGGCGCACTGTTATTCTTTCATATAATCAACAGATAGCGCTGTGTGATATTGCAGTCACTGTTATTCCTTCATATAACCAACAGAGGCCGCACTGTTATTCTTTCATATAAAAAACAGATGGCACTGTGTGATATTGCAGTCACTGTTATTCTTTCATATAACCAACAGAGGGCGCTGTGTGATATTGCAGTCTCTCCCCAAGCGAACTGTTGGTATAGGAATGATTAAAAGTGACTGCAATCTCAGCTACTGCCCGTTGACTCGAGTATAAGCCGAGGTAGACTTTTCCAGCACATTTTGGATGCTGAAAAACTCGACTTATGCTCGAGTATATACTTTTTCAGCACATTTTGGATGCTGAAAAACTCGACTTATGCTCGAGTATATACGGTACAAATAGTACAGTACAATTTCTTTTATAGGGTGGTTTAGGTACAGTCCCAGACATTTAAATGTATGCTACTTAATTAAAGAAAATCTAACTAATACTATACCATGCTCATTTGTAACATGAAATCATATTTCTGATATCTTAAATGTTTGGGCCCTGGGCTTTTACAGATAAGAGGTCTTTCGATAAGATTTCCATACTTTAAGGGGCACATTTCCTACGATTGTACGATCGAAGGAAGAATCGTTCGAATCAAACGATTTTAATCCATCGATCAAAGGATTTTCCTTTGATCAGAAAATTTTCTGATTTGACGCCCGAAAACCCTGAACGAAACTCAGCTCAAACATCTTCAAATTGTAAAAGGGACATCTGCTTTTGACTTATACTGTACATGACCTCTGCAGGTTTGAGATGGCAGGTTTTTGAGTTTTTCACCCAAAAAAACATGGACCAGAAAAAAATTGAGTTTAGTAAATAACCCCCCTAGTTTGCACTGCATTATATTACCATATATAACCAACAGAGGGCACTGTGTGATATTGCAGTCACTGTTAATCTTTCATATAACCAGCAGAGGGCGCACTGTTATTATTTCATATAACCAACAGAGGGCGCTGTGTGATATTGCAGTCACTTAATCTTTCATATAACCAACAGAGGGCGCTGTGTGATATTGCAGTCACTGTTAATCTTTCATATAACCAGCAGAGGGCGCACTGTTATTATTTCATATAACCAACAGAGGGCACTGTGTGATATTGCAGTCACTCAATCTTTCATATAACCAACAAAGGGCGCACTGTTATTCTTTCATATAATCAACAGATAGCGCTGTGTGATATTGCAGTCACTGTTATTCCTTCATATAACCAACAGAGGCCGCACTGTTATTCTTTCATATAAAAAACAGATGGCACTGTGTGATATTGCAGTCACTGTTATTCTTTCATATAACCAACAGAGGGCGCTGTGTGATATTGCAGTCTCTCCCCAAGCGAAATGTTGGTATAGGAATGATTAAAAGTGACTGCAATCTCAGCTACTGCCCGTTGACTCGAGTATAAGCCGAGGTAGACTTTTTCAGCACATTTTGGATGCTGAAAAACTTGACTTATGCTCGAGTATATACTTTTTTAGCACATTTTGGATGCTGAAAAACTCGACTTATGCTCGAGTATATACGGTACAAATAGTACACTACAATTTCTTTTATAGGGTGGTTTAGGTACAGTCCCAGACTTCTTTACATTTTTTTTATTTTGCACAACAGTGTGCAATTTAATCATTAGTTTGCAATGACATTTAAATGTATGCTACTTAATTAAAGAAAATCTAACTAATACTATACCATGCTCATTTGTAACATGAAATCATATTTCTGATATCTTAAATGTTTGGGCCCTGGGCTTTTACAGATAAGAGGTCTTTCGATAAGATTTCCATACTTTAAGGGGCACATTTACTTAGGGTCGAATATCGAGGGTTAATTAACCCTCGATATTCGACCGTCAAAGTAAAATCCTTCGACTTCGAATATCGAAGTCGAAGGATTTACCGCATTTCCTACGATTGTACGATCGAAGGAAGAATCGTTCGAATCAAACGATTTTAATCCATTGATCAAAGGATTTTCCTTTGATCAGAAAATTGTTAGGAAGCCTATGGGGACCTTCCCCATAGCCTAACATTGTACCTCGGTAGGTTTTACTTGCCGAAGTAGGGGGTCGAAGTTTTTTTTAAAGAGACAGTACTTCGACTATCGAATGGTCGATTAGTCGAAAGATTTTTACTTCGAATCGTTTGATTCGAAGTTGAAGTTCGAAATAGCCAATTCAATGGTCGAAGTAGCCAAAAAAATCATTCGAAATTCAAAGTTTTTTTATTCTATTCCTTCACTCGAACTAAGTAAATGTGCCCCCATAAGTCTACTAAAAATCATTTACACATTAAACATAATATACCCAGGGCACTGTTTTATTATTACAGAGAAAAAGAAAATGAGATTTTTTTGATTTGAATGATTTGATTATAATGGAGTCTATGGGAGAATGTCTTCCCAGCTTTCTGGATAAGGAGTTCCCAGATAATGTATCCATACTTATATAGGTGTTTAATTAGGGTTACCAGATCATTTAAAATTTGGGTACATGTCTAAAAAAAACCCTGCAACATGTCCCTGAATTTTTAAGTGATCTGGTAACCCTACGTTATGTAGCATCCAAGCAACAGCCAAAGTGCATTTGAAAGTCTCCAAAAACATTTTTTAACCCTATATGGGGGTAATGTAGAAAAAGGAGCAAAATTTGCTATGGGTGTAGAAGCCCATAGTAGATAGTCAGTCAAACATTTTATTGGATGGTATGGGTTACTTGACCTAAGGTACTATTATTGTTGGCTGTATATATTAGTCTGCAAGTCTAGTCTGCAGAACAGATCTGTTGATATAAAAGGATATAGAGAGAATTCAGAATTATTGGAAATATCAATATTGCAGCTTACTTTGTACTTTGCAACATATAACTAAAGCTTGGCATGTAGAGAACAGTAAAGCCATTTTAGAGAAATTGAAATTCAGGAAAAAAAAGGAAAAAGGATTTTATATGAACAATCTTGTTTTGATGTACATACTGTATAGTACTGAAACATAAAAACAAATTAAAATATCTAGGTAAAAAAAGAAAATGTATACTTTACTAATGGGTGGGCTGTTACAAGACTGCACTCCTTATAATTATGTTTTAACCTTAAAATTATGTGCATTTTCAGGTATGCAAATTGAAAATCAACAAAATGATTACATGGAACGCAAATGCAGTTCCAAGGGATTTTCTGCTTAGATGAATTTAATAAAGCTTTAAAGTAAATGTGCCAGCAAAACACTCACACCTGCAAATCAATGTATAAACATTATTACAATTTTTGTTCCTGTGTTGTTTCTGCTGTCAGTCTGTACAAACTCACGTGCACACTCAGGCCCTTTCTGCCACAATCCCGCTTGGTGCACAGCTCCTCAGGGAGACGGCCCTACCAAATTTTACCAATAAAAAGCAATACAGGCCGGCACACAGAGCGATTCAAACCGGGGTGCAACCCCTTGTACGTTTATTGCGTCACAACGTTTTGGGGGCATTCCCCCTTCGTCAGGTTATACAGAACCCAACGTGCCTACCCATTATATAGCCAAAACACACCTCCCCCATTATAGCAATAAAAAAAAAATAGAAAAAATCAATCAAATGTCCAAAAAGTGTCCAATAAAATGTCCAAATGTTGTTGCCAATTATTATCAGTCCCACAAAAGTAACCAAAAAAGGAATTGAAAAAGCAACATGTTAATCTCAGTTATACAAAGTATTTAAATTCAAAGCAATTATGTTGCAATAGGATAAACGGATAACATGACAGGGTTATACAATGCTAAACAATTAGCTCTCCCTAAGAATGGAACAAAAATATTTTTGTTACCTCACCCTGGATGTGTTTTTCGTTTCATTCAATTAATATCTGCAAAGGAAAAAAAAGTGGTTTAATAACGAAAAAAGTATACTATAAAAAGCATGATAAACTGAATTCTTCATTTAACCCTCTGGGGGTCTGTGTTTGTAAAGTCCATATCCAATAGCTCTCTCGTTGTAAAAGTTTTTGCTTAAAGTCTAGTCCCTGTTTCTCATATATTTTTTCCAAAATTTGCCAACGAATTTGTGAGATCCTGTGGTTATTTTCAAAAAAATGTTTGGCCAAGGTTGTTTCCTGCTTTTTCTTATTGGTTATATCCTCTATCCCTGGTTGATAGTTCCTTATTACAGACTTATGCTCATTTATACAAATTTTAATTGTTCTTTGTGTCTGACCCACATATGCCATGCCACACGGGCATTTAATGCAATAAATGACTCCCTTTGAATTGCAGGTGTGGAAACCCCTGGTCTTGTATGGTATACCTTTTAGTGGGTGCATTACATTTTCCCCTTTGATGATGCCATTACAGCGGCCACAGTTATGGCATGGATAGGTTCCTGTGGGTATTTTTTCTGATGTACTGTTTGTTTGTCTTTTTCTGTTTAATCAAATCCTCAATATTTCTTCCCCTTTTGTAAGAAAATATTGGCGGAGAAGAAAAGAGATTGGCCACTTTTGGATCCCTCTCCAGGATACCTCAATATTTGAGTATTGTCTGTTTAATAAACTTTGAGTTAATGTCATATGTTTATACGAAAGGAATTCTTTGGAATGAATCTTTTTTCTTTTTGTTGTTGTAATAAATGATCTCTCGGTATCTTACCTATTTCCTCCTGAGCTTTTTTTAAAACCTCCTGTTTGTCTCCTCTGTCAATAAACTTCTGCACCATTTTCTCTGATTCTTGTTTGTATAACTCATTAGTAGAAGTTATTCTCCTCACCCTCATCATTTGACTTTTAGGTAGACCTTTAAATAGATTAGGAGCATGGAAGCTTGTAGGTCTTAATAGGGTGTTACGGTCAGTGGGCTTAGTGTATACTGAGGTGCTGAATGTGCCCTCAATTAGGGAAACATCAACATCCAGAAAGTGTATATTGGAGGGATGATACTCCAATGTAAATTTTATGGTCGAATGGACAGTGTAAGGCTACTCACCGTTGTGTGGAAGGGATGTCTGGCCCTGTCCATTCCTGCAGGCAAGTAGTTGATCGCAGCCGCCAGCGAAAGCGCGCCTGTGCGCGAGTGTGCGTCTTGATGCGCGTGCGCATTGTCGCGCGCGCGTTTTGGCGTGCGTGCGTACGTTTGTGCGTGCGTTGCGTCGCCCTGTGTTTCTGCGCATGCGAGTTCACGCTAGGCCTATATCAACTCAGTTGACATACAAACAAATTGCTAGGTTATCTTAGTTCATTTCCAAGAGACCCAAGCATTATATATTTGATCTCCTGTTGTTGACCCGGCTATTCCTGAATAGAACTTGAACTCTGCCTGCATCCGACCTCGGCCTGATATTGACTACGAACCTAATCTGCCTACATCTGACCTCCGTTTACAAATCTGAGCTGCCCGCCTCTGACCCGGACCTGTTTGACCTCGTCCTTCACACCCTTGTTACTTCGTCCGGACTCTCCGGCCTCTTTTCACAGCGCATTCTTCCTGTTTCACCTTCAGGTTAGTCTATCGCTGGTGGAAGCTGCTTGTGAGCCCACTTCTACAAATTGATCCGCATAAAGCCTTATAGACAGAGTTAAGGTAAACTAGGAAGGAATTAAGGTGTTCCTGTTTTCCCTTCCAAATGAAGAACGTATTGTCCATATAGCGCATATATGAGTCAATGTATTCTGCAAACTCTGTATTAGGAAAGATGTAAGTCTGTTCAAAAAAATCCATAAAGATATTTGCATATGCTGGTGCCATGTTGGCACCCATGGCGCAGCCCTGCACTTGCAAGTAGAAATCATTGTTAAAAGTAAAGTATTTATTGGTAAGTACCAATTCCAACAGTGTGCATAGAAAATTAATTTTATATGTAGGCAATTCAGTGTGTCCTAAATAGGTACGAATACACTCCACCCCTTCCTCATGAGGGATAGAAGTGTATAAATCCCTAACATCCAGGGAACATAATATACTGTCCGGATCGGGGGCCTTAACATTTTTTAACCTTAGGAGGAAATCCGTCGTATCTCGAAGGCATGGTTTAAGTGTAGTGATGATATCTTGTAATGCTAGATCAATAAATATAGCTATTGGCTGGAGAAGTGAACCGACATTAGAGACTATGGGTCTTCCTGGTGGATCCACAAGGGATTTATGTATTTTTGGGAGGAAGTAAATATGTGGTACCTGGGCATTTTTACATATTAGTAAGTCATATATACCCTCAGTTATTATCCCCTCCATCACTGCAGAATGTAATAGTATATTAATTTTATCCTTTAAGTTTTTCATGAGGTTTTCCTTAATTTTCCTATAGTGTGTCATATTCCCTAATTGTCGAAAAGCCTCCTTCTCATAGTCAGTTTTATTACACACCACAATGCCTCCTCCTTTATCCGCCTTACAGATAATGATATTCTCATTGTCCTGTAACTTGTTAATTGCTACCCATTCATTAGCACTGATGTTGTGACTTTTAGGTTTATTATGCTTTAGTAGGTGATTTTCAACCTCCAATTTAACCAAGGTTTCCAAGGCTTCAAGGGAAGGTAGATTACATGGTGGCATATAAGTGCTCTTAACCTGTAACTTAGATATCAATCTTTTCTCCATGATATCCTGTTTCTTTGTTTCTGCTGTCAGGAAATTCAGCCTTAACCTTCCCATGGGTCATTTTTTTTTAATAATTATAAACTACATATTATTCGTTTGAATATTTGTCAGGATTAACTGTGGAATGTGCTTGACCATATAATAAACTATTTGCATAAACTACATATTATTTGTTGGAATATTTGTCAGGATTAACTGTGGAATGTGCTTGACCATATAATAAACTATTTGCATAAACTACATATTATTTGTTGAAATATTTGTCAGGATTAACTGTGGAATGTGCTTGACCATATAATAAACTATTTGCATAAACTACATATTATTTGTTGGAATATTTGTCAGGATTAACTGTGGAATGTGCTTGACCATATTATAAACTATTTGCTTTGCACAGCTGCTTTCTTTCACCTTTAAGGAGATCTAGGTGTATATGACTGGGCATTTATACTGGAAATAGCACTTCAAGTAGCAACTAAAAAAAATCCTTATTTCCCTTTAAATCTAAACACATACAGTGTAGAAATGTGCATATACTGTATGTTCCCTGATCACAATAGACCAGATGGAAGTTTAAAGCTACAATTAATAGCAATGACTAAAGCTGTTGTTAAGACTAGAGCGAGGGACCTTCTACTAACAGGTCTGCTCTCCTCCTGGCTGAGCCACAGTAGGCTTTGGAAATGTTTTGTTATGTTATAACTTGTTTTATTCTCTCCCCCTCTGTCTATGCCTGCATTTACTCTTAGCAGTAATTGTATTACTTGCAGCTGCAAGCAATTGTCCAATTACCAGGCTATATAAGCCTGCCTCCAAATCCTGCTTAATGCTGGATGAATTCTGTTTGTGATCTAGTCCCTTCACGTGTTCCTGGTTTCCAGTGTCCTTGTCTATCTCTTATTGTTTGCCTAGCCCTTGTTATTTGCCTTTTGGATTCTTGGTTTGACTCTTGGCTTGCTATTTGACTCTCGATTGCCATCTGTGTAGACCTCATTGTAAAGAGGTGAAATATATTTTATTTTGGAAATGTAAATAGGCAATATTTAGTTCAGCCATTAGGTGGCAGAACCCCTTAAGGTTAGTTGGTAGGGGACTCTCACTTCAGAAGCCTATATAAGGAAGAGTAGGAGCTGGAGACTTCCGTTTTGGCCTAAGAACGTCTACATTACAGAACAAGACACAGCAGAGCCAGACCAAGTAGGAGCCTATATCCTGTGAGGGCTAGAAGGTCAGTTATGAGATAACTGGTATCAGATCACTCTTGGAGTGAGAGATAGCTACAGTAGATAGGTCAGCATGGACAGTTTGTTGTCTAGACAAAGGGTCAATGTTTGGGTAGAACCCTGGACAATTTTATGTCAATTAGGGATTGAAGCATTCAGGAGTAGGTTAGTGAGAACTTACAGAGCTGTAGTGATAAGCTTGTGTACTGAAAGCTTTAGTCATTTTCACATGACAGTGGCAAGGGAGGCTTCTGGAGAAGGAACGCTGTGTAAATGAGGATGTGAGAGGGTCCTCTGGAGAAGCTTTTATTAGTGAACTGATATACTGTACTCTGAGTCCGGCTTTCAATGCTGTGGTTTGTAACCTGTCATCCCTGTAAGGAGCTGTTCAATAAAGTCGCACCATATTGTGAAATGTCAACTTGTTACAGCAAAGGCCTAATTTACAGTAATTCCCTTACCTGTGATGGGAGTCTACCATTCCCGGGTAACCCTGTTACTGCCTCAAGAACTTGTTGGTTGCTACCAGTCTCGATTACTGGCCCGCTATAAGGACTTGCCTCTTGACTGTACTTTGCATAGTATATGCTGTCTTTTTATCATTTCATCAACTTGCTTCATCCTACCAATGCTTCCCGTTTTCATCAAGCTGCAAATAATTGATTTTGAGTCTACTTGTACCACTTTTATGCAATAAAGTAAACACGGAGGAGACATTTTTTTATTAGAGGTGTAACCATAGAAATATAACTGGTAATGCTCTTGGGTTTCTGATATTAATAAGTATATTTCATGTTAAGTTTTCTTTTAAATACATATTGTGGGGAATTGGTCTTTAGGTAGTAGCAGCAGCAGCCCCTTTCACACAGATAATAGACAGTACACCAGGTTTTCAGCAGATCTTTGCATGGGAATTTATTTAACACAGCAGCTTACACACGTAAATGAAAGTTCATAACCTCTGACGAGGCAGTAAAGCAAAAGTGTTCCAGCCCTGTTGATAAGGGAAAATGTTCTTTCCCAAAGGACCCACAGCCCCACTTTGGCAAGTGAAATCCAACAAGCAAATAAAAAGTTCACTCACAGTCCTTTGGAGATTCCCTGTGCTGTCTGTTTGAAGCAGGTGCAACACGCTCCCCAAGTACTTTAGGGCAGTAGCATGTAGCCAGTGCTTGCTACCTCTTTCTCCCTCAGAACAGGGCAGAGAGCAGCCTTAATTGAGCCACACCTTTTAACTCCAGGTGAGACAAATCACCCCTCACTGCTGATCAGACCCTCATTTTCACAGCCCTCTGTGCTGCCTCATAGAGGATTCTAGGAGGGATATACTTTCCATCTATGATTTTTCCAACCATGCTACAATATCTTGGAAAGTGCCTGCAATGGCCGTGTATTTACTTCTCTTTGTACTCTGTCTCTAACCACCTTACTGGATTCTCTACTGCAGTAGGGTAGAACACCAAAGTATCCCAAGGACCTAGATATTTGGAACTATGTGCAATTTCTGCTTTAGGCACCACAGAATGAGTGCAAGAAGAGCTAGGACCACAGTAGGAAGACTGCTGATAATGCCCAACTGAGCATAGAACAATGGGTCAGTTAACAGTAGGACACTCATTTACAACAAAGATTTAAGAGGGGTTGAAAAGCTCCTAAGGTGGTGTCAGGTGTGCCTTAGACTAATATCGCAGTGGTAGTTTTGGCCCAAGTTCTCACAAGATAGATTCTCAGATTTGCCTGATAAAGAACAGACAAATGCCATAGTTGCTAGGATAATAGCCTAAGAAAGAGGTTTTAAAAATGCTAGGAGGTTTGAATTAGGCCAAACTAGTCAGAGGCTTATATATATATATATATATATATATATATATATATATATATATATATATATATATATATATATACACAATCAGTATAGGCTAGGCAAAACATTTAAAATATGATTGAATTAATCATATATGGTAATTTATTGGAGCATTCAGTGATGACAACACTTCAAGATTCCACTGGACAGTGTTCATTGATCATTTCTTACTCCATCACCCTGTTATGAGTAATATTGTGCCTGAGAGAACTGCAGAGAGAACAGCAATGCAATACTGTGTGGGTACTGTATGTATCAGAGCCGGGCCACATTGGCCAGACGCCCTAGGCAAGCCAGGCAGTCGCGGCGCCTGCTTAGCGTGCGCATTCTCGAATCTGCGCTCACATGCGCATGTGCAAATCTGCATGCGTGAAATCTGCGCTCACGTGCACATGCTCGAGATGAAGTTTGCGTGCATTTGCAGAAGCGGAAAAGATGCGATAATAAGCAGAGAGTCGTGCAGAGAAGGGAACCGGACTTGGGGTAGGCGACAGAGAAGGTACGTGCCTGGCGCTCCCCCAGCTTTGCACCCTAGGCACATGCCTACTCTGCCTACCCCTAGTTCCGGCCCTGGTATATATCACTTACTGCAGACTATGGGAAATTTTTCATACTATTCAGTCTATTTCCAAGTGAACTGTATTAGCATCAAAACTAACCAGCACTAATGAAAAATACTATATGCTTATGACCTGATTTGGTGGAGGTATGGGATCTTCAGGAGGCCCAGTACTTCATCTTCCAGTACAATAATTACTAGAATCACTGGATTTAAATGGGCAACTTTCTCTTAATTTGCTTCTCTTTATGTTTGTCTAATGGATAAATGAAGAGATTCATGCTATTGTTTTGTTTTCCCTAGACTCTATGAAAAGCTTTCTGTCACAACTCGGTGTTGCCTATACTGCTGTTTCATGCTTAATTGCCTTTGCCTCCCATAAACTTCCTATGTGATATATTTGAATTAGAAGAAGCATCTGAACAAGGCATACTAGCAATAATGAAACTATTCTAGCAGGAGGTGTACCAATAGTCAAAAAATACCCTTTTGAATTTAAGAATTCTGAAAGTATATTGGCACTATTACCCTATAGGCACTAACACATACTGTATCTTTGCTGGAAGTAGGCCAAATAGGAAGCCCACAAAATAGTAGGCACAGATATAGTTTTAGTACACACACACTTGGTGCATTGTCTCAAACCTGTGGGAATTCAGTGTCTATGCAGAATTATACCCTAAAAAATCAGCTCCAAACAGTTCAAACAGGCTCCAGAGTGACACTCATTCCCTACTGCTCATTTGGTTACACACCCAAAGTTTTTGCTATGATCAGTTACCTTCCACATTGTTATAAATCTTGATATTGTATTGTTCCTGAGGTTTTTAGAGGGTGGTTTTCAGTCAAAAACTCCAATTTATCAGGGTTAAAAAAAGTTTTTTGTAAAAAACAAAAACTCAAATTTTTCGAGATTTATTATACCCTGAAGCTGGAAAAAGCTTGAATCCAAAAAGACTCCAGTTCAAACCTGTTGAGGTCATGCAGAAGTTATTTGAAGATGTTTGTAGCCTTCATGATGTTTGAGTATTTTTCCAGCGTGTTTCACGAAAACTCGATTAATTCGAATGGTAGAATCATTTAGATGTCAATTCATGGCCAAAGTTTATGCTGCTTGAAAAAAGTATATATCTACGTATCTCACAGCACAGAGCATTTCAAGAAGGCGGCTGCAGAGGCAGAACTGGAACTAAAGAAGCACCAGCAAAGATCATTTTGCACATTTGAAAATACTAGATTATACATAATGATATTAGCAGAATTAAAATCAGATTATTACTTACTGGGAAGTTCTAAGACTATATCAATTGAACTTTAATAAGTGCCTTGAATTAAAATAAGTTCCACAGTGAAGTTCATTGTGTCTTAATTTTTATTTGATTAAAAAGTTTGTGGGATGGTTTAACTCTTACCTGGTAAAATCTCTGTGCCACAAATCAAATGCTGAGACTCGCTATTCAGCCTCTATATTTGGACCCCGCACTAATGTCACTTGTAGATATTAGTCTTATATAGTGATGAATAGTAATGGGCAAATCTGTCCCAAAATTTGCAAAACTCTGAAAAAATTCTTGAACCGGAGAAAAATTGGCGAAATGCATTGAAGTCAATGGGCGTCAAAATTATTTTGATGCACAACAATTTTTACATGAGCGACAATTTTGACATGCGTGACTTTTTTGTCCAAATGCATTAAAGTCAATAGGCGTCAAAATTATTTTGACGCGCAACAATTTTTACTTGTCCAACTTTTTTGTCCAAATGCATTAATGTCAGAATTATTTTGATGCAAGACAATTTTTACATGAGTGACTTTTTTCTGCAGCAAATTTTTTCGCTGGCGCATTTTTGTGAAACAATTTGCAGGTAGCAAAATTCGGACATATGCCACAAATCCATGCCTGGCGAATAAATTCACCCGTCACTAGTGATGATTAAATATTTTCACCAGGTATGAATTTGTGGCAAAATTCAGCAGTTCACCATAGGTGAATATGTCTACCAAATTGCCACTAAATGTTGCAGAGACATTCTTTGACCCAAGGTATTTTGCACAAAAAAGTCCGTTGCCGTGAAACAGTTGCCATGCCATGCCCACTAGACTCCAGTTCATTTTGTGTAGGAAACCCCAAAACAGGGGGACAAAAACATCCATAGACTCTAATGTAGTTTGCTACATTTAGGGGCAGATTTATCAAAGGTCGAAGTGAATTTTCGAATTAAAAAACATCAAATTTCGAAGTATTTTTTGGGTACTTCGACCATCGAATAGACCAAATTCGACTTCGGTTCGAATTGAAAATACTTTGAATATTCGACCATTCAAAAATCAAAGTACTGTCTCTTTAAAAATCTTCAACTTCGCCACTTTAAACCTGCCGAATTGCTATGTTAGCCTATGGGGACCTCCTAGAACCTAGAGCCAAAATTTGGCTAAGTTTCAAAAAGTCGAAGCATTTTTTAATGAAAATCGTTTGTTCGAACAATTGCTATAATCGATCGAACGGTTTTATTTCGACCGAAAACGGACAAAAAATTCAAAAAGAAAAGTTCGAAGAAAAGTTTGGCCAATTCGATGGTCGAAGTTTGAAGTTTTTTAACTTTGAAACTCGACCCTTGATAAATCTGCCCCTAATTTTCATGGGACAAAAAAAAGTTTTGCAAATTTTTCATCAGTTTTGCAAATTTTGTGGCGAACAGAAATGGGACAGATTCACTATTGGTGGGTATTAGTTGCCATGACTCAACAGTACCGTGTACTTGAAGGGTTTCATATTTTCTCAGCAAATATTATTCTCTTGCCATTTAGATATAGTCAGATATGCCCAGCTTCTGCAGTGCTCTATATGTTTATAAACATCCAACTATGCAGGACGGCTGATAAACATGTGCCCCATAAGCACTATAACTTGCAATTGCCTATTTCTTTGTAAAACAAACTGCTACAGGGGATTTTAAAAGAGATTTATGTAGATGGAGAAAGAATTTAAATATTTTAAAAGATATTAGGAACTGTTATGTGGAATGTGTGTTACAGAGAGATGAAATTATAGGGACCTTTTAACATTTTTGTAAGTGAAAACTGGATTTTTATTAAGTTCTGTAAGTTACATTTGTTGAAAGCACAATTAATTGAGACCAAAAAAAGCCCAGCTTTGCACAAGAAGACTGCAGCTGAGGCTGTGCTACCTAGGTAATTGTATGAGCAGGATAATTGACAATAGTCAAAACACATTTATTACCATTCTCTAATCTTTTATGAACATCTCATTTGCTACCCTTCCGTCGCCAGCCGAACTGACAATGGTTGTTAAAGATTATATTCCCGCTGCCTTAATCACAAACAAAGGGGGGAAAAAATGCAAATCCTGACACATGACCTGATATGAATTATTTAGGAACATTACACTGTTTGCTGGTTTTCCCACAGTGATAACTATTTAGGGTATTTTGATAGAACAAGGGTTTTCTCCACTGTTCTGATCAGCAGGAGCCAAATTACTTTCTATTCAAATATCTTTCTTTTTAATGTGTTAGTAGACAAAAAAGGACTATTTAAGCTGTATGAATATTGCATTTCTATTTACCTTCTTGTGACCCTTTACATTATGCTGTGACAAGAAACTTATCTGTAGTAAAATGGCCCCTGTGGTTAAAACATATGAAAGCCCCACATGCAGAGGTATTCTTACTAAGCTACAGAGTTTAACTCCATTTTTTGTTGTTTACCAACACATGAAAGCAATATGTGTCTTATACGGAGACTGCAAAGATCGAAATATGTCTGGCTATGGCTATTTTTGAGGTGTACAATTCGGAAGGGATACAGTATATCGTGGATGGCAGATGGGAGATTTTCCTGCTGGGATATTCACCTGTGGCATTCCCCAAGAGACCAGCCTGTTTAATCTCCTTGTGTACAGGACAATAGACCCACCAAAGTAAGCAAATCTGTGCTTTAGTTGGACTTTATTTTTGTCTCTGAATTCAAGCCTATTGTTCTGTTGCCATTTTGCTGCTGGAAAAGCTGTTTTGTGTTGAAAATCCAGGTTTTTTCCATGTATCTTACATTTTGCAACAGTGTAGAAAGGTCACGGGCACACTCAGGCCCTTCGCACAGATTCCGCTTGGTGCACAAAGCCTAAGGGAGACGGCACTCCCACCAATCCAATAATCTGAAAAATCAAGATGACACACAGATCGAGTTAAACCGGGGTCCCACCCCTGGTGTGTTTAATGCATCACACAACGTTTCGTCAGGTGATGAAGGGGGAACGCCCTCCGAAGCATTGTGTGACACAATAAACACACCAGGAGTAGGACCCCGGTTTAACTCGCTCTGTGTGCCAGCTTGATTTTTCGGATTCTTACATTTTGTAATCATTTATAAATATGCTTTCAAATTTCTTAGCCTAAAAAAAAAAAAAAAAAACCAGATCAGTGACAAACACCTGCCTGCCAGAAACACATAAAAACCTGCACTGTATGGTTCCATGTAGATGGTTCCATGTAGATGGCAACTGTTTTAATCCAGAATAATCAATTAAGTATTTAAACAAGAGGCCTATTTTGATTGCTATCTTTTTTTATTTCCCTAAATTCTCACTTTGTTATTTTTCTTTTTGTAAGTAATGGTATAGGATACATTATCCGGCAACCCGTTTCTACAGAAAGGCCATCTCCCATAGACTCTATTTTATCAAAAAAAATCCAAATTTTTAAAAATGATTTCCTTTACTCTGTAATATTAAAACAGTACCTTGTACTTGATCCCAACTAAGATATAATTAATCCATATTGGAAGCAAAAAAATTCATGTTTACATGATTTTCTAGTAGACTTAGTGCATGAAGGTCCAAATTACAGTATGATCCATTATCCATTAACCCACAAGTCCCGAGCATTCCACATAACCGGTCCCATACCTGTATATCATATTAAAAGATGCAGCACGTTTAAATGCACCTATTCAGAAAACTATTGATTCAGTAAATTAACTTGCTCTTTGCATTCTTGGTTGATCCATTAATGTGCCGTTCCCCTAAAAAATAGGCTTGAATTTACCCGAACCTAATCTGGGATTTTGTGCATCCCTATAGCTGATTAGCTCTATTTACTGGTTAAAATGAAAGCTGAGGCTGGAGATAAAAGAGAAATAAGCTTTAGGTCTGACAAGATATTCTGGGGCTTAAGAAGGAGACTACTTTGAAACTAAAAATATGTAATAATGAGGCATATAAAAGAACAATATTGCATGTTAAATGCATATTTTACTGAAAAAGTTTGTGATATGAGGGAGGATTTAATTTATCTTATATCTATAAATCTATATTATATCTATATATATCTATAAATATCTATATCTATCTATATCTCTCTCTCTCTCTCTCTCTCTCTCTCTCTCTCTCTCTCTCTATATATATATATATATATATATATATTTATATATATATATATATATATATATATATATATACAAGTCAATATTGGAACACACTCCATGAGAAGGTCGAGGCCTGGGTGCCAGTTGAGTATAGATAATTCGTATTTCACCAAATAACAGCACTCCAAGGAAGTAGATAACGCCAAAAAGATTAGTAATATGCCAGGTTTATTAGTTCCAACGTTTCGGCTCCATGTTGGAGCCTTTGTCAGGGAAAGAAAATTAACAGTGAATGGTCAGGACATTTAAGATGGCTGCAGTTGGCAGCAGGAGCCCCTAGCAACCTCTTACATAATATTACATATTACATATTTACATATAATCGGCCGTGGCTAGACACTTTTTACAGATGAGACATACATTACCTACCTTCCGGTGCATGGCGATTGACCATCAGCCCCCTCTGGACAGAGGTGGCAATCGTGATCAAGCCCTGCTAAGAAGAGAATCAAGATGGATCTATAGACTAGATACTGTTGCCCCTCGGGGCCTTAACGAATCACTTCCATTGGGGTGCTTCATGTGACTATTACAGTGTTATTATCTCTCTATTTATACTTGTTTCTCACTCTCCTACAGAATCTGCCACTATTTTGTTACTATATTGTTTATACTATGTTGCAATAATCCCTAAGTGTTGCGCTGTCATGATGTCCCACTTCCGATTAGCTTTTTAACAGTCTTTTTGTGTGGTTACCGTTTACACTTTCATATTACTTTTTCTCCTGTTCTGTATGTCAATATGCCGTCATTCTGGATAGCAGGCGTATCCTGGAGTAGATATGGTTGCGGACAAGGTCTTTTGGCTTTACCTGAGTGTTCCCAATATGTTGGTTACTCCCTAAATAAGGCACCTTTGCGTCTTTAAGTACCCTTGAGTACCTGCTTTCAGCATGTGGACCCCTCAATGAGATTTTATCTCTTGTTTGGGGACGACTCAGAGCAACCCACTATCCACGCTTATCCTGAGCACCCCTTTACCTAAAAGTCAGGGAGAATACTGTGCCAATGCGGGTTTACTGTTAGCTTTTACTAGCGAAGAGTACTCCCCATAGATGCCAGTCAAATCCCCAAATGCAACCCGTACGGGGAGAAGGACTGAGTGAATCTGTGCTGCTACGCTGAGCAGCTGTACCGAAATGGTTTATGGATCGCTAGGCAACAACCGCAGGGTTTGTGCTCTGCTTTGTCGGGTGCCGATAAGAGTTCTGGTTCACCTCTGCTGTTTTAAGTGCGGGTCGCGCACCTTGCCTGGTTACCACAATGCGCTTGGAAACTCTGAATATAGATATAAGCCCTCTATCACTCGCACGGCATATTGTCCCCCACCCTAACAACGGTACCACAGTGTGCTTTAAACATTTTTTCTTTGCTACACGGGACGACTATTAAAATATGTAAAGAGATTGCTAGGGGCTCCTAGCAACGTATTTTTGGCGCCAACTGCAGCCATCTTAAATGTCCTGACCATTCACTGTTAATTTTCTTTACCTGACGAAGGCTCCAACATGGAGCCGAAATGTTGGAACTAATAAACCTGGCATATTACTAATCTTTTTGGCGTTATCTACTTCCTTGGAGTGCTGTTATTTGGTGAAATACGAATTATATATATATATATATATATATATATATATATCTCTATATATATATTTAATTAAATTCAGTTTCATTAATTTATTGAACATTCTGTTTAATTCAGTTCATTAATCACTTCCCTGTCATTTAATATATGTTGATTCAATAGGCTAATATTTTTGATTCAAACAAAATTGTAATTTATCATTGTCCGAGCCTTCAGGAATTTGGTATATTAGACACCAAACATAACGTGTTTTGAGATTTCAAATCCACCGTGACCAATGATAAATTCCAGTTGATTTGATTATTATTCGTATTAATTGAATTGAAAATTAAACACAGAAGTATTTTCATAGCTAATCCATCAGAATTAGATCAGTTCAGAATAATTGCTTCTGAATCAAACACATTTAATTGTTTTATTTATTTATTCCCAAATATGCATACTTTTTTCATAAACATTTTATTTTTATTTAACCATCTGTTTACCTGAATCTAGCAAATTCTTCCATTTCTTCATATCATTCAATGACACTAAACATTTTTAACTCAGCATTTATTTCTACTTTAATTTACTTGACTATGTTATTTCTTTTATTAATTCATTTTGCTGTACTTAAAGGGCAGGCCCACCAAAACTGAAAGAAAATTCAATCAAAAGCAATAAAAATGAAATTAGTTTCTGATACTGAATACTGATACTTGATGATTTGACTTGACAGATACTTTAAAATGATTTAATGTGAACACTGCCTTTTAATAAACATTTAGGGGCAGAATTATTAAAGGTCAAGGTGAATTTTGGAATGAAAAAAATTCAAAATTCAAGCTATTTTTTGTGTACTTTGGACTAGGAAATAGACTAAATTCAATTAGAATTTGAAAAAAATTTGAAAATTGGAATATCAAAATGTATCATGTAACGTCTCTTTAAAAATGTGACTTCAACCATTCACATCTAAAACCTGCCAAATTGCTGTTTTAGCCTATGGGGGACCTCCTAAAACCTACTTGGAGTCAATTGGTGGAGTTTTTTTTGGGAAAAATGTTGAATCTAATTCGAATGTGCTATTCCTTCGATTGGTACGATTCAAATTTGGACGGATATGCACCTATTCGATCGAAAATTGACCTATTCAACCAAAAATACTTCAACTTCATCTCGGTTGGTCTTTTTGAATTCGAATTTCAACGTTTTTTCAATGCAAAATTCGACTCTTGATAAATATGCCCCTAACTGAATATCCAATTTTAATAAACATTACAATCAATTTAATTTGAAAAAAAAAAACCTCCAAAAACATTCCATTGTCCTGAGCATAAGGTTTACTTTTTATTAATAAAGGTGAATTGCCCTTTAAGCTGTGAGTAACTTTTCCCAAGGGACCTCCTTATCTAAATTGTTACAATTACTTATTTTCTTATATCAAAATTGTTAAAAAAGTATCTTAGCTGCACCTGGTTGCTGTTCTGGGTTCTCTGCCACGAGACAATTAAGTTAGAAACGTTGGCTGTTCAGTGCAGAGAAAGTTGGGACTTTTCAGTACAAACGCGGGACAGCGGGTTGAGCTGTCAAAAGCAGTACTGTCCCACTGAAAACGGGACAGTTGGTAGGTATGCTAAACCCTATATGTAATAAAAGGCACTAAGTTTGTCCAGGTGAAGTAACCACTAGCAGCCAATAAGATATTTCCTTTTAAACAGGTAATCAGTAAATTCTACCTGCTGATTGGATGCTGCAACTAGGAAAGCTTAGTGTCCTTTATTACATAACCCTTTTATATTGCATGCAGTGCACAATAATCGGGCGCCAGTGATTCTTACAGCTTAACCACAGAATTTATTTATTAAATAACATAATCCGCAAAGGAGTTCAATTAGAGATCAGCAGGAACATCAGTGAATAGGCATATGTTCACAAGCACCAATGGCCAGTATAGACCTACAGGGTAAGATGATAGAGAATATATAGTTTACATAGGGGTACTCCCAGTTTTCAAGTTTTCAGCCTTTTCCCTAAGTGAAGCTTCTCTCAAGACCCTGCACTACCACTTAGTCCCTACTTCAGGGCAATTAGTACCTGGGATCCTATTCCCACTCAACACTCCTCTGTAAAGCCTGTGCTGTTGGTTCAATAGCCCTAACTAGCTATCACTCCTAGAGAGACCTGTGAAATTGAGTAGCCTATCACTTACTAGACTTGACCTGTCTAGGTTCCAAGTGCAAACCCATCCTGCCTGCTCAGGTAAGGGGAATGGCAAAATGGACCCTTAGCACATGTGCTCAGCTTATATATTTATAAAACAGTGCCATCTAGTGGCTAAACCTGGGATATTTAGGGGTCAGGCTTTGCCGAAGGAAACGGAGCCTAGCTCCTGTATAAACAAAAGGGCCCTTCAGCGACCAAATTTTCGGGGATTGCACTATAAATGGGGAATACATTTATCAGTCCCCTACACATTTAATATTATGTTTACATAAACATCAAAATACAATTCAGCCAGCACTCACCAGGAACTCAAATCTCCCATTTAGTAGTTTAGGTTTACGTCATTCGGTGTCCACTCCGACCGACTCTGAAAATCCACAAACACTGTAGCAGACAGCACCAACAGGAATATCTGTTAAAAAGCCTTTATTTTGCTTTTCTTAGGCTTAAAGGGATACTGTCATGGGAAAAAAAAAAATTTTTCAAAATGAATCAGTTAATAGTGCTGCTCCAGCAGAATTCTGCACTGAAATCCATTTCTCAAAAGAGCAAACAGATTTTTTTATATTCAATTTTGAAATCTGACATGGGGCTAGACATATTGTCAATTTCCCAGCTGCCCCAAGTCATGTGACTTGTGCTCTGATAAACTTCAATCACTCTTTACTGCTGTACTGCAAGTTGGAGTGATATCACCCCCTCCCTTTTTTCCCCCAGCAGCCAAACAAAATAACAATTGGAAAGTAACCAGATAGCAGCTCCCTAACACAAGATAACAGCTGCCTGGTAGATCTAAGAACAACACTCAATTGTAAAAACCCATGTCCCACTGAGACACATTCAGTTACATTGAGAAGGAAAAACAGCAGCCTTCCAGAAAGCATTTCTCTCCTGAAGTGCAGGCACACGTCACATGACCAGGGGCAGCTGGGAAATTGACAAAATGTCTAGCCCCATGTCAGATTTTAAAATTAAATATAAAAAAATCTGTTTGCTCTTTTGAGAAATGGATTTCAGTGCCCATGACAGTATCCCTTTAATGATCAGGACAGTTACAACGTTTCAAGCCAAACAATGGCCCTTTATCAAGCTTGATAAAGGGCCATTGTTTGGCTTGAAACGTTGTAACTGTCCTGATCATTAAGCCTAAGAAAAGCAAAATAAAGGCTTTTTAAACAGATATTCCTGTTGGTTCTGTCTGCTACAGTGTTTGTGTTTACATAAACATACCTATTTTTAATTTCACGAAACATTTTGAGGGGAAATGTAATTCAAAATCTCAAGTGTTTTTTAAAATGCTGTTTTGCAAATGTTTAACACTGCTCGCAATGTCACTGTCGCTAAGCTAAGGGTAACGTTAACACTTGCTCTGGAGTTCTGTTAAATATATTGTCGCAAAAACACTTTGCGATTGTGAAATTTTATTACATACACTGCTCATGTTCACAAAAGCCATTTGTTTGCAAACATTCAGAGAAAGTTTGTGAGGTCTGTAATTGGTCAAAAAGAAGCAAACATGGCCGTTAACATTCGTAAAGGTGATTGCGAACGTTTTTTGCACAACAAAACATATTACATTACCCCATTGGTCTAGCTACCCATTGCTTTTGCCTAAACATTATGTTTGCCCTCATTTTATGCTTTGCTCAACATACCATTTCTATAAACATTCCATCTACCTGAAGCTTGTTGACTAAATATTCCATTTATTACATAATTGAACATTTAGGGGGTTATTTATTAAAGGTTGAGTTGTGTTTTTCCTGAAAAATTTTAGTTTTTCAAGGGTAATTTCAGTAAAAACTTTTCTGAATAAAAAAAACTAAAATTATTTAAGATTTATTATGCCCCAAAGCATAATAAGTCAATGGCAGACATCCCTTGAAACATTTGAAGAAATTTGTAGCCTTTCGAGATTAAAGTTTTTTTTCCAGTGATTTGCACTCAATCAATTCAAGGTATTCAAGGTTTTTTTCCCGCTGATAATTAGGTTAATTTTAGTTATCTTCAACTTACCCTAAATATACTGTTTTGAGATACTTTCATTTTTATGAATAATTTTATTCAGAAAAATTCCATTTTCCTCAATTTATAATTGAACTAAATATTATTTACCTATTCCATATCACATCTGTTTTTACCTCTCCCATTTCATGACTTTTGATTCGCAATATTCCACTTATTTACTTCTTACTTTATTCTCCACACTAATTTTAGACAACGTGTTAGCTCCTTTTAATCTTGTTCTACTACTGTCTGCAACTAATGTCTTTAGTATTTTGTTCTGCCAGTAGCTGCAGAACAAAGTAGAGGCTATTAGTAAACTACAGTAGTACTAGTGATACCTACTCACCAACTCATCATTATTTTGATAAAACTGGAAAGAAAACTATACCATGCAATAGTCATAAATGGTAACAAATGGTTTATACAGCTGAAAAATATAAATCATTTACCAATGAGCACTAAAAACTCGCATTTTTAAAGGTTCTTTGTTGCAGATATTAGTACTGAAATGTTATCACATCTAGTATTGCTTGTTACACGTGTTTGATAATTCCTACCAACTAAAATCCATAATTATTCATATTTTTTTTATCTGCATGAAATCCCATGTTCAATAGGAAGCACTACAGTAAATAGAACAAAAAAACAGCACAGCTTTATGCCAAGGTCAGAGCATTGTGAACCAAAGTAATAAGAATAGAACTAAAAGAGAGTTATTGAGGCATAATAGAGTGCCTGTCACTTTCCTGTATGTCTTTATTCTGTAGCGTGCCTTGAATTCAGTTGTTTGGCTGTAAAATGAAAACATTTTTACACAAAAAAACATTTTGTTCATGTTGGTTTTTTAAAGGGAAGATGCACCCAAACACTTCATTCTAAGCAACTTATACATCAAGTACATTTTATAAACGTTACTAAAGTTATTTGTAATGTAACTATAACTGAAATCAGTTTCCATCTGTCTCTTACAATTCCCTCTCCTTTTCCTGACTATTCATGCCATTACAACATTGTATTGCTTGTCAGGTCTCTCTGAGCCAACACTATAGTTCCTGCAATGCTTTCCATGTTCTGTCATTATATAACTAATGAGCAGAAAGGCAAGAAAGTATGGGCATTTCAAGTACAGGTATAGGAGCCATTATTTGGAAACCCAATATCCAGAAAGCTTTAACTTACAGGGAGGCCGTCTCTTATAATCAAATAATTCAAACTTTAAAAAATGATTTGTTTTGTTATTTCCTTTTCTTTGTAATAATAAAACAGTAGCTTGTACTTGATCCCAACTAAGATATAATTAATCCTTATTGGAGGCAAAACAATCTTATTGGGTTTATTTAATGAAGCATGTTGATCCAAATGATGGAAATCATACTGGATAAAAAGTCCCATACCTGTATAATAACAGCAGTATGTAAAGCATTGTAGGAACTGGAGTCTTGATTGGAGCATAGATGCTTTCCCATATTTTGTTTCTGTAGTCTAGCAAAAGGAAAAGGTAATTTTATTTACAAATAA
This sequence comes from Xenopus laevis, assembly GCF_017654675.1. NCBI lineage: Eukaryota > Metazoa > Chordata > Amphibia > Anura > Pipidae > Xenopus > Xenopus laevis. Next base: position 172,695,776 of record NC_054371.1, read on the forward strand.
CTTTTTAAAATAACGAACGTGGATTGGAATGAATTAGAATTAGAATAAATTAAAATGGATTAGAATTTCTTTCTTGCAAAAAGTTAAAATTTTTTAACAATAAATATTCAGGAAAGCTATTGACCCTAGATTCTATGTACAGGGATTCCTAGTTATCTAAAACTGAGTCTTTGTTCATATGCATATGAACAGCCATGGTTGCTAAACCCCATGGAAACTGGGTAATATAAATGTTTGCCCAGGTGTAGTAACCCATGGCAACAAGTTAGATGATTGCTTTTAAACAGACAACTAATAAATTCTACCTGTTGTTTGGGTGCTAATTTACATTTTTTTTTACATTACCTCCAAAGACCCTAAGGGGTCTATTTACTAAGATTTGAATTTCTTTTTTTCACAAATGGAATTTTTTCTTTGAAGCTATATAACTTGTTTTTTTTCTCTCTAAAACTCAAAAACATTTGAATTTATGAAGTGTAAAAAACACAAAAAAACTCTACTACAAAACCTTGACAAGTATAAAGCAGTCAAGGTCCAATAGAAGTGAATGGGAGCTCAGGGGATCCCATTGGACCATTTTTTGTCCATTCAAACTTTTTTTTTAGTGCATGGTTCAGCTTTTTTTTTCATTCGTAGTTTTTATATTCAGATATTTTATTTAATAAATCACATGGCATTCGTGGTTTTAGAGAAAATTAATTTGTTCATGGTAAAGCCACTAATGAAAATGTGGCTAAATGGGCCTCTAAGGAGACAGTATTTTATTTTTCATTATAATATCTCATTATTTTAATAAACAAAAAATATCACATATAACAGGCCTCATACTGTATATGAATGAAGTGCAAAGCACAAGGTGCAACAAGCATGAATTTTTTTTTTCAATTGATCATCAATTGCATATATAATATCAACGCTGTTCAGACAGTGCATGTGTTTATCCAAACATTGTAGGCAAAAAGTGAATGACCACAAAGCACTTTATTGCTGGTGTACTGGAAGTAGATACATGAGAGAATAGAGGTGCCAGAAGAAATTAAAAATACACATGCTCTTTTCTAGTTGATTAAAATGAACGATCTCTGAATGATCTCTGCAGGATGCTTCTGTCAAAAGTTATACAAGTTGAAATTTAGCTGTCCCTGTCTTTGTGGTCCCAAGGCAAATGCCCCTTTCGCCCATGTATTAATGGCTACAGTATCTCATTCTGTTTATAGCAGTAATAATTTTGAGAGCTTCTGTCTATAAGCAACTAGGTGTCCTCCAGTGATTGTAAGACAGACACTAGTAGATCTAGTAACTATAATTGCAGGAAAAGCAGTATGTGCCATCCAATCCAGGGCCAGAAATAGGGGTAGGCACACACCTAGGGCACAATGGAGGGGGCATATCTCTTCTGCCTGCATTACCCTAGTTTTGATCCTCCTACAACAGCAGCGGCAATTATTGTGCTCCATTGGCATCCGGGGGGAAAGTGACAGCACAGCATGTGAGCACACGCACGCACGGTGGTGGCACCTGAATAATACCGATGGGGCATTTCAGATGAGTAATTAAACCATGAGACAAAGAGAACATAAAAAGAAATAGCTGTATATGACATTAAGCATTTAATCACAATTTGTATAATATATATATAATAAATAAATATTACATTCTTTTAGTCTACAATGCAATTAACGAGTCATGTTTTCATTCCCATTGATACTAACTGGCACTGGGTCCATTCCATAACTATAAACAAGGTGTAGGTACATAATACCTGTAATTATTTTTGCAGGGGAGTCAGGTCCATAAAGCTTTTTGAATCATGTATAAATCAGAACTATATTTATGGTTGTGCAACTGACCAGTGGACTTCCTGAATACTAGAATAGTACAACTGTTTTAACACATTTGGATTTCAGATAGGGCACGGCACAGTTCTTTTCATTACATTATTTATATTTCCAGTGTTGGCATCGCCTGCTGGTGCTTCATAATTTTGGGGTCGGGGTACAAAGGCAAACATAGATATCCCATTGCTTTTAATTCAGAACTTACATGTCCGGAGTGCCAGGGATACAAGGTTCAAGGGAAACCTGTACTCAATATATTGCACCCCCTGGCACTCCTGTGAGTTCTGACTCAAGACACATTGCCTAGATTGCATCTGCCATAGGTAGGTATAAGTACACAAGGTGCACCAGGTACAAGTTCACCAATTGAGCTTTCAGTATCTCTGCGGTGCATTTAATGGTCAGTGACTTCTTACATATGCAAGTGACCATGTAGTTAAACTATTACAGATTAGGTAATTATACCAAATAGAACACATTACTGTACTGTTGCACTGGGTGTTTTAGCTTGGTTTTGTTAAAATCCCAAGGTCTGTATTTCACGCTTACCATTTGGGGACAATACATCTTGTAGAACTGCTCACCTAGTTTTAAGCAAAGAGCTGGTTATTCAATTTAAGATTGTTTTATAGAAAAGAGAACAAAGGGCTCATTTACTGATGGTGAAGTGCAAAAATAGCACCATGATTTCCATACTTTTGTTCCAGCCCCACCATCAGTGCATCTGGTCTCAGGTCCTTGTGCAAATAACTGCTTTCCCCGTGAAAACACTGCCTCCATTCTTCACTGTTGTATTCATGAGGAACAGAGATTACACCTTGACATCCCTGTCCCTTAGCTTGTGCATTGTTCTGATTATTCATCTAGCATGAGGTGCTGATTGCAGGAAGCCCCCCAACTTGCATCTTGTATATAGTCACTTTCCTGTTTTTTACATGAAATATTCCTGATATTACCAAATATATATATAATAAAAATGAGTTTCATTTACAATTTGAGTCATGCATAGATACACATGAGGACCAGCCACTTAATATAGTGAGCCAGTAATCAGATGGTTCAGTTTTAACTATAGCAACCAAGACTATTTTTATATTTTGGAGGATATCCTTAATTTAATCAACTCTCTTATACTGGGTGTCAGACATTAAAAAGTGTGTTGAATGAAGGGAGTCATACAGTGGTTTGAAGTTTTTGGGGGGAAAATTTGTAGAAACATGTACAAACGTAAATTGCAGCAGATTTAAATGTACAGGTATGGGACCTGTTATCCAGAATGCTTAAGGGGTTTTTCTACAATTTGGATCATCATACTAGAAAATGGTGTAAACATTAAATAAACTCAATAGCCTGTTTTAGGAATAATTATATCTTAATAGGGATCAAGTACAAGGTACTGTTTTATTATTACAGAGAGAAAAAGGAAATAATTTTTAGCAATTTGGACTATTTGAATGAAATGGAGTCTATTGGAGATGGCCTTTACCAAATTCAGAGCTTTCTGGAAAAAGGGTTTCCAGGTAACCTGTACTAGTGCACTTATATGTCTGTTCCCTTTATTAGATATAATTGAATTCTTGTCATTCACAACGTGGGTTATTTATCAACGGTCAAATTTCAAGGGTAGTTTTCGGCGAAAACTCAAATTTTTGGGGGTTTAAAGAAAAAAATGTTCAATATTTATTATACCCTGAAGCTGGAATTAGCTTTAATCTGAAAATACTCCAGTTAAAACCTGTCAAGGTCATGCAGAAGTCAATGGCAGAGATCCCTTCAACCACTGGAAGATGTTTGTAGCCTTCATGATGTTAAGGTTTTTTTGTTTTTTTTTGCAGAAAACTCAATTCGTTCGAGTATTTGGGTTTTCCACCCAAATTCACTGCTTGGAGTTTTTTTACATTCAACTCATAAATCAGAAAACATTCGAGTTGTGAGATTATGCGAGGTATAAAAATCCTCACAAATTCAACCTTTGATAAATAACCCCCTACATGTCATCAAGATCTAGAATTGCTTTCTTTGTAATTTTTTTTAAAGTGTTTTCCAATTGAAAGGAATGTAAAACTTTTTTCTTCTGATCTAATAAAATGAAAGGAAAAAAAAGTCTGCAAATGTTCAACAGCAACGCCAAACTAGAGTTAGTCCCATACTGTAAACAGGGGTCATATCTACTGTATATCAAGAAAATGGCATTAGAAAGTTTAAACATTGCATGGGTATGTTTAGATTACTCCTTTGAATTCTGTAGACCGTTTTGTTTTACTCTTTTTCAGAACTACATTTGGAAGATGTCAGAAGCTGATAACTTCACATCTGGGCAATTACATAGTCCATCACTGTGTATATTTACGAACACATCTGACACCAAAGCTACAAAGTGTCCCAATAATTAGTGTAAGCATACAGGAACTATGGAGCAAAGTTCTGTGTAAGTAGCACATAGGGAATCACAGAACACTACAGCAAGTCAGCATATACTCTTATTAATATTCATGATTAATGTGCCTCATAGAGGTTTTGCTCAGTGATGAATGCATATCCCACCAGAAGTTTTGTCTTGTTTGTTAGACGTCTCCTTTATACAGATTCTTCTCTCTGTTTGGAATTCGCTAGGTTATCATCAAGCAAATAAAAAAAAATAAACATCACATACAGCTCCACTGGGGGAAAGAACTGATGCACAATCTTTGTAATTTACTGTAGTGCTGTTTTAAAGGAGTGGTTTACATTTAAGTTAACTTTTAGTATGTTATATGATTTACTAACATTCAGATTTTTGGATTTTTAAAACATTTTTCCTCTTAAAATGTGCATTTTTTCTTTCCCTAAACCCTTAAAATTTGAGATTTATGAAATGTAAAAGCCATGAAAAATTCTAATACAAAACTTCTCCAAAAGCAGTCAAGGTCCCATAGAAATCAATAGGAGTTGCGCTGAGGTTTTTTTTCCCATTAGTATTTGTCCGAAAAACTCAAATTTTTAGAAGTTTTAGTGATATTAGTAATTTTTTCAGATTGGTCAGTACTTTTTTTCGTTCATACTTTTTGAGGCCCATTTATTAACAGTCGAATTGTAGTGGTATTAGAGCTTTTTGAAACCACAATTAGGGGCAGATGTATGAAGGGTCGAATATCGAGGGTTAATTAACCCTCGATATTCGACTAGGAACTAAAATCGTTCGACTTCGAATATCGAAGTCGAACGATTTAGCGCACATCCTGCGATCGAAGGATTATTCGTTCGATCGAACGAACGATTAAATCCTTCGAATCGAACGATTCGAAGGATTTTAATACAACGATCGAAGGAATATCCTTCGATCAAAAAATCTCAGGCAAGCCTATGGGGACCTTCCCCATAGGCTAACATTGACTTCGGTAGCTTTTAGCTGCCGAAGTAGGGGGTCGAAGTTTTTCTTAAAGAGACAGTACTTCGACTATCGAATGGTCGAATAGTCGAATGATTTTTAGTTTGAATCGTTCGATTCGAAGTCGAAGTAGTAGTCGAAGGTCGAAGTAGCCCATTCGATGGTCGAAGTAGCCCAAAAAACACTTCGAAATTCGAAGTTTTTTTAATTCGAATCCTTCACTCGAGCTTTGTAAATGTGCCCCTTAAACTCTATTTCTCTAAAACCATAAAGGCTGTTAAAAGATCCGAATACAAAAAGTGCAAATAGAAAAAAAGCGCTGAACAATCCGAATAAAAATATTATCTCTGAAACCTCTAAGAATGTTAGTTTTTCGGACAATTACAAACAAACAAAAATTCCGCAAATCTTTAAGAGGGTTATTTATCAAAGGTCAAATTAATTCCTTGAATGAACTTGAGTGAACTCACAATTTAAATGGTTTCTTATTTAAGCAAAAAATCAAAAGGAAAAAAGTTGAATCAATAAGTTCTGGGTTAACAACCCGAAAACATGAATGGATCTAGTTTTTGGCGAAGAAAAATCTCAAATCACTCGAATTGATTTTGGCGAAAACCCTCCAAAAACATTATGAAGGCTACTAACATCTTCAAATGGTTCAAGGGACCTCTGCCATCGACTCCTACAGGACCTCGGTTTTAGATGGTGTATTTTCAATTCAAGCTATTTCCAGGTTTGGGGTATAGTACATCTTGAAAAATTAATTTGTTTGTTTTTTTTAAAAAAGAAAAGAAAAATTTTCGGGTTTTTTTTACCCGAAAAATTTTTGACCAAAAAAATAAGCTTGGAAACTCGAATTATCATTAAAAACAACTATTTTCTTAATAAATCTGCCCTTAAAAGTATGAATGATTAAAAAAAATGTACAATTGGATGTCTATGGCACCTCGGCTGCTTTTAGTTTTGTATTAGAGTTTTTTGTGGTTTTAAGAGACTAAAAAAACTAATTTTTGGAAAAAAAAAATTGAAATGTTAGTAAACAGGCCCCTTTTGTATTAGGATCTTTTAATAACTTTCATGGCATTCATGGTTTTAGAGAAGTGAAGTTTAATTGTGGTTTCAAAAAGCTCTAATACCACTAAAATTCGACCTTTAATAAATGGGCCTCCCATTGTTAGAGAAAGCCAACATTTTTGATAGTGATCACTGCTGTTTCAAGATGCCATTAGAATGCTGTAACAGCATCTTCGGTTGTCAAATATATTTAATGGAGAATCCGATCCATCCATTTAAAAACTGATTCACTACATATATCAGGGATGTCCAGTTCCGCTCCTCAAGGGCACTTGCCATGTCAGGGAACCAAAATGACTAAAATACAAACTAAATAATGAGTGTTTTATTGAAGGTTACAGTACTGTAGTTTGTATGTTAGATGCATTCATGAATTACATAATTTTCCTATTTTATAACATCCTTTTAATTTTGTTTTTCAGGCATACAAGGCAATGTTTATTTTTCTTTTGTGAGATTTCTGAAAACTATACACTTAGGGGCATATTTATCAATGGTCGAATTTTGAATTTGAAAAACTTCGAAATTCGAATTAAAAAAGACCAACCGAAATTAAATCGAAGGTTTGGTTTTTTTGGCAGAATAGGTCCATTTTCGATTGAATAGCTCTGTATTCGGCTGAATTCGAATCTAACAAATTGAATTAATAGCGCATTTAAATGAATTCGAATCAAAGTCCACCAATTGACTCCAAATAGGTTCTAGGAGGCCCCCATAGGCTAAAACAGCAATTCTACAGGTTTTAGATGGTGAATGGTTGAAGTCGAATTTTCAAAGAGACAGTACATGATAAATTTCGATATTGGAATTTTCACATTTTTTTCGAATTCGAATCGAATTAGGACTATTCCCTAGTTGAGGTACACAAAAATAGTTTAAAATTATTTTTTTTTAATTCGAAAATTCACCTTGACCTTTGATAAATCTGCCCCATACTTTAAAATTGCTGTTTTTCTGTAAACAGTAGATATGAAATGCTCTCATATAGATGAACTTGATATGACTGTATTGTGATCTGTGTGCAATAGGCATGGTGGTAATGATGTTCCTCAGGAAGCATGGCTGAAAGGCTGTTTTTTTTGATAGAACATGCAGCCACATCCCTAACATAAAAACACACTTTTCCATTAATGCAGAAAAATAGCATTAAAAATAAATCTGTCTGATTTGAGGAATGGTAGACACTGGCAAACATCAAAGGAGGCTGGCACAAGCCTGGTCCCACAACATAGTAGAGCCGGAGTCAGATTGTAAAAAGTTAAAAAGCTTACATTTTATTCTCCATAATTAAGAACCAGGGCCTGACACGTTTCATGTCTACAAGGGACACTTAGTCTTAGGCTGAACATTGAACAATACATACAGGATATGTAAAAAAGAAGTAGCCAATGGGAAACAAGTAGGCGGTGCTACCAGGTGTGCCAATCAAGAGAAAACATTCAAATTCTATGATTCATTAAACACACCCCCAAGACCAAAAGAATACATAGGTTAACTTATTTAGGCAGTACATAATACAAAATATAATAAATAAAGTAAATATATCAAAAATTGGGAAAAAGAAAAAGGGAAAAAGGAGTGACTATTATACATTACAGGAGACGTCTCTTGAGTAGACGTCTCTTGAGTAGCCCATTGGCTACTTCTCTTTTAAATATCCTGTATGTATTGTTCAATGCTCAGCCTATGACTAAGTGTCCCTGGTAGACACAAAACGCGTCAGGCCCTGGTTCTTAATTATGGAGAATAAAATGTAAGTTTTTTTAACCTTTTACAATCTGACTCCAGCTCTTCTACTTTGTGAGACCAGGCTTGTGCCAGCCTCATTTGATGTTTTCCAGTGTCTGCTCCCCTTGCTGAAGGTCTGGGGTGTGTGCATATAATGGTACATAACTGTATAGATTGAGGAATGATAGATAAGATGCCATAGAAAACGTCAAACGTTTCTGTATAAATGGTCTCTCTCTCTGTCTGTAAAAAGAAGTTGTACATTGAACCCAAGTAAAAGCATGCAGCGATGTTAACCAATCAACATTTTAAAAGTGTACCCCTTTTTAAAGGAGACTTCAAGAAATAAAAATACTTCACTTTGATTAAAAATGTTGTATAGTTTTATGCAAACCTTTTGACACAGCACTTCTTCTTCTCTTCAGTGATGTAAGAGCAGCTGGTGTCCTGATGAAGGATTTTTAGATTTTAGATACATTTTGTGCATTTTATAATATATGGATGACTTGCTGAATTATTTGGTTCTCCAGAGTGACATCAACTGTTCTTTACTGATATCTTGAAAATTATCAGAAAATTAACATTTTCATAAAAACAGCACTACATTTTCAATCATAGAAAATTTCAAAAATGCTTATCTTTTTATAGCTAATGTGATTTTTTTTCATTTTTGACAGTATGTCCCCTTTAAATAAAACATTACAGAAGAGAGGAATGCTCAGCACTTGAATGCCATCAAGATATCACCCTTTGTTATTCATTCCTGTAATATTTTGACTGGTTAACATGACTTTTACCTGAAACACTAAGATTACCTTGATTTCGAACAGTGAAACGTGTTAAAATGTTTGTACAATTCTAACCTCACTTGTGGGCTTTATATATTTCCATATATATATACAAGCTTGGAAAAGGAATCGAAATGTTTTGAACGCTTGCCGTGATTATCATCAATATCACCTTTACACTATTTGTGTCATGTTCTGAAAACTCTGTATATTTTCTTACAAATACCGACATAATCAAAGATAAGGTACACTCTGCAAGAGGAATGGTATGTCCAGACAGTGTAAGTTTCTTTACAGATAAAAGTATAGGTTTTATCCTCTGTTATTTTGTTACATTTTATTAGAAATGTAAATCACATTTTACCACATTGTTACCTTTTTGTAGCAATTATTTTTGGTAGCTTTGTTGTGCGCTTTCATAAACTTAGAATTTTTCCCATACACAAAATAGATGACATTCTGTATATTGAACATATTAAGATATTGTTTTTCATATTGGCTTATTGTGTGATCCAAAATGCTGCACAATTTGGTATTCATAATTCCTTGAATACATTTTAATTGGAGAATCTCAGCGGTTTCCAGTTGCAGAATCCCAGTGACCAATAACATCACCACATGACCTATAAAACTGAAGGCATCAAAATTTGTGGTTAAATAATTTCAACCATGAAGAGTTATATGTTGTCTTTGTACTTCTCTATATAGTTTCTGAGGTCCTTGGACTCACCCAGGTCCATATCCTGGCACACCCATTTAATGTCATCCTCATTAGCTGTTATGAGTGCATTGACAGTTGGGCAACCATCATCGGCTGGTATAGTGGTGAAGGTAGTGAATTTTACTCGCTTTCTCTTTGAGGTTGGTGAATGCACAGGATCATTTTTTTTGTCTTTTGACGGGTTTTCTGTTTCTTCAGCTTGCCTATGTATCTGACTCTGTACATTCTTCTGGCTATTGCCATTGAAAAGATGGCTACTCTCATCCAATAATGTTCCTCTGTCTATGATGGTAGTATGTTCATCCTGCTGGGAGGAAACATCTGGAGTATTTTCCAACAATTCTGTCTCATTACCAAGCCAAACCCAGTCATGGGAGTGTGCCATGCTAGTCTGTCCTTCAATTGGTATTTGCTTGTGTCTGTATTTAAGGGCAAAGGTTGCACAATTAATAAGAAAGACTAATATGGCAAGGCAGAATACTCCTAACAAAGCATACATTCCAATCTCAAGATCACTCAACCCTTTAGGTGCATGTATAAGGTCATTATCTTCCATTTCTCCATTGCTTTTTGGCAGGTCAATTTGAGCAGGGAAATTGGTAAAATCTATTGGGATATTTTGTAGTGGGCTGTCTTCTGAAAGTCTATTATCATCCACTCTACTGTTTAGAAATGATCTAGCTGTAGTGCTGCTCTTTCGTATAGCACTTTTGTCACGTTCCAAGGGAGATCCATTGTATCTTCCATCATTCCCATAGTGTTCCACATCTGGGGATTTTTGCTTACGGTCACTGGTGTGATTTTCAATTTCATCTCCACCATAATCATTACCAGTCTGAGGACTTGATTCTTTTTGACCAAATTTTACTTTGATATAACCATATCCAATAGCAAGAACACTTTTTCTCTTTGATTTTTGGCAAGCCTCTGATATTATCATGTCTACTTTGATCAATGGCCCTTGTCCGTCACCTTCTGCTACCACAATCGGCAATTTTAACAAACTCCTTTGGTATGTCGATACAATGGAGTCATCTAATGATGTAGCAGAGAGGGAAAAGTCTTTGGAATCATAGATGTCAAGAGGAGTTACCAAGCCATCACTAAACTGTATCCATGCACTGAGAACTGCTTCCTGTAAAATATGAGAGTAGTGTCAATAGCAAAGAATGTATCATACAGAAAACTATATTTCTCTGAGAATAGACTGAGACAAGGGTCACTTGTCTGTCACTACTGCTGGAGTTTTAGTAGACAATGATAATGAAAAATAAATGGGTTACAATCCAATTCCATACCTTTTTCTGATAATATATAACAGTGATATAGTATTTTAAAAAAAAGTATTTAATAAATTAATTCATTGATTAAGCCCAAAATAAATTTAGACTGTAGCAAAGTCTTTAGCAAACAAAATTAAAATGACCTTCATGATATGAACAAACTATTAAATAATTGTAGATCTACATTAATAGTGCAGTAATACAAAACTTTAATCCAACACCTATTCAACAAGAACCCACTAACGGGGTACTTTAAGCATTTACAAACTTGGTGATCTCCTAAGATCTTCCAGTGTACAGTTAGTTTAAAAGCCTCCTTCACCAATGTAGTGTGTGCCACATTAATAGTTTCTATATAATTACTACATCCAAATAAAAGAGCAAAGACAGACAGTAGGAAGTGCTGTACTTTGGGGCCTATTTATCAAAATATTTAGAGGTTTTTTCTAATTTTGAATAAACTCATAATTTAAAAAAAAACTCAAATAAAAATCTGAATATAAAAGATGCTGTTGAATAAAAAAATTCAAAAAAATCAAATACATGGAATTCATATTTAATTCATCATTTTTAATGGGTCGACAAGCTCAAATAAAATGGGAAAAACTCAACCTGAATAAATTGTTTGCATTTTGCCTACGCCAGCTCCTATTGACTTCTACATGACCTTCCAAGCTTTTAGAAGACAAAGTTTTACATTTGAGGATTTCGCAGTTTTTTTTGCTTTTTTTAAACATATAATTTAAATTAGTGTTTTTAAAGCTATTAAAAATTAGTGTTTTTAAAACTATTAATCAAATTCAGAATTTTTAGCACAAAAACTTTGACTTGCAGAAAAAATTATGAGCGTTGACAAATAACTTGTTCAAAGGTGTTGTTCACCTTTGAAATAACTTTTAGGGGCAGATTTATCAAGGGTTGAATGTCGAAGTACAAAAAACATCGAAATTCGACCATCGAATTGAAAAACGTTGAATTCCAATATCGAATTCAAAGTTTTTTCACCGAATTTGGCAATGCTATGATCGAATAAAAATCGTTTGATCGAACGATTAGATCATTTGAATCGAATGATTCGAACGATTGTAGCGTACGAACAAAGGATTTTTATTCGATGTGTAAAGACAGGTTTAATTTGGCGAAGTATTGAAGTCAAAGTTTTTTTTAAAGAGACAGTACTTTGATTATCGAATGGTCGAATATTCGAACAATTTTTACTTCGAATAAAAGTAAATTAGAAGTTGTAGTATCATATTCGATGGTCGAAGTATCCAAAAAATTACTTTGAATTTCTAAAATTTCGAAAATTCACTCGAACCTTAGTAAATCTGCCCCTTAGTATGAAGTAGAGAGTGATATTCTAAGATAATTTGCAATTTGTTTTAATTTTTTATTATTGAAGGTTTTTGAGTTATTTAGCTTTTTATTCAGCAGCTCTTCAAATTGCATTTTAAGCAATCTGGTAACTAGGGCCCAAATTACCCTAGCAACCATGCATTGATTTGAATAATAGACTGGAATATGAATATAAGAGGGCCTGAATCGGAGGCTCAGCAATAAAAAGTAACAATAACAATACATTTGTAGCCTTACAAAACATTTGTTTTTTTAGAAGGGGACAGTGACACCCATTTGAAAGCTGCAAAGAATCAGAAGAAAAATAACTATAAAATTATAAAAAAAAATAAATAATGAAAACCAATTGAAAAGTTGCTTAGAATTGGTTGTTTTATAACATAATAAAAGTTACTTTAAAGGAGGAGGAAAGGTTAAAATTAAGTAAGCTTTATTAGAAAGGTCTATATAAATACACCAGTAAACCCTCAAAATAATGCTGCTCTGAGTCCTCTGTCAAAATAAACACCACATTTCTTTCCTTCTATTGTGTAATCATGGGCTTCTGTATCAGACTTCCTGCCTTCATCTTAAACCTCCATGGCACGGCCTTGAGCATGCTCAGTTTGCTCCTCTCCCCCTGCCTCCTCCCCTCCCTGCTGTAATCTGAGCCCAGAGCTATGAGCGATCAGGGAGAGACTCAGGCAGGAAGTGATGTCACACCAAGCCAATATGGCAGTTGCTATCCTAAACAAACAGAGAATACTTCAAGAGCTGTTTACTAAAGTATGGTAAAGCATTCTGCAGAATAAATATAGTCTTATAGCTTGTACTATTGTGGCTAATCTATTGAAATAAACTGCTTCTGTAGCTTTCCTTCTCCTTTAAAGGTGAACCACCCCTTTAATGTTTTCCTTGGACAAGTACAGGGTCTTGTATCCCTAGAACTCCCCAGTGCATTCTGCATGAAGTACAATCTGAGGAAGTTCCAAGGTATGCCCAGTTGCCTATTCCCCTTGAATGCAGGCAGAACTACATACATACAAAGGTTCAACTCTATGCACTCTATTCTAGGATCAAAATAGAATGGTACAGAGTGCAAAAGCAAAATTGTTTGTACCCACCCATTCTGTGCTAAACTATGTCTATAGTGCAGACTAGATCCTGCACTTTACTGAGTCTAACAGAGCTGACTAATGAGACACCTAAAGCCAGATTCAATTATATGAGAAAAATGTATCATGATTTGTCATGTGAAAATTCGATTGAAATCCAAGGGGAAAGATGTAATTGAATAAGGGTTTCACTTGAGATAGAATCTGGGTCTTAATGTGAGTTACGAGAAGGAAGTATAGATTATATCATACTGTTTATTAAGGCCACATTGGACTATGAGAACACAATGGGCTATGCAATGTACTTTTAAGTACACACAAAGGCAGATACTGGCTGATGACTTGGCCACTGTTAATTGAACCCTATTGGTGATATTTTTACAATAAATATTATTTACCAGAATCCTTACACTGTATTTGCCCCTAGATTTCTGTAGACTAAAGACATTTATTTCTAGGTCTCTATGAAACAGTCTGTGATAAGTGGTTTGCTAATAAAGATAACCGCTTGTTAGAAATGCTAACAAATGAAAAATTAACAATGCATTAAAATAAGATGTAACGGTTTCCTAATTAACAAACACGAACACTGTGATTAGTGATTACAATCAGGGCAGGCATTTTCTACAGACAAGTAGCCTCCAATCCATCTTGATCAGTTGATAGTAATTGGAGAGCCTTGTCAGGATTTGCAGTGGATTTATTGATGTGGTTCGTAGGACTTGCAGAAACAGCTTTCCGAAGGACACAACACTAAATCATTACCATCTCTTTTTCTCTCTGTTTAGTTTTATTCATGTAGAATATCTGATCAGTTGAGAAATTCAGCTTTCCAGTGGATTTATAAACAGGCTCCTAGTGGAGAGAGACTATAACATTAACTGGGTAAAAGTTAATATTAAGGTAAAATCTAAAGTTAAATATCAAGGTCTAATATTTCACTTTCCTTTCAGCAGAAAGGGCAGTATTCTGGAACATAGGATTAACGTTGTAAGCTTTTTTAGTAACCTTAGCAACCCATCAGCAGCTTTTGCTGGTCTAGTTAGTACAATTAGTATAATAAAGATTTGAATAAGGCATATTTTGCCCATAAGTCTATAAATCACCAGTGTTTACAGTACTTAAGCTGGCTTATACTCTTTATTTACTTTGTTGCTGTATAGCTACTGTATACTTGCTATTACAACTGAAATTATTCTACATAGCATACTGTACTTTTTTTATTACTAAAAAAATTGTTACCAGAAAATACAATCGATAAATTACTATGTCCTGTATAAAATGTCCCGTATACAAATCATCTTGTTACAATGCATAGACTATGGGGCCGATTTATTATGCTGCAAATTTTTCAGATTGGGCTGTTGGAAGCCAGAAATCCTTCAAAATAGTGGAAAAAAAAGGGGCGACTCTTTGGGGATTTTTATGTGACTAAACTCTGACGATTAGAAATACGAAAATACTCCAGCTAAATCCTGTTGAAATCATGTAGAAGTCAATGGCAGATGTCCCTTAGAACAATGGGTTCTTTATTTGATTAGTGGTTTCAGAGGTTTTATTTGGATATTTTTGACGCTGGTTTTTGTGTGACAAAATGAAAAAGTATACTTTTCTGCGACTATTCAGTTGTGCTTTTTCAGGTCGGATCTTTTAATAAATTTCATGACATTCATGTTTTTAGAGAAAGTGAGTTTAATCATGGTTTCAAAAACCTCTAAAACCACTAAAATGTAACCTTTAATGAATAGGTCTTACCTGGGGGGGATCATTTATAAACACAGGGTATATAACCCAGTAACCCATGGCAATCAATCAGATGCCATGGGGGCCATTTACAGTGTTCTCGCAGTGAATATTTATTCATAAATGGTTGTATTGTTCATGTTTTTCCTAAACACATTGCACATAAATATTCACAAATGGCTTGCAAATTAGATGGATGTTTGAATGAGCTTGGCCATGGTGCAAGGCTGATGTATGAGAACATGGCATTGACAGTTATTTAGATTTGCTGTTTGCAAAACTGTTTTATGACAATTTTTTCCACCAACAGAGTCATGGCAAAAGTCAAATGTAGAGTGAGCGCATAAATATTCACAATTTGCTAATTTGCCATATTTAAAAAACCTCAAGGATATTTGCAGTGCAAATAAAAGTTCACATTTATGTTTGCACATTCAACACTCCAATCTTATCCAGCTTTATAAATATAAAGCTGGATAAAAAAGCTGAAAAAAAGCTAATTACTGATTGGTTATTATGGTTATTATACTGCTTATGTTCAGATATGCCCAGTGTTTATAAACAAGTCCCACTAGTAGTGTAATGGGATACTGCACAAACCCTTGCTAGATTTGCTACTAAAGGTGGCCATAGACACACAGATAATATCGTACAAAACGAATTTTCGTCCGATATTCGTTGCGTGTATGGTGGAAAAAGAGCCGACCGATATCGGCAGAAGACTTGGATATCGGTCGGCTCGTCGATCGGGCTGGACGGAAAATTTTGATCGGGTGCCTTTGAAGGGACCCAAACATCGCCCATTGTTAGTGCTGAATCGTCAGATACAGGTAGAATTCTATTGTTTCTTCCCGTATATCTACCTGTATATCTGCCGATTCAGCTCTACACGTGTGTATTGAAACGAACGATCTTTCTTGGAAAGATCTTTTCCAAGAAAGATCGTAATTGTTACGTCTATGGCCACCTTTATAGTAGGCAGGAAAAAAGTTTAACATTTTTCTATGTGGAAGTACTGTAGGCAAATACACCTAATTAGCGATTGGATACAATGAGATATATTGATGGCAGCTATAAGTGGAAATTACCTATTTTCCATTATATGTGTCATTAGTCTAACTGGTAATGGTAGAATAGGGTTCAGAGAAGGAGAGTCCTATTCATATCACCACCTGCAGTACCTAAGAAAATCTGTTCTTGGGATATAGATCCTAAACTTTTAACTCAGATAGATAACCCAAAATAATTTATGGAAGCACATACTTTAGGTTTTGAGCCTCTTAGCCCCGTTGAACTTGCAGGGCAGTTGTAAATGGCCTCATAACTCTGGATTTATGGAGGAAAAATATAATGCTCTCTGAAAATTGTACATACACAGGTGTAATCTGCTTGTTTTTCCCAGTTATGAGTATGTCAAAAACAACGGCACAAAGTTAATAGATAAAAGATTAAATCGATCACACTGTTGTATTTTAAACATTAATAATAACCCACTGTTAAAAAGCTGCCTGAAAATGATTGCACTGAATTGAACAAGAATTAGTCAATGAAGCCAAAAAGTAATTCTTTCTTGCGCTATAAATATACTAAATTACAAGTCTTTTTGTTTGTTTTTTTCGGCACATTGCAAAGAAAGCTCAGTGGAAATGATCAGTAGTATCTGTCTCACCAACTAGAGCTTATCCATCAATTAATCCATCTCACCAAGGTCCCATTTACACTTGCATATTCTCTTCAGATGATGTGTAAATCAATGCAAAGCTTCAGGGAGACAAACATTTCATGATGTGTAGAAATGATCAGACAATATGGCTCATTTATAAAAGTGGTGCAAAGTGTATCTTTGGATTTCTATTGGATAGTGAATAGTGTATATTTGGGCACCAGTTGTGCCTACCTTGTAATGGGCAGCACAAGTGCAGGGCATAAGCATCTACCTAAAGTCTCCATAGTTAGAACACTTTGAATGTGAAGGTTTCCCTAAATGTGATTACACTTACTCAGTTTGCCTTTTTCATTGAGTTATTTCATGCTACAGAGAAAATAGAAGCATGATAAACAGATGAATAAATCATTATATAATGTGGACTTTTTGATGTGAATGGGGTATTGTCATCAGTAAAACCCTGGGTCAAAGTCAGTCTGATGGGTCAATGTAATAAACTTTTCCACATGTTCTAGTATTCCACAGCAAACAATCTGCAACGGTGCCCTGTGTTAAAACAAGGATCTGCCAAATTTTCACTCATGAGGGAAAAAATGGGGCAGCACATGGGCATCCCACTGAATATTTCCAACTGTATGTGTCATTCAGATACATAAGCTAGTTCACTTACAGCGTCCTTCTGTCATGATTTTTGTGGTACAGTTACTAAATAACATGGTGTACATTGTATGCAATTAATTATACCATTTAAAATGTTATTCTTGAACCAATAAATGTATTGTAGGCAGCCATTTCATGTAATTTTGCCTGATCATGTGCCTTCAGAAAGAGTGAGCAAATGAAGCTGCTTTCAGACAGGCTATTGTTTCTCCTACTCAATGTAACTGAAGGAGTAGACTTGGGTTGAGTGCTGTTCTCATATCTACCACTAGATGGGGCATGGGAGCATTTTAAGTAGTGCAGGTGTCGCTGTCATGTAGATGTTATTTGGTTTTGTTCTCATTGTTCTGCTGATAGGCTGTTGGGAAGAAAGGGAGGAGTGATATCACTCCAACTTGCAGTGCAGTAGTAATGAGTGACTGAAGTTTATCAGAGCACAAGTCACACTGGACTAACAAAATGTCTAGTCCCGTGTGAGATTTCAAAAATAAATATTAAAATAAAATAAATATTAAAATAACAGTTTTTTGAAAAATGGATTTCAGGATTCTGATAAAGGAGCGCTATTTACTGATGCATTTTTCCCATGACCGTATCCCTTTAAATTATTTAAGCATAGGACTTTGTTGAGCCCATAGAAGAAATTAGTTCCCAGGGAGCACAATGTATATTATGCCATCATAGTGTATTTATTGCAGGGAAGTCATACACGTTTCGCCCATCCTACTTTTGGATATTATTATTTGGAACTTTATGCAATAATACACAGGGACTGTTGAGAGGCACTGCAATATATACTTGAATAAAAGGACAACCCAGCATTTATTGTATAACATGTAGCACTGAGCTCTGCACTTGTACCAAATGGAACAGCTATGCCACAGACAGAAGTGTTCTGTAACTGAGCAGAATTTTGATTCTATGCCCCTTGGTGCTTTAGCACATGTACCTGGGGATTTAATAAATGAGCCCTAATATCATTTGTTGAAGTGAAAATAAATAGCAAGCTCGTTCTTACATAATAACTCAAAAACAGATGAAAAAGCATCAAGCATTTAAACTGTATTCATTATTATGGCTATAGAAGAAAATTGCGGAGAGCCCACCTGCTCCCTCTATACATATGTAAATTGGGAATGACATGGAAAATACAGCAAATTATATTTCTGGCAGATGAACCTCAAATATTAATACAAATGTGTGGGGCTGTGCAATTACATTCACACCCCGGGCTAAGTAGTAACTCAGCTATAAAATAAATACATGAAATCTCATGATGATACAGTTCTGCCAGCAGCAAAGACTTATTATATCACTACTGGCTATAGCCGCTCACTTAAAGAACTGACAACGGCAAGCGTTCTACGAGAAACACAATTCACGGTGCAGCTTTTGTCTGATTAAATGATTAGCTTGAAATTCCTATGCAAAGATAAGAAGTAAAGGTTCTGGAACATAAAGTGCATAAAAATCTTTTTCAGTGAGTGTTGTGAAAGAAATGTTCACAGTAAAGCATAAAAAAGTAATTTTGCTTAAATGAAAAACATAATCATTTTCAAAAAAAGCGATACTAAAGAAACCGAACGTTTCAGTGTGGCAAAACTTTTTCTGTGAAGCACAAGTTAACAATGTGTATTTGAGACTAAATTCCACTAGTGCTTTTTCATTATATTCCCTAATTTTCTTTATTACAACACAGCAAGGAACTTGATTTGTCCCATTAACCAGACTAAATACAATCTCCTAAACACACACACATTATTTGAGGGCAAAGCCAGGTGGGTGAAATTCATTTTGTAGGTATTAAATCATTGTGGCATAGATTATACAAATCTAACCAATATGTGTCTTTGTGAAAAGTCATGGGCAAGTGTCAGTTGAGATATCATTTTTTAATGAGCCATGATGCCATAACAGCCAATCAGTGATAAGCTATGTTTTTAGCTGAAGGAAGAGTATACGAGTAGTGAGCAAAAGTTGATATGTTGCCAATTTGTCCAACAAAATCTTGTCATGCAACTGTGGGAGATTTTGTGGGATGCTACAAAACTGATATTTCATGCTATAATATAAAATCTGATCAGATAATGTTTGTCAGTTTTGTTTCCGTGCATCTAAATCTGACATTGATGCATTCAATAAGACCGTGTCAATCAGACAGTTGGATGAAACCATTCCAACAGTCCTGTACTGCATGTTGACTTTTACAGATCAGATTCAAAAATCAGTTAATTATTTTAGACTTGTACAACTGTATTCAACTTGTCGGTTGTAATTTGTTGATGCAAGGGCATACAACAGAAGCTTACAGAAGTTCTTGGCTTATGAGCAATTATCATATTTGCTAAGGAGTATTTCTCAAGAGAAATGAATATACTGAGTACATGTTAACACTGCATTCACATGTACTGTACTTTATTGTCAGGGTTCAGGTCAATGTTTCAGGGGCCAGGCAAGTACATGTTGTGTACACTGGTTCTATCTGTGAAGATCCATTCAAAGATAATCACAATTTAATCAACCACTAAAGAGTAGTTTGACTTTCTATGGGGAACTATGGCGAAAATGTAAATTTAATATATACTTCATCATACTAAAATAACCTTTCTTAAATATAATCAATTAAAAATTGTTTCTGAAATATTCAAGTTGCACTTCACTATCCCCCTCTTAGCACCCCTCTCTCTTCAGTCTCTCTTTGTCTGGAGTCTGATTTTGAATAACAGTTGATCCCAATATATCTTTTAGGGGGGCTGATGTTGCCTAGAATATGTATTGAAGCTCACTCTATGAAAATCACCAGACATCATGTCTCTCTACATGTAGAATTTGTGCAAAAGGCAGTTATTTCGTTAGATTTTTTTGTACTGGAATCAGTTATTTCAGTGAGCTCTAATTCATCTGCTAGGAAAGGAAGCCCCCCATAAGATATATTGGATCAAACTGTCAATTAAAATCTGACGCCCAACTCCTGCATGAAGTATAAACTTGATTACATCAGAAACAGAACAGATTTTTTAAACTGATTGTATTCAGAAAGTTTCTTATTTCAGTATGATGAAGCTTATATTAAATTTAAATTTTCACTATACCTCCCCTTTAAACATGTGAACATGATACGATTTGTTCTGTTGTATTTTACATTTCTTATTTATTGAGCATGGTTCGTTGGTGACTTTTACTGCTCCAGATACAACGATTAGCTAAATATAGGGCTATGGAAATATAGACTTGGTAGGGAGTCATGCAAGGACACAGCTGAGCCAGTGAATTGACAAAAATCTTGAAACAAAATCCTCTATTTAGATCCAGTGAGGCAAATTCTTGCCTTGTTTTATTCTTAATTAGGACAGTGAGACAAGAAAAAGACCTTTTTTTCCCATCACTCTACCTGTTTGGGAGTATGAAGAAGTTCCTGAGCCGTTGAGGTTGCAACAAATGCCTTGTTATTTGCTGCGCTGGACTGAAGGAAGAGTGACAGTCCGGAGACAAGCTGCACTCCCAGGTCTGTTATTGTCACTTTGTCATCCAGGACTGTCACTGTCTTTTCTGCCAGGATGGAATCAGAAAGAGGGGACATCACCTTCAACAAACAAAGAAACTGATTTAATAATAAGAAACCATATCCATAATTTATACACTGTTTTCTGCTGAGCAACCTAGCTACAATAGAATGCATTAAAAAAAATATTTATGTCTATGTATATATATATATATATATATATAATAAAAACAATATATAAAAGCATTAACTGTGTATACTGGCTCATCCTGCAATTTAAAGAGTGATTTAATGATTTTCAGTTATATTCATCAAATATAACATTTTAGGGCACTCTGTCAATATGTAAAACAATATGGATATATATTTTCATTATTGTTAGCCTCACTTTAATGAGACAAATTCTCCCCAGATTTCTTAATTACCAGGGCCCTTTAAATGTCTCCCCTCCTTTTCTCTTTTAAAAAACTGTCTACCTAAAGTCTTGATAATATGATATAGTTTGGCAGCATGACTTTCTGTTCTGTTTGCCAACATAAGGGGTCATTTATGACTTATGAGACATTGAGCAAAGCACAATAAACAGGTTCAAATTGGAACACATGGACCATCCCAATGACTATAGTGCTGCCTTCATTCAGCAACACTATATTCATGAGGTGGGTGGAGGGATGAAGGAATATATGTAATACCACCCTTCAAGCCCCATCCTGTAATTTGTGTTATTCAAATAGCAAGTTAAGAAATCCAGTGTCGGACTGGGACACCAGGGGCCCACTCAAAAACCTTAGACTAGGGGCCCACCATAAAACCTTAGACCAGGGGCCCACTCTCAGTACTAATATTCTTCCTCTTCTCAATCAACCTCTATTCTCCTAGTCTGTTTTCTTTACATAATTTAATCAATTATTCCATCTATTTAGCCTCCTTTTTCTCTTAGAAATAGGGAATGGCCATGAAATAGGCCAAAAATTTAGCAGCATGCGGGCCCCCTGACACCTGGACCCACCGGGAGTTTTCCTGGTATCTAGGTGGGCCAGTCCGACACGGTAAAGTAAGCAGGCCCCTTTTGTGATCTTGCCCCCAGTCATCATAAGAAAGTTTGCTTTTCTAATGCACTAGCTAGTGCAAATAGAAGCAATGCATAAACATAATTGTTGAGGCTGAAAAAAAGTCATACCCAGTTGTTCTTAGATAATAAATAAAACATTTAGATAGATTTAGATAATAGATATTTTCTTAAGTTGGGAAAGTAATATAAAATCTATACTGACAAAATAGCTGACCATTAAGCTGGGTCACCATTGTACTATATGTTTTAATACTATTTAACTTGCAAAAAACTAATGTTATCTGATTCATATTTCCCAGCATTTCCAGTATTTCCTATACAGTTTAGGATGTCCTTCAGTGCAAGGCCATGGAGAGCCCCTTTAAGCAGTTTACTGAAAAGTCATGCACAAAATGGTTTAGATCACTCACAAGAAAGGGTCAAGAGTGATCCAAAACATGGTTAAACATATTAGGGTCTCTAAAATAAACTCTCTTTCCTTTTGAAAATATTTATGCAACACATATATTAAGATACAATATATATATACTAAGATGCTCCACTTGAGAATAATAAGCATGGTATGTGAGGCAACACTCATTTACAATTTATGTATGAGAGGGCATCAGCATGCCTGGTTTAAATGCTATGAAATCCCTATTGGAAAATTAGTATTAAAAATGTTCATTTATTATTTACCATTTAATTGCTTTAACTTGGCTCACAAATGAGTTATAATGAGGCATTTATTGTAAAAGGCTTATTTTTAAACCAAAATGTTAAGCATTTACAATTACGAATTGAAGTCAATAATGAAAACCTGGCACTAATACATTGTTAATCTGTAGATGAGGCTGAAAAATAAAAAGAACACCCCAAAGCTGTGCATCACATTGTTTAAGTGCCTATGATACCCAACCCTTCGTTAACTACTTAAGTTCGACCCTTTGGTAATATATTTTATGTAATGTGTATTGTAAAGTTTTGGGGTGAAATGGTATAAAATATACTTTAATACTGAACAAATGTAATGCTAATTTATATGCATAAATCACATGAAATCATGAAAAAGTATCAACGTAATTTAGAAATTCTTTGGAAAACTTCTCTTGACAACTCTCTTCTATAAGTTTTCCACATTTTTGCCCAACATACTGTATACAATTGTAAAAATTCCCCATTCTACCTGTATGGTAGTCATGCCAACCTCCCGGCCAATCAGTAGCCTTCCATCTTGTAGTTTTGCAACATGTGGCTCCTCCAGTTTCATGAAGTCTGTGACCAGGTCTGTGACATCAAACTGCCAATCAGATCCTAACAAGAATACAAGCTGCCCCAGAGGGTCAGAATCTTCAGCCACAAATTGAGTGAGAACTCGGACTGTTGCATGTTGGTACTGCAGGGAACACCCCCTTCCTCTGCGTTCATCCTCATCTTCATCATCGCTGTCTCTGGTTGGTCTTAACAAATTAAAAATTGGCTGTGACTTATAGCTATGCTAAGATGACTACATATTGGGTTGATGTGATAATAGGTGCACAATTTGGTACTGGTCTAGTTACATATAACAGGCCAGTTGTTTGAAAACAGACATCCATTTGCTATGGACTATTAGTGGCCTTTTTATTAAGGGGCACATTTACTTTGCTCTAGTGAAGGAATAGAATAAAAAAAACTTCGAATTTCGAATGTTTTTTTGGCTACTTCGACCATCGAATTGGCTACTTCGACTTCAAATCAAACGATTCGAACTAAAAATCATTTGAATATTTGACCATTCGATAGTCGAAGTACTGTCTCTTTAAAAAAAACTTTGACCCCCTGCTTCGCCACCTAAAACCTACCGAACCTCAATGTTAGCCTATGGGGAAGGTCCCCATAGGCTTTCTAAGGAAAAATCGTTCGAACAATTGATTAAAATCCTTCAAAACGTACGATTCGAAAGATTTAATCATTCGATCGACGATTTTATATTCGATCATTTGATCGAACTAATTGCAGTAAATCCTTCGACTTCGATATTCGAAGTCGAAGGATTTACCTTCAGCAGTTGAATAACGAGGGTTAATTAACCCTCGATATTCAACCATATGTAAATCTGCCCCCTAATGTCACATTTTAGTGGTATTAGAACTTTTTGAAACTAAGATTAAACAAATTTTCTCTAAAACTACAAATGCCATGAAAGTTATTAAAAGATCCAAATATAAAAAGTACAAACGGAAAAACAAATTCTGAACAATGCACTAAAGACACAAAAAAACTCTAATATCTCTAAAAATCTAAGCTTTTGGGACAATTACTAGAGACAAAAAAATCTAAAAACCTGAATGGCTTAAAAATGGTCCAATAGGATGAGCACAACTCCTATTGACTTCTATTTGACCTTGACTGCTTTTACTTGGTGAAGTTTTGGATTAGGAGTTTTTTGTGGTTTTTACATCTTAGAAATCTCAATTATTTTTGAGAAATAATAGAGAAATAATATTTTTTAGAGGAACAAATATGATTTGAGGAAAAAAAAAAGAAATCTGAATGTTATTTAATTACCCCCTTAGACTTTGGGCAACCGTTGTGCCTTTCCTTACATTTCCCTTACATACTAAGAACAAATGTTATGTAATGTACTGCATTGCACTTGCTTTGCCTAAAGCAACTGTACAGATTTTTGTACTTTTTTCTATGTCAGCAGGAAGACTTTTATTTATATAATTATAGCTCACACTCAGATAGCCTGTCATCATCTTTATCGATCAGTGTTGTGCCTTTAACGTAACTATTTGAGTGATCAAATTACTAGAAGAAACTAGATTCTAAATATATCTTTCTCTGTTGCTTCACATACAACAAAATTATAGCCTTCTCTGAAATTCTACAATAATAATTTAGTCCCATTCAATGCAAAACACCCACCTTCTATTTGCAATGATAGGCACTCTCCATCCTTTGATTTGACTGAGCTCGGTGTCAGATATATCTATCTGGAGAGGGAGTCTTGGAACCCAGATGGTAATCTGCAGAGGGGCACTCAGATACTGGTAGGTGAAGTTCACAATCACCCCAGCCTTGCCTTTCATTTCCTTGCCATTGACAAACACATAGTCACATCTGTCAGAAACCTGGAGAAAGGAATAATCATATAAGAAGTGACAATAATAAGCACTTGGATGTTTCACTGAAAGTCTATGGTACTATCTACTCTATATAAAGAGAGGTGTTTTTTAAAGAGAAGGTTTTATGTTTTGTCTCTAGTAAAGAGCCTGTTGTATGATATTGAACAATGTATAACACAGCCCATATAGTCATAAGGTTATGAGAGCCATGTCAGCATTAATACATTTTATTAGAATTCTTTGCAATAGGAATTGTTCAAGCAAAAACTGGCATATAAATTATTCAGGACTGTACTGCCCTAATAAAAACAGAAGGTGTTTCATATCTGCAAAGTCCACTTTTGTGACATAGAAGGAAAGGATATTCATTATATATCACTCCAGCTGTATCATGCCTGGCAAACTATTCAGGAAATTAAGGTTTGCATGGGAAAAACCATTAATATATGTCTTTGTAAAGACTCACTAATAATAGGAAGTGCTAATACAGGCTCACTGATAATATAATAATACAGTATGATAATGTATTACATATGTACTAAATAGGCGCTCCATTGAAATACTACAAGCACCTTGTTACAGTGCAATGCAGCAGATCATCTGAGATCCAATTAATGGAGCAATTCAAATCAACAGTTGGTTTCAAACCAGTTTCTTGCTTTCAGTGTCAAGACAGAATTGAAAAGAATGCGTTTCACAGTTTATTCAGTGAAAGAAATGTTCACATGGTGACATATTTTCTGCAAATTAATTTTCTCTGGAGAAGAATAAGAACAAAAAAATATTGGATTATTGGAAACGATACGAAAATGTTGTTGTTCCTTGTCAGTGGGAACTAGATCATATAATGCAAATCTGTCACACCGCGGCTTTGCACATGATGCCTCTGACAAAAGCCGTGGGTTTGAACTTATTACAGTAACCTGGAGATTAAGCAGTATTTTCATCAACAAAATTACAATATAAAGTGCATTTCCAAGCTTGCAATAAAAGAGGAACAAGCTGTTGGACTGCATCTCTTCTGCAGGCTGGTGGTGAGAGGTTGCCTCTTATTCTACACATTATTTATGGGGTACTTGGTATGTTATGCAAACTGAAGCCTTTGCATCTCTTCTCCGCTGAGTGTCTAATGAGATCTAGTTTCCAGCCAAGTAGAAAAACAGCATTAGTTAAAGGTGGACAGACCAATCAACACAACTTTCTGACAAGAGCGTCACCTCCACAGCAAAACATTGTGATAAGATAAGGAAGATGTCTGCTTTGTTCAGAGTTATTTTCGGAATATTGACACTAACTATATAAACCCTTTTTTTCATTGTGCCTGCACTCCTTGCCCAGGGGATTTTTCTTTTAATTCACAGCCGCATATCATATATCATACTGAACATACACGACAGATGTAGCTATATGATGCACTCTCGGGTCCATGCCTACATTTTTGGCCATGGTATTTAGAATATGACAATGGAATGTATGCCACTGTATGTATTGATTATTACACAGTATATATGTATAATATTCTTTATACAGTAAGTACTTGCTTGGAAAATGTTATTCCTACCCCCACTTAAAGGCTTGAAAAAATAGGCAATAAATAGTCCTTTTATCCAGAATGCTAAGAACCTGGGGTTTTCTGGATAATGGATCTTTTTGAAAATTGGATCTTCATACCTTAAGTCTACTAGACTTAAATAAAACCAATAGGCTGGTTTTGCTTTTACTAAGGATTCATTATATCTTAGTTTGGATCAAGTACAAGGAACCACTTTATTAAAAAGGAAATCATTTTTAAAAATGTGTATTATTTGGATAAAATAGAGTCTATGGGAGACAGCCTTTCCATAATTTGTAGCTTCCCAGATACCTGTATTATAGCATTTTAAAAGGGCTATAGCTGGATTCCCTTTTGGTATGGTCAACTACAATGAAATGTTATACAGTCAGGGCTAATTTTTCTTTGGAAAGCTCCTAAAATAAACTGTATATATTAGTAAAGACAGTAATAGAAAATATATATAAAGTCAAGCATAACTGAAACTATCTTATACAATATCCATTAATGGCATTTCAGCTCTGTTTACCTACCTATCTATAATGGAAACCAAAAAAATGACAACTGTGCAGAAACAAATGCACGTATAGTAATAGGAAAAAATAGAAACCATTAAAAACATGTATCTGTCAGTTAATGTAGTATAAAAAGTGCTGAGCAGAATGCGTAAGTATAAAATATATATATTCCCTAAATGACAAATGCCGCTGTCTGAACATATCTGGACTATATTATCTCCTGAAATTGAGTTTACTGTTTATTTGACGTATTTACAGTATACAGCTTGACAGTAATGCAAGCTCTGTGTTTCTCCTCTCAGCCTTGCATTTTGCCTACTACTCATTTACAACTAAAACAAGGTTTGTTAGGAGCAACACAGAAGCATTAACTTGCACTTATAAGTGAGAAAGCATTATTTTTACAACTTAGTGTTGAAATAATACTGAATTAAAGTGGTAAAATGGACATTATGTATATGCTGAAGATCCTTTGTAATCTGTGCTTTAATTATGAGTACTAATAGTACCTATTGAGAAATCACATTACAGGCAAGGAAAACATCCTCGATTGAAATAGCTGAAGTAATGAAAAAGGCTGATCCCCTGTGTGCAAATATGGCTGCTTCTACATCTTTGACTTTTAGGAAGTCCCCAAGGACCGATTAATACAATTCTGCACACAAGTAAAAACAAAAAACAAATACAAATTTTTTTTTCGAAGTCCAAGTATAAAAAATAAAGTATATAAAAAATTATATTTAGCCAGGAATTTTTTTTATCTTCATTGTCTCTCCTGATGTGATTTCCAAGGATTCTTATGACTGTATCATTTATATTTGAACCATTACCATGTTTCTATAAGAGATAATTCTCCTGCTCCATGTACTGTAAAACACTGTAATTTTCAGTAAACAAATAAAATGGGAATTATTTCTCAAAATCCAAAAATTTCTGGTAAAAGAATCCGACCAAATCCGCACTGATTTTTTCCCCTTGTGTATCAATACATTTTTTCCGAAAATTTCTGTGCGGAGAAAAAACTCGATAAAATCGTGAAAAGAATTTGAATCGTAGAATTTTTCAGATTTAATGCCTGAAACCTCAGATTTTTTTGGACTATTGCCCGAAAACAAGGAAATTTTGGATTATTGCACAAAACCCAGTGCAGATCAGGATATCTTCAGGACTCCTTCCATTGACTTCTACATGAACTTGCCAGGTCTGAGTTGGAGTACTTTTTTATTCTGACTTTTTACACCCTCAGGATTTATAGTTAAAAAAAGCTAATTTCTTCTAATTCTTCTTCTTTTTTTTTTTTTTAAGTTTTTGGCATTTGGACTTTAATAAATAACCCCGATGTGTTTATTATTTATGCACTCTAGGGCCTCTTGTCTATAAATCATTCTTGCTTATAATCCATTACATATTTTGCATATGAATAAGCTTCTTCATCGAGCCTCCTGATATTGAATTAGGCAAGTCACATGCCTTCCTTTTGATTGACACTTTGTCTTGGCTACATACGGACATCCTGGATCAACACATGGGTCAGAAAGGGGGCAGACACCTTAGGTAAGATGCAGAGCTCTCAGAAGATCTGCATTTGTTTGTTGAATTGTCTTTATGTGGCATGATAAAATATGAATTAGAAACCATATGAATAATACACAGTAATAATGAAAAAAATATTGCTCAATATATTAGCACTTGAGAAAACAAAAGCAAATACATTCTGTCGCTCTTAATGGGAATAACTTACTGTTTTCAATCTTATTAAGCAAGACTCTGCGTTCAGACATTTCATTTGCTATTTTATAAAAAAAAAAGTAACTGAATTCAGACGAGTATATTTGGCTCATAATTCTTCAAGATTACATTGTATGGCATGAACAAAGCATTTAATAAGATCATATACAGATATATATTTATCGTTAATGAAATTAAATGCATTTTCCCTGTTTATGGTCCTAACTTATAACACGGTCCATGAAAAGTACAATGAGTAGAATGAAAAGAAATGGAGAAGATTTAAATGTCAGTTCTCGCTTGAAATAAATGGAGTAAAAGCCATGCAGATAGCTACTTAAGTTCTAAAAGTGACATTTTAAACAAGATAGAACTGCTTACATTTATTAGTTGATAAATACAAAAATCAGATGCAGATTTTATTAAAACACTTGCTGTCATTTTTTTTCTTTGTTTTTGTGTTGTTTCTTTCAGAACAGGGTCGATGTAACTGTTATATTTACCAAAAAAAAAGCAGCAACATTATCTAGGATAGAAATAATACTTGTCTGAACATGCCTGAAAATGACAATTCACCTGTTCTTCCAGGACATTGTCCAGACTCACAGAGGAGTGAATGTTATTGAAATTCATAGAACTGTTAGAATACTGTCCCCGCTCTTGTCACTAAACACAGATAGTATCTAATTTCTATTACCACCAGCATATTAAGCCCACAGGCATGTCTTCCCATTGAGCTAGCTATTAGTTTTGTTTTTTTACTCTACACAAACAATTAATGCATTCTAGAAATAAGCATTTCTCTCCCCTAAACAAACACAATGTTGAATAACTAATAAGCAAATTCATGTCATGGATTATTTAATGCTTGCAAGTTTGTACTGTGGAGAGTACTATATCAGATCACTCTTTTATGTATGTATGTATGTATGTATAATACACAAAAGCCATGAATATCCTGTGAATTATATCCTTATAAACGGTGAGTTCTGATGTCATCAGTTATAAACGGTGAGTTCTGATGTCATTTCTGTCACATAACTCACTGAAATTCGTGTATTATAATAAATAAAGTACCCCCAGTTGCAAAATATGAGGATATTAGAAGTTACCTCGGAGTTCCATGACCTGTATAAAAACACGAGGCCGAAGGCCTCGTGTTTTTATATGGTCATGAAACTCCTCGGTAACTTATAATATCCTTATATTTTGCAAAAGGGGTACTTTATTCACTATATGTATGCTGTGTTTACAAAGTTACCCCACTTACCCTCATTAAGCTTTATAGATATTTCTAACCCAACCCAAGTTAAGGTCACATGGTTATTATTAAGGATAAAAAATATCCAGGGTACTGAGTGAAAAAGCAATTTTACTCCTCTTATTCCAAGACTATGGATTATAGGAGTATAGGGTTGCCACCTTTCCATGATTTAACCGGCCGTTCAAAAAAATGCTTGATGTCAATATTCTTAACAGGGAACAATGTTAAAAATATAGGATTACAGTATTTTTTTCCTTGAAAAAGTGCCAATGCTAGTGCAGGTATGTGATCAGTTATCCAGAATGCTCGGGACCTGTGGTTTTCTGGATAACTGATCTTTCTGTAATTTGGATCTTCATACCATTAGTCTACTAAAAAATCATTTAAACATTAAATAAGCCCAATAGGCTGGTTTTGCTTCCTATAATGATTAATGATATTAGTTGGGATCAAATACAAGCCACTGTTTTATTATTACAGAGAAAAAATAAATCATTTTAAAAAAAAATGGATTATTTGGATAAAGTGGAGTCTATGGGAGACAGCCTTTCCGTAATTTGAAGCATTCTGGATAACGGGTTTATGGTTTCTTCTTGAGGTGTATGAATGCAGAGACAGACTGTCTATAAATAGCAGACATACGTTTGGTGGAAATTAATCACAATTCTCACATAACTTGGTTATTTGTGCAATTTGAATTGACCCAAAATTATGTTGCAAATTCCCTCTAAAATATTTTTCTAGTCCTGCTAGTCTTAGCTCCACTATGCCAACCCCATTTCTTTTGCTTTTAATAAATTAACAAGCACTGGGGGGGTTGCTTGAAAATGGGATAATATAAAAAAATATAGAGCAGTAAAGCTTGTTTTTTTATCTTCCATTCCATAAAGTAGGGTGGCTCCATAATTTTCACTGCATGAAGAAACCATCAACCTTATATATAAATATATAGGAGGGAATTATGTTTAAAACTATTCATTCTATTTGTTTCTGATATAAGGTAAAAATAGTTGTGAAATAAAAAGTCAATTCTATTTAGCTTACATTACATTTCCCTCCACAAATCCAGTAAATCCTCTATACTGATTGGTTGCTATGGGTGATGGGTGACTTGACCATACAGACTGTCAGGAACAGTTCTATCAACATTCTTTTAATTAGTAATTAGAACATATTGTACTCCACTCAAACAAAAATGGGCCATGTAGATGACATTAGTAAATATGCAATTAGTATCAATTTATTTTTCACAATGTTTCCATTTATTAAACAGATGTACAGTATCTTTGGCTTCTGTGATTTACCAACAGCTACTCCCAATAAGCACTTCAACTGGTTTTCATGGTCTCTGATTCTAGCAACCATGGTGCTTTCTAAAACTTAGGGGCCGATTCACTAAATTCGAGTGAAGGATTCAAGTAAAAAAACTTCGAATTTTGAAGTATTTTTTGGGCTACTTCGACCATCGAATGGGCTACTTCGCCCTTCGACTACGACAACGACTACGAATCGAAGGATTCGAACTAAAAATCATTCGACTATTCGACCATTCGATAGTCGAAGTACCGTTTCTTTAAAAAAAACTTCGACCCCCTACTTCGGCAGATAAAAGCTACCAAAGTCAATGTTAGCCTATGGGGAAGGTCCCCATAAGCTTGCCTAAGTTTTTTTGATCGAAGGATATTCCTTCGATCGTTGGGTTTAAATCCTTTGAATCGTTCGATTCGAAGGATTTAATCGTTTGATCGAAGGAATAATCCTTCGATCGTACGATTGTAGCATTTGCGCTAAATCCTTCGACTTCGATATTCGAAGTCAAAGGATTTCAATTCCTAGTCGAATATCGAGGGTTTATTAACCCTCGATATTCGACCCATAGTGAATCAGCCCCTTACTGTTCTTTGTACACCATTTGTACATCATTTTGGTGGCCACTATCCTAAGTCTTCTTGTGCTTCAATCACTGCAAACCCACACTGTAAACTCTGTGTGCAATTGACGTATCATGTCTACAAAATTCTGTGTACACCACCATTTTTCAAAGACATGAAGCAAGCTCAGTATTTTATGCAAGGATGGACACAAATTGCTCTAAATTAGCTTAAGCTGCTCCTTTTCCCTTTACTTAGAATCGATTGACCATTAATATTCTTTCTGTTTTTATGAAGCATTAAATCTGTTTTATAAATGCTTCTACAAAGAGGGACAATACCATAAAGCAGACGAATTGGCATATTTCAAAACCCTTGTACTTTTCTGGCTGTGGCCTTCATTTAAAATGAAAAACCAAGTCATATAAATATACAAGCTGAACAGAAAAACAGCTTTGTAAAGTCATTGGTTAAAAATAAAATCCCTTCATTATTCTAGAGAATGACTTTAAGAAGAACAGCCAGGCCAACGGATAATGCCTTTAAGTAAAGAACAAGCACAAAAGAACTTTCCGGGAAAAAAATATCTTAGAATGTGACTGGAGTACTTACACTAAAATAACCTTGACTGCTTTTCTTATCCATATTCAATATGCAGTTTAAGAGATTTTGCTGGACCACAAATCCCCGTTGCTGTTGGAGGATGCTAGGAACTGTTTTGGTTATTTCTGTTTTGTTTTCAGGACTTACAGGTATTGTTGCACCAATATTGGTTTAACTGGACATATTTTGATGTCCAGTAATGTTATTGTAGCAGAAACTAAAACTATTAGGCTAGAAAATAATCTTGGCGAAGGTGTATTGTGCCTACCAGTAGTGATAGGCGAATTCTGATGTTGGTGACATTTGACGCACATTAGTCAATTTACGTCCGTTTACTTGTTGCCGGCTTCAGAATTGCCGCTGATGTTGGAATAGTCGTCTGTGTCAAAAATCTTTGATGCCGGTGAATTTTTGCAGCAAATTCACGAATTTATTCGCTGGAGGCGAATCGCGAAAATTTGATGTAAATTCACGCCTGCCGAATAAATTCGGTGCAAATTCTCATCTGTGGAATAAATTCGCCCATCACTACCTACCAGTACTAAATTCCCTGGTAGTTACATAGTTATAGTTAAATTGGGTTGAAAAAATACAAAGTCCATCAAGTTCAACCCCTCCAAATGAAAACCCAGCATCCATATAGACACCCCTCCCTACTTTTAATTAAATTCTATATACCCATACCTATACTAACTATAGAGCTTAGTATCACAATAGCCTTTGATATTATGTCTGTCCAAAAAATCATCCAAGCCATTCTTAAAGGCATTAACTGAATCAGCCATCACAACATCACCCGGCAGTGCATTCCACAACCTCACTGTCCTGACTGTAAAGAACCCCCTACGTTGCTTCAAATGAAAGTTCTTTTCTTCTAATCTAAAGGGGTGGCCTCTGGTACGGTGATCCACTTTATGGGTAAAAAGGTCCACTGCTATTTGTCTATAATGTCCTCGAATGTACTTGTAAAGTGCAATCATGTCCCCTCGCAAGCGCCTTTTTTCCAGAGAAAACAACCCCAACCTTCACAGTCTACCCTCATAATTTAAGTCTTCCATCCCTCTAACCAATTTAGTTGCACGTCTCTGCCCTCTCTCCAGCTCATTTATATCCCTCTTAAGGACTGTAGTCCAAAATTGCACTGCATACTCCAGATGAGCCTTACCAGGGACCTATAAAGAGGCATAATTATGTTTTCATCCCTTGAGTTAATGCCCTTTTTTATGCAAGACAGAACTTTATTTGCTTTAGTAGCCACAGAATGACACTGCCCAGAATTAGACAACGTGTTATCTACAAAGACCCCTAGATCCTTCTCATTTAAGGAAACTCCCAACACACTGCCATTAAGTGTATAACTTGCATTTATATTATTTTTGCCAAAGTGCATAACCTTGCATTTATCAACATTGAACCTCATTTTCCAGTTTGCTGCCCAGTTTTCCAATTTAGATAAATCACTCTGCAAAGTGGCAGCATCCTGCATGCAACCTATAGTTCTGCACAATTTACTATCATCTGCAAAAATAGAAACAGTGCTTTCAATGCCCACCTCCATGTCATTTATAAACAAGTTGAAAAGGAAGGGACCTAGTACCGATTCCTGCGGTACTCCACTAACAATACTGGTCCAATTAGAAAATGTTCCATTTACCAGCACTCTTTGTAGTCTATCTTTTAGCCAGCTCTCTATCCAGGTACAAATACTATGTTCCAGGCCAACATTCCTTAATTTATCCAGTAACCTTTTGTGTGGCACTGTATCAAATGCTTTAGCAAAGTCTAAGTAAATCACATCCACTGCCATCCCAGAATCAAGGTCTCTACTTACCTTCTCATAAAAAGAAATTAAGTTAGTCTGGCAAGATCTATTACGCATAAAACCATGCTGGCACAAACTCATAGTATTATGATTTGCTATGAAGTCCAGTATCTTATCCTTTATTAACCCTTCGAAAAGCTTTCCTAACACTGACGTCAGACTAACTGGCCTATAGTTTTGAGGCTGAGAAAGGGATCCTTAGCAATTCGCCAGTCTCTGGGCACTATGCCAGATCTCAATGAATCCTGAAAAATTAAGTAAAGAGGTTTGGCAATCACAGAGCTAAGCTTGCTAATTACCCTGGGATGAATACCATCTGGCCCCAGACCTTTGTTAATCATAACGTGTTCTAGTCTCTTTTGAATTTCTTCATGTGTGAACCATGCATTATTAGTTGTATTAATAGAATTGGTACTATTAAGAAGGAAACCTTCACTTACTGGTTCCTCATTTGTGTAGACAGATGAAAAATATGAGTTCAGAATCTGCGATTTTATTTTGTTTTCATCAACCAGCTGGTAGGGATGAACTTTTTAAAGAGGGGGCATGATTAGAAAGCTGTTTCATTTTATAAACTTGCTATCGAACGGAAGAGTGGGTGTAGAGCAACCTCCAAAAAAATGTATTTTATTTCAATACCATATTTGTTCCAGGTTCTTGATACTGGAGTTTCTTCATCATTTATCAGATCTTTACAGAATAACTGCCCACTGTGCCCTTTCCTATGAGAAATGAGAAGTATACCTTAACCATGGCTGGTTGCAGATAGGTGATAAATTGTGATGGGCGAATCTGATAACTTTTGCTTTGCCAAAAAATCACGAAACAGCGAAAATTTGCCAAAATACATTAATGTCTATGGGCGTCAAACTGCAAATGCATCACGAGCAACAATTTTTTTACCCATTGAAGTCTATGGGCGTCATTTTTGCCGTGAAATGCTGCAGAAAAATTTTGATCATCACTAGTGATAAATACTGGTTCTCAATAATACCTCAATAAATGTTGATATCCTATAATTTCAGAGTTTTTTGTTTTTTTGAATATTGAATCATTTCTTAATTTATTACCATGAATCCACCATGAGGATATACAGTAATGAGCCTCTCACTGCACCTCAGTAATGAAAAGCTAGAATAAAATGTTTTATGAAACCGTTCTTGATTAAACACAATTTTAAACAAAAAACCTAGTTACTCAGAATCTACTCAGTCTTTAAAGTTGATTAAAGGACCAGTTACATCAAATTTTTTTTTTAAAAAAAAAAAACACCAACACAAATTATACTTTAAAAAAGCAAAGTCTTTATTAAGAAATAACTAACAGAAACTCAGCTTCCTGACTTCTACAGAAAAGGCGAAAGAGCGACGATCCATTGAGCGGCGCTTGATTTCTCCTCCCTGGCTCTCTGCTGCTGGATCCTTTAGCTGCCGAATTCTGTGCTTTCTGTAGTGCAGCGGTGCTTCCAGCATGAACTTTCTGCAGATCTGCAGTACCATTGTTCCTATGAGGCCGTGATCTCTTTCTCACTGCTGTACAGGCTCAGGCACTGCTCCCCAAAGCCTTGCTCACCGGTTCCAGCCGCAGTGCAATTACCAACACCCCCCAAGGCGCCTCCTGCATTCGCTCATTATCCCAGATGTATGGTTACAGGACGGGAAGGTCCGAACATTAAAAGCCGGCTCTGGATGCTGCTGCCCTTCACCTCTTGAGCTGGTTGATCTCTTACTGCTCCCCCTGCGCACCGGCACCGTGTCTTTCTCCCCTCTTGCTGGCTGCCCGGGAACTGACGTGACGTCAAAACAGGCATGTCTCCAGCAAACTTTTCAGCAGAAACTGAACATGGCAGGCCTTGGTATGTATGATAACCATTAAAAAGGGTACTGGTACAATATATATGGGACAAAGCTGAAGGTAGAATTTTGTTACAGAATATATTAATATATTTTATAATTTATAATAAAGATGCTGATTTCCTAGAATTTAGTTATTATTTAAAATGCCTTCACCACCACAAATCCTTTTATTTTGCTCTTTTTGCAGCAAGGTGTGTTTAGCTGAATACTTTAACTGTCATATTATTGCAGAGAAATCAGGAAATCAGCTATCAAACAGACATTTTCTGCTGCAAAAAGCTGTCCCATCCCCATACTTCCCATCCTTATAGATGTCCCTGTTTAGGGTTGCCACCTCACCTCTTTAACACCGAGCACATATGGAATCCACAGCCTACCTGGCTAATTAACAATTTATTTAGATGCACAATACATGACTGCACATAAATAAGTTTAGAGTGCAGCATGCATCTAAATGAATTGCTAATTAGTAATTAGCCATGCAGGTGGTGGATTCCATTTGTGTTCGGTTTTAAGGGGGTGAAGTGGCAACCCTATCCCTGTCCCTTACGTCCCATCCTTTTAGATGTCCCTGTCCCATGCTTCCCATCCTTATAGATGGTAGTTGTCCTGTAGTTACAGCACATACCTCAGCCTATATAATGTGTACTGTACAAAAGCAGTATTACTTAAACTAAAATTATGTTTTAACTTGACAGCTGAATGGATCCATGGAGACAGGACAGAGGCTCCAGAGCCAACAGAAGCTCCCGAGCCAGCAGAACTGGCTGCGCTCCTCCCCAGGAAGGCCTGGCTCCTGCAGCACCTCCCCAACTAGCAAGGGACCATGGAGATATTTTATTCATGCTGGTCCTGAAGGTCAACAGACTGAGGCAGGAGATAGTGGAAATTAGTAGGATTATCCTCAGCATGAAGGGCAGCCCTCCTCCTCCTCCTCCTGTACTTAACTAATTGTTGTTACTAAGCACAATTGTGTTTTCTATTTTTATATATTAAAATAGTTTTTTGCATTTCATCTATATTTGGATTTTTCTTTCTTTTAGCTACTTAGATAGTATTTCAATTCGTTTGGATTATTAACATACCATGACTAATCTCAGTCTCAGTCATGTAACATAGTATTTCAGATTCAATACACTTTAAACATAAATATACTATATGGTTCATTCATTTTAATTTGGGTTACAAAGCACCAGATACTAGCTGTACAGATGGTACGTTTTGGTTAAACAGCAATATAAAATAATAGTAGATACCATTACCAGTTGAGCAGAGGTAATGAAAAAAATCACAGACATGAACTGGCAAAATGGAAGCCTTTTTTACTTTGAAAAAACACTTGTAGCTTAGCAGATAAGAGGTTCTCTAGCAATATAGGGCACGTGTGTAGTCAAATCAGTTTCGCTAATTTTTCATAGTTTTGTGAATTTTTTTAGTGAAACGCAAGAGTTTCGCCCATCACTATTTATGCATTAGTAAAAAAGTCTTGTCCAACATACAGAAATTAACACTTCTCTGATATCACAAACACTTAGGGGCCAATTCACCAAGCTCGAGTGAAGGATTCGAAGTGAAAAAAACGTTGAATTTCGAAGTGTTTTTTTGGCTACTTCGACCATCGAATGGGCTACTTCGACCTTCGTCTACGACTTCGAATCATTCGAACTAAGAATCGTTCGACTATTCGACCATTCGATGGTCGAAGTACTGTCTCTTTAAGAAAAAACTTCGACCCCCTAGTTCGCCACCTAAAAGCTACTGAACCCAATGTTCGCCTATGGGGAAGGTCCCCATAGGCTTGGCTACGTTTTTTTGGTCGAAGGATAATCCTTCTTTCGTTGGATTAAAATCCTTCGAATCGTTCGATTCGAAGGATTTAATCGTTCGATCAAACAATTATTCCTTCGATCGTTCGATCGAAGTATTTGCGCAAAATCCTTAGACTTCGATATTCGAAGTCGAAGGATTTTCATGCCCTGTCGAATATCGAGGGTTAATTAACCCTCAATATTCGACCCTTGATGAATTTGCCCTTTAGTGTTACAGATGGGTATGTTTACAATAGCAGCCTGTGTAAGTAATATCATAGACTTAATAAGCGCTGTGCTAATTTTAAACCCTACAATCTGTCTCCCTAAGCTGGGAAGCCATTGCAGGTCTATAGTGCTCTGAGTCCTGATGCTCAATCCATCTGAAATATTCCTATTATGTTCTGCTGAAGCTTTAGTTTGAATTCTGGAATGCAAAATGACTGAGTAGATATTTAGCTGTTAATCGGAGCATCTGAGACACGTTTGAGGTGTTTAGGCACTTTTTCAGTATCTGCTAGTCCCTGCTTTTCTCATTAACAGCTGCATGGAGGAAGCAATTATATCAATAAATACAGAGAAAAACTTAGGCCAAAAACAGTGATAATGCTTTCCCTGGAACAGTCAGTAGGAACAAGCAGATTAGAAGATTAAAAAATAAACACAGTTAAAATATATTTTAGCATCACATCCTATAAAAAGCTAAACAGAGGAGTGCAAAAAGGGAAAAAACGAGTGGGCATATTTGCAGCAGTAGAGTAACCCATAGCAACAAATCAGCAATTAAACTTGGTTCAGTCTGCTAGAAGAATAATGAAAGTAAACATCTAATTGATTGATATCAGTTATTGCACTAGAGGCAAAACTGCTCTTATAGTAGCCCCAGTACTTATACCAGTGCTTATATTGTTACATTTACTACATTACTTATCAGTGTACTTACACCTCATTTACCTCTTTCTTTATTTCTTAGCTCAGTTATAATAGGAATGGGTAAATATGTGGAAATGTGTGTAAACCTAATAATAAGTAAAATATTGATTATAGAATAATTTGACAAAAAAACTGGATACATGCTACAATGCTCGTGACATGCATTGGGTAAATATATATATATATAAAAAAAAAATAAACTTATTCTTTCATGTCATGTGATCTCCAGTAACTGAATTTCCCCTGACAACGGTGTAATTCTAACGTCATGTGATTTTAAGGGTTCAGATTTCTTTCAGCCATGTACTTTGAATACTGATTCTTGATGCTGGCACTGTCCACTGGGCATTAAGATGGAAAGCTTAAGAGATTCCCCTTGTCAGAGTTTAACATACTATAACTCATAGACGGTACAATTTAACATTAAAAAAAAAAAAACAAAGTTGTGCTCACCACTAGTGATAAACTAAACTGTCCCATTTCGCTTCCCCGAAAAATTAAAAAAACTCAAAAAATTTGTAAAACGGAAAAAAATTTGTCAAAAGCATTGAAGTCAATCATTGTCAAAATGTATTTTACATGCAACAATTTTTACGTGCGCAACAATATTTTCTCACTCCAAAAGCATTAAGTCTCACTCCAAAAGTCAATGTTTTTTTTTGTTGTGGCGACTTTTTTGTTTCTGCGACAATTTTGTCTTGGCGACTTTTTTGTCTCAGCGATATTTTTGTCCAAATGTATTGGGCATGAACAAAAATTTAACACGCACGCAACTTTTTTGTCGCACGAAATTTACCCCTACAAATTTGTGCCCCAGATTCCCCAAAAAAAGTCTCAGGTGGTATGTAATTTTGCTGCAAATCCATGCCTGGCGAATACATTTGCTCATTAATATTCACCACTAAACAATTTAAAACAATGAAACTGTTCTGAAATACAGCATATGGACAAACAATCCCTGTTTTGTAATGGGAGGGCATTCTTTGATAGCTTAATGCACAAACCCCCATATGCAATAAAAGGCACCAAGTTTGCCCAGGAGCAGTATCGCCCATGTTTCTCCATTTTCTGTTTTATATTTCACCCATATTTCATTATGCAACAATAAGGGGCAGATTTACATAGGGTCGAATATCGAGGGTTAATTAACCCTCGATATTTGACTGTCGAAGTTAAATCCTTCGACTTCGGATTTTAATTCATCGATCGAACGTTTTTCCTTCAATCAAAAAAACATTAGAAAGCCTATGGGGACTTGAGTAGGATTTAGGTGGCGAAGTAGGGGGTCGAAGTTTTTTTTAAAGAGACAGTATTCGACTATAGAATGGTCGAATAGTCGAACAATTTTTAGTTTGAATCGTTCAATTCGAAGTCAAAGTCGTAGTCGAAGGTCGAAGTAGCCAATTCGATGGTCGAAGTAGCCAAAAAAAAACATTAGAAATTCAACGTTTTTTTCCTTCTATTCCTTCACTCGAGCTAAGTAAATGGGCCCCTTAGTGAACTTCCTCAAATGTTTTCTTCTGTCATAAATAAAATAATCA
Source organism: Xenopus laevis (assembly GCF_017654675.1). Classification (NCBI taxonomy): domain Eukaryota; kingdom Metazoa; phylum Chordata; class Amphibia; order Anura; family Pipidae; genus Xenopus; species Xenopus laevis. The sequence goes on from NC_054371.1 coordinate 172,736,256, forward strand.
TGTAATTAACAGTTCTCAATGGAAGCTTCCTGTCCAGTTATCCCAAACCCAACTTTTGGCATGTGCCTGGTATGAAGACAAGTGTGTGCCCTTGTCATGTGTGGATACATTTTGTTGTTTGCTGATTTAGATATAGACATAGCATCCACGGGTAGAAAAGAAGACAGATTAGTAAATGAAAGGTGTATTTGAGAATCTGCAAATAAGAGGGGAAATGAAAAACAAAACAGATATATTTTATATTATGCTACAGAATGGATAAACAATTTAGGTCCCATTGTGAGTGAGTGTGTTTGGCTGTGTCTCCATAGAACATATAAATATTGAACAAATTCTATAATAATATAGCATTGTTAATGTTATGGCAGAATAACATTTTAAGCATCCCAAACCTTTCAGGAAGATGAACATATTAGACTTGCACACTGATAAGGATCCCAATGGTCTCTATACACTTGGACCTTCACTGGTGGCTGACACTCTTCTTACACCCCTTTTCCTGCCCTATTGAATTTTTAGTTTGTTAACTCATGTGCAAAAATTCAATTACTTATATGAGAAGAAAAAAATATTTATATCTAGAGAGTCTTAATCACAGCCAAGGAGTTGTACACAACAAAACGTAGATTAACCAGAAGTCAAACTCAACATACAGTATGTTCTATTTGACAGAATAAATTGACATACAGTATGTACTATAGCTAACACAATGTTGTTTCTAACTACTATGTGACAACCTTACAGGTTCCTTTTGCCACCATTAAACACAGAGTTTTGTCAAAATGTCACAATGTCTTACACTAAATCCATTATTGTCATTTTGAGTTTCACATGGTTCATTTGTTCTCATCTAGCTACAAGTCAAAAACACATGCATTATTTTCCTGGCTGATTTAAATTATATTTTAACTTTAAAAGAAAAGTTTTGTGCAGTATGCATATTATAAGGGGATGGAAATAGGTTCAAAACAACCAAGCAACTTAACGCTAACTCCCACATATAACCATCAAGATCATCAGCCATCAGAATTGCATTATTTTTCTAATTTCAGTTGGACTTTTCCCAATTCTTTTCACTATGAAGGGCTGCTGATGAGAAATAAAAGCATCCATAAAAGACATGAACAATGTTTAAATACTTGATTCACTATGTTGTCGGTTTGGCACCCAATAAACACATTTATAATTCTTCTGACTGCTGGCAACTATAATATTTTAGGTATTACAGAAAGCATAGATAGTGCTGAAAATTGAACAAGTGCCATTATCCAGCAAAAGATACCTAAAAAACACATAACTGGAGGTCTATAGCTTGAACATACATGTGCTAAAAGCAGTGTACAACATGTTTGCTTTTTATTGCTGTATCCCTATAAAGAGTCATAAAGGATGTAAGACTTGAGGACTGCAGGGTGAATACAGGTATGGGACCTGTTATCCGGAATGCTTGGGACCTGGGGTTTTCCAGTTAACGGATCTTTCCGTAATTTGGGTCTTCAAGCCTTAAGTCTACTAGAAATTCATTTAAACATTAAATAAATCCAATTGGCTGGTTTTGTCTCCAATAAGGATTAATTATATATTAATTGGGATCAAGTACAAGCTACTGTTTTCTTCTTACAGAGAAAAAGATAATTTTTAAAAATTTGGATTATTTGGATAAAATGGAGTCTATGGGAGACAGCCATTCCGTAATTCGGAGCTTTCTGGATATCGGGTTTCCGGATAAGGGATCCTATACCGGTAATAGTGAGTTGAATGTTATTCACATCTATAAATAAAAAAGTTTATAAAAACTCTGTGATTTCTTTGTTCAGGGTTAAGACTCTTTGTGAGTTCAGAATCCACGGAGCTCATGTCAAATAAATGTATTCTTTCATCTCATGTGATCTCCAGTAACTGAATTTCCCCTGACAATGTTGTAATTCTAACGTCATGTGATTTTAAGGGTTCAGATTTCTTTCAGCCATGTACTTTGAATACTGATTATTGATGCTGGCACTGTCCACTGGGCATTAAGATGGAAAGCTTAAGAGATGTGGGGGGCAGTAGATGTGATCTATTTGATTTTGCCAAAGCGTTTGATACTCTGCCCCACAAACGACTGCTTTCTAAACTAAGGTCTGTTGGGCTTAATGAAGTCGTTTGCACGTGGATAGGAAACTGGCTACAGGATCGGGTACAGAGGGTGGTTGTTAATGGGACATTCTCTACTTGGAGTAAGGTTCTTAGTGGGGTCCCCAGGGCTCAGTATTGGGTCCACTTTTATTTAACTTGTTCATTAATGACTTAGGGGAGGGTGTTGTAAGTAATGTATCAGTGTTTGCAGATGACACAAAATTATCCAGCCCAATTAATTCCATCCAGGATGCGACATCCTTGTAACACGATCTTGACGAACTGCCAATCTGGGCAGCTAAGTGGCAAATGAGATTCAATGTTGATAAATGTAAAGTCATGCACCTGGGATGTAAAAATATCCAAGCCACTTGTAACCTAAATGGTACTGCACTAGGCAAATCCATTATGGAAAAGGATCTTGGAGTCCTTAGAATTTATAAACTTGGCTGTAGCAAGCAATGCCAGTCGGCAGCATCAAGGGCAAATAAGGTCTTGAGCTGTATTAAAAGGGGCATAGAGTCAAGGGAGGAGGGGGTCATTCTTCCACTGTATAGAGCACTTGTAAGGCCCCATCTAGAATATGCCGTACAGTTTTGGTCTCCATCACTCAAACAGGACATTATTGTATTAGAGAGGGTACAGAGAAGGGCAACTAAGCTGGTAAAAGATATTGAAAATCTTAGATATGAGGAAAGACTGGCCAAATTGGGGATGTTCACGCTGGAGAAGACTCGCTTAAGGGGTGATATGATAACTATGTATAAATATATAAGGGGATCATATAATAATCTCTCTAATGCTTTATTTACCAGTAGGTCTTTCCAGCTGACACGAGGTCACCCATTCCGATTAGAAGAAAAGAGGTTCCTCCTAAATATTTGGAAGGGGTTTTTTACAGTGAGAGCTGTGAAGATGTGGAATTCTCTCCCTGAATCAGTTGTACTGGCTGATACATTAGATAACTTTAAGAAGGGGTTGGATAGCTTTTTAGCAAGTAAGGGAATACAGTGTTATGGGAAATAGCTCAGGAAGGAATTTTTCCCCCTCTAAGGCAAATTGGAGAGGCTTCAGATGGGTTTTTTGCCTTCCTCTGGATCAACTGGCAGATAGGTAGTTAATAAAAAAAAAAAAGGTTGAACTCGATGGACATGTGTCTTTTTTCAACCTTATTTACTATGTTACTATGTTACTATGTATTCCCCTTGTCAGAGTTTAGCGTATACTATAACTCATAGACAGTACAATTTAACATTCAAAAAAAAAAGCAAAGTTGTGCTCACCACTAGTGATGAACTGAACTGTCCCATTTCGCTTCCCCGAAAAAATTAAAAAAACTCAAAAATTTGTAAAACTTTGTCAAAAGCATTGAAGTCAATCGGTGTCAAAATTTATTTTGCATGCAACAATTTTTACTTGCGCAACAATATTTTCTCACTCCAAAAGCATTCAAGTCAAAGGGGTTTTTTCTAGTGGCGAGTTTTTTGTTTCTGCGACAATTTTGTCTTGGTGACTTTTTTGTCTCAGTGACAATTTTGTCCAAATGTATTGGGCATCAACAAAAATTTAACACGCACGCAACTTTTTTGCGGTGTGGTCAAAGTATGTAATTTTGCTGCAAATCCATGCCTGGTGAATACATTTGCTCATTAATATTCACCACTAAACAATTTAGTGGAACAATGAAACTGTTCTGAAATACAGCACATGGACAAACAATCCCTGTTTTGTAATGGGAGGGCATTCTTTGATAGCTTAATGCACAAACCCCCATATGCAATAAAAGGCACCAAGTTTGCCCAGGAGCAGTAACATGTAGTAACTAATAGGAGCTTTGCTTTTAAACAGGTGTCCAGTAAATTCTATCTTCTGATTGGTTGCTATGGGTTACTGCTCCTGGGCAAACTTAGTGCCTTTTACTACATAAACCCCCTTATGTCTTAACATCCTTGATAATGGGTTTAATGCAGAACACCTCTTGTATTTGTCTATATGCATTCTTACTATTTAAATGAATATTGATCAAATGCAGATAGAAAGGGAGATTTGATCTAATTTTTTTTTCACAATACAACAAAAATGATTTTACCAAAGATCCTGTGTGCGTGGCAGGTATACACAGAATTTTATCATTAGTGAATTCTGTAAAATGAAAAATGTGTTTGTTCTAAAATGATATTGACCTGTATTTTTGCAGCAGACATATTGAACTGTTGTGATTATAACTTGTCAGGGTTGCTGTACGCACATGCCTTGCTATAGCAAAAGATCAAGTGTCTGTTTAAATTAAAGCATCTTCACTTTTACTTTTATGTTCTACTGCATATTTTCAATCATCATATTTTTTTATCAAAGCATAAATTGTTATAATGATGGGAACTATTATTTGTGGGCTGCATGTTCTGAGCGAGGCAAGGACTGAAATGTTCCAAGCCTCTGTGTGGAGCATTGCACTGCAGTTTCCTCATATCCCCAATCAAAAGGAACAAAACCACATAGAAAGGTCACTGAAATATAAATATATTTTCCTTAAGCTTTACTTTCTTAAATTGATAATGACTGTGATGAGAAAGGAATCAAAAATCATTCATCTGCTTTTGTAAAATATTTGTAGTTTCTATAACGAAGGCATTTTAATGCTTGTCCTAAAGGCACAAAAAATATGTCACTGGAGGAAACCAATTTGTTATACACAACAGTTAAAATATATATATAAAAAAAACCCATACCAAGAAATTACATACATTTTACAAAACACTGCTCTTATGTACTGTATTTTGTTTGTAGCGGCAGATTTAAAGCCCATTTCAAAGGAGATTGGGTTTTGTTTGCAAAATGGCTCATGCATTTGATTTATCTGTTTTAGGCTGTCACGGAGATGTGGCTTTACAGAAACTGTTTCACAAACTAGAAAATGTGTCTGCTTTAAAAAAAAACAGATGGTGCTCTGGGCTATCCAAAGGTTTCTTCAAGACTTATTTTTAGTTGGTAAACAGTGACACTTATAGCCCAACTTCTTGCCCCTTTTTTTATCTCAACCTCTCTATATTAAATGTCATTAAGGAGGTTATTTATCAATGGTCGAATGTTAGAATTTTTTATACCTCGAATGAACTCGCAACTCAAATTGTATTTTATTAAAGAAAAAACTTGAATGGAAAAAACCTGATTCTTTAAGTTCGAGTTGTGAAACCCAAAAACTCAAGTTAATCAAGTTTTCCAATGGAAAAAACTAGAATTGCTCGAATTATTCGAGTTTTTGGGCAAAACCCTCTGAAAAAAATGCAACCATCATGCAGGCCATTAAGATCTTCAAATGGTTCAAGGGACCATTGACTCCTACATGAAAGTTTTAGGTGGTGTATTTTCATATTAGAGCTATTTACAGGGTTGGGGTATATTAAGGGGGATATTTATCAAAGTCAGATTTTATCTCAACATTTTCTGCTACAAACTCCGATCAAATCCGCTCGGGTTTTTTACGCTTATTTATTATTACAGTTTCCCGAAAATTTGCTTTGTGGGAAAAAAATCAGATTTTCACGATTTTTTGGTTTTTTTCACTCGAAAACTCAGATTTATTATGCTCTTTGCCGTATTGCACGAAACCCAGTGCAGATCAAAAAATCTTTGGGATGTCTCCCATTGACTTTTATGCAACCTCGACAGGTCTGAGATGCTGTATTTTCTAATTTGGACTTTTCCATCCTCCGGGGGTTTAATAAATTCTGAATACATTTTCTAAAAGTCAGATTTTATAAAAAAAATACAAATCTTTTGGGATTTTGGCATTCTGAGCTTAGTAAATAACCCTCTAAATCTCCAAAAATTCTAACCCCAAAATGTGAGTTTTGATGAAAAAAATCAACTCGAAAACTCTTAATGAACTTGTCCTTTAAATGTCATTAGGCATTCCTTAATACCCTATCTTTGGAGAACCCATGTATTAGATAATAATATAGCTGGCATTTTCTAACCAAGAGCATTTAACAAAAATTTTTGATGACAAAGGTGCAGATTCATGAATGTTTGCTCCTATGGATTTGTTTAATTAGGCTCTAAACTCTTTTATTCTTGCATTTTGATGAATGTGCAAAGAGCAAAAATGCATGACAATCTATTCAAGAGCACAAAGATACTTGCATTAATTAGCACTTGATGACCAGCCATGGGACCTTCCCTTCCAATAACCTTCCAACCATAAAGTGTACAGATCACATTTCAAAGAAGGACAAGTTAATTTATATAATATTATATATAATTTGTGGACAAGTAGAAATTCAAAGAACTCATTTCAAACTGTATTTTTTCAAAGTTATTAGCATTATGTTTACAATCTAAAGGTATAACATTTGAAAAAATGTACTAAATTACTGTCCCAAATATATGTCAAAAGCAGGACTGTCCCACTCAAAATGAGACAGTTGGGAGGTATGTGTATATATATATATATATATATATATATATATATATATATATATATATATATATATATATATATATATATATATATATATATATATATATATATATATATATATATATATATATATATATATATATAGAAATATATATATATATATATAGAAATATATATATACCTCCCAACTGTCCCATTTTGAGTGGGACAGTCCTGCTTTTGACAGCTCAACCCACAGTCCCGGATATGCACTGATATTTCCAGAGTTTCTCTTTGATCTGCTGCACTGAACAGCCAGAAAAAGATACAACGTTTCTAACTTAATTGGCTCTTGACAGATAGTCCAGAACACATACCTAACCAAGTTTGTAACAGTTTTAGATAAGATAAGAAGGAAGACTCACAGCTTAAAGGGCAATTCACCTTCATTAGCAAAACTGTAATAACATATAAAAACAATAGAAATGTGTTCAAACTTTCATAACCTGCCAAATTTGGTAAAATGGACATGGTAATTAGAGGGTGTGGCCACAAAATGGGCGTGGCCAAAACATTACGCTGCGCTCCATGTGGCAAATCTTTTTGTCCCTCTTTCTGTTTCAAAAATGTTGGGAGGTATGTATATATCCGTGTGATTATATCTTTATTTCAGTGATACAGACATTTCCATTTTTTCTTACTCAAGCAAACGTGGATATGATGGTGACTGCTTTTCTTAATCTGGAGTAATTAGGAACAGTACATGGTGGATGATATCTTGTTTAACACAAGCAGTGTCATTTGTCATGCAGTTCTTTTGTCTCTGAATGGCTCCCTTTTAGTCATGGTATATCCCTGTCCTGTAACCCTCTATGCAGGAGTCAGTTGTTTAATCAGAAAGTTCAGCCCATGTTACCAAGAAGGAATGACAGAAATGTTTCTTGAAGATTTGAATCTGAAATATAATTTACCTTATAAGAAAACTTTGAACTGAATTTGTAAAGAATAGTTTTTACAAAGTCAGGGGATAATGATAATAAGGCTATTAGAGGTCACCAATAGTGATGGGCGAATTTATTCGCCAGGCGCGAATTCGCGGCGATTCACCGCCAGCGAGTAAATTTGCGAAACGCCCGCGAAAATTCTCGGCAAAAATTCGCCGGCGTCAAAAAAAATTTTTTCCGAAATAACGGGCGTCAAAAACGGGCGCCGGCGTAAAAAAACGGGTGCCGGCATCAAAAACGAGACGCCGGCGCCGTTTCGCGAATTTTTCGCCGTTTCGCGAATTTTTCGCCGTTACGCGAATTACGCGTGAAATTTCAGGAATTTTTCAGCGAAGCGAAACAGCGCAAATTCGCCCATCACTAGTCACCAAGGAGCAGAACTCCGAAATGAATTCTATATTTCTTATATTTTGGATTAGAAATTAATTTAATTTAATGAGTTAAGCATATCAAGTGTAGAGATGTGCTATGTGACCGTATTATATAAGAAAATGTGTAGAACTAGAAGTATGTGTAATCGGGATGGGATGAGCGAAACGGCACTGTTTTGCTTCTCTCGAAATTGTGAAATTTCACCGGCGTTAATGCACCTTTTTCATAGAGTTTTCCTCATGTCAAAAGCCTTGCAGTCAATTCTTCCCACAGTGTAAAAAATGTGTTTTTGTCAGAAAAAAATAAATGCATGGGCAAATTCTAATAACGCTGCTGTAATTTTTTTCTGCTGCAAAAAATGCATTTAAAATGCAGTCAAATAAAATGCGTAGCATATATCAAATAATGACTTTTTCCATATAATCCACCTGAACTCCTTAAACTATTGTAATGTACAATAGTTATTAAATAGTATATTTCACTTACCCTTTCTGTCTGACCTTCTCGGCATCATTTGATCTTCAACAGGAGGTGGGAATATATAGGTATATGTAGCAATACTTTTTTTAATCAAATAGTTCCATTGTGTTTATTACAAATAACCTTTCTGTCCTGTATACTGGGAAGCAGTCAGAATTTTATTTCTAATGCTATAACCTCTGTCTCCTTTAAATACAAAATTTTATCTTTGTCCCCAAATTGTCCTCAAATTTGAAGAAGAAAAAAAATCACATACAGAAGTGATATAACGAGATGGCTTGTTACTACATACACACTTCCATGGGAGTCAGGTTAGTCTGCTGATGAAATAGACTAGAACTATTGATTTTATAGATACATTACTGGGAGAAAAATAATAACTCAAATTATAATAAGTGATATAATTTTATACTGTCATGGTAGTGGTAGCAGTCAAGGTATCAACATTTTTGTTAAAGATCTGAATAAATCCAAACATGAGGAATTTGTTTTTTGCCCAAGTGGATTCCTGCTATTGGTCACCCATAATCTCAAACTCATCTACCACTGGTTAGTTTACATCCCTTTCATTCAAATGGTATTCAAGTATCCTGTACTATAAGTGGAACCATGCCATTGGTCACCTTAAATCTCAACCTAATTTATCTCTGTTTACTTTATATCCATTTCATTCAAATGTTTCTGAATTTTAAAGTGCACAAGATCACAATGTGAGTTCTATTTAATTTGAACCTAAGGAAGGAGACCCATGGAGGCTTGGGCAACAAGATAAAGAAAGAGGCTCATGTTGGATTCACTTGCAGTGTGCTGTGATTTTGCTTGCATGTGTTGTTATCGGACCTAGTGTTGTCCTGACTGCTAGGCACTATACGTCTCCATTATTGAGAATGATAGGAAATTGAACTGTAACTTTAAATCCCACTAGTGGCTAAGCACAGGATTTAAATAAATATTTCAGATGTAAAACCATTGAAATCCAGTCCACCCCCTGAATTATGTGTTTTTGTTGAAATTTCTTTTATTTACAGTGTAAGCCATTCTTACATTGTACAACACTTCTCTCTGGCTCAGTGATATTTAAGGTGCCCCCTGATTTCATTGAAGCAATGTTACAGTAATCAGGTATCCCCCATCTATGACTCCCAGTCCCATTTCTACAATGCTTCTAACGAAGGTGCACCACCAAAGTCAGAAAGGTAACATCATTTCAATTGTTTATGTAGTCAGAACCAGGAGTGCAAAGAATAGCAAAGACAGTGCCATCCTGCTTTCAGTAGCAATTACATTTTTTACATAATATTTTTGAAAATGAGTAATGTATATCAGAAAGATGCTTAGAATTACATCTGCTTTCAAGGAGGTTTTATCTTTGGAAGAAAGCCCATCGGAACACTTTTTCAGTTAAGACATTATGTTAAACCCTTCCAACATAAAACAAAAAAGAGACCTCCCACTCTATTTGAATTACTATCCAGAGCAGGTCTCCAACAGAAATGGTTAAAAATTTATCAGTTACACTTTGAACCCCAGACTGGGCTATCCTTTTGACACTCATGCCTAACTAAGTGGGACTCAGTTGTACCCCAACCCTTATCATAACTGGACCAGGAATCTCTTACAAAAGGTATCCCTTGGCTCATGCTTCCTCCTATAACAACCACCTTTTGCTTCAGGAGGAGCTATCCGCTACTTGGATGCCGTCAGGTCTTTTAGTAAGAGTAACAAAGAGAGAGTTCTGGGCAGACAAGTGAACCAAATGTGAACTCAAGGCACAAAGAACAAAGAACATGGTCGATGGAATATGCCAAGTCAATACCAATCAGGCAGAGCAGTACTAAATCAGAAGACAAGAGTGTAGCCAATGCCACCGGCCAGGTCAAACTTACAGTATTGCAGTACAAAAGCAGGATCCGAGAGAATGGTCAGTAAACATCAAAGGTCAGGACAGGCAGCAAACTAGGGATTGTCAAGAACAGGCTAGATCAGAAACAGACAAGGCAGACTAGAAAATGCACCCAGGAACTATTGAAAATTGGGCAAGAAACAATTGGCCATGGGCCCTTTAAATATTTGAATTTCACACTGATATGTCAGATGCAGCGCTGGTGTCAAAAACCTGGAAGCAGCGCATCTATTGCATATTAGTGCATGGAAGAAGAGGAAGGGGTAGGTGCCCCTGTCGCCCCACTAGACCACCAGTTATTCTCACAGAATCCATTTGGGATAATACTAAAAGGATGGTAATGTGCTAGAAACAAAATGAGCAAATCTACAATTCTGGTAACACACTCTAGCTATGCTCCATGCTCTCTTTCCTAATCACTTCCCTCTGTCTTGGAGAAATTGGATTTGGTTCTGCCCACTAATGCAACCATTACAGAGGTCCGACTAAATTTGCAGCTCTCAGGAGCAAACTGTTGCATAAACTGATTCAACTGGTAATCGTGCTTCAAAATACACATAAATTGACCCAAGCTTTGGTCAACCATGTCCACACAGTTACCCACAATCACTGGAAAACAGCAATTAAGTGTTTGAAACCACTGGTTTTATTGTGCATCCACCTGGGAATTGTTAGCCTTTGACTGAGAGAGTGTCTCCCATAGAGAATCAGTTTTTCTACCAGGCATTCTAATCTAAACTCACTTTTCTTGGATAACGGAGACTCTGCCTTTGACAACTGATGACACTTATGGTACCATGGTATGGTATGCTCAGGACCTGGGCTTTTTTTGGATAAGGGATTTTTCCGTAAATTGGATAAACTGGAAATCTTATCCATACCTTAAGTATACTAAAAGCATTTAAACATTAATTAAACCCCATAGGATTGTTTTGCCACCAGTAAAGATTAATGGTATCTCAGTTGGGAAGAAGTACAAGGTTTTATTATTACAGAGGAAAAGGATATTATTTTTAAAAAAATCAGAATTATTTGATTTAAATGGAGTCTTTGGGAAATGGCCTTCCTGTAATTTGGAGCTTTCTGAATAAGGGGCTTCTGAACAACAGATCCCATACCTGTACTATCAAAGACAGTAAAGCTAATTTAGAAATGTATTTTTTCTTGTAAGAAACATGTAGATAAACAAAGGTATCCCATGTCATTCCTTTTGCAGTACAACTTTTGGTCAAGTCTGTGAGCTATCCTTTTTACTCTTACACAACAATTAAGCAATTCCACATTTAAGAGTTTCCTTTTCGAATCCTACGCATATGCAGAATAAAGTTAAAATGTAATCTAATATATATATATTCATATATTCAAGTATGATGTGATGGCAAGGCTTGTATGTTGAGCCCAGGTTTGGTAACACTACTTACTTTGACAACATCCTCATCTGTAGATTTACATTCCACCTGTTCAGAAATATCAGTCACATAACCATTCTCCTCAACAGAAACTATTTTTACAGGCACTGCCACAGTCTTTCCAGTCAGGATGGCTGTATTCAGAATCTCTGTGTCCTGTAAGGAAATGAGAAATAAATATATTATTTTATACAGATATGAGTCCAGTTTTTTGTTTCATATTTATTCTATTATTTTGCGGCTGTTGCTGGGTGCAGGAATGTATTTAGGTCCAGTGTCACCCTAGTCACCTGACTTTACTATTCCCCCAATGTACAAAATGACATCAAATGCATGGCACGTCACTTTGGGATTTTGCTGCAATGGGCCCTGCACCCATCACCTTCCCCCAGTTCCACTGGCGATTTAAGAAATACATTTTTCCACCCCGCGGCAGCTGGGGTTGATTTTTTTTCTTTTTTTTTGAAAACTGTTAAATTATATAGACAACTGAGGACCGCCCTAGGCACAGGCCCTCGGGTGCCTAGATCCATTTACGGCCTTGACTGTTTGTCTAAAATTACACAGTGTTTGCAGCATATTATTTGCACATGCACTACTCAATTATTTATTTACTATTACTACCATACAGCATAGCAGCATCAGTTATATGGTTATGTAATTCACATCAGACCTGCAAATTAAAGTTTTCGTGTGTGCGTATACATGGCAGGTAATAGTACTACTAGAGTGTCAAAATTGCCAGCACTAACTTCAACATCATTTATCATTCTACAAAGGCTTATTAGTAGAGCCTGAACATCCTGGTCAGATATAACAAGCAAGAACCAACAACTGTTCATCCGTTCACAGATGTCACACCACACACTAAAAATCTCTGATTACCACTACTTGGGTATCCTGTAGATTTCTTTGTAATATGATTCCAGTTATGAACTAGAACATCATTTAAGTTCATGAATACACAAAGTGAAGAACAATGGTCATAATGGATGTAAAATGAAATGGTCAGAACCATGTGTGAACTTATGGACAGATACACTCTTTGCAGTTTTTATTATTGCCAGGTTGGTGGCTTGGGTGTCCTAGTTCAACTAGTTGAAGATTGTTCGCATGGAGTCAAAATAAAACAGTAAGGGGCCTCCATTTTTTTCTGGTTCAGTTTTTAGACGGAAAACGTTTATTTATTTTTAGAGGGAAAACAACTCTATTTTTAGAGATTTATTATGCCCCCAAAGCTGCTAAAATCTGAAAACGAAAATACTCCAGCTAAAACCTGTCAAAGTCATGTAGAAGTCAATGACAGATACCCTTTTACAGTTTGAACATGTTTCTTGACATTGTGTACGAAAAAAAATCAGGGGTTTTCAGGTGACAACTTGAATAAATTGTGTGATCCGGGCTTCAAATTTAAAAAATTTATATGATTCAAATCCAAAGTCACGTGATTTTTCTAGACTTTTCCTGCACTGACTTTTCCTGAGCTGATTATTTTGTTTTAATAAAAAAATTAAATAAATTCAATTTCTAGTAAATACCCCCCTTAATGTATCTAAACAAATACCATGGTGGGCAGGGAGGGGCATAGTGGTCAGAATACACTAGTGATAAAAAGGTCCAGTCAATGTTGCCAGCTGTGAAGGGGCTGCCTTAATGAAATCACCTACATTGTAAACAGGGCTGGAGAAAACCCAGTGCACCTCAGCCCTTATAGGCCCCACCAACTAAGGCCAGCTTCCCCTTGGGACCAGCAGCTGCAAGTACAAGGTACAGGCAAGCTGTGCATTGGATGGCTGGGCAGTTAGGTTCATTGGTTGGGTGGGTGGCCGGACATGCAGGGGGAGAAGATTGTTTTCAATGGGGGTAGGAAAGTGGGGCATTATGGTTGAGGAACAATGGCACAGTCCAACCTTGACTGTAAGTTGATGGCAAATTGTTATGATAAATGTATTATTCTACTGTACATCAGTGTCCTTTTGCCCAGATTCACTTTGATGAAAACAATGTATCTCCTAATTCAAGTCCAAATTTTCCTATTGACCTTTTTCAGAATAGTTATATGATAAACCATAAAATAAAGTTTACTTGTCATTTTAAATGTGCCCCAGAATGCTATAATTTCTCAAATTACGGGTCATGGTAAAATTGGAAAGTTATAGATTGTAATTTGGCGTTATTGAAGTGAGCTGCTAGCTTTGGGTGGGATAAACAGCAATTGCCAGATTTTGGAGCAACCTCCTGCATGTGCAGTTTTTGCTCCAGGGTGTAAGATAAAGGATCCATTACCTGTATATTTTGGAGCAGTGGGTACATTTTAAGTCTGTATCTCACATTTCCAAAAACAAGATCTTCTGTCTCACATTAAGGAAAAGGAACAAATGTCATCAACATTTTGGTAGGAAAGGTTTTTTTTGTATGATGGAAGAATCTTGGTAAAATTGACATATTTCACAATCCCGTTTTAACCATCTTAATAACTAATGAGATTTGATGACATTTCCAGCAGCATGAATGCAATTAATATCTCACAGAATTAAAGCATATGCAATACAAAGGTGTGGTTCAGGAAATTGTAAGACATACAAGACTTCATTCTCCAGTTCTGTGAACTGAGAATGACATGAAAGAGGCTTTTATTAAGAACTCTTATTTTATTGCCCTAATTTCCTCTTAGAGATGAATTAAAAAATAAGGTAGCCTTATATGTCATACTGATAAATAGTTTAATTAAATAAGATATACAGTCAGCAAGAGAGTATTGCAGTAGAAAAGAGAAGTGGGAAAGTGTTGGAAAGAGACACAAAGCAAATGTTGAATATGCAGCAATGAGAGTAAATCAATCAAAGTGGTAGAGACAATGATTTCCCACATATATTCAAGCAATGTTATTAATATGCAGAACACATGTATTGTGAATAACAAAGGTGATAATTCCTATTACTGGTGTTAAAAGGGAGTAGTAAAACCATGGATGAGAGTTCTAACCACTTCTGTTTATGATTAACCATAATACATTACATTCTTTACTTTCTTCTGCATCTGCATTATTAAAAAAATGTGGGGTGACCAAGGTAAATTAATGGGTTTTAGGATTTATGACTAACTACAAGTTCACAAGTTTCATGGCAAAACCAAGTATCCAGGTGAGCACATGCTCGCATGCAGTGTAGCATTGGGGATTATGAGTACAGCAGTAAAAGAGCTGCGTGACCCCAGTGCTCCTTAGAATGAGGCTGGCCACAGCCAAAAATCTTGCCGCTCTAGGCCCGGGCTTTTGTGGCCTTACCACAAATCTGGGCCTGTAAAGATCCTTTACATACTATATAACTCAAGGCATGTCAATGGAATCAATAGAGCTTCACTTCGTATGTAGTTGGGCCGTTCGCAAAACGGCGTCGGCGTCTCGCTTTTACGCCGGTGTCCTTTTTTTGACGCCAGCAAATTTTTCGCGGTGATTTCACGAATTTATTCGTCGGCGGCGAATCGCGGGAATTCGCCGCACATTCGCCCATCAATATTAGTATGGACTGGGGCTTCAAAAAAAAGGTTGTTAATATATTAACGTTGAGATGACATGAGAATATTCCACACACTGAAGTAACCCATTAGTTATTAACTCGTTTACCATCTAATCAAAATGTTTGTAATCCAGGTATAGCAGGACATCAACCACATATATAGTGCTACCTACTGAAAGGTTTCTAAGTGTGATTTGACCTCTAACAAACTTTGCATCTTTTAATTACTTAACTTAACTAATAACTAAATTTAATACGTAGTGTATAATTCTGTACAAGCTATTGGTATAATTATTTGCTGCACATAATATACACTAATATTGTTTTCTGTTTTAATTTAAATTTCCATTATAATTATATATTATAATAATATATACTTGAGAAACTGCTGGATTTTTGCTGACATTCCTAGAAGTCACTGGGCCCCAAGAATTATATGCCAAATTTTTATGATCTGATTTTCAAGCATATACTGCAATAGTACATCATTGTAGACTTACTCCATACACCCAATAATTCCAAGCCCCAAACCCTGCAAAGAAGAAAAAAAGTACAATATGGGACTTTATAAAATTGTTTATTTTTAATAGATGTTTAGATTTTGGGTCCATATCATAATCAGGGCCATTATAGCACCCTGTGTCTCCAAATAGCCAGTGCCATGGTCAGAATTCATATTCATCTAAAGTAGAATCTAGGTACATAATATTTTTTAGCCCAAAGCTGTTCCTGAACTTGGTGCACCTCTCTCTCTTTAACATAAAATAGGTCTCTTTCATACAGCTTCAAAGCTATTGCATTCTAAAATCTTCTAAGGATGATTTTCACAGGTCAAAAAAAAAAGTCTCAGCGTTTAAAATAACCTGCTATAAAAATACCTGAAATACTTACATTTACTAGAAGTTCCTGTAAATCCTCTGGACAACTTACACATATTAATTACAAGTAGAAATCACATTTTAGGGCCTGTCCATTTGAGATGACACAAAGGAAATTTTATAATTAGAAATTTTATGCATGAAATACTAATTCTACCTCAGACAATGTGCGCTATTAGAAGGTCACATCCGCGGGAAAGAATTCTAACTATGAAATGTCATTATAAGAGTTTTAAATATTTTTACATGTCTAAATAAATATGTGTTGAAGTGAAAAACTGATGCATTTAGGACAGCTGGTTATGTTAATATACAGTACATGGTGGCTATGTGGGTAGCACCGTGATCTCACAGCCTCCTGAGTGCAAATTCAGCAAGGGTACAGTCTTCAAGAAGTTTGTATGTTCTCCCTGACTCTGTGTGGTTCCTCCCACACTCCAAAAACATAACGTCAGGTAAATTGGCTCTACTGTGTGTGATAAGGACCTTAGACTGTAAACTCCATTGAGGCAGGGAATGAGCACTGTGCAAATGTATCACTGCTATATAAATAGAAGGAAAAACCCTATTTAGACCTACAGATATAGGGTTGCCGCCTTTCCCTGTCTGGAAAGCCATTGGGAGGTGGCATGTGATGTTACAGGGGCTTTGATGTTGTGGTACAGGGTGATGGCATCATGGGGCGGGACTATGAAGTGTTGATCGATGATTGGTCAATCACAGCATCAATCTAGGTAAGTCCTGCATGGTTTTCATAATTTGGAAAACCAGCAGGTAGGCAAGTAGTTTATGCCCAGGCAGCCCTGCTGAAAACTGGGCTGTCCGGGTGGCAACTGGCAAACCTATACAGATGTTATTTTGATTCCAAGTGACGGAAATTACATATTCCTGACTTGAAAAATAGGCAAAAAAACATGGCAAAAACAAAATAAAAATTATACATATTTCCTATTTAAACAATAAACAAAAAGTAAGTTTCGCACAAGCCCTAACATGGATAAAGTAGGTATACTATCCCTTTAACAATTCCCCATGAAAATGAAATATATGGACATTTTTAAAAATGATTTTTGAACGACTCTGCTTTAGTAAAATTACACACTGTTTTCATGTGCAAACTTAATTTATAGAAGACAATGGGGGTCATTTATAAACACTGGGCAAATTTGCACCTGGGCAATAATCCATGGCAAACCAAATGTTCTCAGTGTTTATAAATGAGCCCCTGTGACCCTTTAAATTCTTGATGATCCAATAAATTAGATGATATATAGTCAACCTCTGTGCTTTTTTATTGCAATGGAGCTCTTGAGGAAAAGGATTTAGGGGTTAATAACAGTTTGTGTTGGGGGTAGATAACATAGTTCATGATCAGCCCAAAAGTTAGGCAACGACAAATGGTTGCTGAGGCAAGGTTGAAACTCATATTTTGAATGCAACAAGCAGCCGGATTCTTAGAACTTCTGAACTTGCTTTGTTCATATCAGAAAATGGTACAAATGGGTTCAAATTTAAAATGTTCAAACTCAACAAGTGTTTAATGTCTCTAACATTATATTCTAAATAAACACTTTTTATAGAAGCCATTCAACCACAAAAATATACTATTTGTATGATGGCTGTGGATTGGGCCATAAAGCAAGTTTTACTGTGTTGGTAAAAGACATTACAAGTAACACAACCAGAACATTCAGACTGCTCACCCTGCTGCTCTAAGGAATAAGCCAATTAATTCCTACCACTTGTTTGAGTCCAATTGCCATTCAGTAGCAGGCTAGGAAGCATTCAAGTGGGACTAATTTAAGTACTAATTTAACATTAACTTGGGCAGAATGAGAAAGTAAAGTGACAGCTACTAAATACAATCCATCACAGTTTTATGACCTTAGAAATAATTTGGTTACTGCATGTCAAATCTCAGTATAGTTTTCTGTTATAGCACTTAAATCAGTCTGCCATTTGTTTTTCCCATTACTCTATACATTTATAAATAGAAAGTGGATTGTTAAGCATTTTCTGTGAAGACGGGGGTGGCTGATTTTTTAAAACAAATATCTGCATAGTAATAGCTCTCCGAGTTTCTTACTTTAAGGCTGCATGGCACTATATATTCAGACCCATAAATAGAAACAAGAAAGGCAAGATCTTTTTTACAGATGAAAATGATTTTTCAAATGTATGATTAAACTGCTAGTTACTAGATGTTTATTATACACATGAGCCTTGAATATCTTTTAAATTACATCCTTTTAAATGGTGTTTTGTGATGTCATTTCTGTCACATGAATCCTGGTGTATTGTAATAAATAATGTACCCCCTGTTGTAAAATATGAGTATATTAGAAGTTATCTTAGAATTCCAATGCCTGTATAAAAGCAAAAGCACTCGACCTTTGTAAATGTTTCTGATATATTAAAAACCTGTATGAACTGAGAAGCACCTTTGTCCCAAGATTGGTACTCAAAACCATCAACCAAGTGACAATTATTGGTTAAATGCTGTTCAGGGCATTATGCATGAATCTACCTTTTGATTTTTTATATTTCAGTTATTTACCTTCATACCATCTTTCAAATAGAAGCCAGTCTAGGGATGGGCCAATTTTTTCACCTTGTTTCGCCGCAAAAATGACGTCCATAGACTTGTATGGCGTCGTGCGTCAAAAAAAATGTCACCGCGCGACAAAATTTTTTTGTAGCCCATAGCCAGCGGCAAATTTTTGGCGAAACTAAATGGATCAAATTTGCCCATCCCTAGAAGCCACTCTAGCAGCCAAACACTTATACAAGGAATCACTGGAAAAGGCAAGAAAGATGGCAGCATTGGACTGTGATTGAAAATTCCTCAAACATCTGCATTTCTTTTCTGAAAATGAGTGCCGTCCTGGCGGTAAACGTAATGAATTATGGCACCCGGCGATGTGGAATATGCTGACGCCACTAAATTAATTCGGATTTTCTTGTCCTTTAGGCACATGATGCTGAATAGAACCCTATGGTATGTAGGCACTCTACGGAAGGTTTTCAGATAACTAAAAAGTTAATTATTAGTAAAATAATTCTTTCCTCTTGTGGAGAACACAATAACAGATTTCTAATCCACTAATTTATGCACTGACTTCACTTTACAGCTATCTGAAACAGAACAAAATAAAAATGAAATCAAGAGACTTTGTGGCCTAAAGCTGTCTAGAATTTCAGAAGTCAGGCTCATGACACGACGTCTTTGAAGTACACACAGTTAATATAAATGCATTGAGAAAAATATATTCCAACTAACCGCTTGCTTTGATGTTGAGTATTAGAATTGCCTGTATTACTAAAATGCAATTACATTATCAGTTAATATTAAAACTCTTGCTTCTGCAGTCAGAAAGTGTTATCAAAAAGAAAAAAGCTATTTCTCAAGCCCTTTCTTCTTTGCAGTTTAAAATGAACTCTTGGCAGCCTTCACAATAGTTAGAAAACAACTTTTTTTTACCCATGCCAGTATGAATATAAATATTTGCAAATTATTACAGAAAGATGGTTCTAATATCAGTTGATTGCATATGAGATCCCCATTTTGTTTTGTTTATACCAAGTAAAACATGGGACCTTTCATACCATGTAAATCACAGGAACATACTATTGAGACTGGACCACACAGTTCACTGACTTAAGAAAGAATATTAGTACTCTGAACATTTTCTGATTGGACCAGTGTTGTGGAGTGGAGTACATCAGGAGTCTACAAAGAAACAACACTGATTGGTATCCCTGTGTGTGTATATATATATATGTATGTATATATATATATATATATATATATATATATATATATATATATATATATATATATTTGATCCTTATTTAACCCAAACTAAAGGTAGAGGTCTGACGAATAGGGATGTAGCGAACGTCGGAAAAAAAGTTCGCGAACATATTCGCGAACTTGCGCAAAAATGCGAGCGGTTCGCGAACGGTTCGCGAACCCCATAGACTTCAATGGGAAGGCGAACTTTAACATCTAAAAAAAAATTTCTGGCCAGAAAAATGATTTTAAAGTTGTTTAAAGGGTGCAACGACCTGGACAGTGGCATGCCAGAGGGGGATCAAGGGCAAAAATGTATCTGAAAAATCTGCCTGTGTGTGCTTGGAAGAGATAGTGTAGGGGGAGAGCTGTTAGTGATTTCAGGGACAGATGATAGTAAGTTTGCTGGCTAGTAATCTGCTTGATACTGCTCTGTATTGGAGGGACAGAAGTCTGCAGGGATTTGAGGGACATTTTAGCTTAGGTAGCTTTGCTGGCTAGTAATCTACTGTTCTCTTTAAACAACTGCCATACGTTGACCTTGTAGGCATTGTTTGCCCAGTTTTTTTGGACGCAGCCACTGAAGCACAGTTGCCAGAAAAAATATGCCATATAAATGCTGAAAATAGTAATTTTTCGCCATACGTTGACCTTGTAGACATTGTTTGCCCAGTTTTTTGGTTGCAGCCACTGAAGCACAGTTGCCAGAAAAAATATGCCATATAAATGCTGAAAAATAGTCATTTTTTGCCATACGTTGACCTTGTAGGCATTGTTTGCCCAGTTTTTTTGGTCGCAGCCACTGAAGCACAGTTGCCAGAAAAAATATGCCATATAAATGCTGAAAATAGTCATTTTTTGCCATATACGTTGAGTCAACGTATGGCAAAAAATGACTATTTTCAGCATTTATATGGCATATTTTTTCTGGCCTCTGTGCTTCAGTGGCTGCGGCCAAAAAAACTGGGCAAACAATGCCTACAAGGTCAACGTCGTTGACCTTGTAGGCATTGTTTGCCCAGTTTTTTTGGCCGCAGCCACTGAAGCACAGAGGCCAGAAAAAATATGCCATATAAATGCTGAAAATAGTCATTTTTTTGGTTGCAGCCACTGAAGCACAGTTGCCAGAAAAATTATGCCATATAAATGCTGAAAATATAAATTTTTTTGGTTGCAGCCACTGAAGCACAGAGGCCAGAAAAATTATGCCATATAAATGCTGAAAATATAAATTTTTTTGGTTGCAGCCACTGAAGCACAGAGGCCAGAAAAATTATGCCATATAAATGCTGAAAATATGCATTTTTTTGGTCGCAGCCACTGAAGCACAGTTGCCAGAAAAAATATGCCATATAAATGCTGAAAATAGTCATTTTTTGCCATACGTTGACCTTGTAGACATTGTTTGCCCAGTTTTTTTGGTTGCAGCCACTGAAGCACAGAGGCCAGAAAAAATTAAACCAGTAGGGTTTGCACCCTAGTTTGTAACGGTGGCGGAGGGAGGAGGACGCTAAAGGACAGCTGTGTGTGGAGTCATGAGGCTTGAAGAGAAGGACAGCTGCATAGAAGTCAGAACAAGTCTTCCGGCGTGCAGTAACCCTCCGAGATCCACCCCTCATTCATTTTAATAAAGGTCAGGTAATCGACACTTTTGTGACCTAGGCGAGTTCTCTTCTCAGTTACAATCCCTCCTGCTGCACTGAAGGTCCTTTCTGAGAGCACACTTGAGGCTGGGCAAGACAAGAGGTTCATGGCAAATTGTGACAGCTCTGGCCACAGATCAAGCCTGCACACCCAGTAGTCCAGGGGTTCATCGCTCCTCAGAGTGTCGATATCTGCAGTTAATGCCAGGTAGTCCGCTACCTGCCGGTCGAGGCGTTCTTTGAGGGTGGATCCAGAAGGGTTGTGGCGCTGCCTTGGACAGAAAAACATTTGCATGTCTGACGTTACAGACTGGCCAAAGGGCTTTGTCCTTGCAGGTGCGCTCGTGGCAGGATTACTGGCACCTCTGCCCCTGGAATGTTGATGAGTTCCTGAAGTGACATCACCCTTAAAAGCATTGTACAACATGTTTTGCAGGCTGGTTTGTAAATGTCGCATCATTTCGAACTTGTGGTATGTTGGTAACATTTCTGACACTTTATGCTTGTACCGAGGGTCTAGTAGCGTTGCGACCCAGTACAGGTCCTTCTCCTTAAGCCTCTTGATACGGGGGTCCTTCAACAGGCATGACAGCATGAAAGACCCCATTCTCACAAGGTTGGATGCAGAGCTATCCATCTCCGCTTCCTCATTATCAAGGACTGCATCATCCACGGTCTCCTCCCCCCAGCCACGTACAAGACCAGGGGTCCCCAAAAGGTCACCACTAGCCCCCTGGGAAGCCTGCTCCTGTTGGTCCTCCTCCTCCTCCTCCACAAAGCCACCTTCCTCCTCTGACTCCACTTCTGGCACCTCTCCCTGCGTTGCAGCAGGTGCCTGGGTTCGTTCTGGTGATTCCGACCAGAAATCGCGCGCTTCCAGCTCCTCGTCACGCTGGTCTACAGCCTCATCTGTCACTCGTCGCACGGCACGCTCCAGGAAGAAAGCGAAGGGTATTAGGTCGCTGATGGTGTCTTCGGTGCGACTGACCATATTTGTCACCTCTTCAAAAGGTCGCATGAGCCTGCAGGCATCGCGCATAAGCACCCAGTAACGGGGGAAAAAAATCCCCAGCTCTGCAGATCCAGTCCTACCACCCAGTTCAAAAGGTACTCGTTGACGGCCCTTTGTTGTTGCAGCAGACGTTCCAACATAAGGAGCGTTGAATTCCAGCGAGTCTGGCTGTCAGAAATCAAACGCCTGACTGGCATGTTGTAGCGCTGCTGAATGTCAGCAAGGCGTGCCATGGCTGTGTAGGAACGTCTGAAATGGGCCGACACCTTTCTGGACTGGGTGAGAACGTCCTGGAATCCTGGGTACTTGGAGACAAAACGTTGGACTATTAAATTTAACACATGTGCCATGCAGGGCACATGTGTTAAATTGCCCAGTCTCAATGCTGCCAACAGATTGCTTCCATTGTCACACACCACTTTTCCGATCTGCAGTTGGTGTGGGGTCAGCCACCGATCGGCCTGTGACTGCAGAGATGACAGGAGTACAGATCCGGTATGGTTTTTGCTTTCCAGGCACGTCATCCCCAAGACAGCGTGACAACGGCGTACCTGGCACGTCGAATAGCCTAGGGGGAGCTGGGGGTGCACAGGTGTGGAGGAGGAGAAGGAGGACCCAGCAGCAGAGTAAGAAGAAGAAGAGGAAGAAGACGAGGTAGAGAGCGATGGAGGAGTAGAGGTGGTGGCAGAACCGCGTGCAATCCGTGGCGGTGACACCAACTCCACTGTTGTTGTTGAGCTACCCATTCCCTGCTTCCCAGCCATTACCAAGTTCACCCAGTGGGCAGTGTAGGTGACATACCTGCCCTGACCATGCTTGGAGGACCATGCGTCAGTAGTCATATGGACCTTTGGCCCAACACTAAGTGACAGAGATGCGGTAACTTGGCTCTGCACATGTTGGTACAGGTGTGGTATTCCCTTTTTAGAAAAAAAATTGCGGCTGGGTACCTTCCACTGCGGTGTCCCAATTGCTACAAATTTGCGGAAGGCCTCAGAGTCCACCAGCTGGTATGGTAAAAGCTGGCGGGCTAAGAGTGCAGACAAGCCAGCTGTCAGACGCCGGGCAAGGGGGTGACAGTCAGACATTGGCTTCTTACGCTCAAACATGGCCTTCACAGAAACTTGGCTGGTGGCAGATGACTGGGAATGGGAACAGGTGGTCAAGGTGGAAGGCGGAGTGGAGGGTGGTTCAGACGGGTCAAGGAGAGCAGAGGTAGAGCAGTAAGATGCTGGACCAGAAGGAGTGTGGCTTTTAGTTTGCCTGTTGCCTTTGAGGTGTTGCTCCCAAAGTGCTTTGTGCTTGCCGCTCATGTGCCTTCGCATAGAAGTTGTACCTATGTGGCTGTTGGGCTTACCAAGGCTCAGTTTCTGACTGCACTCATTGCAAATTACAATGCTTTTGTCAGAGGCACACACATTAAAAAAATCCCACACTGCTGACTTTTTGGAAGTGTGCGATCTGGCGGTAACAGTAGAAGTTGGCGGCATTGGCGGCAATGGCGGGTGCGTTGGCCGGCTGAACACAGGTGCCGATACATGTTGTTGCCCTACTGATCCCTGCGGGCTGTCCTCCCTGCTTCTTCTAAGTCTTATTCTCCTACTGCCTCTCTGACTCTCCGTCTCTCCATCTGAACTACCCTCCTCTTGCTCTCTTCTACTAGGCACCCACAAAACATCAATCTCCTCATCATCATTCTCCTCAGATGCATCAATTTCTTCTGACACATCACAGAAGGAAGCAGCAGCGGGGACCTCCTCCTCATCACTCATTATGTCCATCTCTATCGTGTTCTCTGCCAGAATTAAATCTGGTGTAAGGTCCTCATCTCCTTCATCTTCTTCTGGCAATAATGGTTGCGCATTACTCAGTTCAAGAAACTCATGGGAAAATAACTCCTCTGACTCCAGTGAAGAAGGGGCACCGGTGGTGGAGGAAGTGTTACGTGGGGTGGCCATAGCAGTGGAGGATGAGGAGGATGTTGTGGTAAAGTTAGAAACGGTAGAGGATGGGGTGTGCTGTGTAAGCCAGTCAACTACCTCTTCAGCATTTTGGGAGTTCAGGGTCATTGGCTTTTTAAAACTGGGCAATTTGCTAGGGCCACAGGATTGCATAGCAGCACGGCCCCTAGCACGGCCTCTGCGTGGCGGCCTGCCTTTGCCTGGCATTATTTTTAAAAAAACAACAACAACAAAAACTCAGTTGGTTTTTCTGGAAACGATAATACACACAGCTAGATGGCAGTTTGAAGAAAACAGTGTGCAAATAATGCCTACAAGGTCAACGTATACACTACTACAGTGGTGGATACGGATTACGTAAAATATATGAATGCTGCTTGAAAAAAAGTAACTCAAGTGGTTTTTCTAGAGACGATAATATTATCAATATTTAGACAAAATGTGAACAAGCTCACACAGCTAGATGGCGGGTTGAAGAAAACAGTGTGCAAATAATGCCTACAAGGTCAACGTATACACTACTACAGCGGTGGATACGGATTACGTAAAATATATGAATGCTGCTTGAAAAAAAGTAACTCAAGTGGTTTTTCTAGAGACGATAATATTATCAATATTTAGACAAAATGTGAACAAGCTCACACAGCTAGATGGCGGGTTGAAGAAAACAGTGTGCAAATAATGCCTACAAGGTCAACGTATACACTACTACAGCGGTGGATACGGATTACGTAAAATATATGAATGCTGCTTGAAAAAAAGTAACTCAAGTGGTTTTTCTAGAGACGATAATATTATCAATATTTAGACAAAATGTGAACAAGCTCACACAGCTAGATGGCGGGTTGAAGAAAACACTGTGCAAATAATGCCTACAAGGTCAACGTATACACTACTACAGCGGTGGATACGGATTACGTAAAATATATTATGGCTGCTTGAAAAAAGTCACTCCGGTGTTTTTTCTGGAGACGGTAATATTATGGATATTTAGACAGAATGTGAACAAGGTCACACAGCTAGATGGCGGGTTGAAGAAAACAGTGTGCAAATAATGCCTACAGGGCAAATAATGCCTAAAAGGTCAACTTATACACTACTACAGCGGTAGTAAAATAAAAAAAGTAAAATAAAAAAAAAATGAATATTAAAAAAAAAAAATTAAAGTTGGTGCTGCTGAACTACTAGGAGCAGCAGATTAGCACACCAGTCCCACTCCCCAACACTGCTAGACTAATAGCACTGGGCTCTTATAGTAGTAGTAGTAGTAGTAGTAAAACAACAAAAAAATAAATAAAAGCAGTCCTTACAAGGACTACTGTTATTGCAGCAGTCAGCAGATGAGATCAGAAGCAGGACAGCTGCCCACAGCAGCTACATACAGAGCACTGCAGTAGAAGGTAGATTACTAGCCAGCAAAGCTACCTAAGCTTAAATGTCCCTCAAACCCCTGCAGACTTCTGTCCCTCCAATAACAGAGCAGTATCAAAACGATTACTAGCCAGCAAACTTTCAACTGTCCCTGAAATCACTAACAGGCAGCAGCTCTCTCCCTACACTATCTCTTCAGCACACACAGGCAGAGTGAAAAAACGCTGCAGGGCTTCGGTTTTTATAGGGAAGGGGAGTGGTCCAGGGGAGAGCTTCCTGATTGGCTGCCATGTACCTGCTGGTCTGGGGTGAGAGGGCAAAAAAAAGCGCCAACAATGGCGAACCCAAAATGGCGAACGTCGCGCGACGTTCGCGAACTTCCGGCGAGCGCGAACACCCGATGTTCGCGCGAACAAGTTCGCCGGCGAACAGTTCGCGACATCTCTACTGAAGAAGTCAGATGAAAAAGTGTTAATATTGTTTAAGAAAAAAGAAACCCCACCAAATAGAGGGTTACTATATCTATACTATAGTCCAAGGACTGATTGATCTCACCTTATTTATTTGCACTAGCACTTTACCTAATTTATTAGTCAGCACCTTTATGAATGAATTATTATTATCATTAATTATTTTGGTTTTGTAATTGATGGTTTGAGTTTACTTGGTATAGATATAGTAACCCTCTATTTGGTGGGTTTTTTTTTTCTTAAACAATATTTACATCAGGAGTCTGTCATTGGTCTTTTGCTTTTTACTTTGTTTATTAATGACCTTGATGAGCATTGTAAGTACTGTATTTTTGCTGACGATACAATGATTGATTGTGCAAATGTATAAGTTCAATGCAGGATGCTGCCACTTTGTAGAGCAATATAACTATATTGGTAGAAATAATATAGAATGAAAGTTACACCCTTAATTGAGAATGATTTTGGGGGTTGGTTGGTCACTAAAGCAAATAAAGTACTTGCTTAGATACAAAAAGGCATTAAGTCAGATGATTAAAACAGGATTTGCTTCTTTACATGTCCCTGTTAAGGCTGCAGTGCAGTTTTGGGTTCCATCCCTTAAGAAAGATATTTATGAGCTGGAGAGAGTGCAGAGACGGGCAACTAAAAGAGGATGGAAGATTTAAACTTTGAAGGTTGACTTTTAGGGTTGTTTTCATATCATATTATATTATCATATTATATGATAATATTTTCTCCCCATAAAAAAAGAATGCACCAGAGGCCATCCCTTAAGACTTGAGGAACTTTTGTGATGGCAGATACTATTAATGCCTTGACAGCTTGGATGATTTCTTTAAAAAGCATAATAACCACAGCTATTGCGATCTTAAGATCTTCAACTAGTTAGTATAGGTATTGGTATATAGTTGTATATATATATATGTGAGTATTTATATGGATCTGTATAGGTATATGTACTGTATATATGTGCACTGAGGTTTGTTTGGAGGGGTTGAACTTGAGGGACTTTGATATTTTTTCAACCCTAATGTATTATGTAACTTATAATACCCTACGACAGGGCTCTCCAGCTGGCTGACCCCCCCTTGTGTGGCCCCCACATGAAAGTCTGCTTTCTGTGTCTGCTTACCATGTGTAAGATTTAATAGGTATTACTACAGAGATTAACTGTTTAAAGATCAAATTTAGACTGTAATTCTCTGTATTGTTAACACATGTAATCCCCCCTGCATTGTTCACACTTCTGACACCTCTATTGTTCCCACCTTTAAATCCCTGTACTGTTCACACCTGAGACCCAGCCTGAAAGTGCCCACATTGTTCACCTGGTCACACTCATACAAACTGCTGAAAGAGCACCAGCACTGTGTCACTGTATGTAGTACATCTTATCCTGATAGATTTCCCTGTGTCCTTATTTGTTCTGCCTTCCCTAGGATTCCTGCCTGTGTCATACTCTGCTTGCCCTATGCTCCCTGTGTGTGCCATACTGTGCCTGCCCTATGCTCCCTGTGTGTGCCATACTCAGCTTGCCCCATGCTCCCTGTATGTGCCATACTCTGCCTGCCCAATGCTCCCTGTGTGTGTCATACTCTGCCTTCCTTATGCTCCCTGTGTGTGTCATACTATGCCTGTCCTATGCTCCCTGTGTGTGCCATACTCTGCTTGCCCTATGTTCCCTGTGTGTGCCATACTCTGGCTGCCCTATGCTCCCTGTTAGTGCCACACTCTGTATGTGTGTGTCATACTCTGGCTGCCATTTGCCCCCTGTGTGTGCCATACTCTGCATGTGTGTGCCATACTCTGCCTGCCCCATGCTCCTTGTGTTTGTCCTACTCTGCCTGCCCTATGCTCCCTGTGTGTTCCACGGTCTGCCTGCCGTTATACTACCTGTGTGTGCCATACTCTTCCTGCCCTGTGCTCCCTGTGTGTGTCATACTCTGCCTGTGTGCCATACCTGCTCTGCCTGTTGAACATAAGCCTTGTATTTGTTCTGGGGGGTTTGTCAGCATTTGAAAATTATTGTTAGGGGGCCCTAAGGTGTTTTATCATGTGCTGGGGGTGCTGTTTTATTCACAGGGGAGGAGGATGCATATGGATTTATAGTGTGTCTTAATATGACAACTTTTTTCACATATAAGTGATATCCCTACAGTGAGCACCAACCATTTGGTTTTTTGGTGTGCTACCACTATTAATGTGGACATGCTGCAAAAAAGCCTGTTGAGGTCATGTATAAGTCAATGGGAGATGTCCCAGTCTCAATTGGATATTTTCAGGGTTTTCGGGCAAAAATTATTACATTTGGGTTTTTGCTAGATTTTATTTCCCAGTCTGATATATTCAAATTATTTTATTAATAAATAAGGCAAAATTGGGGGTGAGACTTTGGTCGAGGTTTAATTTAAACTATGAGATCAATTCTGATTTTAGTAAATAACCCCCTAAAACTAAATTAAAATTGATAAGAATTTATAAACTTTAAAAAAAGTCCCTGTTGTTTTAGGGCAAACCAATTTAATTACAATTTTCTCTTCTACTACAGGGGACCTCTTATTCAGAATGCTCAATACCTGGTTTTTCCAGATAAGGGATCTTTCCATACTTTGAAATTCCATACCTCAAGTCTACTAAAAAATAATTGGAACATTAAGGGGTTTATTTATCAAAGGTCAAGTTTTAGAGGTTTGTGAGATTTTTTTATACCTTGAATGAACTTACAACTCGAATGTTTTCTAATTTAAGAAAAAACTCAAAGGAAAAACTTGAATCAGTGAATTTTGGGTTAAAACACAGAATAAGTTGAGTTTTCAAGCGAAACCCACTGAAAAAAACCTGAACATAATGAAGGCTATTAACATTTTCAAATGGTTCAAGGGACTTCTGCCATTGACTTTTACATGACGTTAAAGGAAAACTATACCCCCCAAACAATGTAGGTCTCTATTAAAAGATACTGAGTAAAACAGCTCATGTGTAAAACCCTGCTTCATGTAAATGAACCATTATCATAATAATATACTTTTTTAGTAGTATGTGCCATTGGGTAATCATAAATAGAAAATTGCCATTTTAAAAAATAAGGGCCGCCCCCTGAGATCGTAAGATTCACTGTGCACACATACAAACCACATGTAAGGTCACATGAGCCAATTAACAGACAGAGTTCTGCCTTTTGCTTCCTCACTTCTTCCTGTTACAGTTAGTGTTGTAGTATTTCTGGTCAGGTGATCTCTGAGGCAGCACAGATAGAGTCACGAAATGGTGGTTCAAGGCAAGAGATGTAAAAGGACAATATTTATGTAAATATATATTCCAGTTTGGTAAGATTCTTTAATATGTCATTCAATTTGATATAAACTATCTGTTGCTTAAGTATTCATTTTGGGGGTATAGTTTTCCTTTAACAGGTTTTAGCAGAGTATTTTCCGATTAAAGGTATTTCCAGCTCTGGAGTATAATAAATCTAGGTTCAAGTTTTTTTTTTACAATACCCGAAAAATGGGATATTTTAATAAAAAAAATATTTAATAAAAACCTGAAAAAGTTTTATTTCAACCCAAAAATGTGTGCCCCGATAAAAAGCCAATAGGATTATTTTTCTTCCAATAAGGATTAATTATATCTCAGTTGGAATAAATTAAAAGATACTGCTTTATTATTACAAAGAAAAGGGAAATCATTTTTAAAAATCTAAATTATATGATTAAAATGGAGTCCATGGGAAATGATCATGTTTTGGAGCTTTCTGGATAACAGGTTTCCAGATAACAGATCACATACCTGTACTATGACTTCTTGACATTTGAAATATATATATAATAAAATTAACTGCATGCTCGTCTATTCGCATGCGTGCACATGTGTCAGCGAATGAGATGAGGCGCAAACGGGCAGGTCGCCTAGGGTGCTGGTGCCAGAATTTCTATTTCTTAGCTTACAGATGATTCACAATTAGTTGGCATTGTACAGCATCACATGGTTTGCATTAAAGAAAATGTTTCCAGTAAACTTTGTGGCATCACTGTTACCTTGAAATTATTATTGTGGTCCTATTTTAGAAAGCCACTCTTCGAGCAAACAATTTAACTCAAGGAATATTATCTTATTATTTTATGCAGCTTTTACTTGTTATTTTTACTGTAAAAAAGTAAGAACTATCCTGAAGAATTGCTAAGGATTATGTAGAACAGACAATTTGATAGATTTCATAATTCATATTTACTCCCAGCTAACCACTACTGCTCAGCCTGAATTAATTATCTGTGTTTGAAAGTGCAAACAACCTAAATATGATGACAAGGAAGGAAAAGCCGTATAATCTTTGAAGGATTGCTGCATAAATAAAAATTAGCCTCAAGACAATGTTAATTACACTTCTCCCATTACAAGTAAGGTAATTGAAGTGCTCATTTTACAGCAAAGAGTCAGACTGTTTCCAAAAGGAAAATGTTAAATTGAATGCACTAATTAAGGCATGAGGTTATAATGATGTGTGTGACAGACACAAAATGAATGATGCCAGAAATGTATTTGTTTAGGTGATAGTAGACAGCAGACAAGATGATCAAGATGATATGGCTTGGGAAGTCAGGAGATTTAGTGGTGGCCAAGATTATTTGCCAGGTGATTTTGTTAATGTTCATTCATTACAAACTGGTGAGATGTTAATACCAGCAGAGCAAAGGGTCAAATGATTTGCAAAGCTGGGCCATTTGCCAAAAACTCAAATTGCCCTTGGAATTTCAAAACTGGTCATTATCAGGATGTTTAATTCTAGCTTGCAATTCTAGTGAGCAGCATTTTATCATTTTACAAGGTGCATAGAGGATGCAAAAAATTAGGTTTTTGTTTATTTTTTAGATCTTTATATTCCTTTTTTTGGGGAAAAACAAAGCACAAATCAAAATTTCAAAACAATGACAGGACTAGTTTAGAAATGAAAATACAATGTTACTAGTTTTATGATCATCATCCACCCATATGGGGCAACAATGCAAAATTAGGTTTATGAGAATCTGAAACTTGATGGTGCCACTATTTTCATCTATTTGAGCTGAAGAATTTTAAATCTTTGCTTCAGATCTCAGGTTGTGTACAAAAAATGTCGCTGTACCTAATTGCTGCCTTGATCTGGCAGGAAGCAAATCTCTATGTTTGGGGATGCGCCCCTGCATCTCAGCCACATCTCACCAACCTTTAGACCCATGTTTTCTAGCACTTGTTTTTACAAGCTCCTCTTTTTTAAGTTTTCTGCAGCTAAACATGTTTAGTGCCATTTCATTATGCTATCTATGTATTGAAGATGCTTTAAATATTAGGTTGTAATGAAACTGAGCACTTGCCTAAAGTTATCATGCAAAAAGCTGCCATTATAGTAACCAACTACAACTATTCATATATTTGTTTTGATCAGTGATGGACGAATTTGTCCCGTTTTGTGAAACACATTGAAGTCAATGGGCGTCAAAAATGACGCCAGCAACAATTTCTATTCGTGCGTCTATTGTGTTAAAGTCAATGGGCGTCCAAATAATTTTGACGAGCGACAATTTTTATGTGCGCGCCTATTCTGACTCACTCCCAAATTTTTTGATGAGGCGGATTTTTTCAGCGGTGAATTTTACACTGTAGT
Source organism: Xenopus laevis (assembly GCF_017654675.1). Taxonomy (NCBI): domain Eukaryota; kingdom Metazoa; phylum Chordata; class Amphibia; order Anura; family Pipidae; genus Xenopus; species Xenopus laevis. The sequence continues at coordinate 172,768,228 of NC_054371.1, forward strand.
TTCAGAATTTTATTCACTGGCGGTGAAATAGGGAAATTCACAGTGAATTTATTCGCCCATCCCTAAGTTTGATAATTCTAACTGTATAACATCAATCAAAGCCAATTTTCGATTGGTTACTGCACTGGAACAATCTCATATTTACAGGTCTGCTTGTAATAAGTAGTGATGGGCGAATTTGCTTCGCCGAAAAATTCGCGAATTTCGCGCGAAATTCACGAAACGGCGAAAAATTCGCGAAACGGCGCCGGCGTCTCGTTTTTGACGCTGGCGCCCGTTTTTGACGCCGGCGTCCGTTTTTCGAAAAAAAAATTTTTGACGCCGGCGAATTTTTTCCGCAAATTTTCGCGGGAGTTTTGCGAATTTATTCGCTGGCGGCGAATCGCGCAAATTCGCTGCGAATTCGCGCCTGGCGAATAAATTCGCCCATCACTAGTAATAAGCCCAGTTAAGCTATAAAGATATTGTTTAGCTTCTCACATCAGAATATATTGTTTATTCCTTTAAGACAGCCGAAAAACTATTTATTTTGGATGCTAAGTGCTTCTTTTTAATAACATTATTAAACCTCAAAGAACCTCATTGAGAAGATTAAGACTGAAAATATTTGCCTTAATAGGATACTTTGTAGGATTTATAGAAACACAGCTTTTTAAGTTTTGTGTTAAGTAGGAAAAATAAACAACAAATTCTAATCTGACTATGCTAATGCAAAAATAAACTAATATTTAACTGTCTTCTAGCACTGAGAATGAGAAAGAAAGACCAGTGATCTGTTTTTTTACTCAGTTACTCATGAAATCACTTTTACAGTCCATATGGCATTCTAGAAAGTACTGCAATTTTTATCTTTTCTAGTAAAAGCCTGCATACAGTAAATGACCACAGTCCATCAAGCTCAACTATTACAAATACCCTTTGCAAATAATAATTACATCAGGTAATTTTCAAAGTCCTTCTCGACTCAGTATAGTATTTTGATTTCTTCTTGATGTATATGTTAAAATGAATTAGAATATGTCCTGTCTAGTACATTATATTACAGCTGGTCATATACTTAACAGATTGTTTGACATGGAGAGTCCATTAAGGCTATGGATGCCCAAAGAGGTCCTTGAACAATTTAATTTTGAACCAATTCCGAGACCCATTTAGACATTCCCTGTGAAGTCAATGTTCTAAGGGCAATTGGGACAGCAGGCTACTGATTTGGACAATAGTATAGCTTGTGTCAGCTGGTGGGTGTGTAAAAATACATATATCTAATTAGCTGCATTGCTTATTTTAATTATATCAACAGAGAAAAAGAGGAAATAGCTCATTAACAGATTGCCTGACAAACACCAACACTACAAAATATATTGCTTCTCACAGGTAGCATAATAACAGGGATAGGGGAGCAGCTCATTTGTGGAGTAATTTCAGTCTTCATACACTCTAGAAATGATGTGATCTTATTTTAGTTAGATTATTTGCAGTATCACATCCAACATCTCAGATCGGTACATAAATGAGCATTAAATTTGGTTGTTATGTTCGTTTTTGTTTTATATTATATCACAAACCTTGTTTTTTCATACTCAAGTATTTCTTGATTAAAACTGTAGTGCGGAGATCATGGTAGTGCATTTGAGTTCTAGGCACTGTACGTTGAAGGCAATAGTAGCCCACATGGCTAACTGGATAGTTCTAAATAAGAAAAAAAAACTTGTATAATAGTAGCAAAACGAATTGTTGGGTGATCACAACTGTGGTTGAAGAGGTAGGATAAGAAAGAGAGAAAATGGAAAACCGAGTCATTGTGACCTAGTCAAAGGATCGATTTGAGGGGGATCCAATTTCAGGAAACCCATTATCCAGAAAGTTCAGAATTATAGGAAGGCCATCTCCCATAGACTCTATTTTAATCATATAATTCAAAAAGATTTCCTTTTTCTCTGTAGTGATAAACCATTGCCTTGTACTTGATCCCAACTAAGATATAATTAATCCTTATTGGAGATAGAACATTCCTATCGTGTTTAATTGATGTTTAAATTATATTTTAGTAGGCTCAAGAGATCAAAATTACATTGAGACCCCTTACCCAGAAAACCACAAAGTTGAAAAGTACTGTTTAGACTCCTTTCTGAGGAGGCATACATTTCAAAGGCAGGGTATGGCATTTTTAGAGGTTTTTTTAAGTTGAATAATCACTTTAAACCACTGATATACAGTATATTCCCCTGTTCTATATAACTTAATAAAGCACTTTGACATTTCTCTGAGAAAAGTGACAAGTACCCTTTTTTTTGCTGGCAAACATGTAGATAGATTTTAAATAACCAAAAAATGTTTCATTTGTTACTATAAATCTAAAATAAGCATTTTTATGTGCATAATTGTATGCAGTTAAGTGTTACAAAGGATTCTGGGTAGACATATGGTTTTAGTCATCATTGGTCTTTTATTCTAATGACAACAATATTGCAGTTTTTGGCTCTAATTCTGCCCAGCAGTAAAGAAAGAAAAGCTGTTTCATTATTGGGGGATTTAACAGCTTTGTAATTTGCTTCTAATGTCAGGAAGTGAACATTTCTTGAGAATTATTTTAGGTGGAAACTTTATTGAGTGAAATAAAACATTACATTTTATTATTTAAAGTTGTGACATTTAATTTACAAAAAAAGGAATAGGCTGCCCAGAAGTGGAATATCTGACCAGTAATGGATTTTAATGGCTCCCTCCTACGGTCAAATTTCCATATCTCCTTTATTACTGGCAATATTAAACGTCAGAAGAAGCAGATGCATCCTGTTGTATTATTTTCAAAGGTTAAAGATATCAAAAGGAGGGTGAGAAGATAATCAGTGTAAAGGTAAAGGGGAGAATTGTCAGCGCAAATGTTTCCAAATAGCAGTGTTGAAATCTAACACTTGTAATGCTTTGCTATGTATCTCTTAAATATTTGTGGGTGACATATCCCTGGTATAATACACCATGAATTATTGCGGATAACATTTAACAGTTGAATACCATTTATATAAGACCTTGTTAACTCAACAACGTTCAAGCCACATATCCTAAAGCACGATAGGCTGCTCCAATTGATACAACAATGCCCTCTAGTGATCACCAGCCCAAAAGATTTTCATGTTGCTTGCTGGACATTTCCTAAGGCATGATCCCTGCCTTTGGAAATGTCCAGTAAGCAATATGAAAATCTTTAGCAAGACTCCAAGGTTTTCTAGGTAGAACTTCAGCATATACTGTATATAATATTAGGTTTCCAGCTGTCCTCTTTGTCCTAAAATGTCCTCAAAACTCTTCCTTTAGTGAATTTAGTAAAAATCATTATTGTGCTTTTGGCAAGATTTAGGTTGCAGATGCTGAATTTTTTTGTTATGATTGTGATTTGATGGAACTCAAAAAGCAGTGCACACATTCAGCAAGCTTTTGAACCAACCAGCTTGTGGCCCATATTCTATGTTGATGACCTACTTTGGAACTGGTCTCAGTGTAGATTTATTTGGGTTTTAACCGTCTAATTTAATTAAGAATTGTGATACAGAAGATTCAACAGCATCAACTTTTTATACTGTATTGAAGTGTGTTTAGCTGGCAACTTTTTTGAAAGGAGGTAATGTTCTATATATCTATATAAAATGGGTAATAACATTTTAGTTTTTGTTACAAATCTAGGGAAGTATGAACTTGCTAAGGGGCTGATTTACTAACATTTAAATTTAATTTTTTTTCTAAAAATTCATGTTTTTCTATTTCTAAAATTTTCTAAAAATCAAGACTTATTAAAAAAAACTGTGATACAAATATATGCCAACTAAAAGTAGTCAAGGTCATATAGAAGTGGATGAGAGATGATCAAATCCTGTTGGACCTTTTTTTTTATCCATTCAGACTTTTAGAGGTCTTTTGGACTATTTTTCACAAGAAATTGTCCGAAAAATCTGAATTTTTAGAGCTTTCAGAGGTTTTTGGATGTTTTTAGTGTATCGTTCAGTATTTTTTTTAGTTCGTACTTTTCATAATTGGATCTTTATATAAATTGTATGCCATGGTTTTAATGAAAATGAGTTTTGTGGTTTCAAAAACCTCTAAAACCACTAAAATGAGAATGTTCATAAATGGGCCTCTAAGTGTGTTACTACGGGAGATGCAGTGGTCACAAACCATACTTTGAATCCAAGGCTACTGAATCTGCAGTAATTAAGGTGCTGTGTATAATCATAACGCACACACAGTATTAAAAATTATAAATACAAAAAGATCATGGGATGGTACAGAGTATGAGGAAGAACAGGTAACCCATAAACACACACATTTAAACACTCCAACATACTGTACAGTACCAATACCCCACTTTTGAAGATGAGCAGACAAATGCCACTGGGGGACTAATCATATCTTTACACATTAAATGCTGGTTCCTGATTGACAATCAGTTTTTTTACTAAATAAATGGTCATGTCACATTTTTAATTCGAACTAGTAAATATTGGAATGTGATTAATTATTCACATATCCATTGACATCACAAATATTAAACAAAGTGTGACCATAAGACATGGTTCTGGACCAAGTGCATTTTTCCTCAAAATCAAGTGCCCTTTCTGGCCATAAAGGGGTTATAGGGATTGCAGTAACAAATTATCACCCACCCTGAAAGCTTTTAAACCAAAATGACACATTTTACTTTACTAAAGAAATGACTAGGTGATAATATTAGCTTTTATAGTCTATTGCTGCTATTCGCCAAAGTGACACATTATCTTGTCAACTCTTGTTATTGTAGACAACTCCCTTACACGGTGCCAATTCATGTGCACACAATACATAAATTCCCATCTTATAAGAAGAATATCCTTTTTTCCATGTGTATACTATTTTTGTGTTTAATGTACATTTCTCAGCATCTTTACATATACTAAATTAGGTTTCAAGGTTTATGAAAGGCACAGAGAAGGCACCCACAATCCCTTCTAAAAAAGGTGCTAATACTTTGAAGCTTTTCCTGCGCAGCAATAAAAAAAAAAACAATAATCACATTTTAAAAGTAAATAGCACTGGCCCTGCAGTGACTAAATTCTAATAAAGATTAGCTCATCAATTATCATTGCACCTGGTGGTACTAGTAGCCCCCTGTAAAAGCAGATACAGTGCATTAGGATAGACACATTGTGATGTCATTAATAATTCTGCAATTATTAAGGTTATCGCTGTAAAGTTACCATACCATGAATTTGATGTGCATAAGCTGCTGAGTATTCACACTGTTGCTGATGATAAAAGGATTATGTCGGAAAATACTCATATCTTCAAAAACCTTCAGGTTGGCAATAAGCAAGTCATAATTTTTTATTTTGGTTAACTTGTTAATAAAAAATTTAATTCAAAGGAAAAAAGGTTCATGTTTGACATGGAAAAAACACATCCCAAGTTTCTTAATCGTTTATGGATACATAGAAATACTCAAGGAAATGAACAAGCTGTAAATGAGATATAAAAAGTTTCATTATTAACTCTATCAACAAGAATGTGTAAATTGGGAGTCCCCCGAGTCAGCTCGTTAAACTAAATGAAAATCAGATTTTTTTTTTTCATTATTGGTTTTTATTCTTCTAGACTGAGGAAGGACCTGTGACAGTCCAATGATATCAAACAATTAGTTTGTAGCAGCAGGAATCTAAAAATACCTGAAGGCTTGTCAATACCATTTAGCCATGTTTGGAAGTATATCAATGTATTTACTTCTTGAAATAATGGCTGGAACCTATTGTGAAAGATGCACCAAACTGAAAATAAGATTTCACTGAGCTTATATATGGACTTCCAACAATTTTGAGACTCTGCTGAATTCTGAGCAATTAATGGCATATATTCCAATGACAGGCTCCAATAATTGCAGAGTTTTTGTGGGAGGTTGTTGTTTTCATTGCCTTCCTAGGAGTTAGGATATTCCCACTAGACTGCATTATGTCAGTTGGACAAGTATTCTGGCACATTTGAAGAATGCTAGGTGCTAGGTATTTCTGGAACATATTGTGTGTTTCTTATTTAAGGGTCTCCAATAAAAACATGCAGTTGCTTTGCTGAAATATTATTATTATTCCTAGAAACGTAGGCATGCTGTTTACCAACATGACATATAGTTGAGCAATGACAAACTAATGAAATGTAAAAATTTCAAATAATTAATTTTAGTTAATCTGTTGCATTCTATAGACAATTCTGCTGATGATAATTTATTATAGACTCTAATACATTTCAGAAAAATTGTGTCCATTGGTAGCAGGCATCCTATATTAATATATTGGTTGGAGGTATACACATACATTTCTGTAAGGGGAATCCTATGCAAATCTATTAGTGGGGATTTTCCTTGCTAATCCATGGGTGATGTACAGTAGCATTCTACTCTACACCAATCACCTGGTTGTGGTCTGTCCTATGAAATCCACTATAGTAGTCTGTAGGGAACACATATAGGTGATAACATTTGTACCCCCATAATCTTCAGGTTATTTGATTTCTCTGCTCTTCATCTTTATCTCCTCTTTTTCCTTTTGTTCTACTTTACTTTTAATTTTGAGCTGTATGCATGTTGTGTATGACTGTTTCAAAATTAAAACTCAATAAAAAAAATAATTTAAAAAAGAAATCCACAACATTACTTTTAATCTTTATCCTACTTCATCATCAATTACTGGATGGGCAACTTGCATTGAAATGGAGATAATAAATAATAATAATACCATCTCAAAGGAAGTGGGAGGGAGGTACAGAATCTGTCACTTTCCTATCCACCTACAGACGCTTGCAGGTATTGGCAAGATCCATCAGTACAATGGATTTACTATGTGCCATTTACATTAGTTATCTCTTGATTTAACATCAAGCTAGCAGTAGTTCATATCCCACAGTCAAGAGATGCATCCCAGCGACTGCAGATTGCAGATCCAAACAGATATATAGTTTTCACTTGCCCCAAAAAATTCAGATGAGATAAAAGATTCTTTATTTTTGGTGCACAACATCTGTTGTTGTCAGAGTACATGCACCTTTAAAGGGAATAATTATTTGGGCTGAATTTTTGTGATTATTTAAGCAATATGTTCCACTATAAAGTTGTGACTGACTTATTTTGCATACAGCACTCTCCATATGGTATAGAGGGTACAGGTTGAACCCACAGTAGTTTTAACAATGAATGTATGATAGCGAGAAATCACTAATTCACTATTATTATGAAATACAATCAGATAGGCAAGTCCACAAATGAATCTTCCACTAAAGGTAATGCATTCTGTATTCTATTACAAAGAAATGCATAAAAAAAAGCATATACATAAAATTTACTAAGACCCCAGGAAGAAGTGTATGGGTAAAAATAGTGTGTCTCTTTGTCCTCACAAAGAGATTACTTCTGCATGGGTTATGGCTTTGCTTTGCACCTCACTCTGTATTTAAAAAAAAATGGTGTGTGAGGTTCGAGTGCAGCATCAATGGGCTTAGGTCAACCCTATTATTACTGCCTGCCAAAAAGGTTTCATCCAATGCCCCTTTCTAATTTGCACTGAAGGTTATGAAATTAAGGGCGGCAGGAGGAACGATGCCCCCCTATATGAGTACAGCATTTGTAAATGCAGGTATCATTGCAATCATGGGGTCATCTATAGTCCTCTGCCCTCAAAACTGGAGGCACATATTGGCAGCACTTCATTTAGTCTTGAAGGCAGGGTGAAATGTGCAAAAAAATTGCTTTTTGTATGCACTTTGCATCATGCCTTCAAATTTGTAAATTGACCCTAATATACAGTTAGGTCCATAAATATTTGGACAGACAACTTTTTTTTCTAATTTTGGTTCTGTACATTACTACAATGTATTTTAAATGAAAAAAACTGCAATTGAACTGCAGACTTTCAGCTTTAATTCAGTGGGTGGAACAAAAAGGTTGTATAAAAATGTGAGGAACTAAAGCCTTTTATAACACAATTACTTCATTTCAGGGTCTCAAAAGTAATTGGACAAATTAAAAAACTGAAAATAAAATGTTCATTTCTAATACAATGACAACCTGAAGTCTTGAACTCATGGACATCACCAGATTCTGGGTTTCCTCCTTTTTAATGTTCTGCCAGGCCTTTACTGCAGTGGCTTTCAGTTGCTGTTTGTTTGTGGGCCTTTCTGTCTGAAGTTTAGTCTTCAACAAGTGAAATGCAGCTCAATTGGGTTCAGATCAGGTGACTGAATTTCAAGAATATTCCACTTCTTTGCTTTAATAAACTCCTGGGTTGCTTTGGCTGTATTTTTTAGGTCATTATCCATCTGTATTATGAAACTCCTCCCAATCAATTTGACTGCATTTATCTGGATTTTAGCAGACAGTGTATCTGAATGCCTCAGAATTAATTCGGCTGCTTCTATCCTGTTTCACATCATGGATAAACACTAGTGTCCCAGTGCCACTAGCAGCCATGCGCACCCAAGCCACCACACTACCTCCGCTGTTTTACAGACGATGTGGTATGCTGGATCATGAGCTGGATCACGCCTCCTCCATACTTTTTTCTTGCCATCATTCTGGTAGAGGTTGATCTTTATTTGATCTGTCCATAGAATGGTTTTACAGAACTTTGCTGGCTTTTTTAGATTTTTTTTTAACAAAGTCCAATCTAGCCTTTCTATTATTGATGCTTATGAGTGGCTTGCACAAGGGTGGCTTGTTTCACCTGCATGGAGAGCTCCTTTGACCGCATGTTGTCTGTTCCCAGCAAAATCTTCCACATACAAGCACCCCCCTCAAATCAACTGCAGGACTTTTATCTGCTTCATTGATAGATATAACGAAGGAATTGCCCACACCTGCCCTTGAACCCCTAGTCCAATTACTTTTGAGCCCCTGAAACAAAGTGATTGTTTTAAAAAAAAGGCTTTGTTCCTCACATTTTTATGCAATCTTTTTGTTCAACCCACTGAATTAAAGCTGAAAGTCTGCAGTTCAACTGCATCTGAGTTGTTTCATTTGAAATTCATTGTGGTAATGTACAAAAACAAGTTGACTGTCCAAATATTTATGGATCTGTTCATTTAAAATTCTTCAACATTTTACAAAGTGATAATCCAAACAAAAATAGAGGATGGTGATCCGCAATATCCAAGAAAATTTCTTGGATATTACATGACAGCATTAATGAAACAATCCTATAAGGCAAGACCAACTTCATATGAAAATCATCATTATACAAAATAATCTATGACTGTATTGGATACGATTAAGTTATACATCAGGAAGCGAAGGCATAGTGTGATGACACTGGTCATGTACCGGTACAGGTTCCAACGTCTGCTTTTAGAGTAAAATGGGCTCAGTCCATGTGTATATGATGTCATAGTTTTGCCAGGAATACTTCCTCACATAATTATGCAGCAGCAGTATTTTTTACAATACTCAAGGTGGATTAATGTACTATGTTGATGGAACTCTAGACACAGTGCTAAAACAAAGTGCCTTGTTGGAATACACTTCATTATTGATGCACCTTTAGTAGATGTACACTGATGTGTGATCTGTCTTCTTATGATAATTTCAATTGATTACCCTTTAACACTGAGAGGCAAGAGTATGGTGACTGATTTATGATCATTGTAAACAGTTACTGTATAATGTCTGTGCAACCATATAAATGCATTTTGCAGTTCATGGTGCCAACCCACTCCGTCCTGTAAATTGTTCTCAGAGGCATATGCTGTGCATATGTAGACGCTTAAGAACAAAGGTATCAAGATGCTTAAGAACAAAATTACAAATAACATTTTTTTCAATGATGTAAAGTGGGAGTTCCAAACTTTTTTTTTTTTTTTACCTGTGAGCCACATCTAAATGTAAACAGAGTTGGGGAGCAATACCAACATGAAAATATTCCTGGGGGTACAAAATAAGTGCTGTGATTGTCCATTTGGTAGACCCTATGTGGAATAGTAGTCTACAGGAGACTCTGTCTGGAAATACACCTGGTTTTTATGCAACCAAAACTTGCCTCCAAGCCGGGAATTCAAAAATAAGCACCTGTTTTGAGGCCACTGGGAGCCACATCCAAGAGGCTGGTAAACAACATGTTGCACACTGAACCACTGACTGGGGACCACTGGTGTAAAGCAATAGAAGGTTCTAAAATGAACAACAGAAAAGAAAAGAAAACAGAAAGAACCCAGTCAACTGCTGCTAAATTAATTCTGTTAGTATCCAGTGACATCAACTAAGAACCCAATAAAATATACCTTACTGATGGAGACACTTAAGAGATGCATGGTTGACAAGTCTCTTCACCTATCAGTTATGTTTACATGTTGGCATCACATGTTTTAAACATTTTATTATTGGGACTTTTTGAACAATTTTGTTTTGTGCTTCTTTCATTGGTATTGGAATTATCAATGTAGAAGCAGCTGTTACGGAACCTGCATATGTGTCATAACAAGGGGACTCCTCAATTTCACCCTTCGCCTTGAGCCATTCCACTGGACCCATTATTATTTACCTGAATGAAACCAGGATACAGAGATGGGTGTAAAACGGTCACAGCACTTATTCACATTTTATCAAATAAATAGGACCTTGCCAGCTTAACCCAAGGCAATATTCTAAAGCCAGAATTTATCATCAAGAGATCACTATTAGGCTGTGCCACCAACATGAGAGAAGTTCAGCAGCCCTGCTGCCGGACCTACATCTGCAGTGCCTCGGTGATAGGAAATCCAAGCAGGCTGCCCCATATCACAAGCAGTAGTATCGTCTGTATAAATCAATAAACCGTGCAGTTGCAAGAGAGACCCGCCTTTCTCCCTCTTCTAATCTTACCTGTGCAGTACTCTGGCAAGGTCCTACTGCTGCTGTGACAAAAAACATTTTTGAAAAAATCATATAATATGTGCACTGTTTTGATCCAGAGAAAGGCAAAAAACCCAGCCAAAGCCAGTGCCAATTATGCTTCAAGAGGGAAAAAATTCCTTCCCGACCCCAATGGTGATCGGAAACATTCCCTGGATCAAGCATTTCACTTTAATTTAACATAAATGAATACAATACAGACTCACACAATTATAATGTGTAAAGATACAGCAATCACAATATAACAGTGCTTTCAGGAAAACATCCATACTCAGTTATTAATAGATAATATGAGAACATAAAGAAGAAAACTCCTGACATTTCACAAAATATGCAAAATGGGGGAGGGTGGGTAGGATGTTTCTACCTGCTCAGAAGAAAAGGACATCATGTCCCCCTCGTACTCCGCCCGTGGGCCCAGCCATCTCCTGCTTTAACTCGTTCCTTCTCAGCTAAACACAGATACATGTGATTCTGCCCATCTCTAACCTAGACCAGTCTAATCAGGCTGCTGGTCATTCAGATCCCTTGTCATGCAGCCCCTGCGCTTATAGCTCCAGGGCTTTCCTTTCTTGGACACTTGAACATTTATAGTCTTAGTATCTGGCTGTTTGGGAGCATAATTATCCTTCCTTTTAAGCTTTCCAAAAGTCCTGCACCACTAAATAATATAGAAAACATACACTGAGGTATGAAATGATTTATAGTTGCTATATACACATGTGAAACACCTTCTGTATTCTTTTCTTCCCATGAATTTAATGTAACTTACGTAATGGTCGCCAGGGTCATCATTTTGATAGCAAAACATAAAAGTTTGAACGAAACCAATAAACAAAAAACGTTACAGGTATGGGACCTGTTATGTGCTTGGAACCTGTGCTTTTTCCCGATAATGGATCTTTCTTTAATTTGGATCCTCATATTTTAAAAGGGTTATTTAATAAAATCTTAATTTATAAATTAAAAAGCCACGATCAAACTAACACCTGATTTGACCTCAAGCTCGATTGAATCTGTTCAGGTAAAAACTCGATAAAATCAAGCAAAACGAATCATATGATTTTTTTCAGAGTTTTTTCCTGAATAGCTCGATTTTTTCAGATTTTTGCCTGAAAAACCCAAAAAGGTTGGATTTTTGGGCTAATTCCTGCACAGACCACAGAAACTTCGAAATAGAATAGGGACCTCTGCTATTGACTTATACACAACCTCGGCAGGTCTGAGATGGCGGATTTTCAGATTTGGGCTTATTTTAGTTTGGATCAAGTACAAGTTACTGTTTTATTATTACTGAGAAAAGAAAATAATTTTTAAAAATTTGGATTATTTGTATAAAATGGAGTATATAGGAGACAACCATCCCATAGCTTTCTGTATGACAGGTTTCTGGATAACAGATCCCATACTTCTATTAATTTATTATATACTCTTTTATTTGCCTTTGTCTATTTCATGAAACATTATAGTTATGCTCATTGAAAATATCAACAGAGTATATATATATATATATATATATATATATATATATATATATATATATATATATATATATATATATATGCACAACACTTAAAATATAATATTCTAAGAGTTCAATACATAGTTACTGTAGCTCTATTGATATGGTAAACAGCAGGAACTGGTTTGTTGTGGAAGAGAAAAAAATAATGAATTTTTCCATTTTCTTTCCAATAAATATACAGAGCGTAGCATGAGCAGGATGTTATTAGGTGCATCAGGTTTTGCTGCTAATAAAATGAAAATTCAACACGTGGGATTTGTTTACAGGCCAATTTTATCCTGTTATATTGTTTTCTAAGGCTCTATATACCATAAACCATACAACACCCAAACCACCCTTCAGAGATGAATCTGCAACCAACTGTAATGTACAAGCAAATAATTGATTCTCTTGTATTTTGTTATGTGCAGCAAAGGATAGCTGAGGCATGTCATACTACAACTAATGGATACAAATGGACTGAATTTATCAGTAGTTGAAGATGCTGGCTACAGGAGAGCAACGTCAAATACGGCAGGACACGAGGCTGGTTTTAAAGAGAATCTAGGAATCATAATTTGCTGGAAGAGAAAAGTGATGAGTTTCAAAGTTCTATATAAGAAGAAAAAAACATTTAATGGAAACCAATGAGATATTTTAGTTTGATAAATATGGAGTGCTAAAACTAGTTCCACCTTGATATGGTTCTACATTATATCTACCATCAAATAAGGCATTCTGATTTCTAGATGATAGCTTTAGAATGAATGAAACAGTAGAAAACATGCACCATTGTTTCTTTTCCTGCTCTAATCAACAATCCTGCATTGGAATTGTATTTTTTGTACTGTATGTCAGTGACAAAGCTTAGCTCTAAGGTATGCATACAAAACTGCAATTGGTACTGCATGTATTTCTAAAAATATACATTACTCAGCACTCTCAACTCTCAAAACTCAAAAAGAACCTTTAAAATGTAACTCCACCCATTTTGCATAATGAAACAAAAATACATTTTGTATTGGTGTTAAATGCAGTAATAGTGTGCTCATTTCTGTTTTCTTGCTTATTCTGACTCTTGAAACTATGAGGTAGAAACTGGTCTGCTTAAAAGACCAGTGAAAAAGCCAGCAAGGAATTTTGGGAACTGGACACCACTGCAACCAGCAAGGCAGGAAGGCACAAGCAAATACCACTTTTAATTGCAATTACATTTACAAATAATTACATTTACAAATAACTTTAATGTCACTGAGCTTCTTTAATTAAAGCACATTAAAGTCAGATTCACTGGAGCCATTATTGTGGGTACACCCACAGTGAATCACAATGTTCAATAACAATTTTTTTCCCAGGTTGTTTTGTAGGAAATCTAAATGGGTTATTTACTGAAGTCCAGTCGGGCTTTTGGTGCAAAACATGAATTTCTCAGGGTTTTGTTTGTTTTTCGTGATTTATTAAAGTCGGATGCTGCAAAAAGTCTGAATCCGAAAATCCGCCATCTCAGACCGGCCTATGTTGTATATAAGGTAATGGGAGAGGTCCCTATCCTATTTGGAAGTTTCTGTGGTTTGTGCTGTAATAAGCCTGAAAATCCGACTATTTTGGACTTTTTGGGTAAAAATCCAAAAAAATTTGGGCTCATACGATTTGGGAAAAACCTCTGAAAAAAATTGCACGATTCGGGTTTTCCCTCGATTTTATCAAGCTTTCCCCCGATCCAATTAAATCATACTTTTTTTTAAATAATAAATAAGGTCCAATTAGTTTGGTCGGACTTTATTTATTTAAATAAGCAGAAAAAAATAGATTTTTAATAAATAACCCTCTAACAAATACATTTTATTTAACTTTCCCAGACATCCCTAGTGCTGAATTACACTCACAAATGAGTAGTAGAGTAAAACCAGAAAACTTTACTGAATATGTCTGGCAATGTGGTAGGATATTGGCGTGGTGCTTTGTTTGTTTTCCCAGGGTGGGGAAATTTTTCCCCTATATGTAGCACAGACCTGGGGGAGAAATTTTCTTTGCATTATGCAAAACAACTTGTGTGAAGTCCCCCTTTAAACAAATTTATGGCATGTGAATAAACTATTCTCAATGCAAATTAAAAATAAATGTAAATACAGATCTAAATGTAAATTTTAAAGAGGCCAACATCTTGTCACTTTGATACATATTTGTATGTCAACACACACACTCGTAAATGTCCCTATTTATTTGTTTGTAAATTGACAAAGTGTCCTGTGGTTCTCCAGCTGTTCCAGAACAAGACTCCCAGCAAGCTGTCATGGAGTAAATCAAAGTTGCACATATCAGCCTTAGTTTGTACAATGCCAAGGTACTCAGCTATGAATAGTGTCAATAATTACATTGGATTCAGATGAAGAAAAAAACGAAGAACTATAAGAGCCCTTTGATTTGATTCACTTATTTTTACAGTTAAAATAGAGCTGTTTTATTATTGCATCAAGCTTGAAGTGAATTACGTGAAATAGGGAACCTGGCACAATAAAAATTCAAGCCATATGTTATAAACCTTCTGAACATTGTGTGCTCATTCTAAGGGCCATGTACCAAGATGAAAGAATGTTTAGCACAAACGCATTTAAAAATAGCTTTCAATAAGCCAATAATTTAGGCCAAGTGAATTTCCTTTGCAAATATATGTTCCAGTTATGTTTATTTGCTCTACCTACAGTTAAGAGTTGCTAATATACACGCTAAATAACAACATCATGCCTCTTGGCATAGTTTAGTAGACCCTTAGGTTTTCTTGTTTAAAAGGTGGCTTGCATTTAAGTAGTATAGAACTGTTCTTACCATAGAGAGAGGGACAATGCCAACAAGGTCCTTTTGACTTATGAAAATTTCCGACAGAATGATATCACTTGAGCCCTTTCCAGGATATTCCACCTGCCATGAGATTGGCTGAGTTCCTGAGAGGCTGCTGAAGCTGGTGATCTCAAAGTTCATCTGTACTACTTCATTAAACTGATTGTTAGTCCTGTATAAAAGAGAGAGAAATGCAGTTTTACTCAAGTTTAGACATAGTGGCAGTGGGGAATTAATAAAGTAATTGCACATTTTAATGAATATAATTCTTCATAGCAATATTTCATAAGTTTGTTTTGATACGTCTTATGTCAGCAGACTAGAACTGCAGTAAATCCCAATTGGGTACCAGAGAATTCTGGCATGGGTAAATATTCACCACTTAAGGTAGTTCCCCTTGGCCATTGACAAGCCATTTTGTTTCTTTATAAATACATAAATCACTGCAAAGTGACAGAAATATAAAAATGAAAAGCTGTAAATGCATTTAAATATAATGTGCTGTTACTTTACTAAAAATTTCTATGTTCATTTCAGAGGCTCTAATATAGTACGAGCCTCTGAAATGAATTGGGGGTTCTCTAAAAATGGAGAGATCATCTTGATATAATTCATAAAGGTATTTTAAACTCGTCTAAACACGCTCCTGCTCTTCCACATGGTTACTAATGTGTCAATTCTTCATCTTCTGTTTAATGGTGCATAACTGCCCCTATTGACACAAGGGAACCCTAAGGGCTAAACTTCATGGGAGATTTTGTAGGATGGTGTTGGATTGACAAAGCGCATCATACAAGTTGGATGTAGTCACGTGGGTCCAAATACATAAAAAATATTCTATCCAACACAATATGACTGTCAGATGGTCTTCATCCGACAAGATAAAATCTGCTGACGTCTTAACTGGCTTTTTTTCCATTGAAATAAATTGAATGTTGGATGCAAATGCGTGAACAAACTACACCATTTAACTTTATCTGATCCAACATTACATTCTAGCTATTATGGATCAGATTTCATAGGATCCTACAGATCTCATTCTGTTGCGTGGTGTTGCATGGTGTTGTGTACAGTTGAATGGCAAGATCAGAAAAATCTGACCCACAAAATCTCCCATGTAGTTTTACCCTAAAGCTTACCCTAAGGGCAGAACTCCACGGACAATTCCGCAGTGTCTGCATCTGACAGTCGTGTCGTGTCGCATCAACACCCAGTGCCCAGTGAACTGGATACAAGCACTATTTTGCACACTCACATCAGAAGTGAAGCAAACCCCTACTATAAAAACGCAAGACACAATTTGCAGCCAATTTGCATCAAACACAAGCACAATTGTATACATTTTGATTCATCAGTTGCAACTGCAGTGGGCTCGTATCAGAGAATAGCTTCAATTACACTAGAATTATGGAGGAAATGCTGCATTATTGGTAAAAATGTGGCAATTTGTGTCCAAAGTGGCATGTTGCACACTGCACTTGTGTTCAGAATTTACCACTAGTTGGCAAGATGCCACCAGTGGCATAAATATTGATGAAACAGACCACACAGTTGCAGGGGCCAGGGGGACATATAGCCACTAGATGCTACAGAGGCATTTTCTTTCCTATCGCCCAGTTAGTTTGTGTGGTATTGAATGATCCCCACTGTAATTTATCATGTCTGGTTGTGTTATATTCATGTTTCATTTTGCTACAATAGATACCAGTAAATAAGTTTAAGTAAGTCATTATAAAGTTTTTTGTGTTGAGTTTGAGTGAATTTGTTATACAGATTATTCCCTTATAGCTGATAAAACTCTCTTTATTTCAACACTTGATAGAAATACTCCCTTGGTGACTGATACGCAAAGTTAACCCTCACAAATCGATACGCATTTACCATGTTATCAAAGTGGAAAACGACACCTTCCTGTTTGCAGATATTGGAGAAAATCTTTGATCTGACATTTTTTTTAACCATGGTTAAGCTCCAGGGAACAATTTGATTCCAATTATATTAAGCTTAAAAATGCTAGAATGATCTCTCATTTAAACTACACCAGTAAATCGGATAAGTGAGTTGTTTACCACCTTTATGTTTTATTCATTCTACTTAAAGAGTTGCCATTATGTTTTGCATCAGATCCTTTAAAGTATCCAGGGAATATAAAATAACTGAAAGCAATATGAGACAATTTTAGAAATAAATGTGTCAATATTCTTCAAAAACTTCCTAATGCCAAAACAATTATGAAGACACTTAACTGCCTTTTCAAGCTGGATTGAAAAGGGCTACAAATCTACAGAACTACAGTTTTCCAAGCTGGAGAAACTACAAACATCACTTGAATAAGAGCCAATGGTCTGGAACATGTGTGGATATAAAATAAACAGCACTGCAGCAAAGAACTGCTTTATGTCTCTT
Organism: Xenopus laevis; assembly: GCF_017654675.1. Lineage (NCBI taxonomy): Eukaryota > Metazoa > Chordata > Amphibia > Anura > Pipidae > Xenopus > Xenopus laevis. Next base: position 172,785,867 of record NC_054371.1, read on the forward strand.
CACCTTGGAAAAATATACCTACTAAATGGTAAAGTAGGCTGCGCAAAATGTCTGCAGTCTTTGTACAAAAAACTGTACTTGAAATTGCACTCTGAACACTGCACTTGTCAATGAGAACCTTTGCAAAAATGAACATTTAAAATAAGCTTCATCATACTGAAATAATAATCAATCAAAAATTCTGAACTGTTTCTGAAATATTTTAGTTACTCTTCACTCTCCGCCTCTCAGCATCTGTCTCGTTTTTTATGCAGGAGTTGGGAGTCTGATAACAGTTAAATCCAATATATCTTTTAGGGGGCTCCTTTTGCCGAGAAGATGTATTAGAGCTCACTCTATTATTATTATTATTATTATTATTATTATTATTATTATTAACATGTATTTATATAGCGCCAACATATTGCGTAGCACTGTAAAGTAAATGTGACTATACAACTAAATCACAAGAATTATATACATAGAACTCTATTAAAATCACAACTAATCCTGTCTCTCTACATGCAGAATTTGTGCCAAAGTCAGTTAATTTGTTAGACTTTGTTGGTACTGTTCAGTTAGCTCTCATAAATCTGCTAGGAATGGGACACCCTATAAGATATTGAATCTAACTGTAAAACAAAATTTGACACTCAACTCCTGCATGAAGAGAGACTGAAGTGAAACAGATGCCGACAGGGAAATAGTGTAAAAAAGTATTTTAAATTTAGTTTGTAATTTTTATGCATATACAGTAAGGGAAGTTGTATTTTAGCTAAAGGTCCTTCACATCAGTCTAGTGAGGGTTTATTTTGCCAAATATACTTGGAAATTGTGATTTACATATGTTATCTTGATATGTACAACAAGCTTTTGTCACATGGTAATCCAAGTTACCCAACATGATGAGCTAGCTATTTCACTAAGCCAGGAGTGGAGTCCCTGCAATCTTATTGTTTATATCAGATGGAAGCTGAAGTAATTATCTGAATTACCAAATACTGAATTGCAATCATATATGTCTGTTTCATGAACAGTGATGGCCATGAAGGCAAAAGCCTATTTGCCTAATTGGAGTCATTGCCACCTTGAAGGTAGCAGTTCCTACTGCGACCAAATTCAAAATTTGCAACAGAATTGCACCACAAGATGTAATTTTGAAATTGAGTTCTGGAAATCGTGCTGTCCACAGATTTGCAGCACAATTGCAACTGATTTGAAAGTAGAAAGAGCTATTGCACACATTTTGAAGCATCAGACACAGTAGTGCTAAGAGTAATTCCCTTTCACTGCCGAAATTATGCTTGGACTCTCGAACTTGCACCCTGAACTTGTGTAGGTAAATGAGCCATTTTGTGTTACCCAAGAATGTGAAGCCTGAAAATACTATAACAAATTATACAAAGCAGCTGATAATTTTGCTTGCAGTTGATGTCCAGTTTTGGTGTGTCACAGGTTTGAAACCACATACAGAATGTTGTTCTCTTCAACAGCCCTAAATCTGGATATGGGACAAGCCATAATTAGCCAATTTGCACTGTTTGAAAGCAGAGCAATAAGCATTTGGCTGGGTTGCTATCGAAAGAGATAGAAAATGCTCTTCACATAAGTACAAATGACATTATTCATTGCTGCAATAATTGTTTTCTATTAGTTTTTATGCCAGGGATATTCAATCTGCATGCCTCCAGCTGTTATTAAAATACAAATTCCTGTTTCCACTGATAGACCTTGCTGTTGTTCATGTAATTCAATCCTTGGACATCCATGGTTTTTATAGATATTTTCTCATGTCCGGGGCCAACCTTCTTAACCTGCCCACTCTTTTCATTAAGGGCAAGTGAACCCCCAAATAAAAATGTGCCTAATAAAAGAAAACATAATTCTAAACAACTTTACAATATGCATTCTTTACAAATTGTCTATGGTTTTTAAAGTTATTTGTACATGTATTGCTTTTGAAAGCAGTGCTTGTCTTTCTCTTTCCATTCTCTGCCCTGGTTGATACAATGTAAGACAAGGCAGCTGATTAACAGACCTGTCTTTGCTGGGGATCTAAGACTTTTACAACATTGTTTAAAAAGTAACAACCAGGAGTTGAGCAAATGCTGCTTTCAATGGGAATTATTTTTACAAATAACTTTAAAAGTTCTGAAAGTGTTCAATACATGTATATTGGAAAGTTACTTAGAATTATGTTTTCCTTTATCAGGTAATTATTTATTTTGGGGTTGACTTTAAACAATGCCCTGCTGCTGATCGAAAGCACACAATGCTAATAAAAGGGAGCTAAGACCTGTTTTTGTCTCTCTCCATATATTTTATCATATTTTTGTATAATATATATATATATATATATATATATATATATATATATATATATATATATATATATATATATATATATATATATATATATATATATATATATATACAATGAATGTAATCACTATGTTATGGCTTCAGTATCAAACTTTCTACCATCTCCAAGTGCTCAACACATAATCAATGATCCACCGATAAATCCAAAACATATTTTGCAGCTAATTAAAAACAGCAGTATGTGCTTTTTGGCAATTGTTCTTCATGGCTATAGGAACCAATGAACTTCTCATACCTATGGAGAGAGATATGTTGTCACATGGGATTTTGTTAGCTATACAATAAACACTGAGTGCCGTAGAAAAGATTCCTTTGCATTATTGAACTTCTGGGCTTTTTTATACTAAATCACTGTTTCGGTCCTTAGTTCAAACCTAAACCACTGAATGTATGTAATGGACATGACAGTAACAAATAAATAAACCACAATAATATTATAGAAGCTAGCACTTAGGGTGCATTGTATCCTGGAATCCAGACTGTTTGTCTTTGTTGCTAAAGCCAAGTGCTCCCAGACTTATTTTCCTTTTGTTCCATTTCTTTGCTGTTTTTCGATTGAAAGGCCACAAATTTGATTAAAAAGAGCACTTCTGATTTAATGACAGTTTCAGCAATAAAGTCTGCATCACAATGTAATACATTGCATTAAATAGGACGATTTATCAATTTGGACCCTCCCCTTCTCTTGCACGCTGATTGTTTTCTAGTCCATAAAACTTAAGGTCTAGTTGTTATATGCAGCCTTTAAAAAATAAAAAATAAACCTTCCTGTTCTGTAGCTAAAAAGCAAGTTGGATTGAAGCAGACGTTAATAAAAATCACTCCAAATTCTATAATCTCCAATGGACATCAGACGATTGATGTTACCCTTGGCATCTGAGTTCCTAGCAATGTGCTTTTTGGCTTTCAAAACAGTGCAATTTCCTTGATTCACAGTTTGAGGAAAAACAGATATTTTCTCAGCCTGCCACAAAGAGCTTGATGCATGCATTCTGCCTATGATTAAATGCTTACATTTCTACAGGTGTTAAATATGGAAGAGGAATACTATGCTGTGTTACCCTGTTGTGAAAACAAATGAGAGAATAATCAACTCATCTCTCCGATGAAAAATGTCGTTCAAGTGTGGTGTGGAATTGCATATGGGAAAAAATACATGATGGGCTTGTGGGAGCAACTGCAAATATTCATAAAGGTTATGGGTGATATCTTTTTAAGTATTAATATTTATACCCATATTATTTTCATGCACCTATCCAAATTATGCAGACTACATAAATATTCCCATAAATATATTCAAGACATTGGCTTAGAGTTATACCTCAATAAAATCATCTGCATTTCTCTTACAACCAACAGTAGCTTTCCCTTCTGCACACGGCAATGTAGTGCAGCATTTGTTATGCCCCTAGTTGTAACCAAAGACATCATGAGAAAAGCACCATTAACTCTATTCCTTTTAACTCTTCAATTGAACAACCACACTCCCACAAAATAACATTCAACATCCAAACTTACCCTTCTTGCAGGCACAGATGAGACAGGTTTATTTATAAATCTACTTATTTTCAAATATAGATTTAAACCCTACCGCAATACATTCTGCTTTTAGTAATAGAGATTAACTCTTCATTTCAAGATATGCTTCTGCTGATTACATGTACTTGTGTGAGGTCCTCTCGTATTTAAACATTTTAAGTCCAATACTACATCCAGTGGCATATGCTTATTGAATTCAGTAGCCGTCCCTCGCATTTTATTTGTTGAACATCGTCCAGAGAGTTGTAGATCTAAGCTTGGGAGATTTGTTTCTCCCTCGAGGGCCCTCTCTCTTATAGCCAGGGAAAAAAAAAACATTCAAATCATTATCACTTACTCTGTGTGCCAAGCTAAGATTCATTGCTAGTCTTTAATCTGTGACTGTAGAACAGAGCTGAGTACAGTACTTTAATCATTAAATTTTTATTCAGATTTATAAATTTCAGTAAACACTTTTCTAGCTTGAAATTCAAACCGTTCATTAGAAACAGAACGTCAACCCTTTATCTGCCAACATCTGGTATGAAAGTGGACTCAAAGACAGGAAAATTACTTTCCTCCACAATCTCAACGTCATTGTGAAGCATAGCACATCACATACAGTTACGTGTGTTGGCTTTGAAATTAATAAAACATTTTGAAAGGGGCACCAGGGCTGCATGTAAAACAACTAATATACAATTTTAATGTAAGCATCATTATATCAGGTTAAAAAAAAAAATTCTCAGGAGGAACTGTTTTTCATAACGGATCAAATAAGCTATGAATAGTTTATAAAAAGTAAATCACTTGGCTGAAACGACTTGAATATATTACTATAATAAAAATGCAACCATGCAATGTAAATACAATAAACATGCATAAATGATCTCCTCATTCCGATATAAATTGATGGATTTAATGAAGTGTGGAATATTGCTGTTTGTTTGGCTTTTCGGTTTTTTCTCTAACAACTTATGACATCAAAAATATGTTATGACATTTCATACAGATAAAGAATTAAGGGACAATATGGATAATGTCACATCGTTTTCTCTTCCAGTAGAAAACTACCAATGGAGAAATGTCCATGTCCCACCACTGCCATTGACTCTCACCAGTGAATTTCTGTGTTCACTTACACTTTTGCATGGCTGCCACTAAAGTCAATGGGAGCTGTTGGAGGCAGCCATGATGTTCTGAACTGGAGAAGAAATGCCAGAGGAGAATCCATCACATATGACATAAGCCTAAAGCTACATACATACTGGCTATAATTACTCTATTTCTTAACTTGAGATGTTGCAACCTGTTGAAACCCTATAATTAAGGTAAGGCATGTTGGGTGTCCATTCCAGCAACATTTGGGGATAATAGGCAGGGCCTTTAAGGGATTTCATTCCAAAAACTTTTTTTTTAAAATATGCTTCATTTTATGCACTTTGTTGTTCATGCTACCCAGTTCTCTGTTACCAAAGCAAGCATTTCCACCCCAGAAAATAAAAATATTGCACAAAGATCCATACTATAAGTTGCATGGCTGGGTAAACAAGAAAGACTGCATCGAGGGTAAAACGTGGTAATTTACATGTGTGTTGCCCTGAAAGCATTGCACTTGCATTTGTGTATAAGCCCTCTGTTGTACTGTGATAGAAATCGAATTAAATTAAGTTAAATTAAAGTGTAGCGAGCTGGGATAAATGTGAATTTTGCTGTCTAGACCATTGTTGCTATTCTTAACCACTTCTTAACTTATTCATAGATGACTTTGAAGTGTGCATTAAAAGTAATGTTTCAGAGTGAATTGACTGGATATTTAAATGGTAAATGAAATTCAGAATTGATAAATGCAAAGTTGTATATTTGTCCCAAAACAGCAAGCATTAAAATTCTATTACAAAATCAAATGAACATGTGCTGAAAATCTTGTCCGAGAAAGCTTCTTGTAGATTTTGAAATATTATGTAATATCAATTAGTGTTTAAAGTGGCAAAAAACAGCACAACTGATGGCACCACCATTCCAGGGTAATTGTACCCAGTGCAATATTTTGGTTAAAAAAATGGCAGACCATCGGTGTATGCTTTCATGCTCCTCAACTGCAATTTAAAGGATGTCAGTTGCACAAAAAGGTCATAAAGCTTCATCAAGCAGCTATCACCCAATATGTGCTTTTCAAATGATTGCAATGTTAGTATAAGGGGGAAAGGTAAATCTATTATCCAGATACCCGTTAAGGCTGCAAAATGCTAAAATGACATTTCCCATCAACCCAATTGGGCGAAACTATATCTAATTTTTAAGTAGCTTGTTTTTTCTCTGTAATAATAATATAAAAATAAATGAAATGTGAATATAGGTAAAGAGCTATATATTAGTATATCCCCTATGCTGCTACCCTTTATGATGAGGTGGCATCACCTGTTTCTACGATAATTAGACATGAGGGTATAATCTGCAGCTTGAATTTTAAAACAATTAAATGAGGACAGATCCATGAAGATGAATCCATTATTTCAATGCAAATAAGGTTAAAAAAAAGTAAAAACTCCTAATGATCTGTGCAAAACTTTAACCTTATAGAATGCTCTGTTTACAATAATAATTTAGTTAATAGACAGGGTAATCCATTAGAGTTACAAATTAGGTCTAGTAACTTATAGCAACCAGATATTTGCTTTGAAACATATAACCACTAAATGCTCCCTGTTGTTTGGCTGCAGTAAGTTACTAGACTTTCAAAAATGCAAGTTATGGCGTGGCAGAGGATGCAGGCCAAACCTGCCCCTACCCTGTGGCAGGCAGTAAGAAAACGGCTGGTCTGTGCCCCAAACACTGCAGTTTGCCTCTCAAAGGCCATAGCCAAAATGGGTGGAAATGTGCTTGCTGAATAGTATTAAGGGTTGAACTCTTAGGCTCCTTAGTGTTCTGCACTTCTTCCTCTAATCTGTAGCAATGGACCCCTTATATGTTAATTTAAAGGTAAACTACCCCTTATTTGTATAACCCCCTTTAACTCTTTCCAGCTATCTCCAAAATCAACCTTTCTGCCTAGACATACCCAGTAGTTATATATACTAGTTTATTTCTGTTTTCTGTATTAGTTGTGCCTGTTTCTTTCCTATTATCTTGGTGCATTTTCCTTTTTAATAAGATTGAGCTGCTGAAAGAAAAATGCATCCAGTGCATCCTGAGTAGAGGACTTTTCAGTAGAAAGAGCTGAAAAGCAAAGTTACCATGTGTTCTCTTGATTTAAAAGCCCATGTCCATCCCATGTCTGCAAAAGGAGACAAGAAAAACATTTACAATTACTTCAAATGCTTTTTATTCTATCAGGTTCCTGGAGCTATACAAGAGATGGTACATAGGGAATGGGAGGCAAGGACTAATCCAAAACCAGGGGTCCCCTACTGACATATATAATATTAATATTTATATTTAAAAGTAAAACAGGCAGTGTGCTTTTATTACTGACTTATATATACAGAATATACTGAGCATTCAACTTACATTTTTTAACAGAACAAGATCTTTACAAACTCCATTGCTGGAATGGAGCAAACTTTAAACATATTACCAAATGCCCCCTATCATAAACTAGCATTAAATTAACCCCCCAAAGATTAGGTTGCTATTTTACTTTTTTCATTGTACTTTTTTCCCATTGGAAAAAAATAAGTTACAATTGCAGGAGCTTGTCATTGCATCTTAAAGTAAAAATCCGTTTTAAGTTATTTAAATATCAGAAAAGAAAGAACATCAGGGGAAATAATTCAGACCAAAGTGATACATTTCCATTACTTTGGTTTTTTTTCCCCCTGGTAAAATATATTTCTGTTCTGACTCGGAGACAGAGGATAGTATGACAGCTTCACTCGTTCTTCAAAATGTATCTAAAGTGACTTCATTTTTTTCAGCATTTCAACAAAAAGAGCACAATGGAGCAAAAGAGATTCTTCATATAAGTATTGATGGTATGAATGCAACGCTTGGGATATCTTTTGGGAGTAGCAATATAATGCTGTCTCTTCTGAAGCTGTCTGGACATCACACTAAGCTTTGAAAATTAACTGGATCACGTGAGAAATCAGTTTAATACCCCAAGCTATGGGAAAAAAGCCAAAGACTGAAAATATATTGTGTAACAGATTCTTGAAATGCTAACGCCATCAATAATTGTTGCAAATATCACATAATCAGCATCATGTTCACTGTCAGACACTATCACTATCAAGGTGTGCAGTTGAAATATAGTGTCTGGCTGCTGAACCCCCCCACCCCATTAACATTATTAATGACCCATTTTTAATCAGGCAGCTCACGGTGCATAATCAATGTCAAATAATGGACATTTACCAGCTCTCCAATATTCTGCTTGTTGGCTGATTTATAATCTTTAAGAGAGATAGAATCCTAAAATTCATGGTGGCCAGGAATTCCCTTGCACATAAGAAAATACAGTTAGCAGGCAAACCAATACTGCTCTAGTCTCACTTTTCAGTAGTAACTTTGTGAAACCTTTAAATATCCTGTATTAGTGTTTACAGATGAAATGTTGCTCTTCTTCTCCTGCTGGTCATCAGTTTGGAGTCTGAGCTTAGCCTCTCGCATCCTATTGTCAGGCCATGCTGGTGTGATGTGTCCTACATAGTTCAACAAGACAAATGGGTAAGACGTGATATAAATGGTAAGTGATTTCCAAGGAAGGAAAACTTCTTTCTGAGTTCTGATATGGCAGCTACTGGCACTATTAAGTGATTGAATTATTCACTGGTGGGAAGGTATCATCTTACCTGGAAACCTTTTCTATGCCATTTATAAAGGGGAGTATTTTGATTTACATGACTTTTCAGTCCAGAATGCTGCACATTTGTTTTACACAGCTTTATAAATGTGCCCCTTAGGGAGATTGTTGCTGCTTTACTAGCCTATATATTTTCATTTCCCCCACGCACTAGCGATTCCTCTCATCCACATAAACAGTTGGGGGATGTGAGCATTTTGAAGCAGCATATAGCTGGGGTCCTGCTGGGATGATATCTAATATGGTTTTTTGTGGTAATGAATAGTGATGGGCGAATTTTTTCGGCAGGCGCGAATTCGCAGTGAATTTGCGCGATTCGCCGACCAGCGAATAAATTCGCTAAACGCCGTGAAAATTTGCTGGCGTCGAAAAAACGGACGCCAGCATCAAAAAAATGGACGCCTGCGTCAAAAACGGATGCCGGCATCAAAAACGAGACACCGGCGCTGTTTCGTGAATTTTTCGGCGAAGCAAAACGGCGCAAATTCGCCCATCACTATTTATGAAGAACATAATAACATAACATAATTTTATGTTCTGTTCAGTGAGTGTCATTAATATTGATTGATCTATTGATTTTTGTAGTATCAATAGTGGAAAATCCCATTGTTTTCAGATAGGGTAATGGCCACATTTGATTAGAGGTGTGACCCCTTTCTACTGAAATGACTATCCTATGTATACCTAGTACAGTCACATCTGTATGAACATGTGTAAAAAAAAGTCCTTCAAAGTCTTAAACCCATAACACAATAATGCAGATCAACACAAAACAAAAAAAGGAGGGGAACTAAGTTTGCATAGAAGTGAAATATTTTAAGTTTGAGAATCTGATAAAAGTTAAAAGACCAACAATAATATAAAAATATATGTATAAAGCCAGAAACCTTGGTTATTGATAACTGGAATTAAAATGAATCACAATATAGGAGATAATGAGATATTGGGTTTAAAGATGACAAAAGTTGCATAGGGTATTTTTGTATGAATGGGTCTGTAAATAAAAGCCTTTCCCCAACAACATATTTTACCTACCAAAGGATTAAAAGGTTAATTGATTGCCAGTTAGATAAAATCTATTTTGCCTCTATCTTTTCATGCCTGGTCCCAAGAAAAAGTAAGATAAAGAAAAAAATACCAATTCTTATCTGTACTGTTTCCTAAAAAATATTTGTGTTTTTCTGAGAGCGATGATGGCCACCCTTTAACACTTGACATTTATCAATATTTGAAGGGCTGTGCCACTGCTTGACATAACCATAAAAGTCAATCAGTACCCTAGAACTACTCAGAAACATTCTACTGAACAAAATATTGACACTTGTATGTATGTAATCCACAAAGAAGAGCATTTCAACAGACTCATCTATGCTTTTCAGAATCCAAGTATGGGGAAAAAACAGCCTTTAATAACAAGCCTGCAGACATCATGCAAAATACATTTGCACATTGATTTAAGTAAAACAAGGCATCCAATTATTGTGTCTCTTAACTGTCTTCAGCTGCTCAATGTCATTACCTGCTTTTTACAATCACATCCTAAATTGCTTTTTCTTATCCAACACAAAGTACTTTCATGTATTGATATACAGGGTCAGACACATTAAAATGGAGCTCAAAGACTACTTTCAACTTTTGTTTTTTTGACTGCTTTGACAGTTACTATACTTTTTAGGTATTTTTAATATGCTATGTTTTAATATATAATTACTTTCACAATCTCTAGGCACTAATTTTATTGACCGCTATAAAATAGCGTGATTGGGGCAGTAATTTAAAACGGCTGTGTACCCAATTGTTTAACAATAATTCAACAAATAGGGCAAAAATTAGCAAAATGCATTGAAGTCTATGGGCAACAAATTTTTTACACACTAGGCGGCATGACAAAACTTATTTTTGCCAGAAATTTTTGTGAACCTTCGTCAAAAACATGCCACGTGGCTTGTACTGCTTTGCGAGACAAAAAAACAGACATGCGAAAAACATGCATCATTTTATCCTTCCCTCTCCTTCCACATCAACCACTATTTTTGATTCGGCCGAACCCCCGAATCCTTTGCGAAAGATTCGGCCGAATACCGAACTGAATCCGAACCCTATTTTGCATATGCAAATTAAGGCTGGGAAGGGGAAAACATTTTTTACTTCCTTGTTTTCTTACAAAAAGTCACGCAATTTCCCTCTCCACCCTTGATTTGCATATGCAAATTAGGATTCGGTTCAGAAGGATTCATCCGAATCCTAATCCTGCTGAAAAAGGCCGAATCCAGTCCGAATCCCAAACCGAATCCTGGATTCGGTGCATCCCTAATAAGGACATACACATTAATATATTGTTTATTAATTTCATGTGGGATAAAAAGCACCCAGATATTATCTGTTGGTAGTCATTTCTATTATCAGTTGTGCCTGTTTGTAAGCTAGTAGTAATATATAAACTGTACATGGTACTTTTTGCTTAAACAGCAACAAAGTCACTAGGGGGCACATTTACTATGGGTCGAATATCGAGGGTTAATTAACCCTCGATATTCGACCGTCAAAGTTAAATCCTTCAACTTCGAATATCGAAGTTGACGGATTTACCGCAATTTGTTCGATCGAAGGAAAAATCATTCCATCGAACAATTAAATCCTTCGAAACGAACGATTAGAAGGATTTTAATCCATCGATCGAACGATTTTCCTTCAATCACAAATTGCTAGGAAAGCCTATGGGGACCTTCCCCATAGGCTAACATTGGTGCTCGGTAGGTTTTTTGGTGGGGTAGTAGGTGGTCGAAGTTTTTTTTAAAGAGACAGTACTTCGACTATCGAATGGTCGAATGATTTTTCGTTCGAATCGTTCGATTCGAAGTCGTAGTCGAAGGTCGAAGTAGCCAATTCGATGGTCGAAATAGCCAAAAAAATAATTCGAAATTCGTAGTATTTTTCATTCTAATCCTTCACTCGAGCTAAGTAAATGTGCCCCTAGGTGTAGAAGTAGGTACCATTACCAGTCGACCAGAGGCAATGTCAAAAATCACAGACATGCTTTGAAAAAATTGACAACATGGGAGCCCTTTCTTTCTATTGAAACAGTAGTTGAAGCACAGTGGATAGGTGGTCCTTTAACAATGTAGGTCATGTGTATGGCAGTATAGTGACCAAAAAATGCATGTGATTTTGCCTTCCCATTCACTCCAATGCAATGCAGCAAATTTCAATGGCAGTTAAAAAAATTTGTCACAAAGCATAGCATGGCAGATTTGCTCAACACAGTCAACAAGACTTGAAAGTAAGACAAAACATTCTCAAGAAAAAAAATTTTCATATTCACTCATCACTTATGTTGACTCCTCCCCCAATTACTATAATATCAGTTAACATTAAAGAATCAAAGGACCATGCTCCATGACTTTAGATTTTTCCCCTTCATAGCTGAAAACTCTATTTTCTTTACATCCCCTTCATATCTCTTGATAATTTTAAACGTATATAATTATATATTGCAAAGATACACACACATACTTTCCAACAAGAACTGATTATAAGCTGACCGAATGAATATGTCTAATAATATGAGCAGTATATACAATTGATGCCAAAACTGAAAACAAATTGAAGTTGTCTCTGTGGCTTCAAAGGATATAATGTCAGTTATGGCTAAATAAGCTACATTAAGTACAAGGTACTGTGAACTGAAATACATGACTTGAAATATTTGTACTTGGGTAGAAATACCCATGACATAATCCATGACAACAATGGAAAATGAATCAGAAAACGACTGCTGCATTTCCATACAAACCGTAACAACATAAGCACTCCAGTACTATCATTCTCAACAGATGTTTGCTGGCTTATCTTCATTGCCATAATTACCCCTCGACTAGCATGTAGTAAAGAAATCCTAAGCATGCTGTTTGATGTGCTCATAAAACTCTTTATGATCATAATTTTTTACTGCCATGTTCAAATAAATTACATTTCCCAGTGTTTCGTCCTATATGGTATGATGTACAAAGCTGTATAAACAGGCAAATGACATGTAGAAACATGTTGTAAAAACAACTGCTGCAAAAAGGCATTCACTGATGAATAGTTACCTAGTGAAACAGTCATTTCTAATGGCAGTATATGGCATTTCCAAACTCATTTAGAGAGTGCTTTTAAGGACCTACTCATTTCATGAATGCATGAACTGATAGTAATAAATGGTATTTCATGGACATATGTGCAATTAAGCTCAAAATCCATTTTCGATTTTTGTAGTGTCCCTTTTAAAACTTAGCTCCAAAGAGCATCAGATAACTTTAAAGGGATTCTGTTATGATTTTTTTGGTGTCATTTTTATTTCTAAATTACACTTTTTACACTGCAAATAATTCACTCTACCATGTAAAAGTTCATTCCTGAACCAGCAAGTGTATTTTTTTCATTTGTAATATTGATGTGTAGGCAGCTATCTCAGTCCATTGTGCCTGTTCATGTGCTTTCAGAAAGAGCCAGTACTTTAGGATGGAACTGCTTTCTGGCAGACTTGTTTCTCCTACTTAATGTAACTGAATGTGTTGCAGTGGTACCTGGATTTTACTATTGAGTGCTGTTCTTAGATACCAGGCAGCTGTTATCTTATGTCAGGGAGCTGCTATCTGGTTACTTTCCCATTGTTCTGCTAATGGGCTGCTGGGGGGTTGAGGGAGGGGGTGATATGGGCTGCTGGGGGGAGGGGGTGATATCACCCCAACTTGCAGTACAGCAGTAAAGAGTGATTGAAGTTTATCGGAGCACAAGTCACATGACTGGGGGCAGCTGGGAAACTGACAATATGTCTAGCCCCATGTCAGATTTCAAAATTAAATATAAAAAAAATTGGTTTGCTCTTTTGAGAATTCTGCTGGAGCAGCACTATTAACTGATGCATTTTGAAAAAAAAATGTTCCCATGACAGTATCCCTTTAAGAAGGGAAAACGAGGTTTCCTGAAAAGCAAGCAGACTTGCGATGCACTCTTTGATAAAAAAAATAAAGTGTATTATATAAATCTTTCGACAACGTATACATATGTCTTCATCAAGACATTGTCTTAACTTTCCTGATGAAGACATCCAGACAGGATTTCAAAACACTGACATAATACAATATTTGATGTAAGTCTAGAGTGCCTCACAAGTCTGCTTGCTTTTTAAAATAAAGTGAGGGAGGTATGCAGATAAACTCTATCTGAATTGCATCTGGCATTAAATTATAAGATTTAAAACCCATTATGCTCTGCCCCAACGGATCACTGTCCGGAGTGAGTGACATCATCACCCTCCAAATCCCAGCCAAGCATCCTTTAACTGGATTAAAGGAGAAGTAAGCCACTGAATGTTACCTTTTAAATTGTGTAATTTAACCATTTTTGTAACAGTGAACATTTTGAAAAAGGATTTAGACCAAAACCGAAATGTCACTGTGATTGTTAACACTGAAATAAAGTAACTATTTTCGACGGAGTGCGTATACCCCACATTTTCTGATGTGAAAAGGGGCTGTACCCTTCAAATCCATGGAAAAAAATAAGCTGGCAGATACTGCACTCAGCACTACTGATTAGCAAGTGCTTATGTATAGCTTGCAGACTGATTAGCACTTACTTGATTATTAAGCTAAAGTATACTACTTATACAGTATATTCAGGGATAGTCAGCAAATACAATACAGCCTATAAATATATGTGTCATACTGCTGAAGAGGAAGATTCCTTTATGTCCAATTCATAACGCAAATGCGATACCGTGAAGACTTGGAGGATGACAAAGAGAAGTGGTTGCCAGGGGGAGAAAATGACAGGTTGTGATTCCAGTTCCTCGTAAAAGCTTACCCTTTCCCACCAAAGTTTAGAAGGGCTTGTTAAATTTGCAGTGCCTGCTGACTTCTATTCCCTCTCAGGCATGGAATTAAAGCAATGATGGATGAGATGGTTCTTCTATGTATTTGGCTCTGTTTCATAATGTGGCAGAAAGGAAATATTGAGGTCTGACTAAAACAAGGAAGGTGTAATGAGCGTTGTCCAAGAAGAGCAAATACCATGCCACGAACATAAAGGAAAGAAATCATTTTATTAAATTACACTGTTGATGGATGAGTAGTATCTGTGTTGACAGATATGTCAGCAATTTCTCAATACCGAATAAATAACATTTTTATGGTACCTAGTCTTGATTCCATGCAGCAAAATACAATAAATACATTAATAAAAATGTGGTTTTTTTTCTAGGCCAGCATTTCAGCATAATATTTTTCAAGATTAATTAAATAAACTAGGAATAGCTAAATGGATCCATTAAAAAGGTAAAATAAAAATGAAACCATTTCATATATTTATACAAAGGGAATGTTTGATCAGCACAATTTTCTTATGGTAAATTGCTGATGTTCCCCTTAAGGTAATATGGTAATCATAGGTCTTCATCTACACAGAAGTGATTATAATACCAATGATCTGCTAAAGGTATCAAAATGGTTCCAGACATATTAGAAGTCCAAAAAAGAGCAAGGATACTAACTTGCATGGATCAACCTTTTAATTTTTTTTTAACCTGCCTAACTGACAGTTGATCCAGAGGAAGGCACAACAAAACCCATCTGAAGCCTCTCCAATTTGCCTCAGAGGGGCAAAAATTCCTTCCTGACTCCAAAATGGCAATCGGACTAGTCCCTGGATCAACTTGTACTATGAGCTATTTCCCATAACCCTGTATTCCCTCACTTGCTAAAAAGCTATCCAACCCCTTCTTAAAGCTATCTAATGTATCAGCCTATACAACTGATTCAGGGAGAGAATTCCACATCTTCACAGCTCTCACTGTAACAAAAACCCTTCCGAATATTTAGGCGGAACCTCTTTTCTTCTAAACGGAATGGGTGACCTTGTGCCAGCTGGAAAGACTTACTAGTAAATAAAGCATTAGACAGATTATTATATGATCTCCTTATATATTTATACATAGATATCATATCACCCCTTAAACACCTCTTCTCAAGTATGAACATCCCCAATTTGGCCAATCTTTCTTAATAGCTAAGAATTTCCATACCTTTTGCCAGCTTAGTTGCCCTTCTCTGTACCCTCTCTAATACAATAATGTCCTATTTGAGTGATTGAGACCAAAACGGTATGGCATATTCTAGATGGGGCCAATCAAATTTGTCTGACATGACCTATCCTTTATAAAGCCATGCTGATTGCTGCACATAATGTCATTCACTAGGACAAAGTTTTGAATGTGATCCCTTAACAAGCCTTCAAATAATTTGCCCACCACAGATGTCAAATTTACTGGTCTGTAATTGCCAGGCTGATATAGTAATCCCTTTTTAAATATTGGAATGACATCAGCTTTTCTCCAATCCATAGGTACCATACCAGATGAAAGTGAATCTGAGAAAATCAGAAATAGGGGCTTGTTTAAAACTGAAGTAAGCTCTCTAAGAACCCAGGGGTGTATGCCATCAGGCCCTGGAGCCTTGTTTACATTAATTTTTATTAAAGCTTTATGGATCATATCCTGAGTCAACCACTGACTAGATTGAGCTGAGCCATCAGTGCAGCTATGAAGTAAGCCTGGGAATGCAACACTCTCTGCAACACTCTCAACCTGCATCTTTTTACTATTAATATATTTTAAAAAAAACTTTTTGGGGTTAGTCTTAGCCTCCGCCGCAATGCACTCTTCATTTCCTTTCTTTGCCTTCCGGATTGCTGATTTACAAAATTTATTATAGTGTTTATATTTATTAAATGCAGCTTATGTCCCAACAGACTTGTAGGTTTTAAATGCATTTTTCTTTTTTCCTATTCACTTCTTTACTTCTCTATTAAGCCACATAGGGTGATTCTTAGTGCTTCTACATTTACTCCTTAAGGGAATAAATTGAGAGCAGTAATGATTTAATAACATTTTAAATGACAGCCATTTCTGTTCTGTGTTTTTAGCTGAAAACATAATGCCCCAATCAATGCTCTGAAGAGCAGCCCTCAAGGCACTAAAATTTGATTTTCTGAAATTCATGTTTTTTGTTGCCCCAGTGTATATTTGTTTTTTGCACCAGACATTAAATGATGTAACATTATGGTCACTATTACCCAGGGGTTCAATGACTTGCACATTTGCTATACGTTCTGGGTCATTTGAGATCACTAGATTCAGAATAGCATTTTTTCTGGTTGGCTCCTCAACAGCCTGTTCCATACAACTGTCATTCAATCAGTTTGTACACTTGTTCCCATTAACCGAACATTCTATTGCCTCTGTCCCTCCGAAACAAAGTATAGCCGCTAATATTAACTGCCCAGTCATGTGACTCGTTCGGCCACACCAATCACATCATATTTTCCCTCTGGTACTGGTACCATATTGAACAAATGACACGTGGTCATCCCTTTCCTTAACAGTACCCCCCAACCAAATCTCCTCCACCCATCTAGCCATCTTCTCCCCCAAAACAGCTGCACCATCATCATTGAGATGCAGCCCATCCCTAGCAAAGAGCATGTAGCCGACTGAGAAATCAGCCTAGTTCTCCAAAAACCCAACACCCTATCCCTACACCAGTCTCTCAGCCACGCATTAATCTCCTTAAGCTCTCACTGTCTTCTTAGCATTGCTCGTGGAACAGGTAATATCTCTGAGAAAATTACCTTGGAAGTCCTCGCCCTCAACTTTACACCTAATTTTTTTTAAATTGTTCTTGAGGACTTTACCACCACTTCTGTCATTGTTACCTATGTGTACCAAGACTGCTGGGTCTTCCCCAGCCCCTCCCAATAATCTGTCCACTTGTTCCACCACATGCCGAACCCTAGCACCAGGCAAGCAGCATACTGTTTAGCATGAAGGGTCCTTACAGCAGATTACCCTATTCAGGTTTCTAATAATTGAATCCCCGATAACTAGAACCTGCCTTTCCTTCCTTGCACTTCCCCCACCACCTGTATTAAAGCCACTTCCCCCCAGGGCCAGTTCAGAGCTTTCCTCCCCAGCATCTTCAGCCAAAATGGTGGATTTGTTGCTTTGGACAAGCTGTGGACCAGCCCCCCCACCCTTGTGCCCCTACTTCCCCTCCTGACTGTCACAAACCTGCCTCCCTCATTAGCCTCCATTGCCCCTTCTCTTCCCCCCTCTCCACTAGCCCCTGCCAGTGGTTGCTCTGCGAGCCTCCTTTCCTCCCCCATGTTTGCCGCTGCCCTCAGTGCAGTTCAGATTCCAAGAGGAAAACCTACCGACATCTCTCACATGTAAATACTGCACGGAACTGCTGCTCCAAAACCACATACATGTGACAAGACACACACTGAGTGATACCAGCAAACCCACTTGCACTCATATTTACACTGGGTACTTACAGTCTCCCAAGTACAATTCCTCACAAATGCCTCTTTGGTTTTTAAACTTAATTCACATGCTACACTCACTTAGCAGCTCCCACACTTGCTTTGAATTCACAGAGTTATGGTTTCAAACCACAGAACACAAAGCCTGATCAGAATCTACCTGATTTACTCCATCCCCTTAATTAGCAGAAGAGGGAAAGAGGAAAAAAATGCTGTTTGCTACCAGCAGCAAAATAACAACCCCTTATTAACTTTTTTTTAAAAATATTCCCCTTAGAAACTCTCAGGCTAAAACACAGAAAGAAAATAAATGCACTAAATGTATCTACTAGTTGCTAAAGGGACTACTGCATAACTATTTGCATGCTAAATAAACCTTTTTTTACCGGTGAGTTAAAGGGTTTATTTAGCATGCAAACAGTTATGGCCAAATGCATCTATTAAGAATGCAAATATGGAAGAATTCATTTCTGCAGCAATTTACAATAATGGGCCATTATGTGCCCTTAGTGACCCATGCTGATAATTGTTTCCTACTTTAACTGCTTGATTTTCATCTTTCTTTTTATGGTCATCATATTCTTAAAGGTATAGTACTATAGACTGATTTTACACACTCTAGAACACCTTTGTGTTAAAACTCTAAAAAACATAATTGTTTTGCCTCCAATAACGATAAATTATTTGTTAGTTAGGATCAATTATAGGGTACTGTTTTATTATTACAGAGAAAAAAGAATTATTTTTTTAAATTTAAATGATTAGCTTATAATGGGGGTTATGGAGATGGCCTTCCTGTAATTCTTTATTAGGATGTTTTTCATTATGGAGGATACATATTGAAGATACCAAACTTTAAATCTATTTTGAAGTTAAAAAGTAAAAAGTATAGTACACCCATATTTCCAAACAGTATAGCATATACTACCTGTTCCATACTGTATGAATATACCAAGTATCAGATAATATGTATGGGATAGTGACAAGCAATAAGCTCCCAATTTAGCATGGCAATACCTTAGTCAATGTCTAGTTGTTACAGATATATAATCCGCTATCCAGTAACACATTATCCGAATCATGGAAAGGCAATCTCCCGTAGACTCCATTCTAATCAAATAATTTTTTAAATGATTTAATTTTTCTCTGTAATATTAAAACAGTACCGAGTACTTATTTAAAAATAAGATATAATGAATATTTATTGCATGGAAATCCTATTGAGTTTATCTAATGTTTTAATTATTTTTAAGTAGACTTAAGGTATGTTTTACTAAGCACCAGCTTACCCAATAAATAAATCAATCAGGGACTGGATAAGTAAATGGGATTGATGTCCATTGGACTTCCATCTGATATATGTAAGTTAGAGCATGACATTTGGGGATAGAAATGATGCAGAAAAAAGTGAAAGGGCAGGTAGAATATTAAAAAAAGACATACTCATTAACATAAGACAAAAAAAGAAGAGGTGTGAAGTATTATGCCTGCAAAAAACCTCTAGCAATATAAACATGGGTGCTTCTAAAGTTCTGTACAGTTTTATGAAAAATATACTTTTTAGGTACTTTAGTACTAGTCAAGGGGACAGATCTATGATTGCTCAATGCTCAGAGCAATGATAAAGGAAACCCCATGTGATTTAAAGAACTGACGCAGGGTTTTGGGGGAAAAAAAACCCTGTCAGTTGAGGTATTTTTCCCCTAGCAGGCTTTCTTAGATAAGAAAAAGTTTGACAGCTTTAGGTGCCGTATTTTTGTTTAATAAAAATTGCACCCCCATATACTATCATTCAACATGCTTCCCATACCCGTACACATACCAGTATTTCAACTGAACCATAAAGGCAATGTAATGTAAAAAAAAGGAATCCTTCTTTTTATTGAAATGTGTTCCTAAGATTTTATGGATCTTGACAAAATCTATTCCTCAGTTGCTAAGTTGGGAAGACCTCCAGGATATTGTATATCAGTTACTGTGTTGGTGTGATCTGCAAATTCATTTGACTGTCAGAATTTTGTCTTGTCCTGAATCAGGAGATTGAGTTGTGTTTCCTGCATTCAGTAATAGTAAAAGTGTGCCCTAAGATGCTTGCAAACAATTCATTTATTTGCACTAAAATTTCAGAGTCTCTAAATATTTATCTAAATATTACAGAGTTGTATTACAGCTATTGTGCATCACTAGGAAGGAGAAGGTTAAAAGGTCAAAAACGGAGAATTTCCAAGTGAACTAATCCTGAAAAGCTAAAGCTGCCGATGTACAGAGTTTAATCCGAGAAATGTGATTTTTAGCTTGGAGTTGATGCACTGAATACATAAGTCTAAACTCATAAACTAAATGCATATTCAGCATGAAACACCCAGAGAAATAAAAGATTTTTAGCTTATTTATTTTGGATGTGCACTGCTCCCCCATTTTCGGCACTGGCGTTTTTAAAACTAATCCAGGCACATTAATTGTTGAGATTAATGTAGGCTTGGACACACCTCAATAATTTACAGAGCCCCTGGGATGCTGAAATAGCAAGATAGAATGCTTGGTGAATTAATGCATAAAATTTATATTACATCAATGGGTCACTGATTTCCCCATTTGCACTGGAGCAATAGTTGTGCATGCCATAAGAAAGTTTATGACCAAAATTCTTCTCCAGTTGTTTTACTGATTTGAATAATGTTTCTGCTATAGAAATCTTCCACTTCAAGAATTCATGAAGCTAGAGATTGTGTTATTTCTTTTAAAGACTATGAATTTTTTGGACCTAAAATTGTATTTGTATAAAAACAGAGCTATAAAAAACATATAAATTTAGCTCTATGCATCTGCTTAGTGAGCCAACTGCACTGAGATATAATGTAGAAGACGAAATGTCTAAGATATAATGTAGAAGACGAAAAACTCAGGAAAAAAGACGGCACTTCTGAAAGTTGGGATTTATTGGGGTTCCTGCAAGTAAACCTTACGCGTTTCGGGAGTTATCCCTTAGTCATAGGTCCAGGGACCTGAGTTTTTCGTTGAATTCACAGTGGGGACACTGTTGGACTGTGCACCTGAATCGAGGGGGGAACGGTGAGCAGTGCGGTCCTTATCTTTTTTTCCACTTATAATGTAGAAGACACTGGCATTGGCAAATGTGCACCCATAGTGCTCATTCAGAGATTCCCAGGGCACCCTGTGCTCTACAGTTTATATCAGGTTTAAAAATCCAGCACAAGGTACAGAGGTATTTTATGTGCTTCCCTGTTCTTACTGCCAAGTTCCTTTGCACCCTGTGCCTGCCTGCACTCCAAAATTTGCACTCTGAATAAGGAACAATTAATTGATGGGTGAGGTGAAACCTACAGTATGTGCCAGTATGTGTCCCCCATGAATATAGCTCTGAATGCAGGCAGCACTGTATTCATATAGGAAGCAACCCTGTACACACATGTACTGATGTCAGAAAGAAAGATATGACAACATGCTACCACTTTCCACCCTGCACCACCATCTCTACATGGACATTCGTGTCCTTTTATAGAGAGAAGGGGAGCCCCACCAAAATGGTGAATAGGGTAAATCAAATTAATTTACTTGTAATAATGCCTGAATCAGGTTAATAAAAGTCATGGACATTCAAAATATGTTCTAAATTGCAGATCCATACTCTCATGCACCTCTAGGTGCATATACACGTAATCCTCTTCTCTGTTTAGACTTTACAGCAGTTTAATGTCTCTCCACTTGATGTCACTGTAGTATCTTTTCTTGAGCTTGTAGTTTCTTTTTCAAGATGGCTGGAAGTGTTGTTAGTGATGCCCATCTTTGGTGATTATCCTGCCTTTTTCCATGATGGACCCTATTAATTGTCTGGTGTTTTAATCATTTAATCCATGCAGAAGTAAATTCAAGAGTTAGTATTTCTTGTTCAAGCTACTGGGGCAAAATAGAGTAAATAAGCATTATTTAAAGCTGCTGCCACCCATCAATACTCCAGTCTTTGTTATGAACCACTACTCTTATTTAAGAATTTCTACTGTATTATGCCTTCTTTTGAAAGGTGTGTTCAGGGTATCTCTCTGTGGTTGAGTGTCTTTCATTTTCCAGCTTCCATAATTAGCTTTTATCTTTTTTTATCTGATCGTGCTGTTTATAACATGGCAATGTAAAACTGATACAGAAATGTATTCTCAACTTTTGTAAACAGAATCGACTGTCTGAAACTGCATCAGATGCAAACTGTCCATTGGAAAATTGACTAACAGGTAAAAATAAATGGAATCTGTGATTAATTTTCATTCCAGACACATCCAAATCACATATTTTCAAAGGCATTGTGATTCAGAGACAAGATAAACCCTTGATGTTATGGGACTTTACCATGATGACAGACACACACACATATATATATTACTCAATTTCTTATAAGGGAAAAAATAGCAAATATAGCATGGCATGTGCTCCATCCTGGAATACAGGAGATTAAGGGCTACATGGTTGGAAACAAGATAGATCGGACTGTTTGGGGAGCACATAAAATAATTCAGCTTTTCACAAGATTAAATTGTCCTTTAAGATTCAAATGGAACATTCCATATCGTGTTTGGCCAGATTCAGTATTAAACTGAATACAAAAAATGAGGGCTTTAAGGAACAATTTTGACAAAGTGTACAAAATTAAAGATGCTGCTAAGTCAGAAATTTTACTTTCATATGTTGAATATCACGATTATTTTGTCATATGGAAGTGATGTTTTAAAAGAAAAAGACTGAGGCTTGAGGCATATTCTAGTGTATTTGTGCATGCCCATTGGATTGGTCTTAAATAAAAGTTTGAAAATACAATTATTTTATACAACTAGCCAGAACTGAATATGCTCATCTTAGATTCACAGACTGTTTAGCCATCAGCAAGAGATTAATAAACCATAAGGGGTAATGTGGAACGCTGGGAAAAATAATCATGGCTTGCAGCATCAATAGCCTTGGTGTTGTCAGAATGGCAGAAAAATGTAGCAATGCGACCTGAATGCAGATGCAGGAACAGTGAAATGTAGTCATCAATAACACTAAATAATGTTATCCTCTTTCTCAAATATTGGATGGAGGAAGAAAAGTTTCCTTAACAACAAAGTTTTGCCTTGTATAAAAGAGTGAAATGAATGCCATTAGCGCGAGAGATGCTACAGGTAAAACTCTGATTTTACCCCCTGGAATTTAATGATAGATTATTTATTTATTGGCTAAAACGCTAATAAGACATCACTGCAGCATGTTATGTCTAATGAAGGAAGAAACTTAGTGTTGATTGAGTTACTTTTTTCTTTTCTCTTCTGAACAGTTCATGCACTTCTGGTTAACCAAACGGTATGGGGACCGCTCAAGGTTTACTGTATATTTCTTTAAAGGTGCCTTCACTTAATCTCTTATTCTGTCGGTTTAATTTTCAAGAAGCATTATGAACTGAAGACAGTTATGGTTGTCAGATCATTATGAGAGATGATGATTAGTTTTTCAAATGATGGCCAAAAAGAAATGCAGTTGATAAAAATGCATAATTACCATTAAAATCCTAAAATATTCTACCCTGAAATGAAAGAATTTGAGATGCTTATTTGCAACATTTAGGAGTTAATTTACTGAAATTTGAATTTATCTCTTTGTCCCAAAAAAAAAGCTTAACCAAACTCCAATGCCCGAGTTTTCCTTATTTATTAATAAATTAGCTTGATTTAATCAGATTGGTAAAAACCCGAATCATATGATTTTTTCTCCCGAAAAGCTCGTTTTTTTGTCGTGTTTTTGCCCAAAAACCCTGAAAAAGTAGGATTTTTAGCCTAAACCCAGCGCAGACCACGATAACTTAAATTTGGGATAGGCGCTTCTCCCATTGACTTATACAGGACTTCAACAGGTATTTGGTGGTGGATTTTCAGATTCTGCCTTTTATCAGAATTGGGGTATAAAATTTGAAAACATTAAGAGGTTTTTCCCCCAAAAAGCTCGATCAGAAAAATGTGAGATTTTGTAAATAACCCTCTAACGTAAACCAATGGAAACCTTCCAAAACTTTGACTAAACCTAATTTACATCATGGTCTTTTGTGTATTTTAATGTGTGCAAATTTGAATAATTAGGGTGTTGATATCATCAAGATCAACCCACAGGCAATTTAGTCTTGAGACATGCTGAACTAAACTCAATGGGACTCATTTATCAACACTGGGCAAAATTGCCCATGGGCACTAGAACAGTGAAAGCAGCAATGTGATTGGTTGCCATGGGTTATTGCCCATGGGCAAATTTGCCAGGTGTTGATAAATGACCCCCAATAGATGGCTCTTTTATCTCAAATTTACAAATATATTACATCAAGGGGCAGAAATATATTTTAGACCACTGGCACATGCATCGTTTTTTCACCAGTATATTAAAAGAAAATGCTCAAATATGTATTTTCTGGCCAAACATCATCTAGCTTAGGCAGTGATTGGTAATTTCTGTTCATATCAATGACAGGAGGTACTGTATAGGGTAGGGGTATCAGGTGTTTCTTCATTAAATAAAATACACCAGTGTATAAATACTGTGTACCTTTAGCCTAAAAGATAAGAATTACACAAAATTAAAATGTACACTATATAGCTTTTTAACCATTTGAATGCCTATGTGTGGCAGAAGGCAGATGCAGATATACAGATACCACAATTGCAGGATAGGCAATTACTGCTTTGGACTGACATTGTTCTCTTCCTGCTGCTATGCTCGGCTTCATTTCATGCTACAAACACAAAGTATTTATAACTAGCAATTTCCAAAGCTCTGACTGGGAGATTTCACTGCTTGCAATTTCTTGTCTTCTTTTGCTGTGTACAATCTGATCAAAATAAAAGAGTGTTCTGCGCCTCTGCATAAAACATGGCAATTCACCATCTCTTTTTATTGTATGCATATCTCTGTTAGTGCCCTATTTTGTCTGGCTCATGCATTCCCATTCACTACAGCGTCAATGACCGGTGACATGGAATTTCCCAGCTGCTTGTTGCCCTGGTGCTGAACTCAGCTGTTCATGAATCTAGCAGATGTTCCTGCTTTTAGCAAAGGGAATCTGTCCATGTACTGTTTTGTTTATTAGAAAATAATATACAGTAAATGCCTACAAGACAGGTATTAATCCTTTGGGTGGCATTGGCTACTTTTAATTATATCCTGGGGGGATAATGATCACTAAATAAAGCTAAATTTACCCGCATACCCCTTTCTACCATGCACATGTGCCTTGGCTCTTGAATACATCAATGTTTAATGCAAGGACTTGCTTAGTCTACAGATGTGGGTTTGTCTGATGGCAGTTGTGGATAATGTAGCTGTATAGTATAGTGTATGCAAGGCTTATAAACCCCCCTGTTCTTGATGGATAACAATTTAAAATGTGAGCAACAGCCTATTCTCAAGAAGTTAGATCAGTATGCACAAACATTTTCCCATGGTCAAAGTACCAAGGGGAATAAAAACATTTCAATGTGAATGTCATTAACAGATCAAGGTAGAAGTCACACATTCGCATGTGATGCTGCTAATGCTTTCTTGCTAACACAAGTGTTTCTTTCCTCTTGAAATGTAATAAATATTTTAACAAGTTCAAACAGTCACTAAGCTGATTATCACTGAGGGCCTACCGCAACTACTAACCTGATTACCACATTCATTTAGCCAATAATCAGTACAAATTTGAAGCATAAATCTGACATAAGTGGGTCATGTCGGCCTGACATATCATGAAGAACCACAACTCGTGATAACATTGCCTTTTGTTTTTTCTGCTGTTCTAACCATAAACCTTTTCCTTTAGTGATTCAATACCACCATTCATCCAATTACCAGGACAAACTGATGTCATTTATACTTGGTTTGAAGTAATATCTCTTCTGAAAGATTTGATTTTTTATAATTAATACATTTCATATTGAATATAATGCTATTCAACATGACATTTCATTATTGTCATGGCAATATAAAATTCTTGAGGTTGTCATTAAATTTACTGACTATGACATTTTTTCCTTTTAAAAAAATCTGTGTGAACTACTATTGCCAGATCAATTAACGTTTTTGAAGAGGTGAGCAGAAACCTAGATATTGGGGTGGCTGTGGGTGTGATCTATATAGATTTTGATAAAGCATTTGATATAGTACCACACAGAAGGTAACTGCTTAAAGTAGATAATTAGCTTGGAACATAATGGTATGGAATCCATTACCTGGAAACCCATTATCCAGAATGCTCCAAATTACAGAAATGCTGTCTCCCATAGACTCCATTTTATCCAAATGATCCAATTTTTTTCTCTCTGTAGTAATAAAACAGTACCTTGTAATTGACACAAGATTTAGTCAATCCTTATTGAAAGCAAAACCAATCTATTGGGTTTATTTAATGTTTAAATGATTTTCTAGTAGAATTTAGGTATGAAGATCCAAATTACGGAAATATCCATTATCCGAGCATTCTGGATAACAGGTCCTATACCTATATTTGTTCTTGGTTAGAGAACTTACTGAAAGATAGATTACAAAGAGTGATGGTAAATGGAACATTTTCTAATTGGAACGGTGTTGTTAGTGGCGTACCACAGATATCTGTCCTTGGTCCATTACTTTTGAACTTGTTTATTAATGACCAATAAATCATTAAACTATAAGCTCTTTGCAAGGGACTTTGATAGAAATAACATAAATGCTATCTATACACTAAATGGTAAACTTGGGATGGCTTGGGAATTTTTGTGGATAATAAGTTATGTATCGCTAGGCAACATCACTTAGTGATAAAGTTCTGTCTTGAATAAAAGGGCTTTAACATAAGAAATAAAAACATAATTATGCCTCTTTATAAATGCTTAGTAAGGCCTCACCTTGAGAAAGCAGTGCAGTTTGAGGCCCCAGTCATTAATAACATATTATTTAACTAGAAAGAGTGCAGAGACTATGAAGGTTGGGGCTTTCTCTGAAGAAAATGTGCTTGTTTGCGGACAAGGTTTTGTCTACAAGTACATAAGAGGACAATATGGTTAATTAGCTGAGGAACTTTTTTTCACATAGAAAAAAAACAGAGGCCATCCCTTAAAACAAAAGGAAGTGGATTTTCATTTGAAGCAATAAAAATTGTACTTCACAGAGAGGGCATTGAGATTTGTAGAATACCCTCCATGGCGAACTTTCAGAGTGGCTAGGATAACTTTTTGAACAAGCATTTTATCCAAAGCTAAAGTGATCTCAAGATCTACAGTGTTTGTAGCATAGGTACAGGTATGGGACCTGTTAACCAGAATGCTCGGGACCTTGGGTTTTCCGGATAATTGGATTTTCATGCCATTCTACATTTCTACTAAAAAATCATTTTAATCATTAAAGAAAAACCTATAGGTGTGTTTTGTCTTCAATAAGGCTGAATTATATCTTATTTTGAATCAAGTACAAGGTACTGTTTTATTATTATACAGAAAAAGGAAATCATTTTTTAAAAATGTAATTATTTGGATAAAATGGAGTCTATGGGATACGGTTTCCCATAATTCTGAGCTTTCTGGATAACGGGTTTCTGGATAACTATTCCCAAACCTGCATATGTGTGTGTGCATATATATATATATGTGTGTGTGTGTGTGTGTGAGTAAATATAGGCGTGTGTGTATAAATATACACTGAGAATTATTTGGAGAAGGTGTTTCAATCCAAAAATAACTATATAACCAGAAAATGTGTTTTTGTCATCTGTAAACCAGATTTCCTGCAATCCACAATTAACTGAATGCTATAACTCAAGAATATTACTAATATTACTTTGTATTACATTGATTGTATAGACAAAAGAGCAGCACTATTTTTTCACTGCAAATACAAGGTTTGCTCAATCTTACTGTCATTGCAAGGTTTTTAGGCCAGCTGAATGTGACATGCAGATGCACACAGAGTGGTTAGCCTCCTGAAGCCCTGCAAGAAAGGTTGTGTTTCTATCATTATGTGAAACTGCATTTCTCAAATATCCGGTTTGGTCATTAACACAACAGGCCTCTTATTGCTGGTAAGGGAGCTTTTTATTGTGATATACAAACAGGCACTTGTGCTTGCCTACGGCGCTTCCAAACTCTTTATTTTTCCCATGGTCACAAAAATCTTTACTCCATTTGAACTATACTGCTCCTGGAGTAGTTTTCATCATTAGCAGGGAGAGGTATAGGGGAAATGCAAAAGGATAGGTGCCAGTTTATTATTTAGATGCTAAGCTAAAATGTGTAGCTGCTTTCTAAGAGAAAATAAACGTTGACTCTACGCTAATAAATCAGTGCTAAAAAAGACTGTCCACAAAATGAAACAAAAACCGCTAAAAGGAAAAGCAAACCTCTGTGTTATAGAGACTATCAATCTTATCTTCTGCATAAAAATCTGTAAGAATCACTTCCAGCCATAAAATATTGTCTTAACTTTTAGATGTTGCTGCATTTTTTCTTGGAGGCTGTTGGCTGAAAATAAAAATAATACAAAAAAAACATGAATATCCTGTAAATGATATCCTTATAAATGGTGCTTAGTGATGTCATTGGTTATAATCAGAGCTTAGTGATGTCAGTTCTGTCACATGACTCACTGAAACTTGTGTATTATAATAAATAAAGTACCCCCTGTTGCAAAATATGAGGATATTGGAAGACTCCTCAGAGTTTCATGACCTTTATCATGGAATTCCATGTACAGGAACTGTCATGGAACTCCTTGGTAGCTTATAATATACTTAGAAATCACAATGGGGGTACTTTATTCACTATATGGCATGGTTTTAGGCATGACACCATCCAGAGCCATTCAACACAGGAACCTCTGTAAGACAGAATGCACAACACTATTTTAGGCCTCAACTTCTTGAGGATTTGAGTAGTTTTTTTACTAGATTGAAAAACAGATATCTATCTATCTATCTATCTATCTATCTATCTATCTATCTATCTATCTATCTATCTATCTATACCAAAGCAAGTTATCACACTCATCTGACATGCATTCAGAATTATATATAAAACACAGCAGCATCAAGAGTAAGTCAAGAAATGTTTAATATGTTTAGTGCAATGCTGCTGTATTCTGTGATGTGACTATTCTCCACATACAGGCAAGAAAATATATGATGAGAGTGCTCTTCCATGTTGGTTTATCCATATAGATGTAGATAATCTCTTTAAGTGGAAAATTGAGTCAAATAATACAATTTACTTACAATTTTATTTTTTAATAGCAGGATTGCATGGGGATACAGTCTCAGAGAAGCAGAGTATCACTCTAAAGGAGAGTATTTTACAATATTAATTAAAATGATCCTTTTTGTTTGGAGTTTACATTTCTTCCACAACTGTGATGTCATTCTGCCTAGTTGTTCCCAATAATTAAAGCACTGAAAAAAGGTAAGATTTTGGTATGTCTTGAAAAAGCCTAGAACTTGTTTTTATAGACTTCTAATTTTATTACACACTTAGTGGGTCTGACCATATGCTGGGGCTTCTAAAAAATACTACTCTTCAAAGAAACATTTTAGGACTAATTTATAAATGTTACTGCACTTAATTATATTATCCTTTGTGTATATAGCACTGACATATTCCAACAGTACTTTACAGTGTGTATGCATCATTGACATCTGTTTCTGCCCCAGTGGAGCTTACAATTGAAATCCGTGACACATTTACACACAGTCATCAATTTTATCAAGAGCCAGTTAACCTTCCTGTACATTTCTGAAATGCGGGAGAAAAATGGAGTACCGATGGGAAGCCCACACAGTCGTAGGTAGAACATACAAACTCTTTGCAGAATGAGCCCTGGCAGAAATCAAACCTAGGAACCTTGTGCTGCAAGGCAGGTATGGGACTTGTTATCCAGAATGTTTGGGATGTGGAGTTTTCCAGATAAGAGGTCTTTCTGTAATTTGGATCTTCATACTTTAGGTCTGCTAAAAAAATATTTAAACATTAAATATACCCAATAGGATTATTTGCCTCCAATAAGGGTTAATTATATTTTACAAGGTACTATTTTATTCATACAGAGAAAAGAGAATTGTGTTTTAAAATTTTGAATTATTATAATGGAGTCTACAGGAGATGACCTTCGTCTAATTTGGAGCTTTCTGGGCAATGGTTTTTTCGAATTATGGCTCCCATACCTGTACAATTGTACTGCCTCCTGAGCCCTCAAACTTATTCATATGTTTGAGACAAATGGAACATATGAATACCAGCTTGTTAAAGGGTCTGAGATGAAAGGTTAAATGCATTGTCATATGGTGCTGATAAAGAAACAAGTTAAACAAGCTTTTATGTGTGTCTACATCCTCATAATGTTATCTTCTAAGTATGAGCAAATTTTAATTTGGGGCCCTTCAAGTAGGATGTATTGCACATCAAAGATTGTTAGTTACTGAAATATTGACATCACACGGTTAGTAACAGATGGAGTCTTGTATTTTGGTTTGGCAGTTTATCCCTTCAGCTTCTATACCAAAATATGCCCAAAGGCTTGTGTCTGTAGACCATCTGTCCAGTAGGAATATGCTAGGGTACAACGTGTTTCTAACAATTCTGTGTTTGTAATGTATGAAAAGGAATTTATTACAAAAGAAAATCTTTCTACTGTACTTCTCACTGTGCATTCATGTAACCCTTGAACACATTGATGTAATAGCAACAATGCCATCAAGAATACATACCTGGTCATATGCCTCTTCCTTCGTAGCTTCACTGAGAACAGTATGTCTATGCTCTTTTAATGAAGTTCACTCTCTCGCTATGTCTCTAAACCAACCACAAATGTAATCACGCTGAAACAGGGCTGGATCTAAGTCAATAATACGCCATGCCTCATTAATGCAAACTATTAAATAATTAACTTTCTTTAGCAATCATTAAGTCTGTTACCTAAATCAAATGCCTACTCCACATGGAATCAAGCATGGATTAAGTCTGTTCAGGGAGCAATTTAACACACTCTCGCAGGAAATAAAGTAGTTTATTGTTTATAAAAGCACTCATTTTAACATTCACAGATATTTCAAAAACACATCAGAACTATGATATTGTCAATGAAAAATCTCAGCGTGAACTGTTTTGATTCCACAGCTTTCATACCTTGCAGGTATATCCATAACTAGGTATGTTACAAAGCTGGAAACAAAGGAATTCCAAAGGTTTTGTTTGCAAAGAGCAGGGTGTTAAACAGGTGTCAAACACAACACATAGAAATCATTAACAGTATGAGGACGTCTATTCTATGCATTCTATTGAAAAATTACCAGGTAAACAGGCTGTGTCAGATTTATCGGTGATAAAGCATGGGCACAAGTGATTCTTGAAATTAAAAATAAATGCTTTATTAACTGGATTTGCATAGAGAGTCTTTGTCACGGTTGGCACCCAACACCAGAACAAATGGCAAGCACCCTGGTCTCGGCTCGTGCTTCACCTGTAGTGTGACCGACAAGGCCTCGGGAGGAGCCCTCAGCTACTTGGATGCCGTCAGGTCTTAAACAAGAGGTGCAAGGCTAGAGGTTCTGGATAAGCAGAGGGGCA
Organism: Xenopus laevis; assembly: GCF_017654675.1. Taxonomy (NCBI): domain Eukaryota; kingdom Metazoa; phylum Chordata; class Amphibia; order Anura; family Pipidae; genus Xenopus; species Xenopus laevis. The sequence goes on from NC_054371.1 coordinate 172,817,511, forward strand.
CGACTGTTAGCAAAGTCTAAGACAGAATCGTAGTTGGAACTGGCCGGGTCGAGGCAGGCATAAAGTGAGCGTAAACAAATCAGGCCATGTCTGGGCAGGCAGCGTTCAAAGCGAGGTCAGCCAGGCAAGGGTCAAAACCGGGAGATCAATCAGAGGGATATAGCAGAAGAGGTAGTCGAAATTCAGGCAATGGATCAGGATACAGAGGTCAGAATCATCAGGAGGGTCACAACAGATAATCAAGCACAGAATCCAGAATAGCAAAGCTAAAGGCACCAGGAACAAACCTATAACAAGCAATGAAAAAACCTGCTTTGATGACATCACACGCCAGCACAATTAAATCAGGAAGCGGCGCGCCGTGCGCACCCTAACAGAACTCTTATTGCGGAGGAGGAGCGGCGGCGAGGCGGGCATCCCCGCCGAGGAGGCTTCAGGCGTCCCTGCAGACCTCCTCCCACTAGACCACCAGGGTAAGTATTCACAGTCTTTCAGAGAACTAGGCACAATAAATAGTATATAGGATGTGCTTTAACCATCAAGGGTCAGTCATTGAACAGTGGATTTTTCAGGACTCTCGGGAAATTGAACTTGTATTCTTGTATTTTCTGCCTGTACCCTTGTCTCCACCTGCCTTATTAGTCCCATGTGTTCTCAATCCCGTAATCAGGACCCTTTGTAAACCTGTCCCTGACCATTGCTCTTGGCTTGATCATCTGAGCTCCTGAGCCCGATCTAACCTCTGACTTCTGTGACCTGTTCCCTGTGTCCACTGCCTGGTTCAGTGTCCACTGCCTGTTTCCCTTGCTCCTGTCCTCCTGTTCCCACCTGGTTCCCGATCCCTGTTTTCTGTGGATTCCCTGGTTTGACCTTCGGCCTGTTACTTGACCCTGCTTGACTGCTGCCTGCCACTTTCCTTGCTTGCCTTTCAGACATAGCTAGTCTTCCCATATCTTCTCAGCCCGTTACTGGATTTCGCACAGTTTTCTGTTTCTACCCAGGCCTCTATTTGGACTTTGCTTTTTCAGTTTGCACTTTTGTTTGTTGATGTTTACATTCTAACCATTAAACATCCTTCACTTTACCATGGCTTCTGCTGCAAATTCTGCAGTTAATGGGTGTTATCTGGGTTATTGTGATGCAATAAACGTACCAGGGGTTGCACCCCGGTTTGAATAGCTCTGTGTGCCAGCCTGTATTGTTTCCTGTTTGTTATCTGGGTTACCCATCATATGGGCTTCAACCTGCTGGACATTCACCTACATTTAGACATGACAGGGTTATTTCAACTTGAAGGTGTTACTCCCATCTTCAGGATTCTCCACAAATGGACCCTAGATGAGCTACACTTCACCTCTACTATGGAGTAGTACAACCTTGACTCTAATCCTTACTAAAGCTCCTTGGTGGAGCTCATGCTGCTCATTAGTTACACTACTCCTATCTATCACAATAAGGGGCAGATTTATCAAAGGTCAAAGTGAAAATTCTAATTAAAAAATTAAAATTTCGCTCTAATTTTTGTGTACTTCAACTAGGGAATAGTCCAAATTCAATTTGAAAAAAAATTAAAAATCGAATTTCGAAATTTATCATGTACTGTCTCTTTAAAAATTCAACTTCGACCATTCGCCACCTAAAACGTGACGAATTTCTGTTGTAGCCAAATGGTGGACTTTGAAAAATCAAAGGTTTCTTTTTGAAAAAATTTGAATAGAATTCGGTCGAACACGCTATTACTTCAATTTGTATGATTCGGAAACTGACCCATTTGATTGAAAATGGACCAATTCAGCCAAAAAAACCCTTTTATTTAGTTTTGGTTTGGCTTTTTGAATTCAAATTTAGAAGTTTTTCAAATTCGAAATTCGACCCATGATAAATCTGCCCCTAAGTGTGATCTAAGACAGAGTACAATTTACTAGGCCTGACTTAACCTAGGCTCCAATCTTGTCTACCTGCCCCAAGGGAATACAGGAAGAAAAAAGAGAGAGAGAACACACAAGTGTGCCAGGATAATACTTTAATAAAGAAAAAAGCTTTGTATCTATATCTAAGGATCACATTCAGGTGTCCAAAACTGTAAATTAGGGCCAGTTTAGCTGGGACTGCCTGAAAAAAGTAAACCAGACCAGTACTCTACATATGCAATGTCACATAAAGTACACTAAGAATCCCAGTAATCCCAATGTTCATAGTAAGGGCCAGCATGAGAAACATATTAAGATGAGGCCCATGGAAGACTGGCTTTCACACTGCCTTGTTTAAATAATAAGAACCATGTACAGATGTTCATTGCCAGGTATAACAACCAAGCCTTTCCAGTTAATACAATACAAATGGTACTTGAAAGCAAACTCCTAAAAAAAATCAATAGGAAAATTTTCCATGGAAAATGTGAGTAAAACTGAGCACATTTGGGATCTATTATTTGGAAAAAGGAGTGCTTTAAATGATCCCAATGGTATTGTTTTTCATAAATTATGTGTTCTCTGTTCCAGTTCCTTGTGACAAATGTTACCTAACCCATCACTAATCATTACTGGTGGCAAAACTATTGTATTTCTATAAGCATGAAGTTGCTTGGATTATTTGGGCTGCCGTCAGTATGCTAAACTATTAGGTAATTATTGTGTACAAGAAATGGGGATACATTTTTATTGGTGGTATATTTTGCCAAGGCTTGAGAGCCATAGATTCATTCTATAACTAATTGATGCCTAGTGCATGATTCTGTGGCGAGTGCTCAGCATGTGTTCAAATATTGTACAATTCCCATTCTTGCTATTTCAGTTGATGTTGTCTAAGCATTTCTCCATATCTGAGAATAGTGCCTGGTATTTTAGCTTAGCAGGTTCAAGACCATACATTAAACATATCTGTGCTTTAAGCTAGTCAGGTAGTTAGCTAGTAGTTAGGCTCTGAACCACTAAATGATATGGTACTTGGCACAAACAAATTGACTAGTTAAAGGAACAATAACATCAAAAAAATGATGTTTTTTAAAATAATTTAAATACAATGTACTGTTGCCCTGCACTGGTAAAAGCTGTGTATATAAATAAGCTGTGGTATAGCCACAGAGGCAGCCATTCAAGCTGGAAAAAAGGGGAAAGGCACAGGTTACATAGCAGATAACAGCTATGTTCTGTAGAATACAGTGATGTTTTACAGAGTTTATCTGTTATCTGCTGTGCAAACTGTACCTTTTCTCCTTTTTTGCAGCTAGAATGGTTGCCCCCATGGCTACACAGCAGCTTATTTATTGAAATTATAGTAGTGTTTCTAAAGCAAACACACACTTTTTACCAGTGCAGAGCAACAGTACATTATATTTAAATCACTATAATACATTTTCATTTGGAGTTACTGTTCCTTTAAATAACAGCTAAATAGCTAAAATATACTTAACAATGCAATACCTTATGCAGTGCTTTTTGTTTTGAATGTGTGTGTGTATCTGTATTTATATAACGATACAAGTGTAATAAGCAATGTATTTGTAATACCTCCATTACTGCTGGTATCATGTTCCAGTAGGGAACTGTCCTTTCCCAAGGTGCTGATTCCACCACATTAACTAAGAGATTAACTCAGTTTTGCAACTTGGCTCTGCTCTGTGCCTTTCTTCTTATCTCATCTCTGAACTATGATGGACAGCTGCCAATGCTGAATAATGTTTATGTTTTCATGGCTTGGAACAGGGCTGTTCAGTAACAGTTCTTTAGACCTGCAGCCAATCCATCTGTCCCCACTGATATTCGAGATGTACGTTTCCACTGCAATTCTTACCAATCCCTGGTTGTTTTATACTTTCATATATATAAATATATTTTTATTTGCAGCGGAACAGCATCTGACTCTACAAGAATAGAAGAACAGAAGAATCAGTCAGAACTAGGTCACCTGTGCATTCTTTCTTGGTTCTATTTCTACTTATATATTTGTATATATTCCATACACCTTTATTAGTTACTGCATAATAACCTTTGTCACTGTATGTATTTATGTGTTTTTAAGTGTCTATCTATATATATATGTAGGGACCTATAAGATATATTAGGCTCCTATAGAGTTAATCCCCTACCTTTCTTGTATCTTTCTCTATAGCTGTTGTTTATTGGGCAAAAGCCTTTATGACCTGTTTGTGTAACAGTTATAGCTATAGGCCAAAGGGTGCAATACCACTCCCCTGCCACACTGCTATATAGTGCTGTGTAGGGAGTGGCCTCTTCCTCTTTGGCTCCTGGTGTCTGTGCTGCTAGGTGTTTCCCATTGAGCCTGGGATCACCAAGGCCCCAGTAAAGCCATTTACCCCAAAGGAACCTGTATCTTTGGTGCTGAAGTCGGGAACCAGGCTCTCCAGTGAATGAGGATTAGCTATCATTAGTCCAGATCTGTAATAGTCTCTCTAGGAGAGAGAGATAGCCAGATTTAGGTAGTATAAGCAGTTGTGTGCTCCATCAAGGAGAATAGCAGGGAGTAGCCTCCCAAAGGCTCCTAAGGTTGCCTTTAGTGTAGGGAACTCAAAGATAGGGAATTCAGTTTAGCAGAGCACTGCCTGGACCCTATCTGATTGATCCTGTTTCACACTGGTGACTGGTCTTTCAGAGTGAGATATTGTGCCTACTATTTGACTATGGGAGTGACATCTGCGCATGCTGCATCATCATCATGCTATCCTTCCTCCTCTGTGATATGCTAAGTCCCGCTACAGCTCCTGAGTGAGTAAACCTGTGGTCAATTGCCTTTGCATATTTATGTTCCAATAAACCATCTCACCTGTTTTACTATTTAAGAACCTCCTGGTAGGGATGTAGCGAACAGTTCGCCTGCGAACTTGTTCGCGCGAACTTCGACCGTTCGCGTCCGCCTAATGTTCGCGAACGTTTGGGAACGTTCGCAATTTGAGTTTGCGACCATTCGACCGCTAAAATCGAACGATTTCCATTCGTTCGAACGATTTCCATTCGTTCGAACGATTTCCATTCGTTCGAACGATTAAAATCCCTCGACCGTTCGATTCGAATGAAAATCCTTCGATCGAACGATGAAAATCCTTCAAACGTTCGAATCGAACGAAAAATCCTTCGAACGGTTGAATCGAACGATTTTGCGGGTGTTCGAAGCTCGCGAACGGTTCGCGAACCGTTCGCATTTTTTGCCGGTGTTCGCGAACGGCGTTCGCGAACACCAAAACGGCGGTTCGCTACATCCCTACCTCCTGGCGTCCAATTTATCTGTTGTTAACACTAATTAGCCTGTGGGTTGTAGTTTTACACCATCTTAAAGGGGAAGCTTCCATTTAGCGAAGGCTCCGCCCTGAGTGTAGTTTCACAGTGTAACCCATGCTCATACACTAGCTGGACATCTTAACCCCTAATTGGCAGGATAGCGCAAGAAAGCGTTATATATATATATATATATATATATATATATATCTATATACATGTATAATATATGCATATGATGTGTGTGTGTATACTTTGCCCAGATACTTAATCATTTTTTTTCTGAGCAAAGTGATAGCTACAGACACAGCCTTCTGATTACAGGAATGCAAAAAGGCTCCAGCATCAGCATAGAGTGTGTCATTGCTCTTTATTTAAGGAATAATCAACTACTTGTGGTATCAGAGAGAGAGAGAACAATTTATATAAGAATAGGGATGTAGCGAACGTCGGAAAAAAAGTTCGCGAACATATTCGCGAACTTGCGTCAAAAATGCGAACGGTTCGCGAACGTCGCGAACCCCATAGACTTCAATGGGAAGGCGAATTTTAAAAGCTAGAAAAGACATTTCTGGCCAGAAAAATGATTTTAAAGTTGTTTAAAGGGTGCAACGACCTGGACAGTGGCATGCCAGAGGGGGATCAAGGGCAAATATGTTTCTAAAAAATCCATTGTTGACACAGCGCTGCGTTTTGTGCTGTAAAGGGCAGAAATCACACTACATTTCTAAACCTGTGTAATAAAATGCTTTAAAACGTCCGGCGTCTACATGCCAATCAAGTCGTGTAAAGGTTACAGCCTGTTCACGCGCAAAGACGAAACGCGGCGCTTACTGCAACGCAAAAAAACGCAAAGAGCTTTAATGAATGATACCGTCAAGTGAGCAAATGATAGTTGTTAATTACTAGTTGAGCTTGTCACCTCCAGGATGTTCGTCCTGTTGGTGACAATATTTCTGTAGTGGTGTGTTTAGCAATCACCGTGCTTGTGCGCACGTGCACGGTCAGGCAGAGGTAATTCAATGTACAGTGAAGTGAACCAAAAAACACTGATTCTGCAGTGTGGGCCCAGTTTTGGTCTACTTTATTGATCACCTGCGGTGACCATAAAAGATGCGATTTTGCCACTGTTGCAGAACCCTGAAAAATTAGGCATGTGTACTTTCCTGAAAAATTATGTTTTTTTTGTCGCAGCCACTGAACCAGAAGGCCAGAAACAATATGCCATATAAATGCTGAAAATATAAAAAAAATTTTGTCGCAGCCACTGCAGCACAGAGGCCAGAAAAAATATGCCATATAAATGCAAACAATATTAATTTTTTTTTGTCGCAGCCACTGCAGCACAGAGGCCAGGAAAAATATGCCATATAAATGCTGAAAATATTCTTTTTTTTTTGTCACAGCCACTGAAGCACAGAGGCCAGAAAAAATATGCCATATAAATGCTGAAAATAGTCATTTATTTTTGTCGCAGCCACTGAAGCACAGAAGCCAGAAACAATATGCCATATAAATGCTGAAAATATTCATTTATTTTTGTCGCAGCCACTGAAGCACAGAGGCCAGAAACAATATGCCATATAAATGCTGAAAATATTCATTTTTTTTTGTCACAGCCGCTGAAGCACAGAGGCCAGAAAAAATATGCCATATAAATGCTGAAAATAGTAATTTATTTTTGTCGCAGCCACTGAAGCACAGAGGCCAGAAACAATATGCCATATAAATGCTGAAAATATTCATTTTTTTTGTCACAGCCACTGAAGCTCAGAGGCCAAAAAAAATATGCCATATAAATGCAAACAATATTAATTTTTTTTTGTCGCAGCCACTGCAGCACAGAGGCCAGGAAAAATATGCCATATAAATGCTGAAAATATTCATTTTTTTTGTCGCACCCACTGCAGCACAGAGGCCAGAAAAAATATGCCATATAAATGCTGAAAATATTAATTTTTTTTTGTCACAGCCACTGAAGCACAGAGGCCAGAAAAAATATGCCATATAAATGCTGAAAATATTCATTTTTTTTGTCACAGCCACTGAAGCACAGAGGCCAGAAAAAATATGCCATATAAATGCTGAAAATATTCATTTATTTTTGTCGCAGCCACTGAAGCACAGAGGCCAGAAAAACTCAGGATTTACCTGGATTCAAATTAAACCAGTAGGGTTTGCACCCTAGTTTGTAACGGTGGTGGAGGGAGGAGGACGCTAAAGGACAGCTGTGTGTGGAGTCATGAGGCGTGCAGAGAAGGACAGCTGCATGGGGAATCAGAAACTCAGAACAAGTCTTCCGGCGTGCAGTAACCCTCCGAGATCCACCCCTCATTCATTTTAATAAAGGTCAGGTAATCCACACTTTTGTGACCTAGGCGAGTTCTCTTCTCAGTTACAATCCCTCCTGCTGCACTGAAGGTCCTTTCTGAGAGGACACTTGAGGCGGGGCAAGACAAGAGGTTCATGGCAAATTGTGACAGCTCTGGCCACAGATCAAGCCTGCGCTCCCAGTAGTCCAGGGGTTCATCGCTCCTCAGAGTATCGATATCTGCAGTTAATGCCAGGTAGTCTGCTACCTGCCGGTCGAGGCGTTCTTTGAGGGTGGATCCAGAAGGGTTCTGGCGCTGCCTTGGACAAAAAAACATTTGCATGTCTGACGTTACAGAGTGGCCAAAGTGCTTTGTCCTTGCAGGTGCGCTCGTGGCAGGATTACTGGCACCTCTGCCCCTGGAATGTTGATGAGTTCCTGAAGTGACATCACCCTTAAAAGCATTGTACAACATGTTTTGCAGGCTGGTTTGTAAATGCAGCATCCTTTCAGACTTGTGGTATGTTGGTAACATTTCTGCCACTTTATGCTTGTACCGAGGGTCTAGTAGAGTCGCGACCCAGTACAGGTCCTTCTCCTTAAGCCTCTTGATACGGGGGTCCTTCAACAGGCATGACAGCATGAAAGACCCCATTCTCACAAGGTTGGATGCAGAGGTATCCATCTCCGCTTCCTCGTTATCAAGGACTGCATCATCCACGGTCTCCTCCCCCCAGCCACGTACAAGACCAGGGGTCCCCAAAAGGTCACCACTAGCCCCCTGTGAAGCCTGCTCCTGTTGGTCCTCCTCCTCCACAAAGCCACCTTCCTCCTCTGACTCCACTTCTGACACCTCTCCCTGCGTTGCAGCAGGTGCCTGGGTTCGTTCTGGTGATTCCGACCAGAAATCGTGCGCTTCCTGCTCCTCGTCACGCTGGTCTACAGCCTCATCTGTCACTCGTCGCACGGCACGCTCCAGGAAGAAAGCAAAGGGTATTAGGTCGCTGATGGTGCCTTCGGTGCGACTGACCATATTTGTAACCTCTTCAAAAGGGCGCATGAGCCTGCAGGCATCGCGCATAAGCACCCAGTAACGGGGGAAAAAAATCCCCAGCTCTGCAGATCCAGTCCTACCACCCAGTTCAAACAGGTATTCGTTGACGGCTCTTTGTTGTTGCAGCAGACGTTCCAACATGAGGAGCGTTGAATTCCAGCGAGTCTGGCTGTCGCAAATCAAACGCCTGACTGGCATGTTGTACCGCTGCTGAATGTCAGCAAGGCGTGCCATGGCTGTATAGGAACGTCTGAAATGGGCCGACACCTTCCTGGACTGCCTGAGAACGTCCTGGAATCCTGGGTACTTTGAGACAAAACGTTGGACTATTAAATTCAGAACATGTGCCATGCAGGGCACATGTGTTAAATTGCCCAGTCTCAGTGCTGCCAACAGATTGCTTCCATTGTCACACACCACTTTTCCGATCTTCAGTTGGTGTGGGGTCAGCCACCGATCGGCCTGTGACTGCAGAGATGACAGGAGTACAGATCCGGTATGGTTTCTGCTTTCCAGGCACGTCATCCCCAAGACAGCATGACAACGGCGTACCTGGCACGTCGAATAGCCTAGGGGGAGCTGGGGGTGCACAGGTGTGGAGGAGGAGGACCCAGCAGCAGAAGAGGAAGAAGACGAGGTAGAGAGCGAAGGAGGAGTAGAGGTGGTGGCAGAACCGCGTGCAATCCGTGGCGGTGACACCAACTCCACTGTCGTTGTTGAGCCACACATTCCCTGCTTCCCAGCCATTACCAAGTTCACCCAGTGGGCAGTGTAGGTGACTTACCTGCCCTGACCATGCTTGGAGGACCATGCGTCAGTAGTCATATGGACCTGTGGCCCAACACTAAGTGACAGAGATGCGGTGACTTGGCTCTGCACATGGTGGTACAGGTGTGGTATTCCCTTTTTGAAAAAAAATTGCGGCTGGGTACCTTCCACTGCGGTGTCCCAATTGCTACAAATTTGCGGAAGGCCTCAGAGTCCACCAGCTGGTATGGTAAAAGCTGGCGGGCTAAGAGTGCAGACAAGCCAGCTGTCAGACGCCCGGCAAGGGGGTGACTCGCAGACATTGTCTTCTTACGCTCAAACATGGCCCTCACAGAAACTTGGCTGGGGGCAGATGACTGGGAATGGGAACTGGTGGTCAAGGTGGAAGGCGGAGTGGAGGGTGGTTCAGACGGGTCAAGGACAGCAGAGGTAGAGCAGTAAGATGCTGGACCAGAAGGAGGGTGGCTTTTAGTTTGCCTGTTGCCTTTGAGGTGTTTGCTCCCAAAGTGCTTTGTGCTTGCCGTTCATGTGCCTTCGCATAGAAGTTGTACCTATGTGGCTGTTGGGCTTACCAAGACTCAGTTTCTGACTGCACTCATTGCAAATTACAACGCTTTTGTCAGAGGCACACACATTAAAAAAATCCCACACTGCTGACCTTTTTGAAGCTGGCAATCTGGCGGTAACAGTAGAAGTTGGCGGCGTTGGCGGCAATGGCGGGTGCGTTGGCCGGCTGACCACAGGTGCCGATACATGTTGTTGCCCTACTGTTCCCTGCGAGCTGTCCTCCCTGCGAGCTGTCCTCCCTGCTTCTTCCAAGTCTTATTCTCCTCCTGCCTCTCTGACTCTCCGTCTCTCCATCTGAACTATCCTCCTCTTGCTCTCTTCTACTGGGCACCCACAAAACATCAATCTCCTCATCATCATTCTCCTCAGATGCATCAATTTCTTCTGACAGCTCACAGAAGGAAGCAGCAGCGGGGACCTCCTCATCACTCATTATGTCCCATCTCTGTTGTGTTCTCTGCCAGAATTAAATCTGGTGTAACGTCCTCATCTCCTTCATCTTCTTCTGCCAATAATGGTTGCGCATCACTCAGTTCAAGAAACTCATGTGAAAATAACTCCTCTGACTCCAGTGAAGAAGGGGCACCGGTGGTGGAGGAAGTGTTACGTGGGGTGGCCATAGCAGTGGAGGATGAGGATGTTGTGGTAAAGTTAGAAACGGTAGAGGATGGGGTGTGCTGTGTAAGCCAGTCAACTACCTTTTCAGCATTTTGGGAGTTCAGGGTCATTGCCTTTTTAAAACTGGGCAATTTCCTAGGGCCACAGGATAGCATAGCAGCACGGCCCCTAGTGCCTCTGCGTGGCGGCCTACCTTTGCCTGGCATTATTTTTAAAACAACAACAACAACTCAGGTGGTGTTTCTGGAGACGGTATTATTATTGATATTTAGACAGAATGTGAACAAGCTCACACAGCTAGATGGCCGTTGTTTGAAAATGAAGAACACACTGGGCAAACAATGCCTACAAGGTCAACGTATACACTACTACAGCAGTGGATACGGAATATATTATTGCTGCTTGAAAAAACGTCACTCAGGCGGTGTTTCTGGAGACGGTATTATTATTGATATTTAGACAGAATGTGAAAAAGCTCACACAGCTACATGGCCGTTGTTTGAAAATGAAGAACACACTGGGCAAACAATGCCTACAAGGTCAACGTATACACTACTACAGCAGTGGATACGGAATATATTATTGCTGCTTGAAAAACGTCACTCAGGCGGTGTTTCTGGAGACGGTATTATTATTGATATTTAGACAGAATGTGAAAAAGCTCACACAGCTAGATGGCCGTTGTTTGAAAATGAAGAACACACTGGGCAAACAATGCCTACAAGGTCAACGTATACACTACTACAGCAGTGGATACGGAATATATTATTGCTGCTTGAAAAACGTCACTCAGGCGGTGTTTCTGGAGACGGTATTATTATTGATATTTAGACAGAATGTGAACAAGCTCACACAGCTAGATGGCCGTTGTTTGAAAATGAAGAACACACTGGGCAAACAAATTGAAACAATGCCTGCAAGGTCAACGTATACACTACTACAGCAGTGGATACGGAATATATTATTGCTGCTTGAAAAACGTCACTCAGGTGGTGTTTCTGGAGACAGTATTATTATTGATATTTAGAGAGAATGTGAAAAAGCTCACACAGCTAGATGGCCGTTGTTTGAAGAACACACTGGGCAAATAATGCCTGCAAATGCACTACTATTGGTGCACTACTATGAAGAACAGCAAACAGCACTGTACACGTTAAAGAACAGTAAGATAAAAGTAAAATAAAAAAAAAATTATATGTATATTAAAAAAAAAAAAAATTCTCCCGTTGGTGCTGCTGAACTACTAGGAGCAGCACAGTAGCACACCAGTCCCACTCCCCAACACTGCTAGACTAATAGCACTGGGCTCTTATAGTAGCAACTAGCAAAGTAAAAAAACAAAAAAGAAAATAAAAGCAGTCCTTACAAGGACTATTGGGTTATTACAGCAGTCAGCAGATGAGATCAGAAGAGATCAGTGCCCACAGCAGGCAGCTACATACAGATCACTGCAGTAGAAGGTAGATTACTAGCCAGCAAAGCTACCTAACCTAAAATGTCCCTCAAATCCCTGCAGACTTCTGTCCCTCCAATACAGAGCAGTATCAAGTAGATTACTAGCCAGCAAACTTACTATCAACTGTCCCTCAAATCAGTGAAATCACTAACAGCTCTCTCCCTACACTAGCTCTTCCAAGCACACACAGGCAGAATGAAAAAACGCTGCAGGGCTTCAGTTTATATATGGAAGGGGAGTGGTCCAGGGGGTGTGGGGGTGGTCCAGGAGGGAGAGCTTCCTGATTGGCTGCCATGTATCTGCTGGTCTGGGGTGAGAGGGCAAAAAAAAGCGCCAGGTAAGGCGAACCCAAAATGGCGAACGTCGCGCGACGTTTGCGAACATTCGGCGAGCGCGAACACCCGATGTTCGCGCGAACAAGTTCGCCGGCGAACAGTCCGCGACATCCCTATATAAGAACATGTACCTGTGTAATTTTGAGGAAGTGGCTTCTGTCCACAAAAAGTGTTAGTTTGTTGTGCTCTCCATTCATGCCTTTTAAGATTTTCGAAATAAAGCGCTGGTGCTCTGTGATTGAGGAATTTTTTCATGTATCTGTGTAATCCCTGACCAAGCTCAATTCTGTGTAGTCATTTTACATATGAATGCACATTAAGTACCATTGCTCCCCAGTATTTTTTATCTAGGCAACCGTACTTCTGTCTCCATAGACACACAGAGATGAACAGACATTCTGCCTGTTTGCCAGTGCATTTATTATGACAAATAGTGATGGGCGAACTTGTGCCATGTCGATTCGCCGAAAAATTTGTGAATTTCGTGCGAAATTCACGAAACGGCGAAGAATTCGCAAAAAAAGTCAGTTTTTTTGGCGAAAATGCGTCGGCGTCCAAAAAACTGACGCCGGCGTCCATTTTTTTGACGCCGACAAATTTTCACCTGCGAATTTTTGCGGCCGTTTTACGAATTTATTAGCCGGCGGCGAATCGTGCAAATTCGCCGCAAATTCGCACTTGGCGAATAAATTCGCCCATCACTATTGACAAACAGTTATACATTATGTGACCATATTTGGGCATTTCACAAATGTAGCACTATGGGACATAGATATTGAATCAGTTTATTTTTAAACTTAAAGCGATAATGACACCAGAAATTAAACCTTTTTCTTTAATCTATCCTAAAATTGTCTTTGCATGCTATTTACAATTTTGCCATAAAAGTATTTTACTGATACTTTTACATTACCCATCTGATCCCGATGTTCCTGTATGAGGGGGCTGCCATATTTGTGCAGCAGGAGTCCGTTAGCATTAGAAACTCTAACTGACAGGCTGAGATCGGACAGTCAGGTTGGCAAAACAGTCAGGTTTAGGAACTTCAAGTAACAATTAATTACAAAAGCAGAACTATCAATGAAAATGATCAATGTGACCTATAGGTAACCTTTAATGCACATGAATATTTTGAAAAGTAGTTTTTTAGTGTCAGTATCACTTTAAGTACAGATTGGAACTCTGTAGAAAATATCAAATTTGACACTTTACATAGAGCATTAAGAATAAATGCTAGAAGTTTGTTTCTTTCAAAGTATTTCTTAGACATGTTACAATGAGAAAGCTAGAATTGTATTATTTAGAGACAGAAAACAGCCCATAATGCAATTGATTTAATAGGTGTGATGCTAGGCATAATGTGCATAGGATTTGTGTTCCTCAGATGAGGAAGGTCAGAACTCCATAAGCCAATGATCAGCATTTGCTCAGTCAGATGTAAAGGCATGTGGGTTGAATCTCCCCATATTGCAAAGGAAATGAAAAAATTACATGACATTCTTGAAACAAGCTGGGGAGATTATATGACTGTGTTCTATAACAAACTCACAAAAAGATGCTGATGCGAACTAAAAAAAAAAAAGTAAGATAAATGAACTAAAAGCACATGCTGGAGCTTACATTAAGCCCTTTGATTCAATAGCAATAAAGACAGAAACACAAAGCAGATTTTCTTAATAACATATGGTTTTAATGAAATACTAGAAAAAAAAGAGTTTGTCTTGAATTTGTTATGACCAAAGTGCTAAACTAGAACCAATCCTTCATGATACCATGCTACAGAAATCTTCCTTAATTATCTGAATGAAGAGCAGTTTGAAAAGGGTACAAATATACCTCTTTTTATAAGTTGTTTTATCTCTATAAAGACAGGTAAGAGCACATTTTTACTAAGCACACAGATAATTTACTCTATATACATGAAAATCAATAGCAAAAACCTCAGCCAATTATTAGAGAATGCTAAAGATGACAATGTTATATAGCAGCCCCCAAATGTCTTTCTTACATATATGAAATAATGGCAGACTGGACATTTTCTGGCTTTTTTTCTTGACTTTCCTAGTGCAAAATCCTAGGACCAAAAACTGTCTACTAGAATCTGTGTGGGTATAGCACCTTTACATGGGGAAGCAATAACCTGCATGTGTGTGAGACCTACTTTAATTGTGATACCTTTTTCATAGAGACAATTTTGTTTTAGAAAAGTTGGCAAGTAAAACACAGCCCTATTTGCCATATGTCTGACTGTGAATGCAGGTAACATGCTATTTTCTGGTGATTATCACATTGAGGGTCTAAGGGTTTATATTCCATTGATTTAAAAACACTAAACCTCTTCAGGGTTAATTATTAAAATCAGAATGTTAAAATCTTGCATTGTTTGTGGGTTTTTTTAAAGGAAAACAAAAACCTCAAATTTTCACGATTTATAATACCCGGGTTCTGCTAAAAGTCAGAATCTGAAAATCTGCCATCTCAGACCTGTCAAGGTCCTGTATAAGTCATTGGGAGAAGCACCTATCTCAATTTGAAGTTTCAAAAAACCCATCTGGGTTTTCGGGCAAAAACTCAAAAAATTCAGGAAATTTGTGAAAAAAAACCAGAAAAATGTGAGCAATTAAAAGAAAAAGCCTGGATATTTGGAGCGATCTAGGTTTAAGCTGTATTTTATCGAGTTTTTCCCACAATCCGATTAAATAGAATAAATAAGCTAAAATCGGTCAGGGGAGTTTGATCATGGTTTTTTGAAATAAAATATAAGATAAATTCGGATTTTACTAAATGACCCGATTCCAGTATATCTTCTGTCTTGTACATTTGCTTGTTTGCTATTTAACAATGCCTCCATTTCTTTCAAGAGAATGGGCACTTGAAGTTATTAGTGATGGGCGAATTTGCGCCGTTTCGCTTCGCTGAAAAATTCGTGAATTTCGCGCGAAATTCGCGAAATGGCGAAAAATTCGCGAAACGGCGCCGGCGTCTCGTTTTTGACGCCGGAGCCCGTTTTTGACACCGGCGCCTGTTTTTTCAATGCCGGCGCCCGTTTTTGGCGCCGGCATCCGTTTTTTCGGAAAAAAAAATTTGACGCCGGCGAATTTTTGCCGCAAATTTTCGCGGGCGTTTCGCGAATTTATTCTCTGGTGGCGAAACGCGCAAATTCGCCGTGAATTCGCGCCTGGCGAATAAATTCGCCCATCACTAGAAGTTATGTGATAAATATTGCAAAGTTGGCTACACTTCTTAACACCTATATCAACCTGTTATAAAGCAAAAATCATATTGGTTGCTATGGGTTACTGCACCTGGGCATACTTTGTGCCTTGTATTATATAAGGGGGTAGATTTTTCCATGAGTGCAATTTTGCAGTGGAATCATTTAAGTGAACAACTGTATAAGTGATTATTCAACAATTTATTTTACTCTGTAAGTATAGGTCTATGGCAGATGCTATTACTGTCATAAAAAGACCACATGTTTAAAGCACCACACACAGTCCTTGTCTCCTAAGTTTAATTGAGAGGGACAAGTGCATAGTGAATTAATTAATACGTAAAGTAGAATAGGAGGGGGGGACAGAATAGTAAGTAAAAGGGAATAAATGAGAGCAAGAGAGCAAGTGCTAGGGCTCCCTGCAATTACCAGCATGTCCATCAATGCCTGAACTTAATTTATCCGAGCGAGTTGAAAGGGCACATTGATGCTCACCACAAGTTGCTTGCAGCAGACGATTCAAAGCTATATTTTTACTGGATGCTATCGACCATTTCAGTGGCTCAGTGTAGCACCTATATTTGTACCCTTTGTACTACTTTGTTTGTGGTGTTAGTGCAGAAAGGGCTTCTTTCTCATCACCCTGCCATACAGATGTTCTTTGTGCAAATTGTGCTGAATTGTAGAACGATGTACAGATACATCTGCAGCAAGATGTTATTGCAGGTCTTTAGAGTTGATCTTTAGGTTGTCTGTAACCATTCTCACAATCCTCCGCATATGCCGCTCCTGTATTTTTCTTGGCCTGCCAGACCTGGGATTTACAGCAACTGAGCCTTCCATTACATTCCTTACAGTTGAAACTGACAGTTGAAACCTCTGAGATAGCTTTTTGTAGCCTTCCCCTAAACCATGATACTGAACAATCTTTTTTTCAGATTTTTTGAGAGTTGCTTTGAGGATCCCATGCTGTCACTCTTCAGAAGAGAGTCAAACAGAAGCACAACTTGCAATTGGCCACCTTAAATACCGTTTCTCATGATTGGACACACCTGTCTATGAAGTTCTATGCCAGTAATCAATATTCATCAGTAACTTGCATTCAAATTAGCAAAACTACAAGGGTACCCACATTTTTGCACAGCCAGTTTTTCACATTTGATTTAATATCATACAACTGAATAGTGCTTCACTAAAAATCTTTGTTCAGAAAACACCCCAGAACTCAGATGTTCCTAGGAAATGAAAGACATACCACTGTTATCTTTTTTGTTGAAAGTGGAGTAAATTTGTAACGACTTACCCTGGTGGTCTAGTGGGGGGGACGCCTGCCATGCGTCTTGCGGCTGGTAACTAAGGGCGCGCCAGGCGTGACTCTGTTGTATTTATAGACCCATGCGCGCTGGCGTCAACACGCAAGGGCGCTAAATTCAAACCTATTTAAATTGGCAGTTTGTATTTTTCAGTGCACGTGATAGGATTTGTTCCTGGTGCTTAGCTGTTGCTATTTCTGATCCTGAAAACCTGTTTTGATTACCTGTTGTGACCCCTGCCTGTTCTTAACGATTCTACTTCCTGTATCCTGACCACTTCCCTGATATCCAATGCCGATTCTGCCTTAACCCTCTGATTGACTCCCTGGTTTGACCCATGCCCGCCTGACTACGTTTGTTCTCTGCCTGCCCTGATCCGGCCTGATCTGACCCCTCTTTGCCTAACGTTGTGTACCATGACCTTCGGCCTTAAGACTCTAGCTAACATTCGTGCTCCTCTGCCTATCCAGAACCTCTAGCCTTGCACCTCTCGTTTAAGTGCTGGTGGCATCCAAGTAGCTGAGGGCTCCTCCCGAGCCAAAGGCGGTCACACTACAGGTGAAGCACGAGCCGAGACCAGGGTGCTTGGCATTTGTTCTGGTGTTGGGTGCCGACCGTGACAAAATTATTATGCAGACTGAGAGGGGTTCTCAAACTTTTTCAGATGACTGTAAGTATCGCAATGTCCAAATACTAAATCTCATTATTCAAATGATACATTGTATAGTGTTTGTGCATGTGAATGATACATTATGGGTCTCATTATCAAAATGGATAAACTCTTTAAAGTTAATGGGCAAAACTAATAAATCATATTATGTTTTCAAAAGAATGTAAAATGATGTTAATGTAAGTAAAGTGGCCATATAGATAAACACATTTGATTTATTATGTAGGAGCCGGTCTCTGTGTTTCTGTTTTCTGATCACCCCAATCATACCCAATGCACAAACTAAAGCATGTTAATGTACTAACACGATGCTGCTTAATGAAAATGAGCTAACCATTTGCATAGGCCAATTCAGCTTATGCTAATTGGCCATTAGCTCTCATTTACATAATCAACGTTTACTACTTTTCATGGGTTAATTAGACATTATGCAAATACAGCAGAGATTGTACTGTGCTGTTTTGCTTCAGAGAAAGTTGGAGAAAAATGCAGTCCATTCTAATGTTTTTATGTATTACTACTTATGACACTGCACCCTTCTGGACATAGCTCAGCTAATGCCATAAGCAGAATAAAGTACATATACAGTGCATATACAAATATGGAGTGTGCAATGTTATACAGGTATGGGACCTATTATCCAGAATGCTTGGGACCTGGGGTTTACAGGATAATGGTTCTTTCCAATAATTTGGATCTTCATACCTTAAGTCTTCTAGAAAATCATGCAAACATTGGCCTCCAATAAGGATTAGTTATATCTTAGTTTGGATCAATTACGGTTTTATTATTACAGAGAAAAAGGACATAATTTTAAAAATTTGGATTATTTCATTATAATTCATTATAATGGAGTTTATGGTAGACAGCCATTCTGTAATTAAGAGCTTTCTGGATAAAGGGATCCCATACCTGTATGATATATCAGCTCAGCACCAAAATAATTCTATTAGCAGATCTGTTTATCCATTTGTATAAAAAAAAAAAAAGCTTCAAATTGGTATCATGCTACACAAAAAAAACTTAGAAAACATTGTATTTCAATATTTCTGCCCTCCATTTGAATGTAATTATATCAATATACCTACCTACAAGCACCTTAACAATAGAAGTATAGAACAAAACAAACAAGTACAGTCCTTTACAAATTAGTGATAAGTACATATATTAATTAACCAAAAAAATAAGCAATAGCACCAAAAGAAAAATGAAGAGTGACTGGACACTTGTAACATTAAGTAGCCAATCAGTTCCCCAAGCAAGCCAGTTCAGAACTATTTATAGTCTCTTAGGCATCTTCTGCTTATATATTAATAGCACTCTTAAAAGAAAATGTAACCAGGCTGTAATCTTACCAGATGGCAAGCAAATGCAGATATAAATATTAACAGATATACCGTACAGAGCAATTTAAATGCTTTTGCTACCAGCTATAGAAATAAATGTGCTGTTATTTATAAACAGATGGAAGTGTCATTAGCGTCCCTATTACTCCAAATAACTACAGTAAAATGTTCTATTTGTCACCAAATGTATTTTACCTGCTTCTCTGGCTGGCTCCGGTTCTCTGGCAGGTGACAGATGTGGTGGAGTGTTTGCCTCCATTTCCAAGTTCTTGCTGAATATCCCACTGCTGCGGATCACTGATCCTCACATTCAGAATGTTCACCCCTTTTTTCACTTTGGCCCTGTGCATAAAAATAACAACAGCAGCATCTGTTAAAGGAGTAGGGACATAGACTCTCTAGTAGAATACAAAAAAACAAAAGACTGCAGCTCCATAGAAATCATATTCCATGCACTAGATATGAGTAACCTGGCAAGGGGAATACCAATCATATCAATTAATATTAATCACTAAAATACTCAAAAAGGTCTTCCTATGAATTTAGCTAGCAGGAGCACAGCACTTGTGTAAATCAGATCTATTAGCTTTACATGTAATCTGCCATTCATACATTTGAAATGCTTGAAAAATAAACATATTCTATACATACAAACATACATACATTATGTAATGTCTTTAGGCATGTCCAAACACTATGTTGTTGTAAACACTGGTTTTTAATGCCGCCCTTGACAACCACATACATATTTACTATTTGCTGGAAGCGCACGGAATATAGTATGGTGACTTTGGAGAGCAGCCTTCTATGCTAAGCAATGCAAATCACTGGCATTTATATGACTATTGTAAAAATCCTACTTAGGCTAAACATCTTTTTTTCCAAATACTATATACCATGTACATAATCATTACAACAGAACACTAATAGATCATGCGACTGTTTGACTGCAGGTGTAAATACAGATAAGCTTAAAAAAAAGCTTAAGCTTTTATTTTAATTTAAGCTTTTATTCTCATGCAATGAATTCTATATATTTGGTAAAGTAAAGCTTAACGCTTCAGTACCGGTAGTTCAGTGGCTGATAAGGATATTGTTGCTGACTAGAATGTTGATGATGGTATATAGAGGGTGAGTAAGTCAAATTGGTAGGTCCTTGCTGGTCTAGGTAAGAATTAGGTTGTTATTATTATCATCAGGTATAGGATCCCTTATCTGGAAACCCGATATCCAGAAAGCTCCAAATTACGGAATGGCTGTCTTCCATAGACTCCATTTTATCCAAATAATCCAAATTTTTAAAAGTGATTACCTTTTTCTCTGTAATTATAAAATAGTAGCTTGTAATTGATGCCAACTAAGATATAATTAATCCTTATTGGAAGCAAAACCAGCCTATTGGGTTTATTTAATGTTTAAATGAATTTCTAGTAGACTTAAGGCATGAAGACCCAAATTACAGAAAGATCCGTTATCTGGAAAACCCCAGGTCCCGAGCATTCTGGTTAACAGGTCCTATACCTGTATTATTATTAGTGATAACATAGTCTCATGTTAAACATTCATATTACACTCTGCCTCAGTGGTACCTACAATCTAAGTACACAGTTACATTCACAGAATACACAAACATAGAATCATTTTCATTAGGAGTGTATTAACACAGGGAGCATGGAGATAAAAAAAACTCATACACATGGAGAATTTACAAAATCCTTGCAGATAATATCCTTTTCAGTCTAGCAGTCAATGCAATATTGGACCTTTATACTCTCAAATATTTCTGCACAATTGTGGGTACCACTGGTGAAAACGTTGAGAGATGTCTCTGCAAAACAGAAGCATACAATCCAGAAAGACCCTTTCAGCATGACCTTCCACTGATGACTAGTGATGGGTGAATCTGGGCCATTTAGCATCGCCGAATAGTTTGCGAAACAGCAAAAAAAATCACGAAACAATGAAAATTCACAAATGCATTGAAGTCAATGGGCGTCAAAATAATTTTGACGCACAATTTTTGATGCAAGCAAAATTTTTATATGTGCAACTATTTTGTCCAAATGCATTAAAGTCAATGGGTGTCCGAATAAGATTGATGCGCGACAATTTTTATGCGTGTGCCAAATTTGACACGCAACAATTCGCAGCGGTATTTTCAGCGTAAATCCGTGGGTAGCGAAACGTGAAAATTCGCTGCGAATCCATGCCTGCCGAATTTATTCGCTCATCACTACTAATGATATTAAACCAAAACCAAGATGCTCCATCATGACACTCCCCACAACACAAAGGTCTAGTGCTGGTCTGCTATTCAGGATAAAATATATACAGGTATAGCATCTATTATCCTGAATGCTTTGTTTTTTTCTGCAATTTGGATCACTACAATTAGTTAACATTTAAACATTAGATAAACCCAACAGAATTTTTCCACTAATATGGATTTGTTCTAGCTTGGTTACCTTCAATTGCAAGGTACGGTGTTATTATTACAGAGAAAGGGAAATAATTTGAAAGAAATTAGAATTATTTGCTTAATTCGGTAATTCAGAGCTTTTTGGGTATCAGTTTGTCGGGATAAGTGATGCCATACCCATGTCTCACTCTCTGGATTTCATATCATCTCATTATGGGGTAAATTTATCAAAGAGTGAAGTTCCGCCACTAGAGTGAAATTCCGCAGCTCTCCATTCATTTCTATGGGATTTTGAAAGGCGTATTTATCAATGGGTAAAAGTGAAATTTCACCCTTTGATAAATACGCCTTTAAAAACCCCATAGAAATGAATGGGAAGTGGCGGAATTTCACTCTAGTGGCGGAACTTCACTATTAACTTCACTCTTTGATAAATATACCCCTTTGATTTCTGATCTACTCATAAACACCCCACTCACTACCTCTTCACATACTTCTTTTCTTTGCTAGGTTTGTACTCCCTTTCTAGAGGTCCCTAGAGTTTCTCCTAATTTTTTTGATTTTAAACAATCTTCTTTTAAACACATTTCTTTATAGAAGCTGAACCTCATCTAGCTAAGCTTTCCTTTATGGTCCACTAAAAACCACTGCCACCTACTTACTGCAATACCTAATGCAAATTCTTACTCTCCTTTCTGACTCTTGGTCTAATCCAACCTCTAGAGATTGCAAACTCTAATGAACACGGATCTCTTTACTTTCCATATGTGTATGTAATATTTATATTTGTGTACATTGTAAATGATAATACCAGCCACCCTGTTACATTGTCAAGGGTGTATTTACAAGCTGAGACAGTGATATTTTTCAGAAGCTTATGACATAAAGGGCAAAAGTAAAAATAAATACAACGACAAAATCCATAGGGGGAAATAAAAAATGATGGTATAGTGGCCATTTAAATGTTACAAATCCCATTCAGAGTGAGTGCGGTTTATATAACAAACATAAATGCAAAAACAAGCTTAAAGAAATCTCTAATACTTATTTTATATTGCATAGATAAAAAAGGAAGAATGTGCAGACTGATTCTTTCACAAGGAACCAAAATAGCTCTGCTGTATAAGCTTTCAAAGTTGCACAACTGATATGATGCTATGGCTGTAAATTACTTATCTAAGATTAACTTTCTGTTTTCTAAAGGAAGAAACTTGATGGAAGCAGAAAGCAGCTTAAACTGACTTGATCTACTCAGTCCCCAACATGCTCCAAATTCTAGTAAAAAAGCTGATCAGTTTAATAACAATCAGGAAAAGCCCTTCTGCAATACATATTACACAAAACTCTTGACCTAATGAGAACACTATCATTAAAAATATTATTTTTTGCTTTAAAAAAACAACTTAATATACATAGAGTAAAAAGAAAACATTCTGATAAAAATCAAAGTGTTTCTCCAACGCATTTGACCTGGTATGACTTCCTTAAATGACTTAAAGGAATAGTTCAGTGTAAAAATAAAAACTGGGTAAATAAATATGTGCACAATAAAAATGTTTTTAATATAGTTACTTAGCCAAAAATGTCATCTATAAAGGCTGGAGTTACTGGATGTGTAACATAACAGAACAGAACACTACTTCCTGCTTTTCAGCTCTCTAATTCTGAGCTAGTCAATAACTCTAAGGGGTGCCACATGGGACACAACTGTTCAGTGAGTTTGCAATTGATCCTTAGCATTCAGCTCAGATTCAAAAGCAACAGTTATGACCAATGTGCCCCCGCCCCCTCAAGTCACTGATTGGTTACTGCCTGGTAACCAATCAGTGGAAACCAAGAAAACTGCATAGCAGGAAGTAGTGCTCTGGCTATTATGTTAGACATTCAGTCACTCCAGCCTTTTGGAAATGATTTCAGTGCTGCTGGAGCATCACTATTAACTAATGTGTTTTGAAAAAAAAACCACATTTTCCCATTACATTTCCCTTTAACATTAGAGATAAAACCCCTGTTATATGAGAAAGAGGATTAATAGAAATACTGTATAGGTGAACAAACAAAGGGAAGAAGGCAATTAACACTCAAAGAAAAGATCCACTGCAGAGTACTGCCCAGCTAGAAGCTACTGCTACTAGGT
The DNA here is from genome assembly GCF_017654675.1 of Xenopus laevis. Classification (NCBI taxonomy): domain Eukaryota; kingdom Metazoa; phylum Chordata; class Amphibia; order Anura; family Pipidae; genus Xenopus; species Xenopus laevis. Next base: position 172,840,950 of record NC_054371.1, read on the forward strand.
GTATATTTTAAAAAAAAAACTGTGTTAAAATAAAATTTACATTATTACTGTGACATCACAGACTGTAGCTAAGTGTAAAGCAGGACAAACAATAAGAGATTAAAATATTTGTGTAAAAAACAAAAAAAATTTGAATGCTGTTTACACTGCATTTTACACCAGATATTGATGTACATACATCAAACATGTTTTGCATCTCAACATATAGCTGTTAAAATGTACAATTATAAGCAGCATGCTTAAAATGATTCAAGCTGAGTGCTGAGAGCATGAAAGATGATGTATGTTGCACTACTAGTTATTTAACATACAGTACATAAAAGTGAAAGAGCTAGTGAGTGTATAAAGCACTTCATTGTGTGATAGAGCCCTCTGGGTTAATCCATATTGGCAATTAGTCACTGCTACAGAAACAGACACATTCTATAGCATATCCTTGTAAGTAGATTAATGATTCTTTAAAAGACTGGCACCTAAATATCCTTCAATTGCTAGGAAGCAAAGTGATTGTGTTAAGAGTAGAGGTGTACAGGACAATAATGGAAGGCTTCCCATTGACATACAGTATATATGTGCTATTCACAATAGCCAAAGTGCTGCAGGACATTTTGATATGAGTAGCAACATATCTGAAATATGTCACCAAATGCAGGTAATTGTATGTTATCTGTCTGTTTACAAAGCATATTTTCCATCCAAAGAACCACCTCCAAAGGTTGCTCATGTATTACACTAAAATTACCCATACCAAAATGTGGAGTTTGTTGCTATTGTGTCTACAATATTAACATTTAAGCTATAATGAAGCACACCTAACAGTATGCCTTAGTACATATTTAAAATTTAGGAAATATGGTCTTTGAAGTCATAGGGGCAAATTCACTAAAGGGCAAATTTTCGACCAGCAAACGAGCTGCCACACTTCGCCAGACGAAACTTTGCTACCACTAAGCATCTGGGCAGCCGAAAGCTGGCGAAGTTTCGCAAGCATTAATTTGTCAGCGCAAGCATTTCATAGCGATCTTTTGCTAGCATTCATTTCTGCCTAGTGAAACTTCGTTAGTACTCTTCTGCTCAATTTGGATAGGGTGGGTACATGTAGGTCGTATGGACCAAAAGAACAAATATACAAATTGCTTATGTATTGGATCACACACCAGATACTGTAAGCTCCATAAGCTGTTTCCAGAGTGCACTCCCACTTTTTGGAGGAACTGTGGAGCACAAGGCACTTTACTTTATATATTTTGGGACTGTCCACTCATCCAACCTTTATGGACCACAGTAAATGCCCACCTATTGGGGTATACTATACCCATGGAAACCCCAACCTTCTTCCTTGGTAAATCCTTTCATAAGACTCATTAGCAAACCCAAGCTGTAATTAACCAGGTGCTGACAGCCACACATATAACCATTGCATCTCGATGGGAATCCTCTACAGCAGGGATCCCCAACCTTTTGAACCTGTGAGCAACATTCAGAAGTAAAAGGAGTTGGGGAGCAACACTAGCATGAAAAATGTTCTTGGGGTGCCAAATAAGTGCTGTGATTGGCCATTTGGTAGCCCCTATGTGAATTGTCAACCTACTTTAAGGCTCTGTTTGGCAGTGCAACTGGTTTTTATGAAATCCAAAGTTGCCTCCAAGCCTAGAATTAAAAAATAAGCACCTGCTTTCAGGCTACTGGGAGCAACATCCAAGGGGTTGGAGAGCAACATGTTGTTCATGAGCTACTGGTTGTGGATCACTTCTCCACAGTACCAACCCCATCAGATATTCAAAGGAGCATCAACAGCAATAGACATTTTGAATCAGAATCTCTTTTCTACATAATCAAACAGAGTATTATCTTAAAATATGGTCTGTTTTGGAACTAAGTAGATATGCAACTCTGTAAGAGACCACCCCTATGAACAAGGGATTACCCTAAAAATTCAATCCTAGATGATTACATATGGTAAAACCTTAAGGGGCCCATTTACTTAGTTTGCGTGAAGGAATAGAGGAAAAAAAGTTTGAATTTCGAATGGTCGAATATGGCTACTTCTACCATCGAATTGGCTACTTCTACCTTCGACTACGACCTTCGACTTCGAATCGAACGATTTGAACTAAAAATCGTTTGACTATTCGACCATTCGATAGTCGAAGTACTATCTCTTTAAAAAATTCTTCGACCCCCTAGTTCACCACCTAAAACCTACCGAGGCCAATGTTAGCCTATGGGGAAGGTCCCCATAGGCTTCCTACCAATTTCCTGATCGAAGGAATATCCTTCGATCGATGGATTAAAATCCTTCGAATCGTTTGATCCAACGATTATTCCTTCGATCGTTCGATCATAGGAATAGCGGTAAATCCTTCGACTTCGATATTCGAAGTCAAAGGATTTTACTTCGACGGTCGAATATCGAGGGTTAATTAACCGTCGATATTCGACCCTAGGTAAATGTGCCCCTAAATGTAACAGCTAATTGCCAAATACCCTCTGTGTGACAAAATCCATTTATCAATGTGTGATATTTACACTGTATACTACACCTTAAAATATTCAACTGTTTTATTTCCCTCCTTTCTTCTTTCCTTTCTTTTTCTTACTTTTGATTTATGTTAAAAAAAAAATCTTCAATAAAATTGCAAGTTACAAAAAAACAATAAAAATATTATTGGCCATAATGCATGGGGGTTTAGTCCTGGAAAAACAAATCATGAGCATTACAGTAATTATGTTTTTGGGCAATAGAAACAAGGTAATTATATCTAGCAAGTATTTCTCTGTTTGCTGAAATAACCTAAAGCCAGCAGAAAATGACAGTACATGTACATTATTCAGTATTCGCTTTATTTGATTCTGCAGCTACACTTTCATGCACTACAATTCCACAATTACTGAAATACTCTTGAAGAGGAAACACTATAAAAGTTATAGATGACAGAATGTTTATTTTCAAGGGCCGATGAGGTTTTGCTCTTTAAACACAGACTGCTTGAGTTTGCAGTTAAGCTGCAAGAGAGAGAATTCTTATACTGGAAGAATAACTCTGGATATGTCACAGCTGGTATTTTCCATCTGCTCCTCTACAGACCATTTGGATTTAGTCTCAGATTTATGGGCTGTAGCTGCCTGGTTGTGTTTGAAACCTTGCTTTAAACAAAGCTACAATGCTTAAATCAAAAACATTTTGTTTTTTTTTCTTTCAGATTGTCTTAAAAAATAGCATGTGCTAGCCAACGCAAAGGGACAGGAATTGCACTGCTCTAATAAGAAACTCTTTTGAATCATTGGCTTTATATTATTTAAGAGGCTCTTAATAAAATACAATGAAATGCATCAACCTTACAGTAACTGAATCTGCACTGTGAGCACAGCTGAGGGACACTATCACTTTTGCAACCATGTTTTTACATCATAGGGGAAAGGCATATGCCACTACATCCTTTTGTCAGACTCGGGTGACTGTGTAAGATTATGAGGATACTTTATCCATCATCTTGCATCACTACTTCAGGTTGTTCAAACTAACAATTGACATGTATGAGGAACTTAACTTAAAATTATGTTTTATTCTGTTGGGTGCACCATTTTACTAAACTAATATAGGAACAATCTGGTTCCATATGTGAAACACGAAATAGCTAAATAATGCCACTGAAGCTATTATCCATTCACATGTCATGTCTTTAGCAGCTATTTGAAACACATAGCTTGCATTATGGTGCCCTATGTTCTACCTGCTTCTAGACATGCATACTTTCCATGTACCTGATATATTGTTGTAATGCCTGTTTGGGATCTGCAAGTGCCCGCTACTTTTGAGTGGATCGCCTCCTCAAGATGTAGGCATGGTGTAAGGGGGTGAAATGTGAAGTGTTAAGTAATGGTTAATGCATAATTATTTTGCCACTAGGTGGCAGTAAGTCCTAAGTAAACTGTGAAGTGTAAAGTTGTTGGTAGTGAAAGGTGAATATAGCAACCAGGAACAGGAAATACAGTGGCAAGTTTGGCAGTGATAGAGCAAGTGACATCAGTCTTTGTCAGGAAAAGGTGAGGAGAAAGTATTGTGCCACATTTTACCTGTTACGAAGAAGTCACCAAAATAAACTTGATCTGTTTTATGAGAAAGTCTTCCATACCTCATGTTGCAAGGTTACATAGATAGATTGTGTCGCTTACTGTGTTGCTTACTGTTTGCCCACAACATCCCTTTGATGCTTATTAACATAACTAGAAGTTGGATAGTGATTGTCGTGGCTGTGCATGTTCCAAGATAGCACTAGTGGCCTTAAACAGATGATTCTCTTACTGGAAATATCCTTACCAGGGTTGACATGATATTTAGTTACTTAGTAAGGAAATATTATGTGCACACAATAAGCTATAGTCTTTTTGTCAGTAAAATGAATATTATTTATATATAATGTTTTATCTTTGATTTTTATATACAAACTTTGTAATGACAACCTGCATCAAAATATGGAATCATTGTTTTTAATGACCTGTTGCTAGACTTGCTCACCCAAACTATTTAAAATATATTTAAAACCATAACCAGAGTTTATGGGAGATTCCCTTATCATAATCCAGAGCTTTCTACATAACAGGCTTCCAAATCATGTATTCCATACTTGCATTGACCAATTTAATATTGCTGAAAATGGTAAATGTGTCCAATCACTGTGAGACATTATATAGAAACATTTTTTGCACATACCTGTTGTGACACCTTCTTTGAGGTGCAGCTGAATATTCAAATGATGCCTTTCTCGGTTTATTTGTTTATAATCTCATGCACTCCCAAACAGAGTTAATAATATATGAAGGTTCAACATGTAAATATTGATTGTTTTATGCATGCAGAAATATCCCATTGTCATCAGTATATCATATCTGGAAGCTTGGGCTAACTTACTGACCGAGTATTAAGCCATGAATAATAGAAAACAATCATCTGCTTATTTGAAGCACAGTAATAAAGAAGCATAGATATACTGTAAATACAAATTGAATATTTTGTTTTTATTAATAGGAATGTCTCCTGAATGTTATAGTTTTTATAAATTTATCCCCAGCTAGATACTGCATGCGTGCAAATCCTTTTGTAATTGTTGCCTTGCTTGTTTCATTTTATTATTTGTTAGTGGTAAACATTCTTGAAATCTCTCCATGGACCTTATCTTCTGCTAAATGTAGAGTTTATGCAAAATAATAAGCAAATATCAACATAAAGGTTCCCTTAGTGCTCAGTGAATGTAACATAGGACTAGAGCAGGAGCAGCTCCATTTGCACTATGCCCATAGTTCCAGCGGCTTACCTCTCCCTCTTATTACAGGCCTCATTCAAGCATAAAATAACATCAGATACCAGCAGTATATAATAATTAAAACAAATCAATAAATACATACCGCCAAATGTAATAAAAGGCACTAAGTTTGCCCAGGAGCAGTAACCCGCAGCAACCAAAAATATGTTTGTTTTTAAACAGATGACCAGTAAGTGCTACCTGCTGATTGGTTACTAAGGGTTTCTGCCCCTGGGCAAACTTAGTGCCTTTTATTACATAACCCCCATAGTCACTAAATAAATAGGCAAAATATGTCATATCTACTGCAACCTTCACAAGGATCAAGTGACTAATGCAATGGTCTAATACCCTATATGTAACAAGCAAATTAATTAGCGAAAAATCTGGCGCATGCATAAAATGTTTTGCGCGTCAAAATTGTTCGGATGTCCATTGACTTTAATGCATTTGGACCAAATAGTCGTGCTTATGAAAATTGACGCTTGCATCAAAATTGACGGGTATCAAAAGTCTTTTGACACCCATTGACTTCTATTCACAAATATTTCTCCGATTTTCGAATCTCGTGGTAAATTTTCGGTAAGATGACACCGATTCACCCATCACTAGTAAAACATCTGCATTTGTTTGTGAAGATTCTCATTCATCCAGGTACAGTATATCTGTAGAAACAAATCAAATCAACTGGACTTGCTGTGTTCTTTTCCTTGAAAACGTTTCACCAGTCATCCAACTGGTTTTCTCAATTGAAAACACAAGTCCAGTTGATTTGACTTATTTCTACAGATATAACATCTGCATGCATTTTACTTAGGTCTATGAGATTATTATTGCTGCAAATTATATTGTTGGCTAATACACTGAATGAATCACAAATTACCAGATCTGTGTCCATTATGGCAACATACAGTATAGGCCAATCTACAGCAAGACATTTAAGCGGCTAACTATACTCCAAGACCGCTATTTCCTAATCTGTTGCTAATCTCTGATGTAAAAATTGTCAGGTCACATACTTAGGGGGTAATTTACTAAACTCCGAATGCAAAATCCTGAAAAAAATTGTGATTATTTATCATAAAATCTGACTTTAAAAAAAAAAAATCAAAATTTTTTCAGAATTTTTTATACCCCGAGAATGGAAAAGTCATAATCAGAAAATCTGGCATCTCAGACCTGTTGAGGTTGCATATAAGTCAATATGAGAATTCCCAATGATTTTTTGATGTGCGCTGGGTTTCGTGCAATACCCCAATGTTTTCGCGCAAAAAGCATAAGAGGAGTTTTTCATGTTAAAAATTCGAAAAGATTGTCAAAATCGGATTTTTTCCTGCAAAGCAAATTTAATATCTAATAATAAATATGCAGAAAAAAACCTGTGCAGATTAGATCAGAGTTTGTGGCTGGAAATGTTGAGATAAATTCGGACTTATAAATAACCCCCTAAATGTATGAAATCTGCTCATTCACAAACTGATTTTGATTAGAAATTCTGTTTGTTTTGGCTATAAACAAAATTATAGTTACCCCGGTGATACAGATATGCCAATTTTAATTTGCTGAGAAAACTGATTTTCACACATTCATACTTAGTATTACTTTCAATTCATGTAAAATATGTAACATACTAATTTCACAATGAGAACCCCCACTGGACATACAAACATTTGTGCAGGATAGACCCTCAGAATTGCTGTCCCCAAATTATAACAGCGTAGATTGGGGATGGGGGCAGTTGCATCCAGGCCCTCACTCATTGGGGCTGTTGGAGCTGCTCTAATTGTTACAGCAGGCAGGGGGAGATTTTATGGGGTGCATGTTGGCAGCACACTGTTGCATAATGCATGGGGGTGGGAGAAAGAAATAGAAAGAAAGAAAGAAAGAAAGAAAGAAAGAAAGAAAGAAAGAAAGAAAGAAAGAAAGAAAGAAAGAAAGAAAGAAAGAAAGAAAGAAAGAAACTCATTGCTGCGGTGACATATATATATAGTGACACTAGTGTCTTTCCTTGCCCAGAATAACTCAGATGAGTATATTTAATCTGTCTGGATTTACAACCTGTTAACATTGTGCCTGGAGCATAGATAAACATTACACACTCATAATAGTCACAGAATCTGTCACTTGGGTACTATTTAGCCTGGATCAGCTGGTAAGTGCTGATCGAAGAATTATGGTCTGTACGTGAGTGGCTGAGAGTCTCTTCAAACCACTTTAGGGAGCATACTCCTCTCTCTATAATAGGAAACAGAAACTGAATTGGATCTAGAAAGGATGAAACGAAAAAGCCACAAGCTGTACTAAAGCAGGGCAATTCCTTCTAACAGCAAATTAACTGAGACTCCTTAAATGCAATATAAACACCAGCAAATTCTGAAACAGCAATATATTTCTGTCTGTGCCCTAAATATAATGCAATGACCTTAAAGCAACACAATCACTTTTTAATGTATCTCAACCCCTTCTCCTTTTAGATTGTAAGTTCTTTGGGGCAGGACCCTCATTACCTCTTGTATTTGGTAGTTTTGTGTGTTTTCCTTTATGTTTAATATATACAGCTATTTACTGTGCAATATGCAATACTGGGCAATATGTCGGCACTTTATAAATAATAACAATTTGTATGTTAAAAATGTGTACCCTTCAAATACTGTAAAGAACAGCAACTGTCATGGAGAATACTCAGGACCTAAAACATTAAATTGCTTTTGAATAATGTGATTTACAGTCCTAATATCTACTATTACCCAATTGATCATTAATGCAACCTAAATTAATACGTAAAAAAATCATATGTATAAATACACACTTGAAAGGACTTAATTGGCTTTACTTTGATATAACAAATTGTATCAGAGCAAAAGGAAAGAGAACAATTTCAGCTCCATCCAGACATACAACACACACAAGAGTTAAATTGCACAGCTCATCTGCCAGTTATACCTCTGTAATACTTTACAATCTGAGCTGTCCCTCGAAGGTGAACCTGAGACAGGGAAGAAGTGACATCTGGCTGGGAAATTAATTAAATCTTGCTCCTGTGCTCACTAAACGATAATGCATGCAAAGTTAGAAGTGGTTATGGCAGGAAAATGAATTCTCTGTGCCCCAGACAAGTTTCCAGGAGGTCTTTCATCTTTGTCATTCTATGACTAGGATGGTTATGAAGGCTTCACCATCCACATGCCATTGATTTAAAGGCTTGGATGTTTGTTATTACCGTCTATTTACATAAATAATTGTAACATATATATCATCGGTAGAGTAACTGCTGTAGCTTTTGATTCATTCACCAGTTCCTCAGGATTGAAGCAACTGACTTCAGTTCTTCCCTATGAGATTTTGCGTTCAGCATAAAGAGACCGCACTGATTTGGAAAGTGCCAGTATAAGAAGAGTATTTAACACCATGTTCTTATTCTACAGACAAGGTCACCATCACCAAATAAAGGTTTCCAAATATTTAATTTTTTTTTATTATATGCTTTTCATAATCCTGCATCACAGTAAATAATGTAGTTAATTTAAAAACTGACTTTATTTTGTTCAGTGCAAAGTACTTTACATGATCACAAACCAACGTATAAAAAAAATAACACAGTATAAGAATTATTAGAGGTACAAGCTCAATATCACAATCAGATATCTACACTGCAGCAATATTTGCTAGTCCATTCAGGTTAGTATTGTTTGACATCCATAAATTATGATTTTTAAATGATCAACTTTTTTTTAATATGCACATTTGTATAAGCAATTCCATTTAAATGCTGTAGAATATATGCAGTGTTTATAACAAGGGAGGACCATACCATATTGTGTGACAAGGAAGGTGGGGCTGAAGTGTGTTCTTTACACAACAGTTTTATAGATTTTTGGGTTTAAGGGGATCGGGTTGTCAGATCTTCTTCTTTTTATTGTGCAGCTCCAAAATTTGGTTATGGAACTTATGTGTGGGAGGGTACTTACAGACCATTGTCACTCAGATGCCTCTGACAAAGCCAACAAGACGCATCAGGTGTGATGCACTTCCCAACAGTCCATACTGCAGACTGATCGGAGTAGGGATGAACTTAAAATGCCCATAAACCCTAATGGATAGTAAAAAAATGTTGCTTAGTTTGAAAAAATGTTGTGCAAAAAAATGCCCATTGACTTTAATATGTTTTGTGAACTTTTGGCAAAACAAAATGGGTCAGATTTGCCCATCACTATGGAACAGAACAGAATGTGTAAGTTGTAGGTCACCAAAAGCATTGATCTTTTTCTTCTCAAACCAATTTGGTTTTAAAAGGGTGCATATTGTGTGTCCTATCCACTCTTACTGTTGGTATATTTGTTCTTTTGTCACACTGAGCATGAGCTTTTAAAGAAAAAGAAATTTGAAAACTGTTTACAAAGGTGTAAACAAATTGTTAAAGACTACTACACTACTACTACTATTATCAAAATTGTGTTGCTTTTATTCCATAGCTTTTGGCACTGGAGTTCCATATCTACATTTATTTTGAAATACTGTTTGGGAGTATTACTTTGGCAATGATTGGGTTTAAGGATATCCACACCTGTTTTGTATCTATCTATTATTATTAAATGGCCACTTGCGCACACGCATAGTTTTATTAACAATTAGCATGTATATGTTTAAGTACAGGGACAACAGTATGTGTATTCAGTTACTGGCACAGTGAATTTACAGACTTTATTGTTTTGCAATCAAGTCATTTGTAACCCCTAAAACATTAAATATAACCGAGCTTCACTGTGGGAATCCCATATTAAGCTAAGAAGGGCATCAGTACTGCTGGATTAGTAACTATGAATCCCCTGTGCTCTGTGCTTTTAAGGAAATCAAGCAAATATCCTCCACTATTCCGTAATGTGAGTAAAAGGAAATTCATTTTGTTATTTGTATATGTTTAGGATTTGTCTTCATTGGTATTTTGCTGCCATATAAGACCCAAGCTCCCTTTGTCCTTCTCTATATCTCACTCTGTAAACTGTATTTTATTGTTTTTATTAGTAAAGAATGAAATCTAAAAATCAAATCCCATTTAAAATCTCAGAAATATATAACAGATTAAGGGGAAGATCGAAAAGATTAAATAAAAAGTAGAACAATAATTGGCTTCACAGGAGAGAAATAGAAGTCTTTTATTATTTATAGCAGTATGGACTGGAAATTGATAGTGTGAAGGTATGAGGTCAGCTGGTGAGGTCACTGATTCTTTTTCAATTGTTTGAGAAAATGGAAAATTGGCTATGCAAGGATTCCATTTTTATTACTGCAGAAAGGGACAGAAAGTAAGAATTTGGCTCTCATTCTGCTTGTGCAGAAATATAATGAGTCTGGAAGCCAAGTTTAATACCCAGATTCCAGATCTATCCACAAGAAATAAACATAGTTACTTTGGCATTTCTAACCATGGGATGCCATTTTTGCAATAACATTATGTTCTTGCTGGCAACAAACTTCTATCTTTAAGTAGCTTTGTATTGAATACAAAGCTACTTAAAGACTAGAGCCTGAATGCTGAGCTGAGGAAAAGTTACTTTTCCTTGTCTCAATCCTTGTCAACTGCAGATCTAACGATGTACAAAATAATGCAAATGTTAACCAAAGTAACTTGGTTATAATATAGATGCACATTTTAATGTTTTTCTGCATATGCTGGTATCTTGTTTGGTGGCACAATAATTAGCATTGCTCCCTGTACACCTGGGAGTTTGATTCCAGCCAATGCTCTATTTGCAAGTATATTCTCACTAGGACTGCATGGGTTTCCTTGGGGTACTCCGGTTTCTTCTACACTCTAAAAACATACAATCAGGTTAATTGGTTCCTGATAAAATTATCCCTATTGTGTAGTGATATGACGCTTAGACTGTAAGCTCCCCTGGGACAGGGACTGATGTGAATAATGTTTCTTTATAGTGATCCAGAATATACAGTATGCGGTCTCTGTATGTATAGTGAATAAAGTACCCCCTCTTGTAAATTATAAGGATATTATAAGTTACCGAGAAGTTTCATGACCATACAAAAACACGAGGCCGAAGGCCGAGTGTTTTTATACAGGTCATGGAACTCTGAGGTAACTTCTAATATCCTCATATTTTTCAACTGGGGGTACTTTATTTATTATAATACACAAATTTCAGTGAGTCATGTGACAGAAATGATGTCAGAACTCACAGTTTATAACTGATGACATCAGAACTCACCGTTTATAAGGATATAATTTACATGATATTCATGGCTTTTGTGTATTATATAAAGGTTATCTCTCTGACACATAAATGATCAGGCCAAGACTCCAAGACTCAGTTATATTCTCATGTTACTGAACTACTTCTGCCACCACTCCTTACCGTATGAAATGATGATGGGAAGCTAGAAACTGTAGTCCTCCAATAACTACAATAGCACAGACCTCTAATTTTTAAGATACCCCAAAAAAGATCAACTGCTTTCCATTTCACACATAAATGATCAGGCCAAGACTCCAAGACTCAGTTATATTCTCATGTTACTGAACTACTTCTGCCACCACTCCTTACCGTATGAAATGATGATGGGAGGCTAGAAACTGTAGTCCTCCAATAACTACAATAGCACAGACCTCTAATTTTTAAGATACCCCAAAAAAGATCAACTGCTTTCCATTTCAGTAAAGGATTGGAAATATAACAGGAACATTGTTTCTCTATAGCTTCCAAGTCAATGGTTTTTCTACCACTCACAGTTTAAGAACTAGAAACGAGAAGGGAATCTTCGGTTGCATCCTTTTCACTATGAAATATTTCCACCCTTTGAAGTCAAAAAGTAATCAATTTTTGAGACTCCACACACAATCTCTGCATACACTGAGCACAAAATGTGCCTTCAGCAAATTAATTTAGCAATTCCTATAATACAGATCCTGAATAAACAGTGTGCAACATTAATGAAAATATTCATCGGCAAATGAAAGTAAAAACTTGCTTTTCATCTTACCCCCACACACATGCAGAACTGTCATGGCATTTATTATTGTGGGGCACTTGAAGCCTAGGTTTTTCTGATTAAGTTAAATTTCAGAAACGTGGAACCCTTATACCACTAAAACATTTCAAAATCCATTTTGAAATCAACAGGAATGTATGTAATGTTACAGTTATAACAGAAAAAAACAAATTTGTAAACCATTAAGAACTGTTTTGCTGTGTTTCCAAGATTTTTTAGATAAAAGGTCTCTGGATAGTCCTTTATATTCTGCATCTCCATTAAGTTCCACCAAGTCACCACTCTCTACAGGACTTTCTAATGCTCAAATTTTTTTCTTTAGTTTTGGAGGAATTCACTTGCAGTCATTTTTATTCTGACTTTTTCCATGAAATCATCCTTTTCTGCAGTTCGGTGTATATATTGCAGCTCTTGTTCCTCAAGGTCTATCCCATTTTCCACTGTCTTGCGTATTCTGCTAATGTTTATGTTTCACGTGGGCTGGTAAAATATTAAAGGAGTTACTGAATGCATATTTTGAGCAGTTTTGCAGTGGTGAAACACTTGTATCTGCCATATGATGTTGTTGGAGAAGCCCACTGGGACTCAAATGATAGCAAAGGGTGGACAATAACTTCTCAAAGAGAGATGCTGAATTCTGAGCAAATGTAATAACGCAAAGATATGTCTCCCTATTAGGTGATACTATATAAGCACTTTAGTACTGCCTTATAAATTCACTTCAAACCTTTCTCCTAGTATGTTAGAAAAATGTTAACCCATTATAAGATTAAAAGGGATATCACTATGCAGATTTGTTTTATGTTTGTTTTTGGTATATAATCCTGTTTTCATGGGGATTACTCCACCATATACAGCACATTCCTGTGAAAAATTCATATCTGGTAAATCTTCTGGCTTGCAAGCAAACAAGGTGTTGTTTGTATTTGAATATGATATGTATGCTAGTGATAATATATGAGGAAGACATCTCCAAAATAATACATAACATTGCAGCCAAAACAATGCTGTGTCAATTTAGAAATAGACTCAAAAAACACTGTTTGAGAATGGAGCAGGATCCAAAATAAAGCTCCACGGGTTTGGTATTGAATTTGGACAAAACAAATATAATAAAACAGTTTTGGCACAGTGATGTAGCAAGAATACCACTGCACTTGAAAGAGAAGGTCCAGCCCTGAAATCTTGGCAGGATATCAGTAGGCAAAGCCATTTCTGTTTGGAACTGCCTCCATATCCTCAGGTCGAGATTTGGGATGATGCATGTGTTGATATACTTCTTAAGTAGTGCAGAATAACAAATTGGGTTAGTCCTGACATGTTGAGGTGTCCACCATCTGTCAGTAATGTGATGTTCCACACTTTTAATTTTTGTATCTGAAGAGCTGCTTATATGCATAACTGCACATTATAATTATGTTGTCGTGTGTATTCCGATGAGCAGGTACAAATGGCAATGACTAAATGCAGTAAGTGTCTTTTGAAAATAGAATGTACTTACAGTTTTTTGACAATCAGGTATATGTCGCACAATTTATGTTATTAACCAATGACGTCTGATGCAGTAATAAGCATTATAAGTTTAAAGGGCATATATAGAGTAACCTGTGTGTCTCCTGTCACATTATTTTTATTGAAAAGTGTTGATATTGCCACGTGCAGATCAAAAGTAGAATTGTATTATACAATGTACATTATAAACTAAACATATAGGGGCAGATTTACATAGGGTCGAATATCGAGGGTTAATTAACCCTCGATATTCGACTGCCGAATGTAAATCCTTCGACTTCGAATATCGAAGTCGAGGATTTAGCGCATTTCCTACAATCGTACGATCGAAGGAAAAATCATTCCATCAAAAGATTAAATCCTTCGAATCGAAGGATTCGATGGATTTTAATCCATCGATTGAAGGATTTTCCTTCGATCAGAAAATTGTTAAAATGCCTATGGGGACCTTCCCCCTAGGCTAACATTGGCCTCGGTAGGTTTTAGGTGGCGAAGTAGGGGGTCGAAGTATTTTTTAAAGAGACGGTACTTCAGCTATCGACAGGTCGAATAGTCGAACGATTTTTAGTTCGAATCGTTCGATTTGAAATCGAAGTCGTAGTCGAAGGTTGAAGTAGCCTATTCGATGGTTGAAAAAGCCAAATTCGACCATTCGAAATTCAAAGTATTTTTTCTTCTATTCCTTCACTCGAGCTAAGTAAATGGGCCCCATAGTGTAGCACAAAGTAAAATATATATATAGAACATCAGAACAAGAGGTGTTCAAGGACCTGTTTAGCGTCTAGACTAGGGCAATGGCCTACAGGTCTCAGTGGGTACACAGTAATCATAGTTTAGAAGTTATCCTGCTTCAACATAAATAAGATCATCACTAGGTCACAAACCTTCAGTAACGAAGCCACTTTATCAGGGGTATATTTAGTCGGTGGTCTGTGTGTGTGTATGTGAGTGTGGATGTGTTCGTTCATCATAGAGAAACCCTAATCTAGAGGAAACCTAGGATGCTAAAAAGGTAAATCCACATAAAAGGGCAATATCGCCTAAAGAAAAATGATTTAACTGAAGAAAAATACACTGATAATATAAATACAGAATTAAAGTAACATACAGGAGGCAATTTGAGGAAAAGTTGTAGCGTGCTATCTGGATAACCAGATTTACCTGGTCTCTGCATTAAAATGCACATGTATAGAGACAGCTGGAGTGTTATAGTTTGGAAAGGTGGAGTTTACTATCTGGATAACCATATGTACCTGGTCTCTGCTATAAAATGTGCATGTATGGAGACAACTGGAGTGTATGCATCATCACAGAAACATTAATTTTGAAACTGCTTGGGGAAATACAGAGGTATAATGCATTGCTTTGTCATTCAAGGAGTTAAAGACTTTGGTTACTGTTTCGCATTTCACTTGCTGGACACAAGCTTGACAGTTAAGCTCTGTGATATGTGTTTTCTTCTAGAGAGACATAAATTAAATTAAATGAAAAGTCAACCCTTCCACTTTCTCTTTGAAATATTAAGATGCCTTATCAAATAAACTGTCGGATGGGAAATTTATGCCGACCTAGAGCAATTGCTCACTGTGAAAAGCTGTTGGTGTCTGTTAGAATGGATTATACATATAAAAATCTTTGGTGTGTAAATGCATACAATGCACCGGGTGTAGGTTGTCTAGTTACCATATGTGATTAGACGCAGGAGGAGTGGATCGGAGACTCACTAGGAGCTAAGCAACTAATTTGCTGCACAGCGTGCTTGTATAGTATTTATAGCATTGATATTGTAATATCTACACAGATGTTAAAACTTGGCTAGACATTGGAACACACACCTCTTTTTCTTGCTCTGGGTTTTATTTTGCTTGCGTGAATGAATTGGTAGCATTCTCAGATTTCTATAAAGCAGAGGACTGCTGGGAAAGAGAGTAGTGTAGGAATAAGAAGTACCCAATGTAAGAACATGAAGTGTTCAACATTTTAATCCTCTACAACATACAGGTCTACAGATAAAGAATATACCATGTTCATTTTGACATGCTACAATCTGCATGCTAACGTTTAATTATTCAGTATGATATATGCATATTTGAGAATTACTAAAAAATTGTGATATTCAAATTTGAAAAAGCGTTTTAAAATATGAAATAATCATACTCTCAATGTTAAACCATGGTTAGTTAAATATACTGATATGCAAAGACTTTCAAAAGATTATTATTGATGATGCTCTTAAAATTTGGCATAGTGTCTCCCAGCACATTAAAGCAAAGGAGGGGCAAGTGCGGGACACTTTTTGTGTAGGAGAAAGAATCAAAATTCAAACACATCTTTGATCCCATGTGATGCAAAGTGAATCCCAGGCTCATTCATCTCTATTTAAGAGTAAAATAAAGAGACATTCATGATGGTGCAGATGAAAAATTGTTTACAAAAACAAATGCTATGTGCATGTTTTTTACCAACAGTGCAAGCTTTCTCACATTGGTACAAAGGATGGCTAAATGGCTTGTACTGCCTGTCTTGGTAAATGAAATGCAGTCAATGTGGGCATGAATCACACATACCTGAGCGACTGATTTGTGCAGTACAAGAAGCTCTATTATCATAGAGTTCATTGGGTACAAGTCCATATCATGTGCAAGAGCAACACAAAATTAATTCCTTATTTCTAGGGCTACCTTGCATCTGTGCACCCTGTACTTTGCACCTTGAGTGTGCATTCAACTACCATTCATTACAACAAACACCTTGCTTCAGTGGCGGATTAAGAGTTTGTTGGTCCTGACTCTTGGACTGTTGAAAAAACATACTGTACCTACCAACATTATGCAGGACCATGCTCAGTAACTTCTATTCCTTTAGAGTAATCTGCCTCCTTTGTTGGAAATAATGTAAATTGCAATGCAATGTAGAGCTATACATTTTCTATATTCTTAGATACCTAAGGGGTAGGGACCTTCTTTCTCTAGTCTTATAACACTTTCCACATAATATTTGAATGTAATTGTAGTTTGCTTTAATTTATATTCTACAATTGTATTGATCTCTGTCTGTTGTTAATTGTAATATTTCAATGTACTCTGTATACAAATATTGCTATTAATAATATCAATATGTATACATGCATATATTATTTATAGCAAGCAATGTAAACTGTACATTTTGCTATGATAAAATGTTTCTAGCTCGAAGAAGCAAAAAAACCACAACTTGCAAGGCAATGAATTATATACTGTACACTAGTCTAGTGCAACATGTTGGAGCACCAATCAGAGCTGCAGGACTATGGCTCATAGTACAGGGCACAAAACAGAGATGTTGATAATAGTTTGATCTAAATCCTGAGATGAATGAGACATACTCAAACCCTATTTTGGCTTCTAAAATATTTTAAATGGGATGGCCTCCTGGAATTGTCAGCTCTTGGTACAAGATATCCCATAGCTTTAATGATATGCAAGCTGACACCTTTTCCACTATTATTTGTTCTTTTATTGCTTTTCCAGAACTTTCCATTTTGTTGAGGTTGTCTTATATTAAATGTGCTTCATACACTGATGGAGCCACATAAATAAACGGTGCAACATTTTCTATGGTAACACACAGGGAAGCTTAACCACAGGTCATGCTTCATAGCGGAATGGAGGCAGGCTTGGAAAAGCAATTTCACACAATGGAGGACATGAATTAAGTAGCAGTGAAGACTGAAGAGCATCATTTTAGGGGGAATTATGTGTCATGAAATAAACACAACTTATTTCAAGTTGAAAAGTGTGTTCTTCAAAAATCTCATTGCCAAGAAGACAGGAAAGCTGAGCCTTCTAACTATGGGAACACTTCAGTGACTCTCAAATAAGGCAGAGAGAAGAGGCTGGATTTCTTTTTTAAAGAACTGCCATGCTTGCATACTTAGTTTAATTGTCACTTAAGCTACAAGCCCTCCAGCAACATAGATGTTAATCTATAAATACTGTACAGACACAAAATAAGAAACCTAACAGGTATATGTATCCAAGCCAAGTATTTATCTAATGAAGAATGCCTGCTTATGTAAACATCATTAAAATCCACTCTGGCATTTTTATAGATTGGAGGCAGGACAGGAAACCTTTTGTTTCGCTTTCAAGCGGAGACCTGTCTCTGAAAATTATCAGAAATGTCATTTGTGGGTAATGGGACCATAGAGATTAAGCTGACTGGCTTTGTCATTCAAACTGGAAAATATGGCATCTTTTATAATCAAAAGAGACAGCTCTGTGTGCCCATGATTACAAACAACTTGAGTTTTCAAAAAGGAAACCAGTCACTCCATAGAATTTCTCTTCTCTGTGCTCCTGAGAATTGAATATATCAACAATGATACTGCCAAAACACATTATATAAAAAGATTAAACAAACAAAAAAATAAATTCGGAATTGTCATATACTAGCAGAAAGAAGTATAGCAGCCTCTAACTTTTTAGTTGTGTTTCTTACTGCATTAAAATAAGGAAAGTTCAAGCCATGGCAAGTCATTAGGTACAGAAGGTAAAGACGCTAAATTACTAAGGCCAGAGACAAAGAAGGTATGTACTACAGAAACAATGGTATTACAACTAGAATGTCAGTAATCTATAAATCTGTTAGCTGCAAAGCCAATATCAAGGTTCAGTTATTTCAACATATGCTTATCTGTTAGGTGATAATTTGATACTATTGGATGTAGTAAAAATCAGTGCTGGGGCCTGAAGTCCCAAACCCAATCAGGACTCTATTAAACAGCCATCATCTGCACCAACAATATCAAGATGCACTCAGATACTCATCTGTTATTTATACAGCTCTGATCACAGACATAACAATGCCCAAGTAACTATTTATTATAACTATTATTGCTTGAAAAACACTATATATGTATCTGTTGCAATGGTATATTCTCAACTTGGAGCAGAGTTCCTAGTGGAGTGCTCCAGGATTCTGAATTTGGTCCACTTTCATCCAATGTGTTCATTAATGACTTGATGAATTGCATTGTAAGCAATATATCTGTGTTTGCAGACAACACAAATTTGCAGGCCAATTAAGTCCATCTAGGTTGAGTTATCCTTCTGGGGCGATCTGAACAAACTAACAACCTGGGCAGATGAGATTAAACAATGAAAAATCTAAGATTTTTCATTTGGATTTATATACTTAGTTATACAAGCATCTTATTATTTTAATGAAACTAGGTTAGTCAACTCATTGTGGCTGAAGGGTAGATTTTCGCCTGTGAAGTCTTGGTCACACTTAGCCAGGCACCAATTCACTACCACCCATTACCCATAGCAAGCAATACATGTCAGCAGCAGGCATTATTAAAATGGGCATTAATTCATGAGAGGAGAGGTTCATTCTTCCCCTTTACAAAGCACTGGTAAAACCCCATCTACATAGATTAAGCTGTGCAGTTTTGGCTCTTAAAAAAGGATACTAATGTTGATGATGTTGATGATAATGTTCTGTTACTCAGTTAATCCCAAATATTCCATGCTCTACCCTAATCTGTTACCCCCATGCCCAGACTCTGTTGCTACCACACTCTCTTGCTGATATAGTCTGTTACCCAAATTCTGGGACTTGATTGCTCCCATACTTGATTACTCCCACACTCACTGTTTTGTTTTCTGCCATACTTCCATATTTTTTTATACCATATGCTTATATTTGATTACTCCCATACTCTTTAATCCCAATACTCAAAACACATTTACTCTGCTGGTCCATTATTTAGCTGCTCCCATTCTCCCTTACTAAACTACTTCTATACTCAGTTACTAGCACAGACTGCCCATATGTAACCAGATCTCAGAACCAGAACAGGAGCGTAAAATCTGAAGTTCTCTCAAAAAAGAAGAATAAAGCTTGATGAAGATACAGACAGATACTTGTATTTCTCCATACAGAATCAAATTAAAGATCTTTTTTTCAGTGACAAACAAAAATTTTAAAAATTTAAAATTAAAGGGGATGTATGGTCAAAAATATTAGTCTCCCTTTGCCTTTGTCGAATAAATACAGTCATATTTCAAATAGGAATGCATTATGCATCATATGCATCATACATGAGCCTGTATTGAGCTGTCATCCAGTTACCTGGCAGCACATTCAATTACCCCACAAATCCGCTCACTTCATCAGCTCTTCAAACCCACACGGCCCGTGGCCATCTCCTCTGCTTGGCCACCTGCTTCTTCTGCATGTCCCGCCCGTCAACCAATCAAAATGTAGTAGGCAGTCTTGTTTACAGACACCTGTAGTATATGCGTGCTCCACACTTTCAACCAAAGGTGGTAGTGAATTGAGAGCCGAGCGAGAGATAGAGAAAAAACGCTTCAGTATGCACATTTTTCCCTGTAACGGGCGAAGGGTGCAGTCTGAACTAAAGCGAATCTAAAGTCGCTTCATTAAAAATAAATATTTGCACCTGCCTCACATAGATGTGTATATTGAACGTGTTTTACTTGAAAAATAAAAATGCAATTAGCCCATTTATATATTAGAGGAGTATTCCTCTAATAACAGCTCCATGATCTCAGTGATCTGTTTCAGTTCAAGAAGCCACTGTTTCTAACTATATGCGTCATAGATCATGTGAGTAAGATGGAGTTATTAGTCAGGAGCAGGAAGAAGCTGATCTTCTTTCACAAAGCTACATGCCTCCATGTCAGTTGGCAGTGGACATTGAACAGAGAGGAGCTTTGCTACATTAAACAAATGATAACATTTAAGCCTATTGTGCATTTAATTTTCAATTAAAAACACAATCGATATACACATCTATGTGAGGCAGACGCAAATATTAATTTTTAATGAAGTGACTTTAGATCCCCTTTAAATTGCATGATCTCTTCTCGGGAATTTCATGACTAGAGTATGCTTTGATTCCGATACAATCTCCCAACACACCATAAATACACTCCAATCACAGATCTTTTTGGTGAAAAGGCCGCAGCTTGTTTTATCAAATAACATTTGCATTCACTTATTCTTATTTAACTCCCAAAAACATACCAGCATAAAATAATACTGCATAACACTTTGACATTTTGGGTCAAAACAATAGCCGCTGAAGGCTGCACATAACGTTTAACAATGTTTAGAATAACTTCCCAAACCCTTCTTAGTCAAAAACTCATTAACCAACCTAAGGCTAAGACTCCATCAACTGTTTCCTCACTTATGGTGCCTCCTTGCCCCCTAAGCATCACCCCAGGCCTATCCAACCAACCTCACTTTACCTTCCAGCCCCCTTTTTGGCTACCAAGTAGGTCAGCCCCACTATGCTACTGCTGCGAAGTAACCATCCACCCCCCCCATCTCCATAGGGCTGGAGGGAGGGACGTGTATCTCCTGCGCCAACTACAGGTAATATGAGTTCCCACACTTTTCACCCCTATTTAAAGGTTAAGCCCTACCCCCCTTTATTCCTACCTTTCTTCCACACTACAACTCCCACAATGCCTGTCACCACTACACCCTTTCTTTCCTCTACTCTCCCCTCAGTCATGTCCCAGGTTCGCTATTTTGGGCTTCTGTCAGGTGATCAGCGGATGATAAGTTAGAGCTTAAGTTAGAGTTTTTTAATAAAATTATTCAAATCAATTATTTGACTTTATGTGGATACACATATGAAGTCTCATTTACAAATGCAGTACAATATGCAAAGTAACAATGTTTTTTTTTACAATGCACCAGTAGTGATGGGCGAATTTATTCGCCAGGCGCGAATTCGCGGCGAATTTGCGCGATTCGCCGCCAGCGAATAAATTCGCGAAACTCCCGCGAAAATTCTCGGAAAAAATTCGCCGGCGTCAAAATTTTTTTTTCGAAAAACGGACGCCGGCGTCAAAAACGGGCGCCGGCGTCGGAAAAACGGGCGCCGGCGTCAAAAACGAGACGCCGGCGCCGTTTCGCGAATTTTTCGCCGTTTCGCGAATTTCGCGCGAAATTCGCGAATTTTTCGGCGAAGCGAAACGGCGCAAATTCGCCCATCACTATGCACCAGTAATAATGCATACTAATGTCAGGTTTGGAAAATGGATGCAATTTGTGGCGCAAGTTATTTCCCCACATTTTTTGTGTTTGCGTGATATCATTCCCTGCATGGACATTAATAATGGATTTGCATCTGATTCACTGCAAGTCAAGGCACCCATATTCTTAAGAAGACACAAAACCAAAAAAAAAAGGCAAAAGTTTAATAATAGTAGGTATTTTAAACCGTTGCCTCGCTTTTTTTTCCCCAATGTACATAAGCCTAAAAGTATAGTAAGCGCCAGATTTATCAAGGGTCCAAGTGAGATTCGAATTTTGAATTGAAAAATTAGAATTTTGAGTTTATTTTAGTGTAATTCGACTAGGGAATGGTTAAAATTCGATTTGAGTTTTTAAAGGATTTCGAATTTGAATTTCAAAATGTATGATGTACTAATTAGACTATTCTCCACTTTAATCCTGCCAAATTGTTGTTTAAGCCTACGGGGGACTTCCTGGAATCAATTTGGAGTTTTTTGTGGCATCCTGAACATCAAGTTTTTTTTGGAGAAAAAATATGAATCAAATTCGATTCGAATTCAATTTGAGTTTGTGGGTCAATTCCATTCATCCGAATTTCAAAAATTCTATTTTTTTTCTAAAACAAATGGTAATATTTAACTCAAAAATATGGGAGTTTATGGGAGTTTTTATAAACTCCCATAAAATCTAAATTCGACCCTTGATAAATCTGCCCCTAAGTGTCACATTATCTAAAATCAACAAAACCATTGGGAGCACAAAAAGTCTCTTATTATTTAGCATCTCTCCAATGTTCAGAGTCATTTTTTTTTCAACCCCAATAAAGTATCCAAATGAACATAATAAACTACATACAGGAAACACATACGCTTTCTGTAAATGACTGTGTTAGCTAAATGAAGGGCAGAATTTCATTAACAGAATGTCAAGGTACCTTAATTCTTATTAAGATAAAATGATAAAAGAATTGTATGGCAAAACAGCATATGAATCTCACAGCTTTTAAGGTGAGTAACTGGAAGCTAATTAGCACTGAACTACTTAAACAACCCTAAACTGGAAGGATTGCCTATTTCCGTTCTGCTTAATGAATCAAGCACTGAAAGCAAATACATTAGGTAATTGTGGATCATTTTTGAAAATCATCAAAATTAGTATATTTAGAGTGCATTAAATGTGTTCTGTTCTTGGTTTTCATTTCAGTCAAATGTCTCAGCCATGTGCTTAACGATGAATTTTCATTACACTGACTAGATGTGTTCTTTATTTTGCAATATCTTGACATCTACTGTGGAAGGGGAATCAAGGTCTTAGTAACCTGTTTTGAAATGTCCTCAACACAAATTTCAAATGGTAAAAGAACATTTGTTCTGTACAGCTGTGGATTTTTTATAGACTGGATCATATAATCACTTACAGTATCTGCTGCTCAGAATCTTACTTTTAAGATACAGGCTCAAGAACAGCAGCAGCTTGCAAAAGATAAACAAATGTGCAATTGCCTCACTCCAAACATTAAAAAGCTTAATTGCAGATGAAGTACTTTGCTAAATCTTTAATAATGGAGTAACGAGTACACAGATTGAGTTTTGGGAAACTGCCCATTTATTTTTATTCAGAATAGATTATAGTTTTTAGGTTGTTTTCATTCTTTGGGTGCATTTGACATGGGCCATATAACATAGAAAAGAGTAAACATGTAATAACAATATATTTGGTAGATCAGAATATTTGAATCTGTCCAAACATTATAGGGGCCGGCAGTAAAAGGTGAAAAATGACTGAAACCACCATGTTTTTTGCAGCTTTTCCCCTGCCCTTTAATAGCTAAATTGCCTCATGTCTGTTCTCTCTCTATTTTGTAGCACAAATGTAGAGACCTAAATTTGGGCCATGAATACACCACTGTGCTTGGCAGTGCCATGTTCATGAGAAGCAGAAAGGGGAGGCACATAGGCATCCACCTCCCCTACCTTACCCTAACTTGCATTGCACCCCTATTAGCTCTTGTACTTCTGCCCAAGCTCTTTGTAAATGGCCCTTTTATTACCTGCTTAAGTTTTTAGAACTGCCTGAGAAATTAACACAACTATAACTATGGCAAAAACTATAAACATATTACTCTGAACCTTTCAGTGCCCTCAGAATAAAAAAAACACCCCACAAAACAACAAATATGCATCCAACACTAAGGGGCACATTTTCTAAGGGTCGAATATTGAAAATCCTTCTAATTCGAATTCGAAGGATTTAGTGCAAATCAATCGATCAAAGTAAAAATCGTTCGAAGATTTTTCTTTGATCAAAAAAAAAGCTTAGAAAAGTGATGGGGAAGGTCCCCATAGGCTAACATTATACCTCGTTAGGTTTAAACTACCGAAGTATGTAGTCTAAGTTTTTTTTAAAGAGACAGTACTTCGACTATCGAATGGTCGAATAGTTGAACGATTTTTAGTTTGAATCGTTCGAATCGAAGTCGAAGTCAAAGGTCATAGTAGCCTATTCGATGGTTAAAGTACCTAAAAAAATACTTCGAAATTCCAAGTTTTTTTCATTCAAATCCTTCACTCGAGCTTAGTAAATGTGCCCCTAAAGGTGCAAACACTGGAGCCCCAAGGGGTACAAGTGCTCCACAGATAGACTTGTGCTGAAACTGGCTCCAGCACATGTGACTGTGGGATCTGTCTTCTGGGAAAATTTTGTAGACCTTTCTTTTCTAGCTAGAAATTGTATAACTTAAATGTACAATGTGCAACATGTTTCCACTTAGTTGGGTCACAAAAACTATACTAAATAACACCTAAATGAAAGGTTGTTTGCACAAGAGAATAACTCACATTTTACCTATTTCTTCCATAAATAATTTTTATTACATTGCCCAATCTATTACACTATCTTCAAAAAAAAAGTCCAGACTTGTTCATTAATAATATATATTCCCACATGTTCATTATTTAGGCACACATCTTATGCACACCCTTATACAGAGTTGACTTGGAAAGTGTCAGAATATATTATTATCCACTGGGAAACTTCATTGGTAAAACATCATGGCTTTTAGGGTCAGGGCACACAGGCAGGCCGTGCAACAAATCTCCTCTTCTTCGGGGTGACTTATCTCCCCAAACTGCCTCACGAGGAAACTTCGGGCTACTTTGGAAAACGAATCTTGAGTGCCATCCCGCGGGCAATATACATTTTAGCTGGCAGGGGGAGGCAGGGGAGGCAGTTCGGGGTGATTAGTCGTCCCGAAGAAGAGGAGATTTTTCGCCGGGCAACTAATCTCCCTGAATCTGCCTGTGTTAAAAGAATGTCACACAAATGATGTAATTCAAAGGTAAGGCCAATGGACTGCCTATTTCGTTCACTGTCAAGTATAAAAGATATACTGAATTTGGACATTCATACAAATGACAGCACTCTGACCCATTAAATGAAAGTGTAACTAATTAATAGCTTAAGAGAGAGATTTGGGAATCGCAAGTGCCATGATCCACCACCATAAAAAAAGAAATTATCACCAATTGTATGCTTTTTATAAAATGTTATGAAAAATTGTTTCAAAGAATAAAATAGGACAACTCTTGGAAAAAGCAAAGGGAACACAAAATAGCATTCAACTAAAATCTTTCATCCAGCTGACAAAACCATTTTCACAAAATGTACCAAGAAATGTTAACATTTATAATGTTTAAAGGATATATGGGGAAAAACAAGGGGCAGAACAACAAGGAGATTGTTTGTTTGTAGAATGTGCTTTATCTAAACTCAATATAACTTGTAAGTGGTTCCACATTAATGATTGTGATGATCATCTGAAATCACTGTTATCTTCTGCTGTGACATGAGACAAGCTGTGTTGTGTTCTTGTTCCTTAATGAAAAGCTTGGCTGACTTGTTTTGCACTGGTGTCAAAATGCAGATGTCAGAAGGAAGGTCAGAGAACAAAGCAACTCAAAATTTGTCAGTGTTCTCAGAAACATATGTTTCTCATTTGCTGGGCCAAACTTGGCACTGCTTTTTTTATTATTAAGCTTTACTTTTTGTTTCCTGGAGTTCCCTTTTAACTTTCTCCTAGGCAGTAAACTCATACCATAGTCATTATGACAGGATATTGTTCAAACATTGAAGATTCCTGCCAAATATAACACAGACTGGTGCTTTCTGTGCTAAACATTCTCAGATGGTAGTTTACTTTCTATGGAAGCTATAGAATTAAGATCTATCTAAACTGAGATCTAAATTTATATTCCATTAAACTTCACTTCCCACTAAACTTCACTTCCCATCTAAAGCAACCCAGATTCTTTTTTGAGCAATGTACTTTACAGAGGAATACCTCCCAAAATTCCCCGGTTGGAAAATGAGTATTTTTAAGAAAATGTTCCTGATCCACCCATATCATGGTAAGTTATGCTTGAATGCACCCCAAAACCATAGACCTCAACAACCCAGTTCTGTTTAGGTTTTTAAATTGTTAATGTCCCTCGTAAGATTGTAACGTATGTATGAAGAATTGTACATCAGACATTTTCCTAAATAAACAAAATGGCCTTTCACCATTTACTCTTTCCATTATAAGGTATCTTCGGTAGTTTGCAGTCCAGCAGTATCAGCAGCAAAACTGTATGCTGAGTTTTTGGCATGTCCAAAGCTGTTAGTGAAATGGGTTCAAATATTATTAATTTTACAAATAATTAGTGTGTAGCTTATTCTATCCACGATAGCACAGTCTGTTTGCCAGAATTGACAATATTTCTGAAATAAACACAGAACATTGAGATATGTAAAAGATCTGAAAGATGAGGGAAATAATTAAAATACCTTAGAGCAACTTTAACTTCACACCCATCCCTAAGATATTTTTTTTTCATTATTCCAAATGTCCTTTCAACAATATACATTTTTATATACAGTAAGTTAAATCTGGCTTAACAGACATTGGTTATCATAGATAACTGTCCAGGTGTAAATTTGCCCAGTGATCGTTATGAGCCCATTGCTAGTCTGTGTAATATCTCTCCTTGAAGAACACAAGCACTGCAAGCTGGCAATGGAAGCTTGTCACATTATATCACTACAATGTAGTTTCTTTCAGCAAGAGAGCATGCATGTAATACTCGGTTGACAAAGTAAGGCAACTAAGTCATTAATGCTACTATAAATAAAGATTTTTGAAGCATTCTTGCTCAACATTCACATTTGAAAATTAATGATTAGATGGGGCTCCATTAAATATTAGCCTAGCAGACAAAATAACAATTGTTTTGCATTTATTACACATTTTCTCATAATTTTTCAAAAGGAAAACCAATAACAATGTGAAAGGAGGAGAATTATAAAGTCAGAGCACAGCAATCTATTCTTTTCATATGCATTTTTACATAGAAGTCATAATCATGACATATTAGAAGCTATCAATGCAGAGATGCCAGACATATGCTGGGCCAGACACGATAAAAGGGGTTCAGGTAACAAATGTGCTACCAGTCTAATCACAAATACTGACCAACTGGCAGGTTGCTATTTCACGCACAAGTAATGCTGATATTTACAACACTAGCACCCCATTTAAAGGCAAGATGGTGTACTGTCCAACTTACCTCCCTCCCCCCCACCACCAAACACATGCACACAGTTTTCTTTATCATGAGGAAATGACATATGGAAATACAGTTAAGGCTGATGCATAAGAAAATAATAAAAAAATTGTACATACGATAGATGGAAATTTAGTCATCATAGATCTTAGAATGAAATCAGGGAATTATAGCTTTGGAAGACATTGGAGTTTGGCTTTAGGCTTCATATTACACAGGCAAATGTTTTGATATGAAATATAGGTTTCATTTTTTTAATGTTAGTTCATATTCCTATGTGTCATGTTTCACCTTTACAATGAGTTATCCCCTGTTACTAACCATAGCAAGGATACTTAAGATAATGACATTATATACTGCACGATTAAAGCTTGAGAAGGCCCAGTATTACTGCAGACCAAATGCCTAGAGACGCCTGGGTAGTCTATCCTACTCAGTTTCCCAAGACCAGACACATATCTATTAACACAGCACAGCCCTACATGGCTGACAAGAAGCCACCAAATATTAACATGTTTCTACCCAAAAAATTAAGAAAAGGCTGCAATAGTGACAAAGCTGCAAACACAATTCTATGCAGGATGCTTCCACTTTGCAGAGTGATTTTACTATGTTGGAAAACTGGGCAGCAAACTGGCAAATGAGCTTCAATGTTGATAAATGCAAGGTTATGCACTTTGGCAAAAATAATATAAATGTTTTTTATACACTAAATGGCAGTGTGTTGAGAGTTTCCTTGTAGATTACAAGTTGTCTAATTCTAGTTAGTGTCATTTTGTGGCCAATAAAGCAAATAAAGTTCTGTCTTGAAAACATAATTGTGCCTCTTTATAGGTCCCTGGTGAGGCCTCATCTGGAGTATGCAGTGCAGTTTTGGACTCCAGTCCTTAAGAGGGATATAAATAAGCTGGAGAGAGTGCAGAGACGTGCAACTAAACTGGTGAGGGTAGACTGTCAAGGTTGGGGTTGTTTTCGCTGGAAAAAAGGCACTTGGGAGGGGACATGATTCCACTTTACAAGTACATAAGAGGACATTATAGACAAAAATCAGGGGCCTGTTTACCCATAAAGAGGATCACCGTACCAAAGGCCACCCTTTCAGACTAGAAGAAAATAACTTTCATTTGAAGCAACGTAGGGGGTTCTTCACAGTCAGGACAGTGAGGTTGTGGAATGTACTGCCGGGTGATGTTGTGATGGCTGATTCAGTTAATGCCTTTAAGAATGGCTTGGATGATTTCTTGGACAGACATAATATCAAAGGCTATTGTGGTACTAAACTCTATAGTTAGTATAGATATGGGTATATATATAATTTATGTGAAAGTATGGAGGGGTGTGTGTATGGATGCTGGGTTTTTATTTGAAGGGGTTGAACTTGTATGTAGCAATGAACATTTGTTGTAAAGTACTTATTGTTTGTATAGGTCCATGATCTAGGGCTTTGACATTGTGATTTAATAGACAATGAAGATAAAATTCATGGGATGGAAGTCAGATGAAGCGATAATAGTTATTAGTACTGAATCCCCCCCCCCCTCCCCATAGTTCCAATTGGTAACAATTATACAAAGCAAAGGAATGGGTTCTGTGCATTAAGCTAGCTCTGTTGAACAAAATGCCACAGGCACAACTTATTAGAGATGTATTTCAAACTACAGTGCAGAATTCAGCTCCAATAAATTTCACATGTGGCACTTTCTGTGTCAGAGCAAACTTTGTATGTGCGTCAATTTCCTTACATTTGAATTTAATTAGTTCATAGTGGGTGCCCCTAAAATGTCAAGGCCAACCAGGTCAATACATAATACATTTTTGCTTAAAAACTCACAATGGTGTATCTTCTCATTTAACAACAAAAGCTTGAAAAAGGGCAAAAATATATTTTATAAATTATCTATTTTGTGTTTAGAAATAAAATAATGCAAGGCACCAAATTGTGTGTTATGAGCTTTGAATGACCATACAGTGTATTAACCCTGCTAAAAAGAAGCTTATTTATACTTTAGAATTTATATTAGAGTTTTTGTTAAGTACACAATAACAGTTCCAGTTCTTGTTTGTGAATTGTTCTTAATGTGTGCACTAAGATCTAATTTTAAACATTCCCCTAGTGCCACTCAGCAAAATAATTAAATATATGTGAAGCCCTTTTAGATTTTGGTGTTATGGACATTTCACATCTAAAAGCTGATGTAGTCCTCATACAGAAAAAAACATTTTTGAAGACTCCATTCAGACAGGCAGACCATGTGTACAAGTAAATGCCTATCATATTTGGAAAAACTAAACTAACCAAGTATGCACCAAAAATAACAGACTAGATTTGTGTAAAATATTTTGAAAAGTGAACTAACCAGACCATGTGAGAAACTAGAAAGTCTTGTAAGGAATGCAGTCAACAAGTATTGAACTGGTTCTTCTCAAATTAGTTGATGTAACTTTGTTAATTAATGTTTTTAACTTTTTATCATTCAAGAATATTTCCGGGCATTTACCAGTATGGCCATAATCAGTGTTTAGGTTGTTTCCTAGTCCAAAAAAAAAAAAAAAACAATTTTGTTTGAGAGGCCAATAAACTTGAAGCTTTTCATCTTCACTGACTGCTACAATTTGTGACTTGCAAATTTGTGGCCCCTAGAATAAAATGGGTTTTGACTGATCAAAGCTGGAGAATATTTTTCTCACATTTTGCAAAAAGTCTAAATTGTAGAAATATTTGACCTCTAGAAAAATTTCAAATTCAGGGGTGTTACTTCAAGGACCCTACCCATCACAAAATTTATTTTAGCTCACCACCTGCTGGAAATCCACAAGAAATCCTCTTCTTGCAGGCCCCTTGCTTCCCTGAGCCCCCATGCATTGGTGGGTTCTACATGCAAACTAAATATCATAACAAAATTGTTATTGCGGTGTTAAAAAGCAAATATCTGAGAAATCCTATGATATATTTTGCTTAGATAAGAAATTCCTTCAGTAATATTTTTGTATTAGGTTTCTCAGCTGAGGCACCACAGGCAAGCACAATCAAGCAAAATGATAATTTCATCTTCACTGATGGGGATGCAAATACTGCGGATGAATATAAATCAGGCAATAAAAATATTTTGTCTTTGAAAGACTGCAACATTTTTTTATGAGATGCTTCCCTGGTATCTTAGATTGCTGGATGGTCATAGAGGGATAGTAAATATGAACTTGATTATTTCAGAAACAATTAATTGATTGTATTTAGAAAGTCTCTTACTTTAGTATGAGGAAGCTTAAATTAAATTTTCATTTTCGTGATAGTTCCCCTTTAATTAATAACATCTCTTTATCTATTAGAATGAAATCTTTCCCCTAATGTAAAGATAATTTCAGAGCATTCAAGAGCACTTAACAACCAACAGTGTGTACGGGATAACAGATTCTATCAAGAATATTGCACTTTATTAATGGTGATGAACACCATTGATTAAGATGTTTGAATCTTATGTATATACTGGTGATTACTTAGCATAAACTTTTGCAGATAATATTATCTGTTTAAGAATAAAAAAAATACATTTTGAAAGATAGGTCCGACTCCTGTGTACAGGAGTAGTTCCCTTAATAGAAAAATATGTATGTATGAATAAGAAACAAACTTGATATAAAAATAAAAACTGGGTAAATATATAGGCTGAACACTACTTCCTGCAGCTCTCTTGCTTTCCACTGATTGGTTACCAGGCAGCAACCAATCAATGACTTGGGGGGGGCACATGGGTCATAACTGTTTGCTTTTCAATATGATCTGCATGCTAAGGATCAATTGCAAACTCACTGAACAGTTACTGTATGTCCCATGTGGCCCCCCTTGAAGTCGCTGACTTACTCAGAGCTGAAAAGCAAGAAGCTGGGTTTTTGCTATTATGTTAGACATCCGCTAACTCCAGCCTTTACAGATTAAATTTTTGGATAACTAACTATATTAGAAACATTTTCTATTTTTACCTAGTTTTTAATTTTACACTGAACTGTTCCTTTAAAGTCCCTTTCT
Organism: Xenopus laevis; assembly: GCF_017654675.1. Lineage (NCBI taxonomy): Eukaryota > Metazoa > Chordata > Amphibia > Anura > Pipidae > Xenopus > Xenopus laevis. The sequence goes on from NC_054371.1 coordinate 172,872,434, forward strand.
CTTAGTATAGGAAGATGCTTGAATCCATAGCAGCACAATGTTCCTTTGGACAATATACTAAGTGAATCCTGTTAGTAAAAAAATACGAGGCTCCAAAAAAACATTTATATTACTGCATAAATCCTTCCATATACTGCAATTGTTGCAAGTAGCAAGTGTAGTTTATTTTATGAGTTAGAAGTCATGTTAGAAGGAGGTTGTAGCATTAGAACATTACAGGAGCCAGAAGCTGCAGCCAGCTAAAGTGGATTTTACTTTGCCCAGTTCATGGTACATTATCCCCATTTCCTTCTGCTTTAATTGCAATGTAGTTTGGTTTAGTTGTTTCAGGTAACATTTATTATGGCAGGGGCTTGTAGTTTGGTTTGTGATCAATGGTACAGGCCCAAATTGACATTTCTCACTTGTAGGCTTAGAAACAATATTCCCTCCCTAAAATTTATAGTGACATTCAGGATTGTGCTTTTATGATAATTCTGTTCTTTTATGTTAGCGTTTGAAAAGAAACATCAATATCATTTACTACCATGCTTTCTTAGAGGGTATCTTATTTCTTCTAAAGCCTTGCTCTATTGCCTGAAATCTTCTAGAACAGCTAAAGTCGCAAATTCTTCCTGAATTTGCTATTTAGGTATTGTCACACTGGGGCTCCTAGGGCTCTAAAGAGAATGCAAACAAAAAAAAAAAAAACACTTTAAATTTATCAGAAAGTTTTGCTGTTGGAGTTACAGAAGCCTAGTTTGTATTGGTGTTATGCGAGTACCTTGATTGGGTTCATTAGGAACTGAGACACCTGGGAGATCCTTCTGCACTAGAAGGTCAGTATGAGGAAGGATTACAGTTAATTAGTCGTATAATTCAAATGCAAAATAAAAAAAAAACACTTAATTAGCAAGTGGCCCATTTATAACTAATGAGATATATGGTTGTATACACAAAAAAATCACATTTAGAAATTAGAGACAAGCAATTGTTATCTAAATTTTACTTTGACAAATATTTTCATTGCCAGTGTGTACCCTTCTTTTATACTGTAGGTTTCAATAGTAGATCGCAGAGTCTGAATCATGGTGTTCATTTGACTGGTATAAGAACAAGAAGCACCAATAACACTATCATTCAGTAGTGATGGGCGAATTTGCGCCGCTTCGCTTTTGCCGAATAATTTGCGAATTTCGCGCGAAATTTGTGAAACGGCGAAAAATTTGCGTAACAGCGCCGGCGTCTGTTTTTTCGAAAAAAAATTTGCGGGTGTTTTGCGAATTTATTCACTGGGGGCGAATTGCGCAAATTCGCCGCGAATTCGCGCCTGAAGAATAAATTCGCCCATCACTATCATTCAGCAATCCAGGAGAATGCTACAATCATAAGGGGAAAAAACGTAAAAAAAAACTAAATATCAGTCATCGTATTCACTCTCTATTGATTTTATCAATAGTTACATATTTGCCTGTAGTCCAGGAAGAAACCTTTACCAATGTCTGTACTTTTTAGCATTGGCTCTTTGCATAGTATAATTTAGTAGATGCTTGGCTTATATTTCTCTGTTTGTTCTACTAAATTTTACAATTACTATATAATGGACCTTTCTGTAATTTGGATCTCCATAAGTCTTTAGTCTACAAAAAATGATTTAAACTTTAAATAAACCCAATAGGATTGTTTTGCAACCAGTAAGAATTCATTATATCTTAGTTGTGATCAAGTACAAGGCACTGTGCTTATAATTTGCTTATAATGGAGTCTATGAGATGGATTTTCAGTAATTTGAGGTTTTCTGGATAACAGGTTTCCAGATAATGGATCCCATACTTGTATATCTTTTACCATGAGCTAGAAATCATTATTTGGCATGTAAGCTAAAGGAACACATATATATGCACCAGTAAAGGCAATCAGTATACTACAAAACCACATATAATATGTGTACATACAGTGCATGTGCAAAATTAAGGCAACTTTGGTCACAATGTATACACATAGCTATATAGTAGCTGATAATTCCTGCATAACTTCTAGTTGACCCAGATAGAAAATAAATACATATATATATACATAGTAGATGTCTCCACTTAGCCACAGAAGAGAAATATAAAAATCTTCCTGACTCCAGTGTTGAATTATACCAGTGCCTGGATCAATGTACTATGAAATATAATGCCAGTAACCTCATGATTTTCTTGTTTTTTAAGGCAACCTTGAAGCTGAATATGTCAATATTAGAATTTCTGAGAAATATTTCCAAGAATTTGTTGTTAATGAATGGCAATGATAGAGTATCTGTCAGTAAGTAATGCTATAGGGTGCACATATGTGTGATCAACTGGTCAATAAGAGAAACAGAATATGCTATTATAGACAAAAGGTAATATATTTTTCTATAAAAGAAAGAGTACAGGGGTTAGTGGCACTCCTGAATTGAATACTTTATAAATGACAAAGTGATTCCTAATGATCCAGTTAAAGAAGTACATTCTCAAGCAACAGCTTCACGGATATCTGTCCTCCACTGGTAGTCAAAAGTCACTTGTACCTGAACAAAAAAATATCTATATGTTTCTATCACCTTTAACAATACTGTTTTAAAAACACAATCAACACAGCTTGAGGCTCCCTTAGAACCATCTCTTTTAAAAAGATAAAAACATTGGGGAGATTCAATTCAGGCTCCCGGTGCAGTGTCAGATGGAAATTAAATAATGAATTAAATGCAAACATCCAAAGCATGTAGGAAAAGGTGCACCAACAGGGAGTTATGACCCCACTTTTATTGTCATACTATTGATCTTTTTAGCCCTGCAGAGTCACAAAGCTATTTGGTTTCTTTCTCAACTAAAATAAAGCAGTGAGATTATATATAGGTCAAAGACAAACTATAAAATATATAGAATATTTTAAGAACTATTAAATGGGACATAACTTTCAATAAAAGGAAATGTTTTAGCAATTTAACACATGTTAACATCATATCTGAATAGGCTGGTATGATCCTCCATGGTTTCCCTATCTACCTACCTTCAGCTGCTACTCTTTGATGCCCCACTATTATGTGCAGGGTCCTGAGCAGTTACCGCTATATAAACCTAGAGATTATGGGGTTCATTTATAGATACCCCAGAATAGTAAAGAAAAACTGCCATAATTACAATTTATCCTACAGACTATTATTTTAAAACCAGATCACAGAGGGATGATCTCCATCGATATATGATATTATCTGCATAGAGTTGTGCATATGTAGTCCTGCCATTAGTTGCCCAGCATAATACCAAGCGTTAATCCAAATATGCATGTTAGGAGCAATGGAGGAATATTGAGAAACAGTATATAATGTTCATACTCTATGCCCAGCAATTAAATGCACTGTTTAGGGCTCTTACATACGGGTGGCTTTTTCTGCGCTGTACGCACACAAACGCAGATGGGACGCATATATGCATCTGTCAGTACAGCCCCCTTCACAATAATTGAGTGTCTATTACTGCGCTCCCCTGCGGCTGAACGGAAAAAGGAAAACGCAGGGAAGCACAGGAAAAACCGCTCGTGTGCAAGAGCCCTTATACACATATGGCAAGAGACAAAGCACTATTCAACAGGTGTTAGAATTAGATTACTTAGCATCCAATAAGTGATAGACAAAGGATGTTTTTCTTGCATTTAAAAAGAAAAGCCGCTAAATACCATTTATTTTACTTTTCTTTCAGTTTTTTGAAAAAGACCATACAGCAAGCTCATTTCCTTTTACTTTGCGCATTAAATATAAAATGGCACATTTATATGCATAATTTAGCCAGCACATTAGGCTCTTTTTTTCAAGCACTTTTCAAATATTCTCTCCTTTTTTTTTCAAAACCATACAGCTCAAAACAAACAAATGGTTCCTTGAAAAAGCTAATTTGGATGTGCGCTTTTGCTGTACATTCAGTGTTCTGAGAACTCTGGGGTTGCTAGGTTGCAAAATTTCAATATAATGATGAATATATACTGTAATTTACATATTAAAAAGCAAGCCATCAAGCACAAGGTGTGAGGTGAAAATTACCATATAAATATGTAAGTGAAAAAAAGGTTTATTAAATAAAATAATCTGTGCTTTTCTTGGAGATATAATAGGTCTCTATATAACACGGAGTCTGTATTTAGACCCATAATATTTCACTACTTGCTCTACTAGTGAATGGTATCAGGAATAAAACTGGCATAAAGCAGCTTTATATAGGGATGGGCGAATTTGACCCGTTTCGTTTCGCCAAAAATTAGCCGCTGGCGAAATGTCGCAGACGCCCATTAAAGTCATGCGTCTTTTTTTTTTTACACACGTCACCATACAAGTCTATGGGCATCATTTCTGCGGCGAACCAAGGCGAAAAAATTCGCCCATCCCTAGCTTTATAGCTGAAGTACTTATCCTTTCCTTCAGCCTGGCGCAGAGCAAGTTAATATACAAGCATAACATTGGTAACTGGAAACAGAAATCTCTAAAAAGTTGATTTTAATGCTGTAATAATGATGCAATACCTTAGTTGTTTATATTGAAAAAATGCAGGGTTAAATTATATTATTTGCTTTGATAAGAATTGTATTTACATGCAGCTGATACAGTGGAGTAAAGTCACCTTCCAGGCAGATGCTAGAGTGTACTGACCAATCAGCTGGGGGAGGTGTGTTTAGCTTAGGAGGAGGGTGTGGCTAGTCTTTTAACTGCCTGGAAGGATCAGCAGCCTGGAAGGTGACTTTCATCCACTATTCCTCCCTAAACCACAGCTGATCATATTTATATTGACTTTTCTGAACCTGTAAATAAGGGTTTCGATCTATTAGGGTGGCACTCAACTTTTTTCACAACTCTTATTTTAGTGCTGTTCAAGTTTTCCAGGTAGAGGGCCAGTAATCCAACATATTGGAGGGACATCAGCACTACGATATGCCAACAGTCAGTTACTGTCAATTTCCCCCTTGAAGTGTAAAATTATTGTTTTATTGTGATTAAAAAGTTACTTTAATTAAACAGTATTATTTGTCAATTATACAGAGACCTGTTCATAAAATTGTTAAAATCTGTTAAATTGCAACGTTTCCCTTACACTTGCACATAAAACCTTTATGTAGTGCCACATGAAATTGCCCATTCAAATTCAACACTTTTTTACATTATTGCAATTTATATTAATGGGAACACAAGAACATAATAAAACTACTAATGTAAAAAGCAGCAATGTTCTTCATACGTTATTCAGCAATTGTAAATTTTAGGCTAGTCTTTATTCTGTTCTCGCAGTGGAAAATGATTCCACAAGTAGAACTATGTACATTTGTACACTACAAAATGTTATTTAAAACTGATGTGGTGTAGACTGTAATTCTAGACAATTTTTTTTAATGTTTTTATTTATAATCTGCTATTTACTGTATGTAGTGCCAGCACACATTTATCCTGCACCCTCATTCACATAGGTCCCAGGCCTACTCGCCTGGAAGGCAGTAATTTAAGAACTAAAAGATAAAGTGATTTCTCCAGGTCACATTGATATGTTTTCCACAAATAAGCTTGGGGATTTATGTTTATTTAGCCACTCATAAGGGCCCTTTTTTCACTTTAACCTATAGCATGGCAGGTTGCCACAAAGTAAGTGTCGAGACGGCAAAAGGGTTTCAAAAATAAAAAAGTGGCTTTTATTTCAGCTGACAGCAAACAGGTTGAAAAATAAAGGTAGTTTTTTTCCATAAACAAACAACAGAAAAAAAAAAAAAGCTATGGGCGTCATTTTCGCAGCAAAACAAGGCGAAAAAAATCACCCATCCCTACTTATAATAGTTCAGCAGCAACTTAAAGGCAGCTGAATTACAGACCTCCTCAAAGGTAATGGTGCGTGCAGGCACATAGATTTCTCTGTGTTGTAGGCTTTACTGAGGTTGTCTACAGACTAGGCTTAAAGGGGACCCGTCATTCAAACAAAATTATTCCAAATCCTATTTTATCATTTTAGTCAAGCAACGTGAACTTTAATTACACTATATAAATTATTTGAATATTGTTTCCATCAGTCTGGGAACTCACTTACTCAATTACAGCAACCAGGAAGGAGCCATTTTGTGGTCACTGTTATTAAGGCAAGCCTTGCATCATCTCAGAATCTTGTTTGTGCACCAGGGGACAGGGACCCAATGTCCATCCCCATGCACTGGTTACACAATTAATTCGTTAAGAGAGCGGGGGGAATGTGGGGAGAGCGGTGACATCTAGGAAGTGCTGAATGGAAAGTGAAAGTAATTGCTTGCCCCGCCTCTATGCCTAGGCATAGAGGCGGGGTAAGCAATATTTGATTGTCAGCTGATATTTTTAAATGAGTTTACAACAGCTATGCTTTAATAAAAAAAAAAGAAATTGGATTTCATGTTTAATTTAAAAAGGACTTTTATTATACAGATTTCTGTGTCTGGGTGACAGGTCCACTTTAACTAGATATTATTTGGACCCACATCAAATTATTTTTCAGGTCCCCAAAATGTCTAGAGATTGACCTGTTTTACCAATATTTATTCAAATTCTATATGAATTAGGGTCTCATGAGGCCCCCATACCTCCTGCACCCCCCTGCAGCCACAGGATCTGCTTCCTCTGTAGTTATAACCCTGCTATAGACTCATTTAAACTCAGTCAGTGATTTTCTGACATTATGCTTTATATGTTTATGTGTGAAGACCATGTTGTAGTTCACGCCATCACACCATCTCACACTAACTCTCTCCTCTACTGGCCAAAACTGAACCGTATTTACTCAGTGGCTTCTGAAAGAATTTTCCAAAAATATCCTGCAAGCTATATTTTTTATTTCAGGCTGTTTATGTAGCCTTTCCTATTTTTGTCTATCCAAGTGAATTCAAAGGGTTAGGGTACTGGACCTTTACCCTGCTGTGAAAAGAGGTAAGAAGGCAATATTCTTATAACCTCTCTTAAAGCCCCTGCGCTTTTAAATTATTTTACATCCTAGGATAAGTGAAAAATGGCTATTCTGTCTAAAAGTGACTCTGTATTTTTTTAAAGTATGTCCTCCCCTGTCATTATTTTAGTTCTCTGCTGGTATAATGGGAATCATGAGCAATACACCAGTATACAATGATGGGGTCCATTTATAAGGATTGCATACTATAGTACAAATAAGCATTTTAATTAATTCTTATACATTTCCATTAGGTCAATTGTCATATAGTTCGAGAAAATTCATAGCAAAGAACGCCTTTGTAAATTCATATGTAGATTCCCTCGAGATTATGGCACAGGTTACAATAATTCCTGCCACAGACCACCATGTACAGTGCAATTGGCGCTTGTACTACACTGTATTTTATTCCCTTTATGGTTAACATTGATTGCACTGGGAATGCAGATGGTGCATTTAAAGGAAGGTGGGCGCTGAGCTTATTATACATATTCTGTGGTGCCCTGCATGGCAAAAGGGTCATATTTGACCCGTTGTGTTCCTTAAATATACAGTAGTTACAGTATATGTTTCCCCTACTGTGTTTTTTTTTATTTCAGAAATGAAAAGCTTAATTTAAGACATAATTATAGTACATACTATATAAATAAAACAAAATAGACCCAATTGGTATTTTCATTGAGGGCGAACTTGTAAATGTTTTATATCTCTGAGGTCTGATTTGCTTAAAATCATTGCCCATTTGTCTTATTTCTCCTACTCTGAGTTATAAACACTTTAACTGCTATAATCCTTTGGGAAAAGCCATTGCTTAAGAGGAAAAGTAAAATCATCTAACTAATGCATTTGTCCCATTAGATTTATATTCTACAGTGGAAAAAACCTATTTACATTTCTCAGAACTTACAAGTCATGTGAAGAAATCTCATTAAGGATTTAAAACATTAACAAGATACTCTTTTCACAGCAAAAAGTCAAATTAATATCACCTAATTAAACAAGGTAGCTGGCAGTGAACAGGAAGGAAGCGTCATAATGAAACTATGCAGTTCAATTGCCATTTTTAAAATAAAGTAGTGCATGCTAGAGAAAAATGAAATGATTTAGAGATACAAAGGAAGCACATTGAATGTTACAGAACATTAGGGCAGCCAAGTGATTTTAAATTAAAAGGACTATCAACATTTCTATTATCGATCAATGTTTTACTTATGTATGGGATTATTTAGTAATGCCGGCAAACTTTTTCCTTGGCCCTATGTAACCCATTGCAACCAACCAGTAGTTAGCTTACACCTGGTTGCCCTAGGTTATGAGATTTGAATGAAATGGCTTGGTTACTGCATAACACACATTTTTGTTACATTATGTAATTGTAATGTATTGCTTTTGTTATTGATGATTAGTTTGTGATGATTTTATTAATAATGCGCTAATCTTTTCTAATCCAAATTCATTTAAGGATTCTGATGAATCTCATCACTTACTATGTAGTATTTGGATTTTCTCTCTTTAATTTAATGTAACTTAATATTTTTTTCCAGTTTGGTATTCAACCAAATATTTTTTGGTACTGTAGAGGGGCAGATGGTACGCACCCTTTGTTTGAACTGCCTCCAGCAACTGTGCTTCTTCGTATCTGCAATATCATCAGTTTGTAAACAGTGGGGTAGAGAACAAATCATCCTGAGGATTATAAAACAACCTGGACAGGTGGGTCCCGGTTCTTTTGGGCCCCACCGGCCCAGACCCTCCCTGCACTCCCTTTTCTTTCCAGTTGTGCTGCATTGCCAAAAAAAAAACGTAAGGCAGCAGAGGATGGTGTGGGAGGCCCCCAGTCCAACACTGAAACTGGAAAAAGGTCTGGGCCTTCTGAGAAGCCATGGGGACCTAAGGGTAGCCTGAATTTGGCATCCAGACAGTGAGTTGGGCTACTAGAAAACCAAGAAAAATAGACATCCTCCTGAGATGCAGGGAAGAAGGTGCTTTTGCTTATCTTACACAGAAAGAAAGGTCAGGAGCTCCATAAACACTCTACAGCTGTGAAGCTGTTAAATGTCCATCACCGTGAAGCTACTCTGCTTTGCATTTAAGATGGCGGCACCCATAGCTGCATAATGATGTCATCAACGCTTTTCAAAGTGAAAATTAAAAATAACAGGATGCCTGGGTTCAATACCAGAATATATTGTTCTTGGTAAAGTTCTTGGGTGCTCCAAAATTGCTATTTTGCCTTCATCCTTAAGTTCCTGACCTCACTTTGCTGCCTGCCCTGATATTTAACCTGGATATGACTACAAGCTTTCTTAATCCTTTGGATACTGTAAATTGGACTTTCTCCTTGGTGCCGATTCTAACCTACTAGAGCCGTTAGACCCTGACACTTAGGGGCAGATTTATCAAAGTTGGAGTTGTGTTTTTCATAAAAAAAATGTCAAGAGTTTTCAAGGTTATTTTGGAGTAAAAAAATAGATTTTGCAGGTTAAAAAACTTTAAATTTTTGAGTTTTAAAAAAAAACTCACATTTTTGGAGATTTATTATAACCCAACCTTGGAAATAGCTTTAATCTGAAAATACACCATCTAAAACAAGCCAATGGTAGAGGTCCCTTGAACCATTTGAAGATGTTAATATCCTTCATGATGTTTGAGGTTTTTGTTGGAGGGGTTTGGCTGAAAACTCTATCAATTCAAGCAATTCAAGTTTTTTTTCAGTGTAAACTTGATCAATTAGAGTTTATGTATTGCTAGCCTCAAACTCGCTGATTTGAGTTTTTTCCATTCGAGTTTTTTCTTAAATTAGAAAACATTGAGTGGTGAGTTCAATCAAGTTCATTCGAAGTCTAAAGCAGCTTGCATAACTCTAAAAATCCAATTGATAAATAACCCCTTTTGAGTGCCCCAGTAAGTAAGTCAGCCCTGGAAGAACATTATTAGAATTATAAATACAATATGTGACCCATGCATGTACTGTACAGGGACTTTGCCTTTCTACTTTCTTCAAAGGAGCAGCTACTTTGGTCCAAGGAAGGGCACTCTGGGGAAGGTAGCATTACCTATGGATTAATTAGATTTCTTGGGAAGGGGTTTTGTCCAAAATATCAAACTATGCCTTTATATTCACATCCTGTGTTATTAATATTTTATTAGATGCCTGTTTGCACACCCTTATAAAAAAGTTTACTTGAAACATTATATAGATGTGTCTGTCTTTCTGTTGATTGTGGGATACCCTGAGTTGTTATCCTTTGGAACTGCATTAGTTGAAATGATTGTACCTAAGTACCAGGGATCCTATTCACTCCTGCCAAGACCAAAAAGGGTTCACAAATTTCCTGACTTATAGCAAGTGAGCACCAGGAGTATATTGGAGTGTAACCCTGACAATAAATATATTATAGCAAGGCTATATGGAATCCACTTCTAAAGCAGAATTGCTATCCTTAAAACTCATGGCTTTGTTCTGTGCACCAAAATCTATTGTTAATTTCAGTGGAAGAACCCAGAATTATGGCATTTCAAAAATATATCAGTTTGGAAGTGCAATCCCCCACAACACATGCATATGGGTCTTATGCATTAGGCATTCCATATTTCCTGGTCAGAAACTATTATGGAGTATGGAGTAAGTTTTTGACTCAATAATACATGATTTAGGATTTTTTTTTATACAGTATATGTTTTATGTTCTAAAGATGCTTAGAGATCATAATTAAAGAAAGTTAAAGAAATGGTGTTATCAAAAGTTATGGATGGGCTAGCTGAAATACCATACGTATTTCTGTACGCCATACCCCTTTTGTGTTTCACTATTCTGAAATTCTACTTCTTGCTTCTTAGAGGCCCATTTATAAAGATTCTGATTTTACTGGGTTTTTATACCATGAAAAAAACAAATTTTCTCTAAAACTAAAAATACCAAAAAAGCACTTACAAAAAAAATGTGAAAAGAAATTGAGTAAGAATTCTTATTCTAACGAATACAATTGTAGAGAAACCCTGAAACCACTACAATCACAAAGCAAAGAAAGATTTTCTTACTGAAAAAGGTCAGTCCCCACTGATTTCTGTATGAACTTGTCAGTTTTTAGATGGAGACATTTTCTATCAGTGTTTTTCTTGTTTTTTTCTTTTAATAAATTACAAACTTTTCATGGTTTAGAGCAATTTGTATAATCCACGATTATTAGCACTAACAAATATGATTCAGGGTAACTTCAAACATTAGCAAAAACTGGAAAAATAAACTTTTAGCTATTACCCTTTTAAAAGTTATCCACTTTCTCTGCCACACAAATTCTATTAGGCTGGTCTTTTTGGCCTCCAGGCATCTTTCTCTGGTGTTTCTTGATATCCTCTGACAAGGAAGAAACTGCAGGCAATTCACTTCTTGCATAACCAAACCTTGAGAACTTCAGGAGGGAGAATATGATGTGATCAGAATTAGAATATGTTCTCTAATAAATTATGAAGTGGTTACAAATTACATCCTATCAAAATGGTTCAGGCTATTACCATAATGCAGGCAATGACAGGGAAAATAGAGAACAGATTACTTAGTAGGCCAGTCCAGTCACTTCTATGTCTTAGAGGGGAAAAGTACCAGACTGGACTTTGGCTTACCTCATAATTAAAGTTTTTTGCAAGTACTAGAATTGATTATGTAGAAAGAAAGAGTAACTTAGTGAATCAATCTGACTAAGGGTAGGTCATTGGATTCAACACCATAAGACCTCAAGCAAATTATATGTATTTTTGCATCCCATTATGGATCTTAGATTGCAAAATCTATGGAAAGGAACTTGATGGAAATAGTGCATACTCCAGCATAAATTATCAGCAGCGCATAAGAAAAAATAATATTTGGAACAAGGTTGAGAAAAAGACTGCATCACATCTAAGGCATTACAAACTGAGACAGCTTGCCATTTCTTGGAGTAAATGATCTTCATTGCTCAAGTCATGCATGTAACAAATCCTAGCTATCCTATCTAAACTATTGGATGTAATAAGACAATGAATATGACTGCTCTCACCTTGTTTTTAAATTGTCATACTGCACTGTTCAGAAAACTGCAATGTTTTCTTACTGTGACAGCAAATCACTGTCAAATAACAAACTATACGGCAAAGTATTATTTTCCTTCAGAACATTAAGTGACTTATCTCTGCCATATAAGTAGCAGTTACTCTTCAATGAAAAGAGACATCTAGAAATATAAAGAAAAATACATAGCATTTGCACCAAGCCAAACAACCAATAGCAGTGAATCCCAATGTTCTTTTTTTATGCAACAGATCCATACCTAACAGCTACCCACTTTTTGGTTGTTAGAAGTTACTACAACTTGAGCAAACTCACTATACAGTGAGTTCTGAATTATTAAACTGAACTTAAAATACCAAAAGATTTATTTTAACATGTTTCCAAGTACAGACCACCCAACTAAACACATTTCTCAGTTAGACCTATTATATAGAATAGCTAATCATTTTTAGAAGATTTTTCCAATTTCAAATCGCATCCCACCAAAAGCACTGTATGTTTGAATGTGCTGGCCTCCCCTGAAGAGAACTTTAAAGCATCCGAAGAGCATTTGGAGTAGTGATGCACTGAATCCAAGATTCGGTTCGAGATCAAGCCAGGATTCTGCCTTTTTCAGCAGGATTCGGATTCAGCCGAATCCTTCTGCCCCGCCGAAACAAATCCACATTTGCATATGGGGAGAGAAATCGCGTGACCTTTTTGTCACAAAACAAGGAAGTAAAAATGTTTTCCCCTTCCCACCCCTAATTTGCATATGCAAATTAGGCTTCAGATTCAGTTTGGTATTCGTTGAATCTCTCGCAAAGGATTTGGGGGTTCGGCTTAATCCAAAATAGTGGATTTGGTGGATAAAGAAGCACTTGAACATACATACTGTAGACTGTTTGGGGGAAGGACATTAAAAGACATTGCCTTCTTTAGTTAACTAGACAGATTACGCAAGCAAATTAGTTAGAAGTGCTGCATGTATTACTGGTTTATTTACTAGTTATGTAAAAGAATTCTGATTATTTTTTCAAAAGAATCCATGTGATGTCTTGCTGGATAAGAAACCTGTCCCTTCTCAGTTCACTTTCTTTATGATTTTAAGAGAAACAATTACTATAACATGGATAATACTCACAAGCCAAACTATTAATTATCAAAATGTGTCCCTTGATTGGACAAAGGATATTATTCATGATACCAACAAGAATCACATGCAAAAATTCTTAATGGTTCGCTGCCTTCTAGTAGAAACAGTAGTCTTCAAAATGCCCCTGCCAGCCAGACACTGTTCATGATACTAGTGAATGAAAAACACCCTTATGAAAACACAATAAGGCATTCATTGTGCAATTTTTATCAGGTGCAAATCACCAGGTTTATTTTCCACAATCTGTATTTTTTCCTGTAGAATTCCAGCATTATTTCATACTTGTGGCTAGGTGTGTCCACCAAAATTCTGAGATGCACCAAAACACAAATTCTGGCTTGCATAATCAGTGGGAATGATATAACTTCCAGCCAATGCACAATGTTGGTAATGTCATAAATGTGCTCTTTGCTTTTGCAGCTATTGATGCAACCCGCTTTGTGAACCCTGAAATGTCTAGGGTGGTAGTATATCCAGTAATGAGGGCACTTGTGCATGATTAAGTAAAGCAGACTGGGAGGGTGCATTGGTGCTCAGTGCAACTGGAAGTGCCTGGAGAATATATATAGAATACCTTTTATGAATGAATCAACACCTACACAACATTGTCTGTTCATGCATGTCTGGTGTCATAAATAAGCATTAAGGTTCATAGTGTGAATACCAAGAACTTTTGAGGATATCTTTCCAAAACATAGCTAATCATTTAATAAAACAAAAGTATGGTCTAGCATTATGTTCTTCTAGTTATAGTAAATTGTAAATATCTGCATTTAAAGGCAAAAAATTGTTTTTTTTAAAGCATTACAGAGAGTTAGAGCATATATTTAACAGTTTTTAAAAATTTTCAGCTACAATGTAAGATTAGGATTTTATTTTGTTGAATTTAAGTAAATTGTTTAGACAAACCCCTTCAATTTAGCAAGCTGTTAAATATCTGCATAGTTCCGTAAAGTTCAAATGAATCATGCATGTCCCTAAAAATGTCCAGCCCATTTATTTTTCATATTAAGTGGCATAATCTGGTTACCTTAGATCACAGGACTCACTGTGGGTAATTACTCACTGGCTATCACCACAAAGTAGTGGTACTGTACTAGGTGCACTTTCACTAACACACAAATTTGGCCCTCAAGTAAGGAAACAGACAAGAAACCTTAATTATTTTATTAGCTACAAGCTTAAGATAATTATATTGACAAAATCCTTATAACATCCTCTACTATAAATCAATTTAATCAAAATCAAATTAATGTATGAGGTACCCACTAGAAAGAGGGTACTTGACCACACTACTTTACATAATAAAAGTCTACTTTACCTGAGTGTGAACTGGTCAATTGTAGCATTGCTGGCGACTGTAACATAGACAATTAAGACTTCTCCTTGTTTTGCAGGTCTCGATGGTAACCAAAGAGCAACTTGACTATCCAACCTCAGCTCATATAGCTGAGAACGTTCTGGTGTTCGATAGAGACTTATATTTCCAATCCTCTGTAAGTGTGACAGTGCATCTTCTGCTGGGTCTCTTCCTGCCCGAATTGCATTCCCTTTCCTGGCTTCCTCAGCTGTACACTCAGTTTTCTCTTCTTCAGATTGGATGGTATAGTAAAGGTCCACAGGTATCCCATCAGGAAGTTCTGGATTTTTCTTTCGACTTGTGATTACTGGGGGTGAGATGAACCAGGAGGGCTGGAATTCCAGTTCAGCTACACAGAGTCCTAAAATCCCTTGCAGTCTGCAACTACCTTTAACCTCTCTAGTTTCCCGAAATGCAAAAAGTCTTAAGCATGGAAGCTTTTCAGTGGCACTATAATTATCCCAGTCTCTTCCTGCAATGTAAAATAAGACCTGAACTTTAGGTTTGTTGGGATACACCTTCTCATTAATAATATATGCTTTGATCTTCCAATTAAAGGTAAATTTGTTGGCTCCAAATGAATGGGTATTCAACAGAATGTCTTCTGGTATGTCTTGTTCAACAGAAAATGGTCCATAACTAGCATTTAATACAGGGGATTTAAGTGCTTTTTGAATAAAGAAGGATTCTACTCTAGATTGCAAACTAAAGTTCCTCATGAAATCCTGGTTGTTTTCCTTTAAAAGAAAGGCAGTTTCTGTGCTGAGTATTCGATAATTGACAGGCAGATATGTCTGTGATGCTGAAAATCTCTGGAAGTTGTCAGGGATGCCTCTTGATTTTGACACTAGAGGAGAAACAAAAAAAAACGATTGAATGCAGAGTAATATAACATTTTCATTGATATATAGATATATTAACTCCTTTTCTCAAGGCAGAAACAATATCAATAGTGATGAATGAATGTTTTTTTTGTGTCGAAATCCTGCATTTCGCCATCTGTCAATTTTTTCAGCAAAATTTGCCGCAACAAAAAAGTTGCATCAAGAAACAATGCCCGTTGACTTTAATGCATTTGAACCAAAAATCGGCAAGACAAAAAAGTCAGCACAAGAAAAAAACACTGTTACATTTGGAGTGAGAAAGAAATTTGTGCGCTTAAAAATCTGTTGCCTATTGACTTTAATGCCTTTTTTTTCAACAGTGTCGTGAATTTTTCAGTGAAGTGAAATGGGACAGATTCGGTAAATATATAGAACTTTAAAACAGCCACTACATGCAATTCTACTTTGGATGGGAGTTTTATAAAAAAACAAAGTTACATTCATTTTTATACGTGTTGATGATTTGAAGAACACTTTATACATGTACATAGTATTATATCTTTAAAAGGTAGAGTTCTTAATTTACATGGAATATATTTTTTCTAATTTTTAGCACAGGAGGCACAGGCAAGGTAAAATATGAATAAATCAACAAGCAATGGATTACAATAAAATTGCAATGGCTTACAATAACATAATTAATCCAATGCTCCACTAGACACCATCAGATCAGAACAAGCTCCACTAGACTCTTTATAATCTGCCATTTTACCATTTCTTTTTTCAAGCATGCATTGTGCTATACGAGCCAGTCGTCCTTAATTTAATCAGTAACCTTTTGTGTCAAATGTTTAACAAAATCTAAGTTAATCAAATCTACTGGAACCAAAAGGTCTACATTCTTATTTACCTACTCATAGAAGGCAATTCCATTTGTCTGGCGGTATCTATTACACATAAAATGAAGCTGGCATATACTCCTAGTGTTGTTATCGAAATGTATTTTGAAGTTTGATCCCTTTATATCCCCTCCAAAAAAAGGCCAGCTAGGACACCGGTAGAAAACTGTCTCTGTTGTGCCCCCATGGCCTGGACATATAGTCAAGAGAAGCAGTGCAGCAATGGAGGGCAAGGGGGGTCAGAGTGTGGCATGCAGAAATCATTGGCGGAGGTAGCAGTACTACTCAATTAGCAGGCTGTGGCTTTAAAGGAGGGTGGCAGGGAAGTGCACTGGAGGCGGGCCCTTTCCTTGGATTTTCTGGTGGGCCTCTGGCTAACCCAGTCGAACACTGCCTACTACAGAAATAGAAATCTTGCACACAGGCAAAATAACATTGTTCCAATTATTTCCAATTTGGCCAAAAACTGGATTGTTTAAACAAACTGGAAAAATAATTACAATTATCACTGACTTCTTTAGAAACTCACCAACTATTACTTGCCAAGTTTTTTCTGGCAACTTTTTGCTTTTTAAAAAAATCTAGACTATTCGAGGTTTCAGAAAATACATATATTTTCGTGTTCACATTTTTACGATGCATGTATCTTCAAATAAGCCTCACTATCCACGTATGCCTGTAACAATGACCAGTGGTCAACTTTGCAGATATGGCACTGAGCATTTTCCACATGAGTTTAGGATTTATGTGTCAAATTAGATTTGGGACATTTTGTAGCTTCACCCCTCTACTAAATATGTATATCTACAACTCTTTCTACATGATCTATTGAATCTGTGTAACCTTAATATGTAATCAGGTAGACAGTGGCACAATCTTTTCTCCTCACCTCTCCCTAACAAAGATGGCTGTCTCTTCCTCTATCACTGCCAGAATGGCCACAGTATTTTCTGTTCCTGTTTGCTTTATTCACTCTTCACTACCAACAACTTTCACGGTTCAACTTGAACTCACTGCTACCTAGTGGCCAAACTAATTATACATTAACCATTTTACCCCCTTACATTTGCATTCCTATCATAGTCATAACTTGCATGCATAACCACCTCCATAAATACACACATGCCTGGGTTCAGACCAGGAGGGATTAATAATCAATAAGTAGGACTACACTCCACAGGTCACAGAAAAGGCTTTATTTGAAAAAAAAAAAAAAAATTAGCTAGTACAGGTATAGGATCCATTATCTGAAAACCTGTTATCCAGAAAGCTCCGGAAAGGCCATCTCCCATAGATTCTTTTTATTTTTATTAAAAAAAATCCAAATTTTTAAAAATGATTTTGTTTTTAAATAAAACAGTGCCTTGTACTTGAGCCAAACTAAGATATAATTAATGATTAGGGGGTTTTTTTTTTTTAGAATTTTTACATAATTTTCTGGTAGACTTAAGGTATGAAAGATCCCTTACCAGAAAACCTCAGGTCCCGAGCATTCCAGATAACAAGTCCCATACCTGTATTTGTCTGTATCGGCAATACCTCAATATCAGTTGTTATTATCATTATTATTATTATTTCTGATTTCACAATCCTCATAGTGCTTCAGTATTAATTTATAGATACTAATGGGATGAAATTTTCTTTGGCATTAATGCTCATTAACAGTGTATCAGGCACTGTTTATTAGATCTGCATCCTCTCCTCCCACACTCTTTATACTTTGCCATCTCTCATGATTATCTCTACATACATTTGGCGATTCCCTCTGGAGTAATTAATAACTATGAACTACAGGGCATTTTCCTGGGAATGGATGGCTGATCAGCACAGGCCCCCTGCTGTTCTGTTAAGCAGACAAGCTGCTCAGATTATTCTGCATGTACAGAAGCTAAATTGATTTCCCCTGGATAGATTCTCCTGCCCTGTAGACATTTTCACAATGTGACCAATGACCGTTTTAATACATTAGATGGGTGTTACTAATGCATTTTAGATTTTCCTGGTTCACATAGAGGTTTAAGGTTTGTCGTAAAAATATTTTCAGTTGATATTTAAAGGGGTAATATACAGTACTTATATACTATATATGCCTTTGAGGAACATCAGAAAAACATAAACATAGGATAGGACATGTGTTAAAAATGCATTCTATTTTCAGTTAGGAAATGCATTATTGAAAAAGGTGGCAACCCTACCTATGCCAACTGTTTGGCTACATTTCCTACTGCAACTGAGCCCTGTACAGTGCTGCATTGTACCCACATTCTGTACCAGATTGTTTTATCTGGCATAAACTGTAGATAAACCCTAAGTAAAATTTCTTTTTAATTGAGCACTAAGGTACTCTTGTTTGTGCATCCAGAGAATCCACAAATGATCACCAGTGTGTTCAGTCAAATGATTTATTCTATAGGACCTAAAAGGTCAATAATAAAAAAAGACTTGTAAGCTTTTTAAGGCAATCGATATACAACTAATACTGCATCCACCGTGAATCGGCAGCATTACTTACGCCTACACATGGCACACATCAAATCTGAGGTGTTTCTTTCAGCCAGTCCATGACCTTAAGAATCTGTATACTGGCACTGCAATGGTAAAGGTCTGTGAAGGTCACAGGAATCATTCACCTTATCAATACTGACAGAGCAGACATGTCTGATTTACTCAGCATCAGCAGACTGACATGTGAGTGCAATGAAATGCAAAATCATCCCAGCTTCATCAAATGTCATGCCAGGATACAGAACGAATATTACAAGGTCACGCAGAAAAAAAATCTTTCCTAAAAGAACCCCATTTCTTTTATTGGAAACTGTTATTAGCATGGTTTTTTTAGGGTCACTTTACTCTGGGACATGTATGGGATCTGTTATCCGGAAACCCATTATCCAGAAAGCTCCAAATTACAGAAAAGTTGTCTTCCATAGACTACATTTTATCCAAATAATCCAAATTTTTTAAAATGTAATCCTAATTGGAAGCAAACCAGCCTATTGGGTTTATTAAATGTTTAAATGATTTTCTAGTAGATTAAGTTATGAAGATCCAAATTACTGAAAGATCCATTATCAAGAGAACCCCTGGGCCTGAGCATTCTGGATAACTAGTCCCATACCAGTATATACAAAAAAGAAGCATTCTTATTGGAAACTGAAAAACTGAAATTATTACGAATACTTCACTTAGAAATGCAAATAAGAGAGTTACCAATTGTATTGTCCCTTTATAAACACATGTACTTTATTATTACAGGTTTGGGATCCATAATCCAGAAACAGTAATCACCAAATGATGTCCATCTCCCATAGATAGTACTCCCTTGTACTTGATTCCAACTAAGATACAATTAATTCTCATTGGAGGCAAAGCAATCCTAGTTTGTTTATTTAGGGGCACATTTACCTAGGGTCGAATATCAAGGGTTAATTAACCCTCGATATTCGACCGTCAAACTACAATCCTTGGACTTCGCATATCGAAGTCAAAGGATTTATCGATATTCCTGCGATTGAACGATCAGAGGAATAATCTTTCGATCGAACAATTAAATCCTTTGAATCAAACTATTCAAAGGATTTTAATCCATAGTTCGAAGGATATTCCTTCGATCAGGAAATTGTTAGGAAACCTATGGGGACCTTTCCCATAGGCTAACATTGGCCTCTGTAGGTTTTAGGTGGCGAACTAGGGGGTCGAAGAATTTTTTAAAGAGACAGTACTTCGACTATCGAATGGTCGAATAGTCGAACGATTTTTAGTTCGAATCGTTCAATTTGAAGTCGAAGGTCGTAGTCGAAGGTCGAAGTAGCCCATTCGATGGTCGAACTTTTTTTCCTCTAGTCCTTCACTCGAACTAAGAAAATGGGCCCCTTAATGTTTACATGGTTTTATAGTAGACTTTAAGGGGCAGATTTATTCGAGGTGAATTTTTGAATTAAAAAATTTAAAATTTCAACCAAATGGACCTATTCAATGGAAAACTGACCTATTCGGCCAAAAAAAACCTTCAACTCAATTTTGGTTGGTCTTTTTGAATTGAATTTCAAAGTTTTTCAAAGTTTTTCAAATTCGAAATTCGACCCTTGATAAATATGCCCCTAAGTAGGAAGATCCAAATTATGGAAAGATCTGATAAGCAGCAGATGCTGCAATGTATGGAGAGTGGGTACTCCACCTGTGTCTCTCTACAACTGCAACATGCCTTCAAAAAGAAGCTGTTATCTTAATTTGGGAACCACTGCATAAAATGGACATATGTTTATTTAGTGCAGAGAGTGTGTGTCCAACAAAAATAGTTTGTTACCGTGCAGAATTTAGATTAATGTGGATCTGTCATAAGGACCCCATGTTTTCTATTGATATAATCAAAGTGGGGGCTTCTTATAACAGACATATATGCTGAAATATTGTATCAATGATATGTGTGTGTGTGTGTGTCCAAATAACCAATTATTTGATAGCTTTTGTTTGCAATAGGTCAGATAGGCTAAAAAAAAGCACTATATTACAAATTTAGAGTTTAGAAGATAACTATAAATAATGTTTCTTATGTAGAGTTCCATTAATCAGTGAAGTTTCACATCCCAGGAACTAGAGAATGGTATAAACTGTGCAATTTATTCTGCAGGTTCTCTTACAAGAAAACATTCACCTCCCCTCATCTTTTTTGTTCATCTTTCCTGCTGCTGGGATTATCTGTGATTGCTGAAACAGCAAAGCTGAACAACATTTTATGTTTTATGTTAATTTATTCTTGCAACTGTGTGACTGTTCTATATGTTTTTACACTATAATTGGCATACATTTTTAATGGAAAAGCAGCCATTTACAATAGCAGTAAACCGCTATTCAATATGTGCCTAATAATTTGCCTAGTATGATGATTTTGCAGTTTTGTTATTGCCCCCTTCCTCTGCTGAACCTTAATTAACCACTCTGGGTATGCTCATGATATCATTTGATGGGTCGCATAGACAAGCCAAAGTCTAAAACTAGTGATGGGCAAATTTTTTCAGCAGGAGCAAATTTGAGGCGAATTCCCGTGATTTGCCGCCGGCAAAGAAATTCACGAAACTGACGTTTTTTTGGACGCCGGCACATTTTCACCAGCGAAAAATGCCCCAAATTCGCCCATCACTATCTAAAACCAACTGTGGGTCATAATATGGGTATGTGGGCCTCCTGCACATGGAAAGCAAAAGATCAGCCCTGTGAATTGAAAGATACAAACTGGGTAAAATTATTGCTTGGAATTTTCAAACATTTTTGTTGTTGTTTCTTACTTTAAAGGAGAATTCAACCCCTTATTTAAAAAACCAAACCCCCCCCCCTCGCCCTACATAGACCCCTCCCGCCCAGCCTAGCTGCTACCCTGGGTAAATGCCCCTAACACCTCGATGCAGATTCAGGGCATCGGAGTTCAAGGCAGCCATCTTCTTCTTCGGTAATCTTCAGGTCTTCTTCTGGCGCTTTGGCAACTTCCGTGAGTTTGGGTGCATGCACAGTTGTTCGGGATCGGCATGCGCCGATACAACACTTACTTTCCGACAATTACCGAAGAGAAAAAGATGGCTGCTGTGAACTCCGATGCCCTCTATTTGCACTGAGGGGTAAGTACAAAGTTAGTTAGTTAGTTATTTACCCTAGGTAGCAGATTGGCTGGGGGGGGAGAAGGGAGGGGGGTCTATGTAAGGTATTATTATTATTAACATGTATTTATATAGCCTTGTGATTGGCCACAGCCCCTTTATAACGTGTACAGGGGTGTGCCATTTAGCCTATGAGTAAGTGCCCCAATAGGCACGAAACGCGTTAGGTCTTATGTCCTAATAAATTTTTCTACTTTTTACATCCGTTTCTTTATTATTGGAGATCCTCACATCGTTTCGGATACAGTGTTTTTGGACCTTGCACCTTGGGACTGAGGTGAACTGTGAGTGTATTCTCCTTCATTATCTCTATTATAATTTTGTAATTTTGATTTAATATTTTTTAAGTGGTACCATAGATACTTGCTGTAATGTGGCAGTAGCCCTGTTTCTATATGTATTTATATAGCGCCAACATATTGCGTAGCTCTGGGTAGGGGGTAGGGTTCTTTTAATAAGGGGTTGAATTCTCCTTTAACTTCCTTCTTTACAAAAATGTTCCTAATATGTCTTAATCTGTTCATGGGGTTCCCCTTGTGTAGTTTTAAGCACTGAGCACCAGTTAAGATGGTATGTGTGTAGAAAGAGAGATAAGGAACGTCTATACTTTGTGTAGGGTCTGGATGTATGATAACCTTCATCAGGTGCTGCAGAGGCCTGGCTTAGTTGCTGGGTGACACAGTGACTCAGAGGTTAGCACTGGTGTCTGGAGTTAATTCCTAACCTAGGCTTTATTTGCAAGTAGCTGTATGTTCTGCCTTTGGCAGTATGAGTTTCCAAAAACATACAGGCATGTTAACTGTAAAAGACTGGGTAGGAGTTACACACCCTGTGAAGGCAGTAGAAGGTATTTGAAGAGCTAGGAAATAGGATTAAGAATATGGTTACGCCTAAAAGAGCTACACGATGGATGGCCTTTAACAACATAAGTAATGTTAATGGGGTTCATGCCCAAGTGGTTAACCACTAGATGGAGAGACCTGTTGGTTAGATAAGGACTAGTGGACATATGTTATTTAACCATTTAGTCATAGGGCGTGAGAGTTACATGTGGAGTGTGTTACTTGCATGTGCAATAACATGTATTTTAGCAAATAACGCGCAATTACAACACTTTGTACATTACACCTAAATGTACCTTACCAAGTTTTGTTTTCAATGTGGTTTCTTGCTACTGCCCTATTAAAGATGTGTTCTTCTTTTGACCTAAAAACAGCTAATACTGAGTAGTTGGAAAGAAACTTTGATATATTAAGGTATGCTGCAGAATTTTACAGATTTGGATTTTGTTACAAATACCTATTTGAATGGTGTTTTGCCCTAGACCATTTGTGAAAATTTACAATTCAATCACAGAAGGTTCTTAGATGTCCATTTGCTAAGGTGCAATAGACAGCGATAATGACCTGTGTCAAAAAAAAAAATGCCGGGACACAACAAAAACGCAAAAGTAGGTTTACTAAGTGCAAGCAGTTCTGTTATTGTGAATATTCTGGTACACATATATAAATGAATGCCTGTTGTCACATTCATACTACGTAAGTTGTCTTGCAAGGTTTACTAAAGATTATCACCAGAATTGTTTCCAAATAGAGAGTGGTGGAATGTAGAAATAATAGATTCCTGATATTACTTAATTGGCAATAAGTATATTTAATAATTAATTTATTAATTGCTAATAAGTATTATAATAACTTTTTTATATAAACTATAAATTAGTGTGGCCAATGGCAGTGGTGCAAAAAAATCTACAAGATGTATAGCAGATACAGATAAAAAAGGACCAAAAAACTCGGAACTCAATAGAAATAACAACTTATCACAAGACAAATTTGTCTCATTGCACTTTAGTAACCCTGTGAGTGCCGTTAATTTTGTTGTAAGCATATTTCCAATGATAAGGGTCAACGGTTTATAAATAGGGATGGGCAAATTTTTTCGCCTCGTTTCGCCGAAAAAATTACGCCCATAGACTTGTATGGAGACGTGCGACAAAAAAAAGACTCGCGACAAAATAATTTCGCCGCGCGACATTTTTTTTTGACGCCCTTAGACTTTAATGGCCGTCTGCGACATTTCGCCGGCGAAACAGGTCAAATTCGCCCATCCCTGTTTATAAACAATTTTTACAAACTTTCGTGAATGGATGCCTTAGATTTTGCAAGAACTTCCTACAACCAAAGTAAACACTTTAATGTGCAGTTGCTCCTTCTGTTTGCAGTATATTTTAAATGAAACAATTCAGCTTTACTTGACCGGTCAGATGCTTACAAAGGAAATTACTATATCACGAAGATAGGAAATGCTATACTGTATTTTCTTTACTCATTTTGCCCTGCCTTAGTATCTGTGAAAATGAAGTGAAAAGTGTCACATCTTTTTTGCAGAGACAAATGCATTGAGCCAGAATTCCACCTACACCTCTTGTTCCTTTGATCTAAATCTTCATGCGCCTTAATTAATGTATCTGTCAATATTATTGGGCACTGTAAAAAGACTTTTTCTGCTATGGTCATTGCAGTGTAACTAACTAAATTAAATTAATTTTCATCGGAAACTGCAAATGTATGCAGATTTCCTGCCTAATGTATCTTCCGGTAACCTTTTTATCAGTGAGCAGGGCATTTTAGAAGTGTCAGACTGAATGAAAATAATATGCTCGCTGCATTGCAAACATTAACTGAAGAAGTGTAATTATTTCTGCATAAAAATATAAATTACTCAGGGCACAAATTACCATAGTAAATTAATCCAGGATTTGTTTTTATTTATTTATTTTTCTAGAGATAATCAGCTCTATGGTACTGAAATTTAACATCAATAATTCTTAAAAAACTCAGGCAATATTTTAGTTTGTAAATGTCAATTCTAAATGGCAGCTTTTTATTATAATTCACTGTTAGTACCAGCAAAGAAGCAGGTGATGTGCTGTTTATTCTTGTATTCATATTTTGGCCACCCATGAAGTGATTTATGAAATACCAGTCAAAGAAACATGAAGTGACAAAGCTGCCTTGTTATCTATTTAATTAAAGGTCCCTGTGGAGTTAATTTGTATCAAAGTCAAGCACAAACCTGAGAGAATGGATAAGTAGTCATATGCCTGCAATCTTTTTAGCTATTATGTCAGACTAATTTGTCAGCAAGTGATTCTTATGTCAAATTTTACTGGCACATCAACCCTGGAAAGGTGAGTACTGTGAAACTCAGCAACAAACCCCAGTTTTTTATTACCATACAGAGATGGGCTAACTGTACCTTGACAGATAGTGGATAGTGATGGGCGAATCTCTCCCATTTTGCTTCGCCAAAAAATTTGTCAATTTCCCGCAAAATTCGTGAAACGGCGAAAAATTTGGGAAAAATTGGGAAATCAGAAAGTTCATGAAAAAATGTGAAATTCGAACGCTTTCACAAAAAAATCAAGCAATTCAAAAGTTTTCACAAAAAAATCGAGCAATTAACAATTTAAGTAAAAATCATGAAAATCGGAAATTGACGAGAATTGGCACAAATGTGCAGACAATGGTGAGTGGTGAAATATAACAGGGAATGTTCTAATGATGCCCTGTCCCAAGAAAATTCTGAAGTTCTACTCATAAAAGTCATTCTTTTCTATTTTAATTTTTGATTACTCAAATGCCAAGGTTTTCTCAGGGTTCCTGCAAGAATGACAAAGCCATTGCCATGGAAGGGGTCATTTCTGTGCTCAGTATGAAGGAGTCCTTCACATTGACTTTTTCAAAGTGTGCATAGTGGCTTGCCCTATTTAAATTACAATTCATTTTATCCCAAAAAGACAAGTTGGAATGCATAAATGCAATTAAGAAAAAAAAAGAAGATTTGTTTGATGTGGGAAAACACAGAAATTTATTGATGACTTTGGAATTAAATAAACTCCAGAAGATTAAAAATAAAGTTATGCTAACAACGTCTGTAGTCTACAAAAGATTTTATTTTGTAAAAAAAAGGATTGCTGTTTGCGTTCTTTACTAAATAGTAAAAACCCTTAGCATGACTTCATGATGCCTTTGGAGGCCATTTGCATTTTGATAATACAAATATTATCCAGCTATAAAGCAATAAACAGCATGTTTGGATCTAGGAGGGCAGCAACGAAGTATCTGTTTTTGGAGGCTAATAATAGTCACTAACCACCATATGTTGAGATATATAGGAGTTGGGCTTTTTGGGGGGGATGCTAAGTTTGAAAACACCAGTGTTGTCTTGGCGAATTATTAGGGCAAATACAAAAAAGGGAGGTTGTGGGTGCACTCCTAAGGCTAAGTTAAGTACAATGGAAGTGCTACTGACTTGGCCAATTAATCAATGCACATTCCCTGGTCTCCTGTCTCATAAGTAATTCAGTACATATGCAAGTGCATGTGTTTTGCTCACACCTATACTCTAACCTATACCCACACTTATACGCACACGCATACATTAATTTTTTCCAAGTGTGCACCTATACATACAACTTTATTTTGCCTTTTTTCAGATTATTTAATTGTTTTTGTTTGTTTTTTTTAAAAATGGGCATTGATTTGGCCAGTCTTTCTCTCTTAAAAGCCACAAGCTAGTGGCGGGGGAGGATCTAGCCCTCAGACTGAAACCAAGGTTCAGGAGACATTTACTCCAAGTAATGCTACTATGCAGAAAAGTACAAGACCTTTTATTCTATGACCAGAGGTAAACAAGTTAGGGACCACCGTGTGGGGATTACCTTGATGTGGTATGGTATGGATCAACTTTATGATCATAACTTTTTAACTAAAAACCCCTGTTCATGTAGACACATGTACTTGCATATATACTGAATTACTAAGACAGGGGACCAAGGAATGTGCATTGATTAAAGTAGCACTTCCATTCTACTTAAACACATTTTAACTTAGCCTTAGGAGTGCACCAACAACCCCCTTTTTTTTTAATTTTTTGGGCACCAAGAAGAATGCATAAACTATTTAAAAATTTTGCAAATATTTATGGGGTGAAAAGCAAGCACTGAAGTCACACCGGTTAAATTCACTGTGGCAATTGTTGATGTGGGTTCCAGACTAGTAACAAACATTGCTGAATGCAATAGTTCATCAATAGTGAGAAAGTTTGAACATGTTATTTTTGAAAGGGAAACCTGTAATTACATTTTCATTGTTTAAATTTTGATCCCCTAGTAAGGTTCCACCTAGGTTATTCTGCACTGAGATTCTTGCTTGCATATTAGTATTCATTGTTTTGTATATTATAGCATTATTATCCAGTCAAGCAACACAAGGCAGAATCTCACAGTGCCCGAGAAAAAAATCTTTACACAGTGATAGAATTAGTAGAATAATAATACAACAAACTACAATATAATCATATTCACAGTGGTGTAGAATATATTAGACCTTTTACAAATGAAACATAATAAAATCAATGTTGATTGCAGCCTTTTGCAAGAACATAATGTATATTTCAGAAGTTAATATATGTAATGTCTTTAATCAATAATGTAGCCTGAAAATGCAAGAGAACGAAAGGTAAATGTATTATACCGTAATTGTCTTTTTTAGATTATATACATAGGCTTATGTAGCACAACAGAGTAGCTCTCAGTATAGTTGTCTAGATTAAGCATATCGTGGCTCTTGGAATATTGTTAAAATACAGTTCACAAAATCTACTAATAATGCCTTTAAAAAAAGTGACAGGACGGCAGAAATAACTGCAGGGGGGGCTGCAGAATAGGCTCACTTTTATGTAGAATATTTGTTTATTATTATTTTTAGAATCACAATATATAACAGACTATGTCATTAATCCTGAGTAAAATTCTTTCTCCACCAAAGTACTCCTTGACCATGGCCTGATATATATGTATATAGCGCAGCCAGTCTTGGCAGACTTATCTTATGGGACCTTAAATGCTAGCCAGACGTATGGATACTGGAACAGGTTTTACTGTTCTATGGATATTGTTTCTACATTTTAACAGGTCTGAAAATCCCATGGTTTGTATGACAATAGTTTTATGTACATAGACAATCTTGCAATAACAGATGATGAAGTCTTAACCAAAAACTGCTGTCTGTGCTTTCTTGATGACTGACCGATGATTGATCATTTCTTTACATGATCATATCTCCAACATCCTTATGGTAATGATATATTGAACTATATGCTGAATGATCAGTTTTCCAACTGTTTTTCAATGACATCTGTGTGTGTATAGACACCTTAAAATGTCATTTTTGGCAATTGGATTATATTCAATATAGTACATGCTCAATTTGGCAATTAAATTATATAATTTCAGTACATAAAAAATGATATGTAAATTATATATACATGAATATATTGTGGTAGAATGACCCGAATGAAGGGTAAACATGTGTGTTTTGCCTTTAATTTCTCCCCTGTAGGAGGTGGAAGCTGCAAGGGAGATGTGTCTAAACAGAAAATGGTCTCTCTGTTTAAAGGATTTTGCTGTCTGGCCCTGGAAGCTATAGTGTTCAGGAGGGAATAGGCAATCCATTCCAGTGGTCCAGTTCATGTGTTGGTGCTAACTTTCCACAGGAAGGCTGTCCTGTAGAAAAGTATTTCATCATAGTTAAGTGTTAGGAAGGTCTCTCAGAGCAGGGCATAGAACAGGATAGGTTACCTGTCTGTGTTAGGAACTCCCAGAGGGGCTGGGGGTGCTGCCTGCCACTGCAAGGAGCAGAGAAAGATGTAACAGGTGATTAATATTGAGTCTAAAGTAACCAGATGACACGGGGCACAGCCTAGGGAAGCAGGGGCATGACAGAGCCGGAGGTGCAGAAGCCCCTCCTAGTTGTTTGTAGGGGATTGGGCAGCTGAAGGAGCAGGCAAAGAGACGTAGGGAAGGATAAAAGGGGGGGACTGAGGTTGCCGCCCCCACTCCATTTTGTAGCAGCAACAAAAAACTGCCACCCACCCTCCCCAGGGGTAACAAAACACCATAGGAGTAGCATTTGGTTGGGTAGCAGGTGTTTTACTACAGTACCCAGGTATTCAGGTTAATTGTTTGTTATACAAATACTATTGTTATCTTATTCTATGTTAATGATATGTTATCATTTGTCGTAGTTTGTTTTTGCACTAAAATACTATTTGTTATAATAAAACTGTTTTCCTCCAAAATAGCATGTGTTGCATTTTATTAAAGGGGGGCTGGAGTAAAGGGGGCTATTGATAAGCTGGTAAGGGCTGGCAAAGGTACCGACCTTGCCTCTGTCAAGTGATTGAGGAAAGCCAGAAGGGGAGCCAGGCCGGAAGCTGGTGAATTTGTGTCCCTGGAGGGGAGAGTAAAGGGGCTTAGTGAGAAGCATGAATATTCCAGAGTGTGGAAGTCAACCTGTATTATGGGAACCCCAGAGTGGGGAAAAGTTTGAATGTGTGAAGCTGAAAGGCTGATGAACTCTATGCTGTGACTTTATGTTGAATAAAGCTGTGTTTTTGCCTGAAGATGCTGTATCCCTGTCGTTATGCTCCTGATCTTCTGTTTACCTGCTTACCATAGCTAATTTCCCCCAAAAATTATGTGTACATGCAGCCTGCTTGTCATGTTATATGTATTGAAATTAATGTATGTATTTTTTTTCCATTAGCAAACAAGGCAACCTTTTTCCCAGCAAGGCTTCCTCTATACTTTACACTTAGAATTGCTATTTAAAGAAGCTGTAAGTTCTGGCTGTGAAGCACTATAAATGGTACAGTTACTGTTCGATATTTTTAATGTATGGTTTAAGGGCTACAACTGCAGGCCTTCAGAACTTGACATAATAAAAATGACAGAGCCCAGAGGTGCTTAAAAACTACTGCTGCCCTGCTATTATAAATATCACCACACTCCTATTTCACCACACAAAATGACTAGTTGAAATCATTATTGCTTGATAAAACTATTGCTAATCATGCAAAACCAGGTCTAAAACTTTTGCAGATCGTTAAAAGGATATCTAAACCTTAAAAAGTATATAGATAGAAATGCTTTAGTTTGTATACTCCGCTTACTGTACCAATATAAAGGTTTAAATACCACTATTATGATAATGACCTCTGCCTTTAGGGTAGGGGCACACTGGGCGATTTGGGGAGATTTAGTCGCATGTCGACCAATTGCATCGTCTTTGCGGAGACCAATCCCCTCGAACGCCTTCCCTCTGTCTTGCGCCGGCTATAATGAAAAGTCGCCTGCGGCATAGCACACGTAGCGCTTCGTATTCCGAAGTCGCCCGAAGTTTAAATACTTTCTCTTCTTCCTCAATAAATATTTTCATAGGGTCCCTTATGGTCGTGACATTCTTATATGAAACCCCATATAAGAATTATGCTGGTACTATTTTATCCACAATATTTTCACACTGTCTTTCTGTTTTATTTATTCCTTTTATACAGTATATCTAAGCAATTATTCCCAGACTTCCTCACACATAATTAAGGCTGGATTGCTTTTAATATTGTTGACAATACCCCCCCCATTTTACTCAAGCCATTTCTTAAGGCTATAATATGCATTCATTATCCAAATTCATTTGACATAGCAATTATTCATGAACTGAAGGTCTAGTGTAGAGATGACACTAACGTAAATAATCTTGAAGATAAATGAGAAGAAAAGAACACATTTTATTAGTCAATATATTGATCAGCATAAATATTAAGTAGAAACAATATGACCATTCATCCTGTGGGACTGAAATGAGGTGAATATGTACCTAATACTGGCAGTTCAACACAAGAAAGATGTTCTGTAGGGTTTGCTCTTTGCATTTCTGTAATGGCTCTAACTGGTTGGCTCAGTACTTACTGCAGATAAACTTCTTAACATACACAGTGACACATTTTAAAATTCCCAACAAATTCAATGGGAAGTATATTACAATGGCAATTGCAATATTTCTGCAAAAGCAAGAGAGAGTCATTAATTATGCTTCCTGCTGAATTTAATGGTGGACAATGCTACATGCTATGTGTACAGAAAAAAAGAACTCCTATGAGGTCTAGTTGTGGAAGCTACTGTACATCTTACTTGTGGAAATGTAGAAAATAAACTTCTTTTTAAGTATGCTCCAACACCAGAGGCAGCAAAAAGCCACCTCTAGTAACTTTAAGTGCAGAATATCCACAATCGCACTCTCTGCACTAGCGATGTGCCCCCTTGACCTGCTCAGATGCTATAGTTGAAGTGGAGCTATTCATTTTTTACATGTTCAAAAATGCAGATATAGGTGTATACTGCTACTTATACTTATTGCTGAACATAAAATACATAAACATAATCTAGTCTTTATAATTTTTTCCTTTCACATCTCAGAGTAATTTCACATAATATAGTATGATACTATTTATTGTAAAATGCCAACGCATTGCAGCACACAGTGCTTGGGATCATCATCATCATCAGTTATTTATTTATATAGCGCCGACAAGATACGCAGTGCTTTACCTTAGTTAGGTAATAAATGGTGGATAACAAACAAAGTTTACAGAGTACAATAGGATTAGTGGGCCCTACAAATTAGAGTTTACAAACTAAAGGTTAGGATACAATTGAGACATTAGGATTTTAGAAACAATTTGTGATTTTTGATACAGCAATGATTGATTAATTAAGGTACATTGAATAAGCTTCTTTGAAACAGGTGTGTCTTTAAGAAGCATTTGAAAGTTTATAAAGAAGGATAAAGTCTGACAGCTCGAGGCAGAGAGTTCCAGAGAAAAGCAGAACCCGGAGAGAAGTCTTGTAGATGAGAATGGGATGAAGTGATGAGAGGAGAAGCGAGGCGAAGATCAGAAGCAGAGAGAAGGTTGCATGAAGGAGAGTATTTGACGATCAAAGATGAAATATAGGGAGGGGCTTTATTATTAAGGGCCTTGCATGTGAGTGTAAGTAATTTGAATTTGATTCTAGAGGAAATTGGGAGCCAGTGAAGGGACTGCATATGGGAGCAGCTGATGTTGAGCGGTAAGATAGATGAATGAGTCCAGGGTCGGACTGGGAGGCATGGGGCCCACCGGGGCTACTGCCCCAGGGCCCCCCTCCAGCCGCCGCTGCCGCTCCAGAGTGCTGCAGGGGGTTAGTGCGCATGCGCGCGGTGCCGCGTTTGTGCGCATGCACAGCCATTCTATTCTACCGCGACCCCAAACAAAGTGGGGTCGCGCCGCCCCACTAAGTAGCGGATCTGGGCCCAGTCCGACACTGAATGAGTCTAGCAGCCGCATTTAGAACAGATTGGAGTTGTGAAAGGTGACTTGTTGGAATACCTGCGAGAAGTAGGTTGCAGTAATCAAGTCGGGAAATGATGAGATACTGAATCAGTGTTTTAGTTAATTCTGAACTGAGATATGGTAGTATTTGGGCAATGTTACGAGAAGATTTTGCAAGTGTTTGAATATGTGGTGAAAAAGACAGATGTGAGTCTGGGATAACTCCTAGGCAGCATGCCTGTGTGGTGGAATGAAAGGTGGTATTGTTAACTGTGAGTGATATCTGAGGGACAGGGCAAGATCTTGGAGGAAATATAATGAGCTCTGTTTTTGAAAGGTTCAGTTTCAGGTGGCGCTGTGACATCCAGGAGGAGACAGCAGAGAGACAGTCTGTAATTTGGGAAAGGACAGAATTAGAAAGATCAGGAGTAGACAAGTAGAGTTGGGTGTAACATAGTAACATAGTAAGTAAGGTTGAAAAAAGACACATGTCCATCGAGTTCAACCTTTTTTTTTTTTTTTTTATTAACTACCTATCTGTCAGTTGATCCAGAGGAAGGCAAAAAACCCATCTGAAGCCTCTCCAATTTGCCTTAGAGGGGGAAAAATTCCTTCCTGACTCCAAAATGGCAATCGGAATAGTCCCTGGATCAACTTGGACTATGAGCTATTTCCCATAGCATAAAGGTGATACTTAGTGATGGGGAAAAATTCACAAAACTGCGCCGGTGTCTCGTTTTTGAATTTTCGCCAGCGAATTTTCGCGGCCGTTTCACGAATTTATTCACCGGCGACGAATCACCAACCAAATTTGCAGTGAATTCTTGCCTGGCGAATAAATTTGCCCATCACTAGTGATACTGAAGTCCAAACGACTGAATAAGTTTTCCTAGTGAAGTTGTATAGACCAAGAAACAGAGGAGCCAGATTGTAGGGGGTCGAGAAGGGAGTTGTGAGTGAGATGATGGATCAGGCATTTGTAAACAAGCCTTCTAATAATTTGGATGCGAAGGGAAGAAGGGAAACCGGACGATAGTTAGCAGGAGTGCTGGAATCAAGGGAAGGTTTTTTGAGGATAGGAGTGATTAGTGCTTGTTTGTATAAGGATGGAAAAGTACCAGTAGAGAGTGAAAGGTTAAATAGGTGGGTAAGTGCAGGAGAGAGTGTATCAGAGATTGGATAGAGGAGGCAAGAGGGTATGGGTTCAAGGGAGCAGGTTGTGGGTTTTGAGCAGGCTAGAAGTTTACTAACTTCATCTGGTATTGCAGGGGTGAAGGAGTGCAAAGTGTATGTGAGTGGACTGCACGTTAGTCTGAGATCGTTGTCAGATGGTATGCTCAGCCTAATGAGATCAATTTTTTCATTATAGAAATGAACAAGATCTTGGGCAGTTACATTAATGGGTGCAGGGGTTGAAGGGGGGCATAGGAGTGAGTTAAATGTGGCAAGCAGTTGCTGCAGTTTAGAGGACAGAGTGGAGATTAAAGAAGAGAAGTATTGTTCTTTAGCTAATGGTAGAGCTCGATTGTAGCAGGAGAGCATGAATTTGAAGTGGATGAAGTCAGGATCAGTTTGTGACTTTCTCCACCGTCTCTCAGATGATCTACTACATCTTCTGAGGTACCGAGTTACACTAGTGTGCCAGGGTTGGGGTTTTGCTGGTCTGCTGTGACAGGTGGTAGAAGGAGTCAAGAGCTGTTGAAAGAGCATTATTGTAGAGAGAAGCTGCCATATTGGGATAGGAAAGATTATTAATATGAGAGATGGGTTGTGCTGATACTGTTAATAATTGTTGTGGTTCAAAGGCGTTTAGGTTTCGGTACGTGTGGGTAGAGAGAGATGGTTGTGATAGTGCAGGTGAAAATGTTATCTAAAAGGAGAGTAGGTGATGGGATAGGGGGTAAGGAGTAGGGATGGGTGAATTTTTTCGCCTCGTTTCGCTGAAAAAATTACGCCCATAGACTTGTATGGCGGTGTGTGTAAAAAAAAAAGCCGTGTGTCAAAAAAAATTTCGCCGAGCGACAATTTTTTTTGACCCCCTTAGCCTTTAATGGGCGTCTGCAACATTTCGCCGGCGGCAAATTTGCCCCTCCCTAGTAAGGAGAGTTAGTAAGGTAGAATGGATGGCACGAGTGGCAGAATATAAAATCAAGAGAATGACCCTCGATGTGGGTAGGTGAGTCGGTCCACTGAGAGAGACCAAATTAAGTTGTTAGAGAGAGGAGTTTAGAGGTGGCAGGAGAAGCAGAGTTGTCAATGGGGATGTTGAAGTCCCCTAAAATGACAGCAGGTGTCTCGCTGGAGAGCAAATATGGAAGCCAAGCAGCAAAGTGATCCAAGAAAGTAGAGTAGGGACTAGGGGGTCAACATATGACAGCAACACGAAGAGAGATTGGAGAAAACAAAAATATGCTGTGGACTTCAAAAAAAGTGAAGGAGAGAGAAGTTGGTGTGGTTAGATTTTGAAACCTACATTTGGGGGAGAGAAGAAATCCTACCCCACCACCATGAAAGACATCCAGTCTAGGGGTGTGACTAAGTGAGAAGCTCCCATAGCAGATGAAGCAGTGTTTGAGGGAGAGCCAGGTTTCAGTGATAGCCAGAAAAAATCATGAACTGCTGTGAGTTTATTGCAGATTGACGGTGCATTCCGGAGGGCACATGAGAAATGCAGAGAGGGTGCTGGCTTTATGTGAATAAGGTTTGCAGGATAAGAAGTGCGTAAAGTCTGAGAGACTTGAAAATACATTGTTGAATAACTGAGAGTAGGAGTAGGTGAGGGTAAGAATGAGTGAGTGGGACCAGGGTTTGGGGAGATGTCCCCAGCTGCAGGTAACAGTAATAATGAAAGTGAGACAAGGTGTGACCTAGATTTGACCGTGCAAGCATTGTATTGTTTAACGGTTTGAGAAGGGATAAGAGATTTAACAATACAAAACAGTGTGCTTAGATTGAGAGAGGGTGATGGGAGCAGTGAAGAGGAGATTACAATTTCAGGATAGTTTGATGGATGTTAGAGTGCAGAGGATATATGCAGAAGTATAGATGAGAGAGAGAAAAAGAAGGCAATCAAATTAAACATAGTTAAATTGTATAATCTGTTTTATCATATAGAAGTAATGATGAGCAGTTAAGTCCTGATTAGATGTCCAATGTTTGCTGGGAGATTCCAATCCAACTCTGATCCAACTGCTGTCCAATTCTGCCTAACTCTATTATGTTGTGCTTAAAATTTCTGTACTTTAACTTGCTGGACTTTAAGTTGTTAAATCTGCCATAGCTCTCCTGCCATGCTCACCCCTGCCATGCATCCCCTAGAGTGAATGTTCTGATATACAGCAAGGGGGTCACATGGGTGAGGGCCAGCAGTTGATTAATTAAGACAAGTTTAAAGGCAGAAGAATCTCCTTGTCTGGTTATCTAGCAGAACATCAGTAATTAAACAATTAATGGGACTGAGCCAGATGTGGCAATACAATAGACATACCAACCATTCACTAAAGCAAGTAAGAAATTGCTAGATAAACTTAAACCAATATAATATTTAACACATACCCCACAATTGAATAATTGGCAATGGTAATACAAAGTTTATAGGATTCATAAGAATGAGGTACGTTGAAAATATACATATATATATGTATATGTATAAATATAGATATATTTTTTTTTCCAAAGCAAGAATTGTAAACAAATTATTTGTCTGAAGATGCCCCAGTAGCTCCCCATCTTCTTATCTGTTGATTCACTGCACAAGCTCTGTGCTGCTGTCACTTACTGAGCTTAGGGACCAACTCTTAATATACTGTTTATTCAGAATACAAATGTTACAACATTAGGCTGATTAATACTTAATACAGATAATTTGTTTAGACTGTATACTGCGGTTTATAATATTACTAGAGACTCACAAATCCCAAATATATTTTTTCCCATGAGTATATACAACAAAACAGGGAGGGAGGGGGGCTCTTTGATGGTTAATACCAGATTGGGCAAAAATAAAGGATCCGTGGGCATATAATGATGGAGAAAGTTTGCAACTACTGTCGATAATTTATTTACACAACTGATGTCAATGCTCTGTGGCTTTTGTTCATTGTGTAGTTTAAACATAAATCAGGCTATATTCTACCCAAACAATATACAAAGTGTGAAGTTCTGGAAATACTCCTAAAGTCACCCTGATCAGAGCTAAACTTTCCAGAGTAATAATCTCAAGGGGAAGCCATTAATCACAAACACAGCAGAGCCATTTTTTTTTTTTTTTTTTTTTTAGAAGATCCTTGCACAAAG
Organism: Xenopus laevis; assembly: GCF_017654675.1. Taxonomy (NCBI): domain Eukaryota; kingdom Metazoa; phylum Chordata; class Amphibia; order Anura; family Pipidae; genus Xenopus; species Xenopus laevis. Next base: position 172,908,799 of record NC_054371.1, read on the forward strand.
TAGCAAGATGATAACTATTTGTTTCTGATCACTCACACTTGCAAACCTGAAACAAAAGCCTGAGAGATGCATATGCTCAACAGAGCAAACTTTGATACCATAATGTAGTATGGGAACCAGCCACCGGATGGCATAACATTATGCATCCAGTAAAAAAAAAAACATGAAAAAATGGAAACAGCAGTACTGATATATATTGTGCAATGATCAACATGTAACAATGATAACATCTTCAACATTTGAAATTGTTTTGGTCCGTGATGCGATGAATAATGTGCCAGTAGGGATCGTGCATGAAGCATTCATATGGATTGTCATAGTTTCTGTGTTGAAGGCCTAGCACTTGACCACATGAGCAGAGCATGAGCTAGGCTATCACATGAGATCGTCAGGAGCTAATACAGCGACTTGGGAGCAGAGAGGGTAGGCCTTAATTTGCACAGTGGTACTGCACATGGAGAATAACCTTGCACCTTTAACTAAATTACAGGCCAAATGTTAGTTTGATGCTTTAGTTAACATATAGGAAAATGTATACTTCCCAGGGTAATGGGTGCCACCAAGAACAAAGTTGTGGGTGTGTACTAGCTACTTTTAGAGAGAAAGGAAAGCCCTAACAAAGTTGGGTGTGTGTACTAGCTACTTTTATAGAGAAAGGAAAGCCCTATAAGTGCAGGGCATGGGAACTGAAGGACCAGCAGCCGGATTACACTGATTTATGATTAGGGACTGGCAGAATCAGATGTAGCTGTGGTTAGATGAGAAGAAATGAGTTAAGGTAGGAGATGGCTTGGCTCGAGGGTGGAGAAAGGGAAAGATGTGATGTCAGGGGAAGAAGCACTTCACTTCCTTATCTTCAGAACAGGTAGAAACATCCCTAGTACCCTCTCTTTTTTGCATATTTTGTGAAAATGTCAAGAGTTTTTCTTCTCTATGTTCTTATATTATCTATAAGTAACTGGATGTGGATTTTTCCCTGAATGCATATTGTGGTTTTTGTATTTTTATACAGTATAAATGTGAGAGTCAGTATTGTATACATTCATGTTAATTCCAAATGCTTGATGCATTGAATGTTTTCGCCATTGGGGTCAGGAAGGAATTTTTTTCCCTCTTGAGGCATAATTGACTCTGGCTTCAGGCTCAGTTTTTTGCCTTCCTCTGGATCAAAACAGTGGATGTATGAATATAAATGTTTTTAAAGTTTTATTTGTCACAGCAGTGGTAGGACCTTGCCAGAGTACTGCACAGGAAATTTTAGGAAAGGAGGTTCTCTCCTGTGACTGCACTGTGTGTTGATTGATACAGGAGCTACAACTGCTTGTGCTAGGTGACAGCCTGCTTGGATTTCCTAGAATCAAGAAACTAAGGATGATAAAAGAAAACATGTTATACCGTTTATTCTGAAGGGGGCTGTACTGTGGCTTTTGACAGCCCGGTATCCTTCCTACAAGTACAAATATACCCTAAATATACCCACATCAGCCAAAAGTGGGTACATTTAGGATATACTGTAGGGGGCCAATTCATTAACTTCGAGTGAAGGAATAGAAGAAAAAATACTTAGAATTTCGAAGTGTTTTTTTGGCTACTTCGACCATGGAATGGGCTACTTCGACCTTCAACTACGACTTTGAATCGAAGGATTCGAACTAAAAATCGCTCGACTATTCGACCATTCGATAGTCGAAGTACTGTCTCTTTAAGAAAAAACTTCGACCCCCTAGTTTGCCACCCAAAAGCTACCGAACCCAATGTTAGCCTATGGGGAAGGTCCCCATAGGCTTGGCTAAGTTTTTTTGGTCGAAGGATAATCCTTCGATCGTTGGATTAAAATCCTTCGAATCGTTCAATTCGAAGGTTTTAATCGTTCGATCGCAGTATTTGTGCAAAATTTTCATTCCCCAGTCGAATATCGATGAATTTGCCCCTAAGTGTTGTACATTACAAATATCCAAAGCCATACTGTATAAGTTTGTTTATCCAGTATAAGTAGATCACTTATTGGTTTTAATTATGGTGAACTCTCCTTACACCACAGCACAAATTTCTCTGTAAAGTATGCTACAGAGAATTTCAAATTAAATGATAATAAATAGATATTTTAGCTATGTCATTTATTTTAAACTTTATTGTAATGTATAAAATACCATATTGAGTATTAACTGCACTGACTTGCCCTTTATAACTGCACATTGATCATTTTCCTTAATCTCTAAGTGGATAAAGTTCAGTGAAAACTCTGTGTATCGCTTTTATAAATGGCACCACACCAGGGGTTTTATAAAACCAGTCTGCATAAACTTATTACAGGATGACTTTAAATACAGTCTTTGTTACCCAGAGGTAAGAAATCTAAAAATGCATTATCCATGTGACATACACACCGAGAGCTACAGTGTATCTGTGAAGTATGTTAAGGTTTAGAACATATTTAAACCATTGAAGGAAAATTATCAAGAAAATCTTTAAATCTTTTTATGATGCATGCACAAATTTGTTTGTGACACAGCTGAAAAAAGTTATTTCATTAAAATGAGAGGGCTTTGTTGTACAATATATTTTTATCTATAATTGTAAAATGATCTATAATTTTCTCATGATGATTGAAGGATGAACATTTACATGCCTTAAATAAATGTGTCCCTTTAAATTAAAGTTTACAATAATGCACATAAATACAGAGCATCAGACTACAGCATAAAACAGTATATTTTGCATCTTACAATCCATCATACAATAAGGATGGATACACAAGAAATCAGCATAGCCACATTTTAAAAAATCCAGCTCCCTAATATAAATAAAGCACGGCATTCAGTTCAATATTTACATTGGTTTCAGTTCATTGAGGGAACTGGAAATGGTGTGTGCATAACAATAGTCCAGCCCTAAATGATGTAAGCCTTTTGTTCCTTATGTAAACTGTAATGGAATGTAGGATGGTTGTCCTGCCTCATGATCAGCACTGCTTATAATTCTGTTGTCCAATCGCATTGTAAATTGAAATGAGATGAATAAAACAAATGTAGACTGATCAAAGATGTGGGCAATGGTGACATAATTTATAGTGGCATTACAGACCAGCTTTCTGTTCTTTAGTGCCCTCAATTATTTGAAACTTTGATCTGAATTTAATTATACCTTCGCAATGTTTTACAGCAGCCCTTTAAGGAAATGTTTATTATTCTTTGTTCATGTTTATTGCTATGCAGCACTGTTGACATTTAAGGGCACCCTCAATACCAGGCCAGATAGTAATATAGACACTATGGTTAAGAGAGCCATGTAGAGCAAAGCTGGCAGCTTATTATATTAAATCTACAACTAAATGATTCTGTGTGTGGGGGGGAGGGGGAGTGTCAAGACTTTACAACCTTCTCCAGAAATGTTTCACCCAAATAGTAAACTCACTTTAAACTATTAAATGCTTACTGAAGGACTATTTACTAACACTGGGTAACTTGGACTCATTGCAGACATACAGAAGTCAGTTAGTCCAACTTTAATTTTTCTACCTTCTGTAGATTGCTTAAAGCTATAGCTTGCTGTGCTTGGGTAAATTTGCCCATTGTTACTAAAATAGACCATAATTACTGGTTTCTGCATTATCCTGTACCTCTGAATGTGAAACCTTAATCTAACCAACAGCTCTCACAGCCACCCTATCTGAAGACTTCCATCTAAACAAGAATGGTGCCTCTTTTTGGGTTGCTGAAATACTTTTTATAATTCATTTTACTATTATATCCTTCACTTTACCAACCTCTATTTGTCATGTCAACTCTCAACAGATATCTGCACATCATCTATTTCTCTGTTCTAGTTCTCAATACTTATTCTGTTTCTTTCACATCATTTTCCCTCAACAGCCTCTTGTGTTGCACATAATTTATGTAACTGAAAGGAATATTTTATCCTCAGGACCAACAGATCCCTTGAAAGTAGGTCTACTGTGCAAATCAGATTTTTTTTAAAGTGCCCGGGCAGTGGTATTTTATTTAAAAGGTTGAAGAAAGTAAATTTTTGGAACATACTTCACTGAACAACATACTAACATGCAACATTATGTATTATCCACTGTATTGGAAACAGAGGGGAACCTCATTAATATAGGTGACAACTGTTGTGTGTGAAAGTCACACTAATACTTTAAGGATATTAGGATACAACACAAGAGAGTATTAGATACACTTTCTGGATACCTTTTCTAAGCATTATACATGGAAGGAAAACCTTTCAACCAACTAAATAATAAATAGTGAATAAAGTATCCCCTCTTGTAAAATATAAGGTTATAATAAGTTACCGAGTCTTTTTATACAGGTCACAGAACACCGAGGTGACTTCTAGTATACTCATATTTTGCCACAGGGGGTACTTTATTTATTATAATACACAAGTTTCAGTGAGTCATATGACAGAAATGACATCACTAAGCTCCGGTTATAACCAATGACATCATTAGGCAACGTTTATAAGGATATAACTTAACAGGATATTCATCGCTCTTCTGTATTGTATAGGTATTAAGTGTTTGTGAGACAGGATCTCCACTGCAATATATCTCATTATTTAAGAAAAGATACATCCACTCCAGCATTTACATTTAAATCAATATATGTTTCAAGGTACAGGAGTTCATCACTCAAAAACAGTCTTCGTGCTACATTTTAGCATTTTAGATAAGTACCTGAGAGACACAGTATGGCGCTTGCAGACAATTCCTAATCAAAATGAATGAATGTTGCTCCCAGTGGCCTCTATCCAGGTGCTTATTTTTTTTTTTTTTAATTCCTGCCTTAAAAGCAAGCTTTAAAAAAAAACAGATGTACTGCCAAACAGAGCCTCCTACAGAGTGCCAGTCCACTTAAGGGCTACCAATAGCCTATCACAGCTCATATTTGGCATCCCCAGGAACTTATTGCATGTTTATGTATAGAGGTAGTGCTGCAGTAGTCCCATGTAGTGGAGCAGGCACTGAGCCTGTGTTTGTCTGCTGTAAGCACAGTTCTCTCAGGAATGCAGGATGTTGCACAGCAGCCTGGGAGTGGCCAGCAGCAGCAGGAGGAGGAAACAGGCAGCTAGCAGCCTGGCAGAGAAAGCCATGAGGTGAAGAAAGACTTCAGAGCTGCCTGTGGGCCCAGAGAGGTGGAAGGCCCCACCCTAAGTGGCCATTTGCATTAGGCTGACACAGGGAAGCCAGATACTGTGCCTGGAGGGATAGAGATCCTGAGAGGAGTCCTGACTGGAGGAACTTGCAGGAGATTCCCGTCTGAGCATCCAAAGGAGCTGGAGTTGCACTGCATGTCTATAAGTGCTTGACTCGTATGAAGAGCTACTGTAAAGTATCCAATGAGACTTGGAAATGAGCATCATCAGTATTCACATTCTTGGGACTGAGAAAAGAACTTCATTTCTTTAGTAAAAGAGAGGAGATAGTTTGCGCTGGCCCCAGTAACGTAACTGGAGGGGGGGCAGGCCCTGGTGCGGGACGTGCAGCCGGGCCCTCCTGCCCCCCTCCGTACAAGATTATCTGTCCGGAAATCTGCCACTGCGGGAGGAAATCGCAAGTGCGTGAGCTGCCGGGGGCCCTGAGGGGGTGTGGGTCCTGGCCCAATCGCACCCCCTTCTCCCCCGGTAGTTCCGCCACTGGCTGGCCCTAGTTCATTAGTGAGGCCCTTATTGCCACTGGCTAGGAGTGTTTGGTGTATTAGTTTCCCCCCTTACTTACTTTTATTTTAGATAAACAGTTATTTAATTTACCAAATACTGTGTGTACATCATTACTATGTCCTTGTGAGGCCACCAATAGGTGCAGTCCCAGATCCCACTAGGTTGAGGCACTGAGCTAATAAGTACCAGGTACCCAGTCTCTCCCGATACCACTGCTGAGTGGCTCAGGTTTGTCACATGACATCAGGTAAGCGCACACGTCGAGTGTAACACTGACAGATGGGGTGTTGATAGGGTTACAATTCCAACTTCTATTATATTTTAATGTGGCTCATGGGTAAAAAAAAGTTGCTGCCTCTGTTCTATGGAAAGCCAAAGGACTTCAAGTCCCAGAATCCATCACTTCAAAATGGAACAAGGTGGGGGTTGCAGGAAACTGTGAGCCTAAGGAGGGTGGATTGGTCCATGTGAGTCAGAGGCAGACTATCATGATTTCCTTTCAACCAGTAGAATCAGGCATGTGTGTAAACGTGTTTAGATTTATTTTTGGCAGCGCAGATTGTGTTCATGCACCCTTTCTACATAAGCCAAATGAATGGGCTCTTGTCACAGTATGAGGTATATTTTTCCTTTACCTAGCGACAAATCACTGCTATACAGGCCACTGACTAGCATCTTGCATATGTGAGTGAAGTTCTATTACTGCTTTATAAACAACCAATAGCATATGAAAAAGCAATGAACAGTTAAAGCATAAAACTAACAATAGATACAAAATAGAAAAATTCCCCCCTGTGAAGACCCATTTAGAAGAACACCTGAAGGGCAAATCACAGTACTCCACTGTGCAGCACGCCTAATGAGCCCAGAAAACCACTTAGGGCTGTAGAAAGCTATTCAACTTGATGTAATATCAAAAAGCAAATGTGAAGAATAATGAGAATAAATGATAAAATTCCCTAAGATTTTATAAAGTAAATGTTTTGGACCCCACAAACATACAAACAATTATTCCGCTACAATTTACAGTTTTCCCCAAATATATGCCTCAGATACAATATAATGACAGTTTAACACAAATATTAGCATCATTAGTACAACTCATTTTTTTGTCTAATAATATGGGGGAGATCTTAAGCTTTGATTTTTTTTTAGAGAAATATCTTTTCTGTCCGAAGGATAATTGCTCATAGGATGATCGATTAAGTTTAGTTCAAAGACTGTAGCATCTTTCAGGAAGAGACAGCCTTACCGATGCAGTTATCTATTTAAATAACTGTATGCTATTGGCAGGTATATAATAATATATACAATATAATATATTTAAAGGGAGACAAAAAATAAAAGCAGAAGTACCAATGGAAATAGGTGGGGCATTGTGGGTTGTGGTATCTTTAGCAACATAGGGAAGTCAAGAATATTTCTGCAAGATTCTTGCAAGAAAACCATTTGGAATGTTTACAAATTCAACAAATGTCAGTTTTTGTTCTCTTGAGAATTATGCTGTAAATGTGGAAATGCTCTACATTCAGAAAGGAGGGTAGAACCTGAAAAGAAGACACATCAACCAGACATGGCTATTGCTTCCTGTCTAAGCATACAGTCTAAGTTGTTTGTAGAAAACAAATATTTTGCCAAAATACTAGAACTTGCATTGTCACAGAAGTACTACTTCAGGAAAGCATGATGTTAGATGTGGCTATAAGGGGTTAGATCAGTGATCCACAACCAGTGGCTCATAAGTAACACACAGTATTGCTCACCAAATCTTGCATGTTGCTCCCAGTGGTCTCAAAGCAGGTGCTTATTTTTTTGGTTGCGTAAAAACCAGGTGTACTTCCAAACAGAGCCTCCTGTAGGCTGCCAGTCCACATAGGGGCTACCAAATTCAGCCATTCACAGCCCATAATTGGCACCCTATATGATGTTTTGGAATGCTTGTGTTGATTTCAAATGTATTTACATGTGGCTCATGGGTAAAAATGGTTGGGGATCCCCATAACCCAGTAAACTTGCTGCCAACATCTACCATTCAGTAGAAAACCTAAACTGACTAGTTCCCCCTTACTAGTTCCTTGCTCTTTATAGCCGGTAGTATGTTACTCTTTTAAAATACAGGTATGAGATCAGTTATCCGGAAACCCGTGTAGGGCCCTATAGGGTTAATAGGCGCTATAGAGAGTTAATCTTTTCATTCTTTCTTTGGATTATTGGGTAAGAGACCCTGTAGTAGAATAACCTTTAGCATTATTGGCTGAGAGGTGCAATGATACGCCCCTGCTACACTGCTATATAGTGTGTGTAGGGAGTGGCCACTTCCTCTTTGGCCTGTGGATGGTGATCCAGCTGGGTGTGCTCAGGGGAGCCTGGGCACAGCTAGGCCCAGAAAGGCCCATGTGCTTTGGAGAAGAAGTCGGGACCAGGAAACCCTGTGAATGAGGAATAGTTACACTAGGGCAGACTTGTCATAGTCTCTCTATGAGAGAAAGGCAGAGAGGTTAAGAGAGAAAGAGCAGCTGAAGCTCCAACGAGGATTTGCAGTAAGGAAGTAGCTTCCCAGAGGCTCTGTGTGTTGCCTCCAGTCAGGGATCTCAGTGAAGAGGGACTGTAGGGTAGAAGCTGCTTTCCTGATGACTTCCAGGAGGGAATGTGTGTGAATTCTGCAAATGCCTAATGGAGACCTTTCCTCTGTGAGAAATGCCTAATGCCTGCAGCTCTGTGTTAGTAAATGTTACTATTGCTTCAGCTCCTGCGTGAGTACTAAACCTGTGGTCACTTGCCTTGTGCATAGTAAATAAATTGTTTCCTGTTTTACTGCAAGAACCTCCTGGCGCCCATCTTTTGTATGTTTTGTGTGCACAGTAGCCTGAGGGTGGTAGTTGCACTACACCGTAGAGGGAACACTTCCACATGGCGAAGGCCCTGACCCTGTTGTGTAAGTCGCATGTAGCAATGCTCTACCCTGCTAGTGGGTATTTGACGAAATACCGCCAAATAGGTGGTACACCCGTTATCCAGAAAGCTCCGAATTACAGAAAGGTCATCTCCCATATACTTCATTTTAAGGAAATAATTCAAACCTTTGAAAATATTTTCCTTTTTCTCTGTAATAATAAAACAATACCTTGTATTTGGTCCAAACGAAGATATAATGAATACTTATTGTAGGCAAACCCAGTTTATGGATTTATTTAAGGTTTACATGATTTTCTTGTAGACTTAAGGTACAGTATGAAGATCCAAATTACGGAAATATCCGTTATCGGGTAAACCCCAGCTCCCGAGAATTCTGTATAACAGGTCCCATACCTGTATACCAATCACACTGTTTCCAATTCACTAGTCACTCCGGAAGCAAAAGGATTCATTTACATATATACTATTCTGCCTTGCCAGCAGTCAAAAGGTTAATTAGCATTTTCGTGGAAAAACTATTCCTTCCAGCACACAGAGAGTTCAGGTACAGTTACACATGCACGCAGGCTATGAATTGATTTACAGCATCAAGGACGAATAAGACAAGTGCATTTGTTCACAGATGATATTACAAAAGGACAGAAAAGTTCTAAATTCTAAATAAAATAAATAGGAATACAAACTCTATATACACCATTTATTTTGTGTTATAAAATACAGACACTTCTGCCATCTAACTTCTTACTGATTAGAAAAGAGTGGGTTGTTTAGGCAAACTCTGCAGCATAATTAATAATGGGAAGGTGATTTATCCATCTTCAAATTTGAGTATTTTTGAAATTCCAGCATGATTACTTTTTTTTTTAAATTTCAATACGTTTTTTCTGCCCGCTAAAAAATTAAAACTGGGACTCGGTTCTTTTCATTTGCTGAAAAAAAACCCTGATTGCAACGGTAATGAAACTGTTCCTTTCATTTAAAACAGCTTTAATTTTGAAAATATACCTCACATTGACTGATATGGAAGCTTGGCAGGTTTTAGCATATTTACTAAAAGAATTGGAAAAATTTACCTTTTGAATTGAATGATACAGTTATGTTTTAACACCTGTTAAAAAGGGAACTGTTGATATTATTCTAGCATGACCCAGATGATGCTCTACGCTCAGAGCTATGTAGAATTTCACTACATTTCTCTCTATCTTCATCTCAATGATAAAACGGAAACACTGGGCACAACATTCCATGTTCTTCTTCCCCAACAAGATCAAGGCTTTATAATTTGTGGTTTTAGTTCTGTCGGACAATTGGAGAGCAGTGACCCATACAACCAGTGCAAATGCTTTGACAAGTTGGAGCACAGCCTCAGCGGGAGACACAGATCCATGAAAAGCTAAAGTTGTGAAACTCTTTATAAGAAGTTCCATTCCTGCACAGAGTAATTACTTCTCTGACTGGGGCTCGGCTGAATGCAAACATGCTCTCCAAAGCAACAGTTATGCTAATCATGAGAACCCTTATGAACAAAGAATACATGTGCAATTAATCTGGGGTTTCATTTGTTAATATGCAGACTGCAAGTCACGGCTCCATATTTCCTTGGCAAAACTGGAATGTAACCAACCTCATAGAGTGATGGAGAAGCATTGCTCAATTGTCAAACAGGATTTTCTTCTTGTGACTGTAGAGTTGATTCTCTCAGCAAAATATGGATGAAATGATGTTTAATGAAATGCATGTCATTTAAGACTCGGGAAGGCACATCAAGGGCCAAATTTCGAAATTCATGCGAGTTTTTTAAAACTCCCAAAAAGTCAAAATTCGACCAATTGAAATTTATTAATAAAATCTAATTTTCTCCACCGGGACGAATTGAATCGACCCGAAAACTGTAATCGAATTTGATTAGAAAAAACTTGAATTAAAAAAACCTCAATTCTAGTTTTTTCTCAGAAAAAAACTTGAATGTCAGGAAGGCTGCAAACATCACCAAATTGATCCGTGGACCTCTACCATGGATCTGACTTTTACAGCAATTCGGCAGGTTTAAGGTGGCGAATAGTCAAAATCGAGTTCTTAAAGCCCCCGAGTATGTTAAATCTTGAAATTTGAATTTGAATTAAAACTTGAATCGAGTTTGGCTAATTCACAATTCGAATTTGAGAGTTTTGACCAAAAATTTTGTTTTGAAAATTTGAATTTTCACTTTGACCCTTAATGAATCTGCCCCTTAGACTCGTTTACTAATACTGGGTGAGTAGGAAATTCAGTGTTTCCAAGCAATAAATCCAAATGTTACAGTCATTTCCTGAATACACAGAATATGACCATTTTGAAAGGATAATTGCTGACCTTACTCACAACACTTTCCTCTGTAGGCCTTTTGTGGATACTACTTTCTCAGGAGAGAAATAAAACCTGCTTATAATAATAAAACCTAAATTATATTTCTCTGTGACTATTTTTATTTTTTTGATTGTATTTGGGTCCCTTTTTTGTTCAGGGATTTACAAAATGTGTAAGTGCCTAGAGCCACCCAGTTTATAAATCAGACATACTGTATGTGTCAGCTGACATTCATTGCTGCTTGCCTATGGAATAACTGATTAACCCTATAAGTTCCAGATAGCCTGCAGCGGATACAGACAATGGGATAACTGTTGGTACTCAGCAAGGTTAAGTCAATTAGCATTAGGATGCATAGCCTGGCATTGACAAACGAGTCCTTGTGTACCTGAAATAGTGTCCAGCTCAAAACAGTGATTAGCAGGTGGCAAGTGGTATGAGCTACACAGGACGTAATGGATGCTCTGTGATGTAGGGAACTACAGCTAGAAGGCTGTCAGGCTAAATCACTAGGCACAAGCACTGAGCTGTAGCCCAATCATATGCACTTGCACCTTCCGATTTGACCATGCAAGCTTGCAGTTTGGAAATTCAGGGGCACGGTGCAGAGCTGCTGCCATGTGAAAGCCCTGTAAATAATACCTGCCATAAACAAGCTCTAAGTACCAGGATCTCAGCTGATTTTACTGTCATGGTACGTCTGGCTTGCTCTATATAACATAAGCTAGAGCCATATCAAGTGATGCCCATGCCACCATTCTACCCCTCCTATATACAGCTCTGCCAAGTGCAGGCAGCATAGCATAAGGCTGAGAGTGGTTGCAGTGGTGCCAGGGGGACAGATGGCTTGAAGCTGGGGCAGGGGGCTCTTGAGGCGGCAGTCCCAGTGGGCCCCAGACCCCCCAGACAGATGTTGAGCCATATCTAATTAATTTCTACAGATTACTGCACTGATGCAAAGTAGTACCATGTTAGTACACGTGCAGTGTCTATTCCTCAACTTGAAGAATCTGCTTGATTTTTTTTTTACATTTGTATTATTACTGCTCTGTGGCTATTTTGTTTTTTAGACACCTGTTGTCATTAAAAGTCAGTGAACAGAGTTCAAGTCAAGTTGAATTTTTTTTTACTACCGTTTAACTAATGTTGCCCACCAATTCTTCCCGCAGACCTATAAAATTCTCCGATCACAAAAGCCTCCCTGTGGAGTGAACAAAATGACCGTGAGATTCATTACAAAGTCAGGCACAGTTCTCAAAACCTTAAGAAGTTTGAAGACTGCAGAATCAGAATCAGACCACGGTTGAGTTAATCAGAACCAGGCCCTTGTCCCTTTTCTCTGTTAAAATTAGGCATGGTTAAGGCTCAGCTCATTTTCCCATGAATGTAAAAGAACATAAATTACACTTGTAGTAAATGGAAACTTGATTAAAATATCAAACATCTGTAAACACTAATGCCAGTAAGGTCATGTAGGAGTCAATGGCAGAGGTCCCTTGAACTATTTGAGGTTGTTAACAACCAGTTTGATGTTCAAGTTTTTTTCAGAGGATTTTGCCCAAAAACTGTAATGATTCAAGTTTTTTTTTTTTGAGTTTCGGAACTTGAACTTGCAGAATCAAGGCTACACTACTCGCACTGGGAGGGAGCTCCCTTTTCAAGCAGCCATGTTGTGTCACTCACATGCGCATAACGTGCATGTGACATACATGCATAATGAGCAAATTGTGACACATGTTCATTATGCACATGCGAGTGACCAGACATGGCTGCTCACACCGAGAGCTCCCTCCAGGTGCGGGTAGCGTATTGCTGGCTGGGTTAACATTTTTACCCAACAGGTGCCCTTCAATGCATGAAGATCCAAATTATGGAAGGAACTGTTATCTATAAAACCCCAGGTCCTGATCATTCTGGATAATAGGTCCCAGACCTGTATCTCAAAGGGGACATACAGTGAAAATGAAAATTTAATAGACGTGTCAACTCATGTATATAAGGACTACCTGTATTTAAAAATGGTCGAATCCCTCATTTTACATGTTTCAAGGGAACGAAAAAAAAGGCGAAAAATGTAAAATCACACATTATGCATTACATATTGGTGGGACCACAGAAAATCAGGCCTAGGGGTGTCAACAATAGAAATCCGGCCCTGCAGAAAATGCAGGAAAACTTAAAATCAGGTTGTGTAAAATTCACTGTATAATCAATACAAATTTTTGTACCACATCAAAAATAATCAAGTTGCTCTTCACTATCCCCTCCGAGTAATCTGTTCTTTTCTTGCAGCCCTTGGAGTCCGGTTTTGATACAAGAAATAAATCAACCTAAATAAATATCTGAAGGAAAGCTGACATAAACCAAGGAGAAAAGTGTCAGGTAAGCCCACCAAAATGAACAACACAATATAGAGACCATTTGCAATGTGATGGTACAAAAAGTTCAGAAATGTCATTCACAAGGGATTTCTGACAGCCTCTGCCCTCCAGTGGAGAACAGTGATAGTTGAAACATCCCTCTGTGCCTGTTGCTGCTGCTAATTTATTATATTACCTTTTTAAAAGCACATAGAATGGTGACTCCCCCAACCAAAAATACTGAGATGAGCATCTTATGAGCATTGGTACAAATGTCACTGTGTTCTGATTAGCACTACATCTCATAAAGATATCTTAAGAGCCTGTACAAGTATGGGATCGGTTATCCAGAATGCTTGGGAACCGGGATTTTCCAGATAAGGGATCTTTCCATAATTTGGATCTTCTTAACATAAGTTTGAACAAGCACAAGTTACTATTTCATTATTACAGAAAAAAAGGAAATTTGTTTTAAAATTTTGAATACAATTGAGTCTATAGGAGATGACCTTCCCATTATTTGGAGTTTTCTGGATATCCAGATATGGATCTTATACCGGTAATATATGAAGGGGTTAATGTCTGTATGTTTTTGTGAAGTTTTAAAAGTGTATTATATTTTTAAATACCAAGTATCTGATACATTTAGATGGAAGTTCCTTAGATTCTATACCTGAAGTATTCCACTGCTGGACACTTGTGTCTGTAACATCCCTGGACCACTTCAGAAAATCATACTTCTAAACAGCTAGTCTTCCCCCTCTACTACAAACAAATACAACACACATACAAAAAAGTATTTTTTCAGTGATTATCCACTGAGCCAAAACACAAAAAAAGTAAACCTTTTAATATTTAAAAAAAAATAAAAATAAAACAAAAGCTAGCAGGCACCAAATAATGATATATTAAAATACAATTCAATAAGAAGCAGTGTTTGAAACTGGAAAAAAAAATCCTGTCTGCTGTCTTTATAAGTATTAGCATGAGAGAAAGAGACAAGGATTACAAGTCTGCAATATGATATTGAAACTCATGCAAAGAAAACAACTCTGTGTGAAACATAGATACCTCTGGTCCGTGTCCTTAGCAGCGTTCATTCAGGATTTAAGTTCCTTTCAAAGCCCTGCCACTGATTTTCTAAGCTGGTCTGATCATCATAGTAGGATAAAGAATTAAGCAAAGCCTTTTTTGTTAGGCAGCATGAAATACACATCCCTTGTTCTTATATACATCTTACAGAGTTATTTCTGCAGTATTATTAAATCCAACTCTCTGTGTTGGAATATCAACTGTGATTTACAAAGAGGATATACAGAAGTATACGAATATGAGTTATCTACAGAAATTGCTACATATAAGAATTGGTCTAACACCTTTACAAAAGAGCCATTTTGCACCCTCTTTCACTAAAGAAAAATCTGGAGCCACAAAACATAACACACATAACACAATACAAACAGAAGTGCAGTGTGTATGTGTAGGCCTACTTTGAAATAAATTAAACACTAAATAGTCCTATTAAATGTTAGGGTTCTCATCTGTTTAATGTGACTTCTGTTTCTGAAAGTCCATGCTGATCTTCCTTCTCTTGTCTTGAGTGTGTGACAACGGTAAGGACCAGGATGAATCATTTTGCAGCGACTCGTCTTGCATTCACTCCTGGGATATCTATACAGCACCTGCTGGTGGCTTCCTGAGTATGCGAGCATGCTAACCATTAGCTTACCGCGGTCGCATACTCAAGAACATGAAAGCAGCAAGACCGAGCCACAGCGAGCAAGATGAAGAGCTGCATGAGGCTCCGGAGCCGCTGGTTGCCTACCCCTGGTCTAACACTTGGGCAAACTCTGTAAACATGTTCTGTACATTCCATCTTCGGGTCTTGATTCACTTCTTAGAAAGTCATTGGGGCAAACATAAAAAAAGAAATGTAAACGTGTAAAGAAGTGGTCTGTCAAGGTATAGTAGCAATGCCCATTTACTTTAGTTTTTTTTTGTAATAAAAATATGTCCCTGCTGTAAGTAGAGGGTTTTCCTCATGTTCGTCATCCCTTTCCACAATAACAAGAGGTTTAACCCCAATCTCAACACCAATAAAAGTGGTAAAAACAAAGAAGAAATAAACGTAACAGAATTGACACCTTCAATCATGGGTTAACCCCTATCCCTTATTAGCTAGATGTGCTATAAACAATACCTGGTGCTTTCTTTCATTATAGACCTATGTTGGATGAATGCAAGTACGCATTAAGTACACCTTTCCTTTTTGAATAATTGTATATTCTTTAGGTCTTTACTATTTGCCTTGAACAGACTGTGAGAGATGATGCTCAATGGGTATTCATGACTGTCCCCTTATTTCTCAGGTTTCGCTAACATGTGGTCATGTAACATGTATGCACTTTCTCAGCAATCTTGACTATTTTTACCAAATATGGTAATTTATACAGTAAGTTAAAATATTGTTTATTTCAAACACTGCACACTGTATTACAGACAGGGTGATCTGGGTGATCTGATCCACCTGTATGAGGAGCCCTCTTTACGGTGTTGAGTTTGAGTACTGAAACTTTGATTCAACTTAAAGTACCAATTGAAAATTGTACAGGTATGGGATCTGTTATCCAGAATGCTTGGGACCTGGGATTTTCCTGATAATGGATCCTTCTGTAATTAGGATTTTCATTCTCTAAGGGGCAGATTTATCAAGGGTTTAATTAAAAATTCTAAATTCAAATTTTTGTAATATTGTATGGTCAAAACTGTCAAATTTGACTAGGGAGTTATTACATTTTGAGTTTTTCCAAAAAAATGTTATCATACAAGATTTATCATACTCTGGACCTTTAGAAATTCAAATTCGACTATTCACCACCTAGAACCTGCCAAATTGCTGTTTGAGTCAATGAGAGTATAAAGGTTATCAAAAAAAGTATCTCCAAATTTGCACTCGGTATTTAGTCTATAATAATTTATTAATTAATTAATTTGTTCTCAAGGCTCCTGCTTCAGAATTCAAACCTCATACAGATTTACAAATTGATAATCTTTAATTCACACATACAAAAACACCTTTGGCAGTAAAATTTAAAATTTGATCAGTAATAACAAAGTATTAATCAAGTATCATCAATTAGAATTCATGGATAGTAAATCAGTAGTATAAGCATGTTATTGACTTGATTGAGATAATTAATGAGTATCCCAAAAAAAACAAAAAAACAAACAAAAAAAAAAACGAAAAAAAGTCCAGCAAAGAGTTCAAATGTCCTGTTAAAAGAATTTTCAAGGAGAATGTTAAGTTATTAGTATCATTACTTTTCCAGTATGTGGCTACAAAGTGTCAGGTACCTCCCCTGACTGCAAAAGATTTTTTTGAAACCAAGTCCACTTGCAACAAAGTATAGCGACTTGCAACAGAGTGTAGCAGTAACTGCTGTTTGTTGAAACAGTGTCCGATATTATTTCTTTAAAGTTCCCAATGGAACGAAAGGTGCAATGCCTGTAACCCTTTCGGGTAACCAGACACTAATGCTATTGCGGGTATACGTTACCGCGTTTTATTGCAGTGAAGATCACTCGGTAAATGGCACCACCAGCCGCGCCGTTTAAATGCTGCTATAGGCCACCTCAGGACAAAAGCAACACGCGCCGCATCTCACTTCCAATTCCTCCCGCAGGGTGTCCGCATGCCCACCGACAGAGCTCCTCCAAGCTACAATCGCTAGGGTTCGCGGTCGCTCCAAGCAGTCTCTCCTCAATTGCCGATTGGAGTCATCTGTGAGTACTTTAAAGGCGCTGATTATGGGAATGGTTCCCATAATCAGCGCCTTTAAAGTACTAAAGGCGTGTTGCTTTTGTCCTGAGGTGGCCTATAGCAGCATTTAAACGCAATAAAACGCGGTAACGTATACCCGCAATAGCATTGGTGTCTGGTTACCCGAAAGGGTTACAGGCATTGCACCTTTCGTTCCATTGGGAACTTTAAAGAAATAATATCGGACACTGTTTCAACAAACAGCAGTTACTGCTACACTCTGTTGCAAGTCGCTATACTTTGTTGCAAGTGGACTAGGGATGTAGCGAACTGTTCTGCGGCGAACTTGTTCGCGCGAACATCGGCTGTTCGCGTCCGCTGCAAGTTCGCGAACGTCGCGCGACGTTCGCCAATAGGCGTTCGCGTCAAAATCGTTCGACCATTCGACCATTCGATCGCTAAAATCGAACGATTTTCGTTAGATTCGAACGAAAATCGTTCGATCGAACGATTAAAAATCCTACGATCGTTCGAATCGAACGATTTTCGGATGTTCGAAGTTCACGAACAGTTCGCGAACTGTTCGCATTTTTTGCCGGTGTTCGCGAACGGCGTTCGCGAACACATACTCGGCGGTTCGCTACATCCCTAAAGTGGACTTGGTTTCAAAAAAATCTTTTGCAGTCAGGGGAGGTACCTGACACTTTGTAGCCACATACTGGAAAAGTAATGATACTAATAACTTAACATTCTCCTTGAAAATTCTTTTAACAGGACATTTGAACTCTTTGCTGGACTTTTTTTTTTTTTTTTTTTTTTTGGGATACTCATTAATTATCTCAATCAAGTCAATAACATGCTTATACTACTGATTTACTATCCATGAATTCTAATTGATGATACTTGATTAATACTTTGTTATTACTGATCAAATTTTAAATTTTACTGCCAAAGGTGTTTTTGTATGTGTGAATTAAAGATTATCAATTTGTAAATCTGTATGAGATTTGAATTCTGAAGCAGGAGCCTTGAGAACAAATTAATTAATTAATAAATTATTATAGACTAAATACCGAGTGCAAATTTGGAGATACTTTTTTTGATAACCTTTATAGTTTCGTATATTCTTTATCTCCTGCACCACCTTAATTTTTGAGGTTGAGTAAGTCGAAACAATGAATTAGAGAGTGCAGTACCATACATTATATTTGTTATGAGTCAATGAGAGTCCAGGTGGCAAATTTACTAAAGGGCGAATTGACTAACGCAGACGATTTACTAATGGTCGGTGGCGTAACTTCGCTAACGAAGGAGATAGACTCTATCGGTACTTCGCTCCCTAATGCCTGGCGAATGGACGTAACTACACAAATTCACTAAGATGCAGATTTTACTGAACGTTACCTCTTGCGCCAGACTTGCCTTCGCCACCTCAGACCAGGCGAAGTGTAATAGAGTAGATAGGAGTTCCTAAAAAAGTTGTTGAAAATGCTGTTGAAATAATTGAAAGGAGGTTAGTGAATTTGCCCCCAGGGATCAATTTTAAGTTGTTTGCAGCTTTCCTGACTTTCCGGAGAAAAAACTTGAATCGAGTTTTATAAATTTGAATCTAATTTGATTTGAATTCAATTCGAGTTTTCAATTTTTAAAAATCTTAATAAATTTAGATTGGTCGAATTTCAAATTTATGGGAGTTTAGGCGAGTTTTTAAAAACTCACATGAATTTGAAAATTCAACCTTTGATAAATGTGCCTCTAAGTGTGCTAGAAAATCATTTTAATTTTAAATTAACCCAATAGGATTGTTTTGCCTCCAATGTGGATTAATTATATTTCAGTTGGAACCAAGTACAATGTACTGTTGTATTATTATGGAGAAAAAGGAAATCTTTTTTAAACATTATTTGGATAAAATGCAGTCTATGGGAGATGGCCTTCCCATAATTAATAGCTTTCTGCATAATGAGTTTCCGGATAATGGAACCCATACCAGTATATTTTAGTTCTAAATCAGGTCAACATTGAGTGTGACTAATTTGACTTGCAACTTGTGGTCAGAGAATTTATTTGCCTGGATTAGAAGTAGAATATAATTTTTTTATGCTTTTTCTTCAACTGTTCCTAGAAAGCAGCATTAACAGAGAACGGAGTTTGGGACAACATATAGTGGCAGGAGGTTCTCATTCATCTAAATTACAGAAATCACTTCACTGGCTGAAATATACCATAGAGAAATGTGTGTGCTGTTGACCTTTGTAGGGTCTTCTGGTGCTTATAGCGTTTTCTGATTTATTATAGAAAAAGAGATGCCCCAACCCACAGGAACCAGGGCTCTATTAAGTCTTAATCTGTCCCTGTGTACTTTTATATATATGTAAGTGTGTGCTTGTGTTTGTACAAGTTTAAATGGTTATATCCCTTACGATGTACAAAGGTTTATCTGATAAGTTTATCTGCTTTAAAGCACATTGTTATTTCAAACACAAGACCTGAAAGGATGATGAGCCGCTTTGTTCTCATGCTCAGACAACCGCAGGAGAAAACCCATTTACACAAGCTCAAAGAATGCTGATATTTCTCTACAACTAAATTTCATAGAATGAGCATGGCAATTGCCAACCAGAGTTTAAGAAATAGATTCTTATTTTATGGGCAGAGATTGCGTTTCTGAACTGCGATTACTTCCACTGGGTCAATTATTTTCAATTTGCAAGGTTTAAAGTAAATTTAAGATTAAACTAAAAAAATGATTAGACCATATTGGAAATCATTGTACCTGTACACTGTTTTTATAATGAGTCTTTTTTGTAATTTCCCTTACAAGTTTAATTTCACAATGCCATTTAGTATCAGACATGAGTAATACATGTAATAATTACATGGCATTTGCATTACCTTCCATGAGCTAAACATGTCCTTTTGTGATGCAGACATTACAGTTTTCTGCATGCACCATAACATTGAAAATGTAATAAAATTTTGGGGGTTTGTCCAACACACACTGATTATTACTATCAATCAGATGGTTCTAAATAATATACGAAGCACACTGAGAAATAATTTAAGCCCACAGTCACACTGATTTATTTTTCTTAAAAAACTCACATTTGCAAATATTTGTCACCATAAAATGCTATAATAAAATAATCGGATTAAAAAAATAGGAAACTGCATCTATGTTTAGTAATTAACAATCTTTCTACTCTTGGTCCACTTAGCTATGCCCCTGTGCCATTCAGTATTCACCAGACCCCATCCCTATGACATCATTGCCCCTCCTATTCGCTTACTAGCTGCTATAATATGTTGGGAGAGGTGGCAACTGTATGAACTGTGCAGGCTATGAATCCAGCTAATAGGAGGATCACCCTGCCCATAGCCAAGTGTGACAAACAGTTCAGCATCAACCCTTGCCTAGAAGTGAGCTGCGGTCAATTTTCTTTTCAGTATCAATTTGAATTTTACAAGGTAATTAGGGAAATTTAAACTCTAATGTTTAAGAACACAGTCGGGCCTCAATGTTGTATCATTTGAATAAATGAAGACCTAGCTTGCGTGTATATGTTTCCCAATAATCTCACCTGCAGCAATTATTTTTATACTCTTTTATCCAGCTTCTTAGATGTTATTTAGTGTCTACGATAACTCAGATTTAAAAGCCTGTAACTCACTCCTCTAGTGTATAGGCACCAAGCATGCAATAAAAAGGTTAGCAATTGTAATGTGTAGGCGGTTTATGACACAGACAGAAAATCATAAATTTGATCTCTGGATGCTGGATATTAGGTTTTAAGTTTGCAGTTATTTATATCCCCTCTGGATGAAGATGCTCATGTAATGGGAATCTTTGTTTTTGTTTTTGACAACAAGAACCAATATGCCTTTAAAACATAAAAAAACAACTTACCAAGTAATATATGCGCTCAGCAAAGCTTGAAAATATTTTTCTTTTTAATATTAGATGTAAGACACCCTGTGGGATCTCTTAATGGCCTTTGGATCTCAGCTCAGCAAGATTTAAGGTTCATACAGAGTTTTTTTTTTTTTTGCAGAAATGTCAGCTTTGTCTGGGCTATTACAGAAACAGTATGAAGCTATAAGAATACAGTTTGATTTTCCCATCACAGGGAGGCCTGTGTCTTTATATCAAAAAGCATCCATCAGCACTCCAATCATTTTCAGCTACAACCTGTCACTGAAGTCAAAGAGCTAAATAGGCCCCATGGCTAAGCCATACCCAGTCAGAACAAAACTCTCTTGCATTCAGAGACATGATCCTTGAGAAGCTAATAAAAGTGGTATTAACATCTGAGAAATTCTGAATCCAATAAGACACTATTGTTCTGCATATCTCCAACAGTTTCCTAAAGCAACAGAAACATTTCTTTTTTTAATAGCATATCAAATTTCCAACTGAAAGGACTTGCTGGAAAGAGGTGGTTCACCTTTGAGTTAACTTTTAGTATGTTATAGAACGGCTAATTCTAAGTTTTCAGTTGGCTGTCAAATTTTCTTTTTTATATTTTTAAAATAATTTGCCTTTACTATTTCCAGCTGTCAAATGGGGGTCATTGACCCCATCTAAAATACAAATTCTCTGTAAGGATACACTTATTGTTGTACTGTGTATTACTTATCTTTATAAACAGGCCCTGTCCTATTAACTTTCCAATCTGGTATTTAAATCATTGCATGGTTGCTAAAGACTCTAACAAACAGATTGCGGAAATTGCAATCTGGAGAGTTGCTGAATAAGAAGCTAAATAACTCAAAACACAAATATTAAAAGACAATGCAAAATTTCTCTTAATATAATTTTCTACATATTAAAATTGAATCTAAAGGTGAATAACTCCTTTAATATTGACCATTTGATGAGCAAAAAGTATCCATTCATATATGTATATGTGCATTCACCTAGCTTGAAGAACATATCATTGTAGTCTTTTGCAGGGTTTTTCAGATGGCCAAGCCAAAAGACCTTCTGTAGTACTTTGGTAAGGTCCACTTCCAGCAACCATTGTAGTATCTTCATGTTCAGGGGGATAAGCTGCATACTAAGAACTGCAATCTCACGGGGTGCAGGCAAGCAGATGGCAACCGGGAAACAAATTCATTCGAGGTGGAACCCAAAGTAGGTTAAAACTTCGTCTTTATTAATCCAAATAAAACAATTTGTACACGAGGGCAGGGAGAGTAGCTTGACGCGTTTCGTGACCAATACGTCACTTCATCAGAAGCTCTGATGAAGTGACGTATTGGTCACGAAACGCGTCAAGCTACTCTCCCTGCCCTCGTGTACAAATTGTTTTATTTGGATTAATAAAGACGAAGTTTTATCCTACTTTGGGTTCCACCTCGAATGAATTTGTTTCCCGGTTGCCATCTGCTTGCCTGCACCCCGTGAGATTGTTCATTGCCGTTTCAGACCGGCTCTTTTCTTCGACAACCGGAAGTCATGTCTGCCTACCCTTAATGGCGTTCTGCCTGTTTGCCTCGCATACTAAGAACTGCACTATGTTCACTGATCATATGTTGACTTTCACACCCTAGGGGCATGATCATATCAATGAAACCAATGAAGTCTGGGACTCAAAACTTTGTATGTCACTGTGAAATTCACAAATGGGTTGAGAATAAAGATACATAAAATGTAATATAGATAGATAGCTCTTCATCAATAAAGATACAGAAATAATACATTTCAATTACTACTATTCTATTCATTTAAGCAAACCTGAGACATTTCAGGGAACTTTGTTTAAAATGAGCAAAAATACATTTAAAAAGTGGAAACAAGTTTGTAAAAAGACTTACATAATAAAGTATCTGGCTATTATTCTTAAGTTTGTACTTTTAGGTTAAATTAGCTTATTTCAGCATTTCTATGGAATTAAAAAAGACAAAGACAAATGGGTTGTCAGGTACGGTAAAACGTTTGCAGTGTTATAGAAGATGTACTTATTTTGATTTATATACAGAATAAGAAGTTGTCTTCATATAATGAATTTATCAAGGGTTCAGTGTTGATATCCAAATGTATTCATGGCAGAACAATGCAATAAAAGAAAAACGGAGGCCAAGACAATGCACGCTGATATATGAAAAGGAAAAAAAAATTGTGAAAATAATTTACTGCAAAGATTTAAAACCATTAACTTTTCAGACACTTGATAAGTATTATTAGAATTCAGTGACAGATAGAGGGTTATAAACACATCTTATAAATATAACTTGACAAATAAGATGCTTAATCAGGGAAGAGGAGTTTCATCTATAAAGCTTGGCGAGGCACCTGTCCTCCACTCCACTCCTCCACTGTCCTCCACTCCATGGCATGTTTGCTATCTTAAAAGCTGATCATCTAGTTCAGCTCGGCAAGCAAGAGTGAGGAGCAGTATGCATTTTTGGAAGAGATGTCCACTTCATGGGGTGGATGTCCACATCATGGGGTGGATGAGATGGAGGCTACTGGAACCTAATACAATTATTGCCTGCATAACCCAATCACTGATGTGTCCTCAAATCTCTTAAACTTGAAACAAATGATCATTTGTAATTCCAGAGGGTTATACTGAAACACTTTCTGCTATAGTTTTCATTAAAATATAGAGATACATTTGATATTTTTTATAATCTCATCATTATACCTGACTTAAACATGTCAATGCTAACAACTTACAGGGGAATGTAATAAAAGTCGCAAAGAGCAAAACAATTTGCACCAATAAGACTAAAATATCCACATCTCACAATGTAATATTGTTCCTTAAACTGTTATTGCATTGCGAATTTTAATTGCGCATTGCGAATTTTAATTGCGCATTGCGAATTTTAATTGCGCACTCATAAGAAGTGCTTGAAGGTGTCGTAATCTTTTGGAGCAAACATAACGACTTTTTCAGTAAGAAGTTTTATTACATTGACTGCGCATTGGCGCAAACTATAAAATTTGCAAACGGTCTTTCACTGTCGGAAGTGGTCGCTAAACAGTTTCCGGGCTCGCAAAAGCTATATTAAATTCGCACAAAGTAAAATTTGTTCGCACAAAGGCATAACTGTTCGCATTGCGAATATTTTTTCCGTTTGCGATTTTTATTACATTCCCCCCGTAAATGTTGCTATTTATTGGATTTAGACAAACACTGCTCATCATTCCTCAAAGCTGACGGATAACCCACTTTGCTTTATTCTTTCCCTCTGATTGACTTAAGGTACTACTACTTCTACCACATCAACCAGAAGTCTTTTCCAAGTGTCTATCATATTACAGTACAATAATTCCTTCTAATGTTAAGTCTCTTGACCTTCCCCCTCCTGATTTCAGAGAATTGCCCTTATTTTTCAAGAAGAATGCAAAATAAAACCTTTCTGAACTGTAACAATCTTATTTGGTGTTTAAAATTAAATTATGTAAGATTAATGCAGCTCATTTCTCCATTGGGATTTAAAGTACTTTTTAAACCAGTCAAGGTGGTGAACACTGAAACACAAGGTCTTTTCCAGCACTGCAAGATGTTAAAACTGAGATTCAGATCATGTCCAGTCTGTTCTCTAATGTCATACATTTCTTTAAAGCGTCAACCATGCTTAAGTTTCAGAACTGCTTATCTGGCTCTTTGTGAGGTTGTCTGTATTTAAACTGCATTCTAAACTCCTCTTGAGTGCACAGAACTCTTTTGTTGTGAATTGGAGTCCATGCATAACTTTTGCTAGATGTTGGTGACTTAAAATGGGTGTCTTTTATAAAGGAGATACAAAGGCTGATGTTGTAAATTGCTAGGGGGAATGATAACCAGATGCTTCGTTATCACTCCCCCAGATAGGGATAAAATACAGTGTAGTGCAAGCTCTAATTGCCACCACCAGGTGACCAGTTCATACTACCTACTGATTGGTCGCTATAGATTATTGCACCTGGGCAATATTGTTAGGGGATGCAAAATTCCATCAGGGGCAGTGAACAAAATTGATGCAATCTAAAACCTACCGAGGTGCCATAGATGTCAAAGGGAAATGTATCTTTAGCATTCAAGCAAGTTAATATTCATGTTTTTCTTGATTTTAGAGTAGTCCCAATTTTCAGCTTGTTTGAAAATTAATAAAAATTTGCACTGCTACTTTAAGTATTCTAAATTAACCCATTCAAAATATTTTAGGAAAATTGTTAAAAAAACACAATTTCAGAAAATATTAGGATTGCATTTAGCTGCAACCATAAAACACTTGCACAGAAAACACCCACTGAGAAAATTCTGTGTGCACCACTAGCCACAATGTTTGGCTTTGATACATAAGTTTTAAACCTTTAGCATAGGGAGACAAGATCAGGCCCAGACAAATATTACCAGCACTATGGGACTGAAAAACGCGAATGTGCAAAAAATTGGGAGAAGCAGAAAAGGGTGAGCGAGCGGAAGTAGGAGTAGGAGGAGGCAAAGACAGAGGAGAGGCAGGGGTGGTTGCAAGTGGCTTGGTGTGCTCAGTTTAGGAATCCCTGCCTGCAGAAGATATCTGTAAAACAACAAATTTAGTCTGGCACAAACATCATACAAAACACAACGATATTCATGAAATAGTCATAAGAAAACATTTCAAATGATAACAATTTGAAGGGCCAAATAAATGTGTTAGGATTTTGTTGTAACATCCCAAAATACCCTAAACCTCAATGCTCTGGGCCACCCTAGTTTGACCAGCCCCATCATTTGGGAGCCACTGATTTAGGAGTTGGTGTACTATAATATACAGTAGTTGTAGCTCTTGCTTGCATATCAATGTGAAAGAAACTAAAGTAATTCACTAACTTAAAAGAAAAATATACATTTGAATTGTGACCATCAGTATAGAATATAAAGTGGAAACCGACATTTCATGTTTTATTCTTAACATATATATGTCACTTGTCAAAGAAGCCTCATTGGCTGTTTAAGCACTAAAGTGAATAACAGATAAATTAAATGCAGTATATCATTATGTCAATCCTGTATTACTGTGTAAAGAAATTATGCCATCTCTGTCTGGTTACATGGCTTGTTTGTGTTTAACATGAATTACTCACTTAGCATAATTAACATAACAGCCAAATAAAGCCCACTTATAATTACATGCACTGTCTCAGTGGGGCTGTCTGTAACTACACACACTCTGAAATGGAGTCTGAAGCAAGGAGGTCTAATCGGATTCCCCTGTCAGCTGTTTGAAAGTCTAATTTGTCTTAGATATTATCATGTAGCATTTTGTGCAAGACAATACCTCCAAAAGGAATATTATGTCTAGAGACAAGTTGCCATCTGCCTATTGTTTTAAAGATTTAAATGTTCCTTAAATGTATCCGTCTATAGATACAATACTGGTGGCACTGGCAAGTCTCATAATAAAACTATGATGTCTGTACATTTCTGTACAGATTTGGGACCTGTTATTCAGAAAGCTCAGTACCTGGGGTTTGATAATGGATCGTTGTGTAATCTACTAGAAAATCATGTGAATATTAAATAAACCCAATAGGTTGATTTTGCTTCCAATAAGGATTACTTGTATTTTAGTTTGGACCAAATACAAGTTACTGTTTCATTATTACAGAGAAAAGGGGAATCATAAAAATTAGGATTATTTGAATAAAATGTTTATGGGAGACAACCTTTCCATAATTCGTAGCTTTCTGGATAACAGGTTTCCGGATACCGTACCAGTACTAAACTTGGTTTGTCAGTGCTATGGAGTATAAAACTCATTAGAAGCAAATAAATCTGCCAGCTCAGAACTGAGCATGCATCACATAAGGGGTTCAGGCCTGGGCAGTAAATTAATTTATAGTTTTATTGGAACATCCAAAAGGAACAAAGTGGAACTGGAGAAGTGGGGATTTGTTTGACGTGCGAAACCTCAGCTCATATGGTGTGATTACAATGTTGTATTCAACTTACAACTCATTGCATCTTATAACTGTCACCCAAGCTGGAAATAATAAGTAGCACTGCATAAGAATAAAGCTAATAAGATGCTATGAGCTCTTAATCTATGAAATAGAAGGGATCAATGAGGAGTACCAAAAGCATGAGATGACACTTCTTTCCAAAACAGAACAGAAGTATCAGGAATAATTTGATTTCTCATGCATTTACCGTTGTGTGTATCTCCATGTAACTACTGTGATTCAAAAGAATGACATTTTTGTGCATGTAAAGATTTATTTTCCAATTTTAGAATTAAGACTTCGGCTCATTTATAAACACTGGCAAATTTTCACCTGGGCAGTAACCCATAGCAACGAATCAGTATTCACCCTACAGCTGACTGAAAAAAGCTAATCACTGATTAGTTGCTATAGGTTACTGCCCAGGTGCAAATTTGCCCAGTGTATATAAATGAGCCCCAATGAGTTTAGACCCCTCCCTCCCACTCTCCAGAAGTAAAGCTTGAACAGCCAAAAGGCCAGCCACTCGGGCTATAAATGCTTATTGTTTGTAGTTTGTGATGGGCAAATTTATTCGCCAGGCACAAATTTGCAGTGAATTCCCGCGATTCGCCACTGGCGAATAAATTCGTGAAACTGCTGCAAAAATTTGTCATCGTCCGTTTTCAAATTTTTCACCATTTCGCGAATTTCGGGGGAAATTTGAAAATTTTTCAGCGAAACGAAACAGGCCAAAATCGCCCATCACTATTTGTAGTCTGATTACAATTCACAGAGAAGCTTACAGATACTGAATATTTTTGAGGAAAACACAGAAAGAAGGATAATTGGTCGCTCATAACTGACACCAATTATCATATCTTGACACTAATTTTTCAGACATGTGCTAAACTGCACTTTCCAATAAAATCCAATTGGCATTTAGGATTCTGCTACAGGTTGTACAATGGAAGGTAAAGATCTGAGTAGTTGCTAATAGCAATTTATATTCCTAAATCAGCCCTCTTATATGCAATCTCAGTGGTGAGTTTTCTTTTGAGTAAAAGGTAGTAATTTTTCTTATCTGCCTTAAAAAAATGATCTATCATAGAACAATGTGGTCTCAACACTATACAAACATAATCTCTTTAATTGTACAACCTCATCAGCTTTTCAGTTTATAAACCCCTGCTAAGGAGAAATAAATGATTTGAGAACATACTATCAACAATTTGATTCAACTTCAGTTTCCAGGTAAAGTGTTTTATAGGAGGAGTAAAACCGATTATAGACATTGTTTTGTGAGAGAGAATAACACTGCCTTACTGTTATTGCTTAAAATGTGTTAGGCTTATGAAGTAATGGAAAATATTTGGCCAATACCAGCTCCCTATTGCAAATAATCACTAATTCATTTTGACTGATTTAGAAGAGATGGGTCATTACTCAAGCATCTAATAAGTTGCTATGGGAACAGGACTTTTCTTTGCCAGTGTTAATATCTAAGACAACTTTGTACTGACCAAATATGCAGAAATGGGATAGATTTGTCCAGAGTTAGAAAAAGAATACCATGTAACTAGTGATGGCCGAATAAATTCGGCAGGCATTGTCTCGCGTCAAAATTATTCGGACGCCCATTGACTTTAATGTATTTGTACATAATAGTCGCGTGTATAAAAATTGTCACTCGTGTCAAAAATTGAGGTGTGTCAAAATTATTTTGATGCCCATTGAATTCAATGCATTTCGCCCATCATTACATGTAACTTCAAATGTGTCATGTTTTTTATCTCTGCACTTCTCACAAACAAGCTGCGAATAATCAAGGATTGCTTTGTTTTTATCAATAGGGTAGCTTTTTCCAGTAACTATCATTTCTTTAAAGTTCTTACAGTATTCAAATCACAATTTTAGCGAATTGGAGACAAACACAAAAAAATCTAGCAAAAATCCAAATTGTAAGGTTTTTTTCAGATTTTTTTCCCGAATCGATCGATTTTTTTAAACTTTTTCCAGAAAAGTTTGCATTTTTTTTCCAAAAAGCCTGATATAGTCATATTTTTGGCTAATTCCAGCGCAGACCTCAGAAACTGCCAAATAGGATAGGGACCTCTCCCATCGACTTATATTCAACCTCAGCAGGTCTGAGATGCCAAATTTTCTGATCCAGAATTTTTCCATCCTCGGGTTTAATAAATCTTGAAAAAATTCTAGTTTTTTACTAAAAATTTGTATTTCATAGTTAAAAAACTAGAGTTTTTGGCATTCAGACTTAAATAAATAACTGAGCTGACCAGAGTGTTTCAGGAGTTAAACATGGGGCAGTGACTGAGGATCCAGCAAGACATCTGGTTATTGATCAAACCTCACTGAACTATTAGTCTGGGTGCAAGGTCCAGTGCACATGAGAACAGGAAGGTCAAGTGGTCTGTTGGGCTTCCCTTTTGTAGATGAAAGATCAAGTTGAACTGCTCATTTTTCATAATTCCACCATCCTCCCCTACAATGACCAATGCCCATTCCTCACATACATTCAATACAAAAGAACTCCAAGCACAACTGCATGCAATACTTTGGCCTGGAGGACAAGATTCTAGAAAACATTCAGATCCAATCAGAACTACTGATTAACCCAAATAACCCCAGCCAAAGTTTCCCAAAAAAGTCCTTCTGATCAAACACATTTACATGTATTTATTCTGAATCAGGAGCAATACTGAATCTATCAAATAATGTGATCAATTCTGATACCTCAACTTTTCCTGCTAAACAATCCAGCTGTGCACTGTTGCTAGGTCCATAGCGGGAATTCAGTAGTAGAGTCTAATAACTGAATGTAGATTAGAAAAGGACAGGCCGGATGACACAAGGTTGACAAAACAAACCATGTTTATGTCTAGAACTTTATTCATTGCACAAAACAGTTTCTGATGCTGGCAACTTGCAGTGCAAATAAATTACAAATAATATCATTCTGCCTGCATCAAAGCCACTTATCATAGGCAACAGAAACTAGTTTTCCAGTTCAAAGAAAATATTATTACCACTACAGCTCCCTTTTCTCATCAATAAAATGAATTCTCCCAAGCACACAGAACACGTCCTGCTTATCGTTTGCTTGCGGTCTATATGAGTTTTTACATGATTTCGCACAATTTTATGAGATACGTGGGGAGGGTAGAG
This sequence comes from Xenopus laevis, assembly GCF_017654675.1. NCBI lineage: Eukaryota > Metazoa > Chordata > Amphibia > Anura > Pipidae > Xenopus > Xenopus laevis. The sequence goes on from NC_054371.1 coordinate 172,938,941, forward strand.
ACACTAGTGAATCAGAGTAAAGGCGATGACATTTGAGGAAAATGACACCTTTCCGGGAACAGTACTGGCAGCAGCAAAGATGGGCTCCTTGTGTAATCCTGCCAGCAATCTCACTGATAACTGAATTGTAACACATCAGGTAATTAGGTTTCCATCCATGAGTTTGACAGGTCATGTCAAATTATAGGGAATTAAAAGAGATGTTTAATTCCTCTACCTTTCTTTGATTCTAAATACAGCAAGTAATTACAGTCATTTTATAATGTAATATAATGATCAAGTTTAAATATTATTGAAAGAGCATTTTAAAACAATTGGTTAGTCTTAAAAAAAAGCTGAAATAAAAATCGACCTCTCTCCACTGGGGAATCGTGAATCGTGATTTGCAGGGGCCTAAACTATGCACCTTCTTGTTATATACAGAAAAGACTGAGGAACTGTCAGCACCTTTTGTAGTGACATAATAAACTTCTTGCCATTGCCTTTTCTATGATGCATGAACCTACTGTACAATGGCCATTGTTTCCTGTACTGTTGTTCTTTGCCATCATGGTCCCAATAAAACTGTCCTTGCATGTTGCCCATTGGCTTGTTGTCCATATTGGACCAGGTTCAGGAGAAAATCTTAACTCAGGCTTCTATTGTGTTTTAACCATGAAATAAGTTTTTCTCATTGAATTTATCTGACCCACTGTGTGACTGGGTGGGGAGATCTTAGGGTGGGGAGATCGCTTAAATATTTGTGGCTGATTATTTTCCATGCATTTACACACAGTTATACAGATGAAAAAAGTGATGTAGTTCTCTGTTGTTGGGGGGGATATTTATATATAGACACATAAGACTCTTACTGGGGAATGTAATTAAAGTTGTATAGAGCAAAACAATTCGCACCAATAAGAGTAAAAATCCACATCTCGCAATGTAATATTGTTCCTTAAACTGTTATTGCATTTAATTGCGCATTGCGAATTGTAATTGAGCACTCTTGAGAAGTGTTTGAAGGTGTCGTAATCTTTTGGAGCAAACATAATTACTTTTTTTGCAAGAAATTTTATTACATTTACTGCTCATTGGTGCAAACTATAAAATTCGCAAACGGTCTTCCACTGTCGGAAGTGGTCGCTAAACAGTTTCCGGGTTTGAAAAGCTATATTAAATTCGTGCAAAGCAAAATATGTTCGCGCAAAGGCAAAACTTTTCGCATTGCGAATAGTTTTCCGTTACCGACTTTTATTACATTCCCCCGATAGAATGTCCAGGAACAATAGGAAACACTTGGCTTTTTATGATGCTAGTCATACCATAATTATGATCATTATTATTACTGTTAACAAGTATTTATAAAGCACCAACATATTCTGCAGTGCTGAACAATAGAAGAGTGTAGAAAAATACAAATTACATACACATATACACTGCGGGCTGATTTGCCCCGCAGTTACTTGGGTGTTATCCCTGTACCTCTCTGCATTTTTGTATAATTATGCTCAGCACCACTTTGTACCTATTGATGCAGGGGAACCTTAAAGCTACCACCACCTCCCAACCGCGTGGTAACTCCAGGGCTGCCTATCATTAGGCTCTGTGGACTGTTAGCTCAATAACATTTGATGTATGGCAAAGCGGAAGCACTATTGCGTTAATTTTGATGCATCATCCTCAACGCAGTCGCCTTGTGACCACAACAATGCTGGAATTCTAAAATAAAAAAAATAAAAACACTGCATTATGGGAAAAAAAGGCAATTGCTCTTGAAATAGTACTTTGCTCACTGCTCTTGCATTTGTTAATGACCATTTACATCTCTCTCTTTGCCATCTGCAAATAAAACATCTCTCGGCAGCAAAAAAGTGCTATTTTGTAAAAGAAAGGTTTACATCCTATGTTTGCAGGGAGATGTGTACTGTAGGGCATTTGAATGGGAGCAGTTCTAGTTCTGTGGCCATTTTTGCACAGAGTACTATCTCTATGCTTTATAATTGAGGCATTTTGTACTACTAATTGGTTATCATTATGTCTTATACAAAGCAAGGCCTTCATAAACAAGCCTAAACTAACTAACTTAGATATATTAGATCTTCTCACTCAAACTTACAAGTTCCCTAAGGGTATTTTTTTGGTATTGCTGATTCTCTGAAAGCTTTGAATTAAAGAAAGGCCATCTCCCATAGGAGGAAACTTACTAAAAGGCAAAGTGGCTAACACTGGCGAAAATTCACCAGCGTGACATCATTTTAGCACTTCGCCAATTTACTAACGGTAACTGGCGTAATTTCGCTGGCGTAATTTTGCCAAGGAGATAGACTCTGGCGCAACTTCGCACTCTTACGCCAGTCGAATTTTCAGTCTGGTGAAAGAGCGTTTCTACGCAAATTCACTACGTTTTTGATTTTACTGAGCATTACCTCTATCGCCAGACTTGCCTTCGCCACCTCAGACCAGGCGAAGTGCAATAGAGTAGATAGGAGTTCCTCAAAAAAAAGTTGAAAATGTTTCTAAGTCCCAAAAAACGCTGGCTTTTTTTCCTATTTAAAGGGTGGTAGACTGAAAAAGATCGTAAATTTTTTTTGGGTTGTCCTCCTTCCCCCCTACATTTGCTAACATATGGCATCTAAACTATACTGTGGGCACATGTGTAGGGCATTATAACAACTTTATATAATTTTATTAAGGTTCCCTGGCCTTGTGTAGTGTAATGTATTTGCTGCAGCATATACGGCCATTGTACTTTGACTGCACGCTGTATGCTAATTAGCCAACGCTAGCGTAACTTCGAACTGCTGAGCGTAATTTCGCCAGCGTTCGGTACCCTGTGCGCAACTTCGGATCTTTGTGAATTAGCGTTGTCCAGGCGAATTTTCGCCTGGCGAAGTGTTGCGATGTGCGCTGGCAAATTTTTGCCGGTTAGTGAATTTGCCCCATAGACTCCATTTTAACCAAATAATTAAAATTTTTAAAAATCATTTCTTTTTTCTCTGCAATAATAAAAAAAAAGTATCTGGTGCTTGAACCAAACTAAGATATAATTATTATTTTTTGGAAGCAAAATCACAAACAGTATCCTCAAAATATGAAAGTGTTTTAAAGTAATGAAAATATACTGTAATGCACTGGTAAAACTGCTGTGTTTGCTTCAGAAACACTACTATTGTTTATATAAATAAGCTGATGAGTAGCAATGGGGGCAACAATTCAAAGGAGAAAAGTCTCAGGTTACACAGCAGATAGCAGATATGCTCTGTAGAACATAATGGTCTTATCTGTTATCCACTATTTAACCTGTGCCATATAGCCTTTTTTCAATTTCTGCCATTGCAACACAGCAGTTTAGGGCAACAGTACACGATATATATATATATATATATATATATATATATATATATATATATAACACATATACTTGTAATTGTTAGTATAAGAGTGTGTGCAGGTAATAAGCTGACCTTCAGAATATTAAACAGCCCAGACTAATCAGAACCTCTCATATTATCAATCCTGTAACACATATGTTTTGGCATAGTTTGGTTTTTCAATGTGCAACTGCACAAGATTTTTATAATATATGTTTGTCTTTCAGGAATCTAATGAAAAAAATCTGTTATAGCTGTTAAAACTCATTGCATTCCTGATCATTTGGTTCATTTGGTAATATGCTAATTTCTAACTGGTGATAAATCTTGTTTGCCATTAAATATTTATATTATGCCTCCTGTGCTCTGCAGAAAATGACAATGGCAAATCATTTTTAAACTCACTCAGACTAACATATCATATAATACATTACAGTGATTATATTAGCATTGCAGCTGTATAGTATATATACCTCCCTAGGCCATGAAAAGATTTCCATGAAAGCTGGAAGCCCAGTCTCATATTTAGAAGTATCAAGGCATACACATTATTTCCCCTAAAACATTATAGACAGAAGAAGTTTATGCATTTTAGATATTTCTCTGATTCTTTGTCTCTGCTTGATTGTGATGAGCGAATTGGTCCCATTTCACTTTGCCAAATAATTCATGAAATGTTGAACATTTGTGAAACACACTGAAGGCAATGGACATTTTTTGCGGCAACTTTTTCAGCTCTATAGGAATTTTTTTTCATGGCAAAACCTAGGGAAAAATATCACCCATCATTAGTGCTTGACACTGCTTACCCTAGTTTGGGCAACATTTGCTCTCTTTTCTGCACTCTTGTATTCAATCATACATTTTTCTCTTCACCTCTGCTATTCTTTATTTTCAACACCCACCCTTTTCTTTTCTACTATTCTTTATAAATGTCCTCATTCTTCATAATTCTCTAACCCACTATCTTCTCACACAGCCATTCTTACACCCCATGCACTATTACATTTCCCTCACTTCTACCTTTCTATCCCACATTCAGTTTTACATAGAATTCATGTAAGGTTAAGCCAAAAACATATTACTACGCAGATCAAGTATGAAATAATTGTTGCTAAAGAACACCTCTGACATAATAATAACATATGATAGTTCCAATGGGACACTTATGGTCTTATACTATCCACCAAATAACCGGGTAGAAGGATTGATAAACTGAATCTGAGGAAATACATCTGTGTTTGTTAGCATGAGTTATCACTTATTATTACATGATAGCAGTAAAAGAAAAGATGGATGGTATAAAAGAAAGGGTAGGGGAGAAAGCAAATGGTTAAATTTAGCATCAGAGAAAGAAACAAATTCTCCCCAGTCTATTTGTGCTCTTTCACTTTGTTAGTTTTTCCTTTAAAATAATTGAATGTAGATAACACTAAAATTTCAATGCATGAAGACAAATGTACAGCTGTATATGAATGCTTGATCAAGGCCCTTTTTGTATGCAAATAATAGTTGACACTTATGATACTGCAGTTCATAAATTCAGCAAAAAAAGTCATTGATTAGTTGGCTCCATCAATATTACATGTATATTTTTACTATAGGAATCAATAGCAGCTGCTCTAAATTCAGGGAGTGTAAACCACTGATTTATTGCTTAAGAAATCTGTTTAGCGGAGGTGGAGAACGTTTTATTATTTACATATATAATGAATAATCGAGGTATGCGCTTTTGCACTGAATTTTTGCCTTGCAACGGGTTGATACTGCAGGTGGGCAGAAGTTCATCTGAAACGGAAATGTCAGGTCATGATTCTTGGAAGTCTACTGGGTTTTTGACAGTCTAAATAATCTGATTTTAACAGATTCCATAAAGGGCTCAAGCTCAGGAGTTCACGGTTTGCCTGGAGCTTTATATCCCCAGAGAGCTCTTAGTTTGAAACACTGTGACTCTTGAAATCTCTCCAGCTACAGGCTACAGATAAAATGCTTTCATAGCTGTTGTGATATGCAAGAAAGCTCAAAAAGCTATATAAAAATATATGACTCTTGTCTGCTACTTTAGCCTTTCAAATGCCCTCCATGAATATAAATATATTGGCACAACGTTCAACATACAAATACCTTTTTTAATTTTAATATAATCAAGTCCATTTCTAGTAATTTTCTCTTGTGAGAACATGGTTATAAATTAGTACAGGTATGGGATTCGTTATCTGGAAACCCATTATCCAGAAAGCTGCGATTTACAGAAAGGCCATCTCACATAAATGAGATTTTATCCAAATAATCCAGATTTTAAAATGTGATTTCCTTTTTCTTTGTAATAAAACAGTAGCTTGTACTTGATCCCAACTAAGATATAATGAATTGGAAGCAAAACCGGCCAAAATAATTGGAAGCAAAACCGGCCTATTGGGTTTATTTAATGTTTACATGATTTTCTAGTAGACTTAAGGTATAAAGATCCAAATTAAGGAAAGATCCGTAATCCGGAAAACCCCAGGTCCCATGTATTCTGGACAACAGGTCCCATACCTGAATAAGTAGTTAATTTAACAGTTACATTCTAGAGAACTTTAGTGTTAAGAAACAATGGCTGAAAAATAAGCACATGATTGCTGGGTATGTTATCTTCAGAGGAGGTACATGATCAATATGAATACCTTTATAATTATTGAACATGGCTGCATATTATGAATATTGATGCTTATCATTTATTGTATGTTCTGTCTTAAATATGGTCAATGCTACAAAGGCAATATCAAGCACATTCCATATTTAAGAAATATGGTATAGTTAGAACCTGCATCTAATGTGACATGGTTCGTTCTTCAAGAAGGAAATAATCAAGTTCTTTGTGGGTGAAAATCTAATTTCCAGAACTTCCCTATGACATTCAGTAATGGTCAAATCTTGTGACAGAAGGCCTTGGAAGGTGTTTCACTTTATACTGGCTTTCAGGTGAGTGTTATCAACTTGAATATGGAATCATCGTGATGACAACAATGTTGATTCACAGAGGAACCTTTTACCTGGGTATTCCTCTGCTTGTAAATGGATACATTTGTTACCATATGACCTGAAATTTATTAGCTTAAGAATTTGTGGAGAAAGCAGGGATGTTGCAGTTTTGAAATATAAACAAAGCATATGTATTATTTCACTGAATAACACAGAGTATGTGAAACAATTATTCATCTTTGAAACCCGACTTCTCTATTTCACAAATTGACCTTAAAATAATGAGTCAATCAGATGTAAGGTGTGTTAGGGCCCCTTCTGAGTTTAAAGGCACAGTACACAAAGGATAAAAAAAAAATCGCAGCACAGGGTTACTACAAGCCAAGGCATTTCTTTTGCACCACCTACTGGTTAAGTAGTCTGTCGTGTGACTTATGACCCTTCACTTTGCCCCAGCTAGGAATTTCTCTTGTGCCGCCTCCCTCCTTCAGTCAGCTTGACATCACATCAGTGCCCCCTCTGACCTTTTCGGGTAGGAATTTCTTCACCTTGGCCTGGGTTGTCCACACTGTCCCTGTTCTCACACTTCTCCCTGACTGTGGTGGAACCACAGCTACTAAGCCACTTTCTCGCTACCCATACTAACTAGCCCTGTCTGGCTAAGGCACCTAGTGCCTGTACTTTGGAGACCTAACTGTCTACACCTGCAGGAACCACGGAACACCTCCTTTTATACCTCCCACACCTGTCCCTCTTTTTCCCTCTAGTGACCCATAGTAACCCATAGCAGCCAATAAGATATTTGTCAGATGACCGGTAAATGCTATCTGCTGATCAGTTGCTATGGGTTACTGAACTTTGGCAAACTTTTAATACATAACCTCATATAGTTGTTTTTTTGTGGCAAAGACACAAGAGTTCTTGATGGTTTTCTATGGGAACAAGATTGGAAGCCAGTCCTGTGTCTCTAGAAGTGGTTTCCATATTTAATTACAATTTCATATTGTCTATGGTAGGGTTGTGGAGGTTATGGAAACTGTTGAAAGGCTAAAAAAAACTGCTTTATGGATTCCCAGCTTGCATTCCTGGAGTGAATTGGTCAAAGCCATCTGAACTCATATTTGATTTGTTGCATGTTAATTTGTTTTATAATTGTACTGTTTCTCTTTGTTGTACCTTCATTTTTCTCCCTTAGTCTACTGTATAGTGGTACAAAATATGCTTGCACATGTAATAATATCAATGATAATATTCTTGGCAGATACAGTTCCATTACAATCATTCGATAATCAATACGAATCAGTTTAATAAGGTAACTGGTAAGGGCAGGGGCTTTTCGTCTGGGGCATCACAACCTCACTTGTTGCCCTCCCAACCTATCCACAAATTTGTGCATCATTCAGAGGTGGTGGCTGACACAGGTCTATGGCAGGTGATAAGGGCAGGGCTGGTTTGTGCCCAATAACACTGCTATCTGCACCCCGCACTGGATTTTTTTTAGGGATGCACCACACCCCCAAATCCTTTGTGAAAGATTTGGCCAAATACCGAACTGAATCAGAACACTAATTTGCAGAGGCAAATCAATGAGGGGGAGGGAAAAAGAGAGCCATGCACCTCAGCACCAGGGCCAGGCACAAGGATTCAACCGAATCCTGCTGAAAATGGCTGAATCCTGAATCCTGGATTCGGTGCATCCCTAATTTTTTTATTTCGCGCATGTGTGGATTCCAGCCAGAACCTGGGCAGAGATACTCTCTGAATGAAAACTAAGTTGGGTTAATAAACTATGAAGGTCTCAGTCTATGTGCAGAAATGGACTACTCCATTATATCAGTGGCAAATGGACAGAAGCCAAGAGTTGTTCATGTAATGTTAGAATTGGGATGACATATTGTGTTGCTATGCATGTTATGTTGCTATGCAATCTTATTGTACTGTAATGTTTAAATGTTATCTAAATATATTTATTTATTTGTTTATGTATGACTACTGTATTGCAAACCAATGAAACTGTGGCAATTTTCATCCAATGATAGTGTCACGCATGTTATAATTGACAGGTAGTTAAAGGGATACTGTCATGGGAAAAAAAAATTTTTCAAAATGAATCAGTTAATAGTGCTGCTGAAATCCATTTCTCAAAAGAGCAAACAGATTTTTTTATATTCAATTTTGAAATCTGTCATGGGGCTAGACATATTGCAATTTCCCAGCTGCCCCAAGTCATGTGACTTGTGCTCTGATAAACTTCAATCACTCTTTACTGCTGTACAGCAAGTTGGAGTGATATCACCCCCTCCCTTTTCCTCCCCAGCAGCCAAACAAAAGAACAATTGGAAAGTAACAGCTCCCTAACACAAGATAACAGCTGCCTGGTAGATCTAAGAACAACACTCAATAGTAAAAACCCATGTCCCACTGAGACACATTCAGTTACATTGAAAAGGAAAAACAGCAGCCTGCCAGAAAGCATTTCTCTCCTAAAGTGCAGGCACAAGTCACATGACCAGGGGCAGCTGGGAAATTGACAAAATGTCTAGCCCCATGTCAGATTTCAAAATTGAATATAAAAAAATCTGTTTGCTCTTTTGAGAAATGGATTTCAGTGCAGAATTCTGCTGGAGTAGCACTATTAACTGATGTGTTTTGAAAAAAACATGTTTTCCGATGACAGGATCCCTTTAAGTAACTGAGCAAAGGTCAAGTTGCGCCTGGGTCATGGTAATCAAGAAGGTCAAGAAACACCATGTAAGCAAATCATCCATGATCTGAAAAGCCTGCTACTGTATATGGGTTACATTCAATATGACACAATGTGAATCGATCAAAATTATTTTTCATGAATGACAAAAAACATTTTATATAGTATAATTGTTGCATAGTATCCATTTACAAGGCTTATGGGAATATTAAGGGGGTCATTTATCAAAGGTCAAGTTTGTGAGTTTTTTACTACCGCAAATAAACTCACAACTGGATTATTTTCTCATTTATGATAAAAGCTGAATGAAAAAAACTTAAATCAAAGCAATCGGGGGGAAAAAACTTGAATACTCAAATTAATCGAGTTTTCGAGCACAAACCACTGAAAAAACCCTAAAATCATGAAGGCTAAAATCATCTTCAAATGGTTCAAGGGACCTTTGCCATTGACTTCTACATGACCTCGAAAAGTTTTAGCTGGAGTATTTCAGATTCTAGCTTTTTGCAGCTTCGGCACATATTAAATCTTGAAAAAAAAAAATGATCACAAAACTTTTTGTTTTTTTATTGAAACTACCCTCAAAAAACTCACACTTTTTGGGAAAACACAACTTTTGATAAATAATCCCCTAAGTATGCAGAAAGTGTTCCCCTGAGCACTTTTACAATTCCAGTGCTTTTCTTTTAAATAAACTGTTTTTATGAAAGTACTACGATGCAAGATTGCTGTAAGGGTGATGTTTCAAGGATGATTTCCATATGTATGACTTAACACAGTCTAACCCTTGCTCTAACTATTCACTGTCTAGTAATATAATGCATGACAATATCATTGGATGATACAAGACATAGCTTTATTCGTTCACAATACCCTTGTCATTTAACAACAACAAAATACAGTAGTATATATGCTTTGTAAAAACATTGCACAGCAATAACTAAATGTGACATTTATGATGGGCATCGTTTATAATAAAGTCAAAGTGCCCTTCTGATAATGCTATGCAAACTAGCTGCAGGCTTTAGCTCAGTGAACATGCCGAACACTGTTGATTTGAGACATCTTATGGAAGTGTCCAGTTTTCAAAGGGAACAAGCCCTTCTTGGATTGACATCACACCAATATTCTGTGACTTGGTTAGCTTAAATGTGCAACTTAACCAACAGTAATCCAACCACCTACACAATTCCTAACTATACTAACTAGAACTAAGAGTCTCCTTGCCCTCCAAGGCCACCAAGCATCAAGTAAAAAAACACCAGTCTTACACGTATAATACCTACACCCAAACTTTTACTATAATGATCCATTTCTGAAAAGTAAGCGGTTGCCCTGTTTCTCACTGCTTAAAGGGGTTGTTCACCTTAAAATTTACTTTTAGTAAGATGTAGACAGTGATATTCTTAGACAATTTGCAATTGTTTTTAATCTATTATTGTGGTTTTTGAGTTGTTTAGCTTTTTATTCAGCAGCTCTCCAGTTAGCCGTTAGTTGCTGGTTGGTTGCTAGGATCCAAATTACTCTAGCAACCATGCATTAATTTGTAACTTAAATATGAATAGTAGTGATGGGTGAATAAATTCGCCCTGCACAAATTTGTGGCGAATTTCTGCTTTTTGCCACCGGTGAATAAATTCGCAAATCACCCATCAATAATGAATAGCAGAGGGTCTGACTAGAAAGATGACTAATTAAAAATAACAATAACATTGAATATGTAGCCTTATAGATGGGGCCAGTGAACCCCTTTTGAAAGCTGGAATGAATCAGAAGACATCAAATAATTTTAAAACTATGAAAAAATAAAGGCCCATTGCTTAGCCATTTGATAAGATACTAAAAGTTAAAGGTGAATCACTCCATTAGATACAAAATACATGGAAAGACCCCATTTCCTCATTTGAACTAGAAGGGAAAACAAATGTACAGTTATTTACATGCTATGGTTTACAATAAGGTGATATTGGTCCAATGATTACCATCTCCTCTAACACATTGGTGGCTTAGAATTAGCCATTTGATAATATACTAAAAGTTAATGTAAAGATGAACCACCCCTTTAAAGCTATAGCTCCCCCACAAGCTGTAACTCTTACCCTTTGTATTACTTGTCTTAGATCAATCTACCCCAGTTAAGTAGATTGGTCTAGTCATGAAGCCCTTGCTTCTAAGCTCCCTCAAGACTACCACAATGTTGGACAAGGACGACTACTGCAGATTCACCCTCACTCCAGTAACTTACATGGACACCTTAAGATAAGGTAAGTAACACTGTCTAGCAGACTCCCAACACTTCTTTCTTTATTATTTATAATAATGGACTGAAGACATCAGTAATGGGTACAGAAGCATGATACAAAGCACTGCATGATGTTTCTAGACACAGAAAATGTTCCAGAGTTAAGCGTTATTCTGATTCTTTAATGCCACACTGAGATATCATTACTGTGTAGTATATTGCACCATTGTTTGTTTTTCTTTAAAATTGCTTAAAGCTCTTGGTAGGTAACAGATTCTTTGCTAATATTCAGTTTAAGAAAGCGCCATTTATCTTCTTCTTGTACTATAATTTGTGTTCTGCTTCTGTAAACACCTCTTTTTTTTTTTTTTTTTTTAGAACAAGGCATTTAGTGAAGTTACATACATACAATACATCCATATTCTGTATAATGATAAGCAATGAGATCTTTAAAGCTCTGATACCAGATTGCTGCCAATGTTGGAATAAGACAGCATACAATTCTTGCCCTGCAAATGGAAGCATCGAAACTAAGACATGAAAACATGGACGTTTATTTAATGTTTAAATTATTTTTAAGTAGACTTCACGTATGCTGATCCATAATTAAATATAAGATCCCTTATCCAAACCCCAGGTCCCAAACATTCTGGATAACAGGTCCCATATCTATATCAGTTTTAGAATTAGGGGTTCTTGGTGGAAATAAAAAATCAGGTGCTTCTGAGCTGCTGTTTACACCTGTCCTTAAACCTTTTGTTTTAAGGATGTGTTTAGGTACACAGAAAGAATACACAGTAATAAGTATAGAGTATAGGTAATGCTAAAGAAAATAATATTATGATGAAAATAAGAATGTCATCCGTTTTACTGCTATATTATAGATGTTTTATTATATATACCACATCAAGCGACACAACAGCTTCTTTCTTCTAATATGATGCCACCTACTGTTCAGCTGTATAGCATCACGCATGGATCATTACTTGCCTACAAAGCCAATGAATTCTGTTCAGGTTCTAAAGAAATATAGTTACATAATTGACCAGCACAACAAGACCAGCCAGTCAATTTAGTGAAGACACTGGAGTTGATGGGATGCCCACCCCTAGGTCATATTGAGGTTGGAGCAAGGGTGTGCTGTTGCAGGGTTCTAAAGAAATTCCAATGTACTATATTTCTTTAAAGATGTCTCACATCCTACATTTATCATGCCGTTGGTCTTGCCACTCTTTTTGGAAATAGCGCAGCAGATAATAAACCTGTGCATTTCCACTTGCTCTGTTCACACCTTGTTCTGTTATGTGCTGACATGCAAGTGATGACCTATATTCTGCTCAGTAGTGAATCCTTTCCAATTATTCCCAGCATTGCTGCATTACACTTGCAAGGAAACTGGGCTCTTTGCAATATGTGTGAATCCATTTATACAAACCCTCTATGGGGCTGACTACAAGGTCCCCAATTAGACAGTGAAAACGCAAGCATTTGTGATCTCCATTCCTCATTTGCAAATACTATATATATATATATATATATATATATATATATATATATATATATATATATATATATATATATATATATATATATATATATATATATATATATATATAAAATCTTGCAGACTCATATATTAGGGAACAAATGTACACTTTAAGCCCTGGAATAATCTTGATATACAGTTGAGTTCTTGCTATAAAAAGCATTTAGACTTTTTAATTTTCAGAATTATATTCCATTGTATTCTGTTTATTACCACTGCAGTATTTCATACTTTTTAAGGATGATGCAAATTATAACCTTACAAGACACTGCCTTAAAAAATAGAGGCTTATCCAAGTCTAGCTTTGTTGTTACCCAACTTCAATTCTGATCCACAGTGATGTCAGTGATGTCCCGACGCAGAAGGTAAGTTAACCTATTGCAGGCTGGGTTTGGTAGCAGGTCTGAGTAGGGGGCATAATGGGATGACAGGTATGGGTTGCAAGTCAGCTGGTCCAGGCACGGAACTGCCTGACAAGATCTGAACAGGGCTCTAATGTGAATGCCTACTTATAAACTGGAATTTTAAAGGGGAAAACAATGCATTGTGGATAATAACATGCTAGTTTGAGCTGCTGTTTTACACGTTGCTCTACCATGGCAAGTGAACCATATAAGTGATAATGTCATCTTGCCCTGTTGTGACTATTTTGCCATTCTTTACCTGCTGCCACAATCTTTATTGCTGTTCAAAGGCCCCAATATATGCAGGACCCAGGTCAGTTTTGTCCTATTTGCACTACCAAAAAAACAGTTCTAATTCAAGGCATATATATTTCTGCAAGCAAATGTATTTTTTTAGCACTGGGAATTCACCTTCACACTCAGTTGCAAAATTCACCAACATCCCAATTAAAATCCCCTACAACACTGACAATCAAAAAGAATTGTCTATGTACCAGCTTGTTCCGAAACACAGGTTCCATAGTGACTGGTGGACTGTGGAAACGAGAGTAATCAGCTAGAGAAGGTCTTATGTCTTATCACAACAGGAGGAAGAGGCAGATAAAACACAGAAAAGGAAAGTCAAATATTTGTTATTCAAGGGAAACATCTAAAAGCTTGCAAAGCCCCACTGGCAACCTTAAATTATTTAAGAGTATTCCAAAATCATAAATACAATAATCTGACCAGGAATTTAGATAAATCTAGTCCCAATGAGAGCAACTTCTGCGTTAACAAACTTCTATTACTCGCCAGCACTCTTTGTGCTGTCAGTAGGGGGTCTAGAAGATTCTGCATGAATTTTCCATGCTGTGCTGATCAATGGAAATTAACAGAGCCCAAGAAGTCGATATCATATTATCTCTAGCACAGTGGTTGTTTATTTAGGCTGTTAAATTTCTATAATGTGAACGTGATTCCAAAACAAAATTTTGCAGCGGAGCCAATGTTTGCAGATGAAGCAGAGGAGTGAATCTAAAGGAGGGGGGGGGGTTTAGTAAATTCAATACTATGACGTATCTCAACCTAAATTTCTATGAGCATGCAAGACCAATACTATTTTACCTTGGAATAAACATAAGTATATACCATTTACCCATTGGAGAACAATTACCGGGGATACAGTTCCGGATTGGAAGAAATAAGCAGAGAAATATTCACTGATCTAGAACAGTGCCTATGAGGTGGATACTAACTTTTTCCTAGCTAAGAGTTAAATACCACATTCCCATTCCCATGTGTTTACAATCTGTGACTAATACAGGTACGGGATCCGTTATCCAGAAATCCTTTATCCAGAAAGCTGCGCAAAGGCTCCATTTTATACATAAAATCCAAATTATTTCTCTGTAATAATAAAACAGTAGCTTGTACTTGATCCCAACTAAGATATAATTAATCCTTATTGGATGCAAAACGAGCCTATTTGGTTTATTTAATGTTTACATGATTTTATAGTAGACTTAAGGTATGAAGAGCCAAATTGTGGAAAGATCCATTATCTGGAAAACTCAAGCTTGGATGGTGGGCACAAAAAGCCAATTGCCACTTTATGGGTCAGGCAATAAATGATCAGAAGTTTTCCTTGCCATGTTTCCTATCTTGGGGGGGGGCTTCCGAAACAGAACTTCACATTATAGCCAGTTAGCCAGTTAGGTCAAGCAAAAAATTAAGCACTTTGAGTAACGTCAAGTATCTTAAAGGGGATCAAAAAATGTTAATGCTGTAGTTGTATATGATGTCCTAGGCTAGAGAAGGGGTTTTGTCTGAAAGAGGAGAAACAGGTAGTAGTGCAGACTCTTAAGGAGACCCAACAGATATATTTCTGTTACTCAGTGTTTCTCTTTTTACATTTTACATGAATTTTCTATTTTTAGAGGATTCTGAGATATTTGCAGTTTTAAACTGCCAATACCAGGATTTTGGATCAGCGGCTTTCTTTGAGACTGTCAACAGCATTGTAGTGAACTGACTATGCTAGCAGTGGATTGTTTCTTAGGGTCACTGACACAACCAGTTAATTTATGAAGTTTGCCCAACGCATATTTATTCGCAAATGGTTGTATTGCCCATGTTTTTCCTGAATGCTAAAAAATTGCACTGCTGTGCCCGTCTGTCCATTTTTTGTGACTTCGCATTGAGAATACATTTTCACCAATGGCTCGCAAATGAGATGGGTGTTTGCGTTGTGTGCAAGGTTGTTATGCACGAAAATAGCGGTGACAGTAACTTAAATTCGCAATATGAAACTATACGAAACTGTTCTGAATATTTTCTCCGCCACCAAAGTTGTTGCGTATTTCAGTCGCAGAGTGTGCACATAAATATTTGCGATTTTTGACATATTTAAAAAGCTCTTATAGACATTTGCATTGTGAAAACAAATTTGCAATTCTATTTGCACCACACTTATTCAGCTTTATAAATATAACCACGCACAGGGCAAATATATTCACTTTGCAAACCAATCTGTCTTGCACAAAGTTTATAAATGAGCCCCAAAAATAAGGTTCTGAGCCAACATCCTGATATTAGCAGACTAAAACATTGAACTATCTCAGAAACCACTAAGAACAGGATATGTAATGAAAATTGCCAACCTGCAAATTTTGAAAGGAATAAGCAGATGCTGCAAGAATCTTAGCAGCCTTATTGTTCTTTGTCATAAATAAACGGATAAAAGCGGCGTATGTCTCATAGGCCAATAAGGCTTGTCTGAATTAAAGACACATCACAGGTTTTGTGCTATTTGTATTTCAGCTTGAATGTCTGAATTATGAAAGATTCGCAGAACCATTAGTTGCGAGTGGCAGGTTTAAGTACATGTGGGTGTATTTGCCAGAGTCAGAAGAAACTGATGTAATTCTGTAACATTAAGTGCTGTTGACTTGAGATGTCAGGTGGAGGGTAACTGCTGCAGATTTTATTCTGCAAGTCCTAGGCAAATACTCAGCAAAGGAGCTGACTTTGCTACTTTCAAGAGTTTCCACACTGCCGAACAACCTGGAAGTGGCCGTGTCATCCAACTCTGGGACAAGGTCACTGAGTCCAGAATCTGATGGCTTCTTGTTTTCCCTCAAGGGCCTAAAAACATTCCGATTTCCATCACATTTGCCTTATTCGATACATTTCTCATGCTGCACCTGGTGTTATTAATAGCATGTGCCTTAGCCAGATAACACTTCAGTAGATAATATCAACATAAACGTTGAAAGAACAAGCACGCCATCAAATTTTTGCAAAGATCGAAAACAAGAAGAAGAGAAGGAGAAATAATGATTTAAATAAATGTAAATGCGATATTACTGGAAAACAAGCAAACTAATCATACCAGGGAAAACCTCTAAATCAGCAACGACTTCAGCAAGTGACAACGGCAGAGAGATTTAAAAGAGAGGACAGCAGCGAGAGTGCCAATCCAGGAGGCTTCACTTGTCCAATTAAGGGTTTCCTTCAAGATGGAAGTGAAAAAGAGCTCTCGCATTTCTAAACACACTTGAATATTAGCTGGAAGAGGGCAGCTCATGTCAATAAATCCAAGTACCGCTACTAGACAAATGAATAAGAAAGTGATGAAAGCTTCCTAAAAGCAATACTGTAAGCTACACGTGAATAAAAAGAAGAGGCTTTTCAGATGCCCGCAAGGCAGGATTGATATTCATCATCTCTTGATTGGTTCTTTCAACCAGGCATATTATCTATGATTTGGTGATCTAACAATATGGAAAAAGAAGAACATTATTTTATGTCCCCTTTATTATAATTATAATGAAAGGTGTCATCTTCATTCATTCATATTTTTTTTATGTAACATGCCCCCATTTCGCACTCTTGAGAAAGTGAAGGATGTCTTAGCTAGGCTGGGGTGAACTTATATTAAAATAAATTTGGAATCTGAAAGATATCTTTGCAGGGGCCAAGGGGGTGCTCCTTGTAAGATGGTTTAAAGGAAGAACAAAGCCTACAAAAAGCCAGAAAATAAACTTTAGAAGCCCCTGGATACCAAACTCCTAAGATCTCCATCTTTTTACCAGACAGCGGTGGGCTATCAACACTTTTGTATTTGTCTTGCTCTGCTGCTCGTATGAAAAGGACACATACAGGTGTCAATTTCCTATACCAACATAACATATTAACAGGGCACACAGGGGACAGTAAGGTAAAAGACAGGTCATTATGCCTCTTTGGCAAGATTAGGTATAAATTTAAGCATGCTATGGTAATTGGTGACACACATATCTTCTTACCCTAATCTCACTTCCGTATGCCATAGTATATTAATGTTTGCAAGGTAGTGATTGGGGTAAGGAACAAGAAGCACAGTTGCAGAGGGCACTCATTTTTGAAGTATGTAAAACCCCTTTGGTC
Source organism: Xenopus laevis (assembly GCF_017654675.1). Lineage (NCBI taxonomy): Eukaryota > Metazoa > Chordata > Amphibia > Anura > Pipidae > Xenopus > Xenopus laevis. Next base: position 172,956,561 of record NC_054371.1, read on the forward strand.
TGTATGACAAAAGCTGCCCCATTTTGAGCTTTTTGTAAAGGTTACATTGTAAAGTAACACTTGACAGTAGACCACACACTCAAACTATATTATATATATAGTATGTATATATGTATATATGTATATAACCTTCTGTGGCAAAGGTGACTTGGGACTTTGATGTGTCAGACTTCAAGTTGATAAATATGTCAATTCAAAGAGCTAAATCGGTTATTGTGACATAACATGTATGAAACATGTACAGCCGTGTCTCTCAAGTGCTGCTGCCAGAGGTGTTTGATGTGGCCACAGAGTTATTCTATTTTTTAATCTATTGCTGGCACTACTTGCCAGTTTAATGATGAACAGCACTGGGCAGTTAAATGGATTGCCCCTAAGTGGCAATAATATAATACAGTGCCATAGGCATTACTGAGATGCAACACAATGGAACTGGATTGTCCTACCTGCACTTGTTGAACTACAATACCCGCTACCCCCAATTACTTAGAGATCTGCGAGTGACTTGAAAAATAATGAGAACTGTGAATCTGACTATTCTGCATGATAGTAGCCAGCAATTAATAAAGACACAACACTTTTTCTGTTTGCATTGATAATCGGCATCTCCAGCCATTTGTAATGAAAGGGGGAAAAATGTTGGCTGGAATTCCGCTAGGGTCATTGCTTGGGAGAATCTCATCCTTCACAAACCTTTAATCCTACAGTTCAACAGACAAAAGCCAGGGAGGGATTGTGAGCCAACTGTGGGGTCAGAATCACTCAATTAAAGCTTTCATGGAATTCAAGCCCACTGACACTGTGATAAGTTTGCACAGCCTTTCAGACCAACGCATGTGGTATAAAATCCATAGCGCCTGATTCACACACAATTCCCAGCTCACTGCAGGAAATTAATATTTTCCCCTTTTATCTCAGGAGCTTCCCAGCAGCTGCTGTTGGTGTCGGTGAATTGTGACACAATCGCTGGCTTCCAAACAGCATAGCTGAGCTCAAGCTGATCTTAATTCCTGCACAGCAACGTGGTCTCACAATGAAGAATTGTTTCTCGGGGAATCTTCTCAAATAATGTATTAAGGCATGAAGGGAAACTTGTTCTAAAGCATTCTTCTGCGCTGAGCCTCGCAGTGCTCTCAAGGACCAGTTACAACTTCTCGTTTGTTTATTATACCAAGAGATAAGGGAATTTGTATTGTATCAGTCTGGAGAGATCTGCAATTTAAAGTAATATTCCGTATGCAAGAAAGGGGAAGAGATTTCTACAAAGTACAAAGGAACTTAATATAATTTCTGGTTCATTTGTGTGAATATGTTTTTGTCTATGTCACGGCATGGGGTTATTAAACTGGAAAGACTTCACACACCAGTAAACTGCTCTTCAATCTAATTGGCTAAAAATCTTATTTTGGCTGTAAATAAAAATATCTTTCTGGGTGATGTTGTGACTTGTCAAGGGAGTGACATATATCATATGGCCTGGGCAGTCTGACTTTAAGTGACTTTCTTGTCAGATTTTATGACAAGCATCTTATATGTGTGGCTTATTTTTTTGTATATCCAAAATGTGATTACTTACGCATTGAAAGTATATAGAGGCAGATTCAACTTCATTTTCATTTTTGGTTTGCTGAGACTTTTACAATTAGGCAGCTTTGCAACTCATTCAGTCTGGCTTTTAATGTGCTAACCAGTTTCCCTGGGCATACACTGGCATGTCGGAATTGTATCTTCAAGTGTCTAGCAGAAATCAGCATGTAAGGAGAGAATCTCCAAGTACCATGGGAAAAGGCTGGCAGGAGACTTACAAATATGCAACAATAAGCAGCCTTTTATCTGTTATCCCCCGAGGTCACTGAAACCCATCGAAGCCTGCCAACAAGAGTGGTGCCAAACACACACTAAAACATTAATAAACACTTGTCTTGCGCACTACCTATAATGAGGTTCAGCATTTCCAACAGCTTAATATATAAATTGCAACTACATCATTAAACAGAACATTCAGGAGACTTGGCAGGTGCACAAATGCCCTCTCGCTTACAACTCAAGGGTAGCCACTATACAGTACCTGCCATTTCCTTGGTGTTTTACACAAGCAGAGATCCTACTAGTCCCATTGGCAAGAACCCACAGCACACTGACCAATCAGTCTATACTTCACCATTCTCTCACTGAACATATGAAGGAACGGAATGCTGGCAGCAGAGGGGTTAATGAATAAAAACGAGTGCTGCCAGCTTTAATAAAGTCAAGAGCCATCAAACAAAAGAGGGGTTAATGAATGAAATAAGCTCTCTGGAAGTAATGGAGTTAATAAGTCAAGGAACCATGAAGCAGCAGAGGGGTTTATGGATTAAATGACCCCTTTGGCAAGATTACAGTTAACCATTTAAAAGAGAGCCCTATGGCAGGCTGGCAGCAACTGTAACAAGGACTGATGCAGTTGCAGTGCATTGGCTAAAGGAGACTGTGGTTCCTACTGAGTCCAGTGGGCACAGCACATGGTATCAGTTACATGTAACCCACTATTTATTAAAGCAGGCACTACAAGACTCCCATCAAACAGACAAGCCCGCTGCTAATGATTGATGGATGTGTGCATGAGGGATTAATACATTAGCAGGACCTTTGCATCAAAACTTCTATTTCCTAAAATATAACCCAAAGTTGCAAACAGATGATGATAGTTAATCAGAGAAAGTGCTACTTTGTCTTTGACTTACCTTTGCAAAATAACATGCTGAGCAGCAGACAAACCACCCAAGGGACATATTGGAAAGTTGTCCGTTTCCAGTCCTGCCTTAAAGTGCCCATGTCTGTGCGCACTCCTTCACATGGGCGATGCAGCTGCTAAAGTGGGGGGCAGAGGCATAAAGGGGCACCCGTGGAACCCAGCAGACAAAGACTGAAGAGCTCAGTGCCCTGGCATTGGTATGAGCAGGCTGCTAGTGAGCGCTGACTTTTGGGTTCACTCCAGAACACAGTCACACAGGGAATCTGTACAGGGCTGAGAGCTGCTCTCTCTCCTTTCCCCCTTGTATTTCTCATTCGCAAGTGTTCTTACTTCCAAGCATGAGTCCTGCTATCCCTTAGCGTTACAGAAGCACACAGTGAAAGCAGTGAGTGGCTGAGCTCTCCCTGCTGCCCCACATCACTCAACTTTCTTGCAGAATAAAGGCTTGTACAGAGCTCAGCTGGAAAGGGACAAGAAGGTTGAAGTTGTTTTGTTCCTACGCTGGTGGCCCCTGCACCACATCCCTCCCCTGCCTGCTCCTCATCTATCCTTTCCAAACCCTACAACTCTCCCTCTTTCATCATAAAAAAGAATGTGAGGCGGGGGCTCACTTAATGGGCAGTCATGTCAGCAAATGGAATGTCAGAACTGGAAGTGGGCACGCCTACCCTGGGCTTGTCAGCAGGCATATACTTGGGGATGAGTTCATTCAAACAGTTCAGTGATCACAGGCAAAGCTTTGCTCCTCACTGCTGTGAAATCTATTGAAAAGCATCATGTATGGAACTGCGCTAGATAACTCAAAAGTGTGCCTTGCATTTCAGCTTCATGCCATCAGCTTCCACTGTGATATTTAATCGGTGGCATTTCACTGCAGACCGGGACAAATACTAAGGTTACAAAAGCATACGGAATAAACACACAGAGCTTGCACTCTTTTTAATGAGCACATTTTAGTTTTATGTACAGCTGTCATATACTGTGGGCATATTTATCAAAATTAGACATTGTTTTACTTTGCTCATTGACAGTTTGGTACAAATATGTTATTTTATATGATTTATTTTTTTTTACCCAATTTGTTTACGTTTTTTTCAAATTGCTAATCCTTCCTTTCATTTTCTTTTTCTGTATATTAAAGGACATATCAGCAGCCCCCATTGAATCAGTCTCTCCTTGTCCTTTAAAGTCATTGTTTAAATAATTAACATATTTGTCAGAAAATGAGTGATCAAACTAAATGTAATTATTATATTATTCATGGCTACAATAGATACCAAAGAGAAAGACTTCAACAAAGTGCATTAGAGAGCAATAATGTATTGCACCAGAAAAATGGAAACATAAATGTAGTACAGATATGGTATCCGTTATCTAGAAACCCATTATACAGAAAGCTCCGAATTACGGAAAGCCCATCTCCCATAAACTCGATTTTATACTCTAAAATTTTTTTAAATAATTTCCTTTTTCTCTTTAATAATAAAACAGTACCGTGTACTTAATCCAAACTAAAATATAATTTATCCTTATTGGAAGCAAAACCAGTCAATTGGGTTGATTTAATGTTTACATGATTTTTTCGTAGACTTATGTTGTGAAGATCCAAATAACAGAAAGATCGTTTTTCCAGAAAACCCCAGGTCCAGAGCATACTGGATAATAGGTCCCATACCTGTAGGGTAATTATGAAATGAAAATAGGTTTTTGCTGATATTAATTAGCCATAAATAAAACATTGATTATACGTCACTTTACAAACAATTGATTAATGTTGTCATGCAGTGGCCCAAATATAATTCCATAATATTTTTAGTAGATTATTGAGTCAAAAACCTTCAACTAGCCTGGAACAACACTAATGTTGGTATGCATGCACACGTAAATAACACCAGCTAGCGCAAGACGAATTACATTACATGTCAGCAAACAGGGAAGCTGCATTAATTCGGGAGCAAAAAAAATTTGCAGAAGGAATGGTACAATGGACAATTTTTACATACATAAGTTTGGACACTTTATACAAGTTCTACTTAGGGCCCTTCCCACCATCTCTCACAGTCTCCTCGTTCCTTCAGTTTTCACCGTGTGAGCTGAACATCAGTAGTTCTTATATTAAACTCTGGTGGCCACGATATTTATGTTTTCATTTATTTTCAGCATGATTGCTATTGTTTAACTACAATTCCCAATAGCCCTTCCTGGAAACATGAGAGTGGGATGCTCCTTTACGTAATGTTCTGTTCTTGATTCATGTTGTATTGATGTGCCCGCTGTTCTAATCTATTTAGCTTATCTACTCAATTGTTTGGAGAGGTTTCTCCCGTCTCTTCAAGTACAAGTTTATGAAGGGGGAGTAGTGTCTTCCTCTCTGCTCTAGTTAGGTCTGCTCTAAATAGTTATCTCCTCTTTATTTATTATGGTTAAGCCATGGTTCAAGCCAAGGTGGAAAGCTTGGAGCCTCTTGCACATGAAACCTCTCCCTACACACTGATTCTGTGGATTTAAGGTAATGGTATGCAGAAAATAAGATATTGATTTAGGGAGGTAGAAGATACTTTCTATAGATAATACAGCACACACACCATATCAAAGACAAGTAATGTGTTCTGAGTATAAACCTGGTCTATGAGCTTTCTACAATCTGTGACCAAAGATGGTGACGTTTAAAAATCCCTGCATTGTCCATCCATTGATTGTATTTGTTTATTATCCTTTAAATTATATCCTTATTAACAGCTCTTAGTGATGTCATCAGTTATAAACAGAGCTTAGTAATTTTTGTCACGACTCACTAAAACTTGTGTATTATAATAAATAAAGTACCCCTTGTTGGAAAATATGAGGATATTGGAAGTAACCTTGGAGTTCCATGACCTGTATAAAAGAGTAATTTTTTTTAAAGGGGTAATTTATTCACTATATAAACCTGTCCATCAAGTAAACTGGGCCTTTAGGGTTTCCTTCTTAGCCTTCTGGGTACATTGAACACCCTTTATGCATCTTTCTCTCAGTCTGGCTGACTCATAACCCATTTGCCATGAAGATGGGCAGTATGAGGCATTGGAAATGCTGTATGGCAATGGCATGTTATTCTGTCAATGTAAGTGAAGCTGCCACTTGTTTTTATTGTTATTTGCCCGCTCAAAATTTCTGCCCGATATTTGCAAAGCTAAACAAACTGAAGTTCTGTTGGGAATGCCCAGATTATACAGTTCCCCCAGGATCTGCTATGAAGTTGGCTCAGCTGGCTGATGAGATTCTTTGCTGTACCTAGTTATATCAATTGTGATGTTACTGATATCATGTGTTGTGCCCAGAGTTAGAAATGTGCTTGTCTCCTTTAACCTTCCTTGTTACAACTACTCTCAAAGGACTTTCTTTTAAAAAGATTAAAGGGACGTCCATCCTATTTTGTGTATGTTCACCTCATGTCCGCAGGAGGTTTCCACTGGTTATTCCACTGGTTATTCCACTGGTTATTCCACTTGTTATTCCACTTGTTATTCCAGTCTCTTAAGACACATACCAAAATACACAAGCAGTTGAATTGACTCCTGATTAAACTGACCCTTGTGTGTGTGTGTGTGTGAATGTGTGTGCAATTTCGATTGGGAGTAGCAATGTATCAACATTTGTCTCATGTGTCAAACAAAGAAAAAGAAAAGCCTTATTTAAAATATAAATCCCAATAACCAGTCAAATAGGTAGTCACAAACCTGCACTGCCACTGATGGTGTATCATGGTACTGAACAGGGTCAGATTCTCATCCAGGTTTCACAGGCGAATCTCCTACTTGTGTGGTTTTCAGGTAGATGGAAAGGAACAGTTTTCACTGGGATAGTTAGAGCATTGTGAGGGCTAGAGAGGGGAGGCAGAAAAGATGGGGACTGTGCTTGGGTTGCAGGCTAATGAAATAGGAGGTGCAGGAAGGATTTTTGATAAATTTTTTATAAAGCATTTTTTATTATTGTTATACTTTACACTCAGAGCACTGTCAGTGGTTTTGGGGTGGGTCTAGTGGTCCAACAATTATCTAAAACAAAGCTTCATGATTTTGGGGCTGCAACAAAAGAGCAGAAGTAGATATATATATATATATATATATATTAATTTCCATCAGTTAAAAGTCTTTACTAAGGCAGTGTAAGTTGCATGTTACCCACAATGCAGTACAAGAAATTCAGCATAATAGTGGGTACCCAGAAAACTGTGTGTGTAGCAGCTTGCTCTTGATTTACCAATGCCAATATAAGTTAGTGTCTGTGTTGGAAATTTGCCCACAAGTTGCAGCACTGTTTTTTCTTAGCCATTCTGCCTGCTAGTTGCTTCTGGGGACCCAACGTGTAATACCTCCCCAGCGGGATAATTTCACTCATTAACCCCTATACTGCCATAAAAAATAAATGTATACTGGTATATATTCCTCCTTATGTTCAGGTAGGGAATGGTGTAGTATTCACTGGCTGATTTGTGTCATATAGGGTCAGTCAGTGGCACTAGCAGGATATTTACCAATTAGACACTAGCAGATACAATATCTATATGCCAATGTATGCTGAGGGAAACCAGTTGCTAAATTGAAAGCTAGAATGATAGACTATTTAAAGAACTCCTCCCAATTTTTTTTTTTTGCACAATGAAATGATTCTATGTAACAATGATTCTAAGTAACTTTCCAGTGTAAATTAATTAACAAATAGCTCAGTCTGTAGCTTTAGTGTAATTTGCAAATGTAATTGCTTCTGAAAGCAGTATTTGTCTGTATGTATTCTCTAAATTGCTGGTTCTGTCTCCTGAAACCATGTTGCAGATACTGGCTGATTAACTCACATGTGGAAGCATGCTCAACAAGAGTTGACAGAGCGTCAGAACCAGCAGTGCTGAAAATAGTAAGGATACTGCTTTCAATAGCATTTACATTTACAAATAACTTTAAAACCACTAAACTAGTCAAACACTGTTAAATCATTATGTTAATTCATTCAGGGCCAGAGGGGCAGGTACGGTGTATATATATATATATATATATATATATATATATATATATATATATATATATATATATATATATATATATATATATATATATATATATATATAGTTGCTTTACTGGCAGAACTGGGTGACAGTAAGATGGGATTTGCAGTTCATGAATTAATCAGAAGAAGGCTTGATATAAAGTAAATTAAAAATGAAATTACAATTTTTCTCCACTGTATTTCTCCACATCCACCGCATATGAAGGAACACTTTCATGTGACTGCTCAACCACCACGTGAGGATTAGGCTCCCAGTGGGAAAGCAGCTTATCCCTCAACTAGCCTTTCTCACCAGCACCCAGGCCCAGGATGCAATTGTAAAAATATTTGGAGACACTGGTACTTTATCCAAGACTAGTGGGTTCATATGTATATGATTGAAGCCACGAATGGGTGCATACTGACATGGATGCAATTGTTTTGCAAATTGATTGATGGTTTATTAAAAGTACTTGCACTCAAACACGCTACTCACACTTCTGTGTATTTGCATCAAGTGCCACTGCATCTAAGCAATAGTGATGGGCGAATTTGCGCCGTTTCGCTTTGCCGAAAAATTCGCGAATTTCGCGCGAAATTCGCGAAACGGCGAAAAATTCGCAAAACGGCGCCGGCATCTCGTTTTTGATGCCGGCGCCCTTTTTTCCAACGCCGGTGCCCGTTTTTGACGCCGGCGCCCGTTTTTGACACCGGCGTCTGTTTTTTCGGAAAAAATTTTTTTGGACGCTGGCGAATTTTTTCCGCGAATTTTCGCGGGCATTTCGCGAATTTATTCGCTGGCGGCAAATCGCGCAAATTCGCCACGAATTCGCGCCTGGCGAATAAATTCACCCATCACTACTAAGCAGTCTGTCTGATGGGAGCCCTGGCACTATCACCACCCTAGTCTGTTGGTGATCCCAAGATTTTGTCAGCGTGCTGTGCCAATAGTTCCAGCTGTACTGACTGTACTAAAGTTTGAATGTAATTCTAATAAAAGTCAGTGGGAATTTTGATGCCGAGTGCTGAAAATCATGCAACGCTGACTCCAAACATACAGGAGCTGTTGCACATATTTTAATGCATTGGACACAATTACTTTGAAATTCATTTGCACCATGGGGAAAAATGATGTGAATTGTGGCAAAATTGCGCTTTGCACTGGTGATCATAAATGGCCCCTAAGGGCCCTGATCTCTGTGCCAGAAGATCCACCTAATACTCAGGACTGCTTTCCACTTCGAACAACAATAAACTCTGTTGCAACTGGACATACTGATGAAATGACAGGAATTAGGTGGTGTTATTTATGGTGTTATTGTAGGACAACCCAACATCCAGTAAACTCCACACATAAAAAGATTATGAGGGAAAAAGCACTAAGCTTTGTACCCAAAATGTTGGGCATTATACCTTTATTTGTTTCAGGTTGGCTTTGCAAAGGCATTCCCAAGGCAGAATACCTGGCATGTTTCTTATTCTCAGACTCAAGACAAGATCAGCTTCTCTTTTACCCATGCAGAGAACCATGGCATTACAGGCCAGCAGTTACAAGGACTTTCTATTTATTATATACATACATCTAAGATCATTGTTTACTAGACAGATGACATCTTATCCAAAGGAATGTCCTTGAACTAAATCTACTTCATCACCAAAGCACTTGAGACTTGGCTACTTAAAGACATGGTCATAGTCTCGTGCTATAATGTGCTTTATATGTGATGGTGATAATTACATTCTGCACAGAGAACACCCCATTTTAATGCTGAGAGAGGGCATGTGTCATATAAGCACCGCCAGATTGCAGAAAAACTATTACACAGAATAATGACTTTCTTTCTATAAGGGGTTAACGTTTCCCTTAATCATTGGCCACCAGCAAACTGTAAGATAGGAAAATGTGGCTTAGTAAAAAACACTAAAATACCAAATGTCCTTAACTAAACTCTAAAGAATATCACGTTAAAACCTTTCTACAGCTAATTTCCCTTTGACTATTGCAGATTTACCACACAGCACTTTAAAATGGCCAGATTACCAAACCCAATCTGTTTTTTCATTTGTTTGGAAAAATAACAAGTTCCCCATAACAAGGTAAAATATGAAATTGCAGCAGGGAGCAGGGATTTCTGTTTGAATCAGGTGCTATGCATGCTGTGCAATCTTATCACAATGTCAGTGCGCTTAAATTCCAAGAGGCTTTAATTGAGTAATTCTGACCTCCTCAGTTGGCTCACAATCACTCTGTGGCTTTTGTCAGTTGAACTGTAAGGTTAAAGGTTTCTGAAGCATGAGATTTTCCCAAGCAATGACCTTAGTTCAATTTCAACCAATATTTTTTCCCTTTTGTTCCAAATTGCTGAAGATGCCCCTTATCAGTGCAAACAGAACAGGTTGCTTTTTATTTTTTATTGCGCACTACTACTAGGGTTGCACCGAATCCAGGATTCGGTTCGGGATTCGGCCAGGATTCGGCCTTTTTGAGCAGGATTCAGATTCGGCCGAATCCTTCTGTCCGGCCGAACCTGAATCCTAATTTGCATATGTAAATTAGGGGCGGAGAGGGAAATCTCGTGACTTTTTGTCACAAAACAAGTAAAAAAATGTTTTCCCCTTCCCAACTCCAATTTGCATATGCAAATTAGGATTCGAATTCGGTTCCGTATTCGGCCGAATCCTTCATGAAGCATCCCTAACTACTTCATTGCAGAATATTCCCAGATTCCCAGATCTCTTATTATTTCTCAGTCATTTGTGGATTTTGTCAATGATTTTGGTGTAGATCAAGCATGTTGAACTATTAGCTCCCATAGCAGTCTGCAGTGGGTTGCTGGGAGTTGTAAATCATGTGTCCCATAAAATATCCGTTGATTGTGTCTCTATCAAACTGCACAAGCACCAGTGAAACACATGAACCCAGCAGCAACAGATGGCAACCAATGAAACCTTTGCTTTCATTGTTATACTTGCAGATGGCTGAAAAAGCTACTAACTGACTGGTAGCTATGAGTTACTACCCAAGGAAGGTAGCAGGAAGTGGTCCTTTCCCACTGCCAATAGCATTCCTGCATGGTGCTCTGCACAGGCAATATGCATAAGCCAAACCAAACATTATAATACTTGTATATGACCATAGCAAAAACCATCCTGGTCACTGCGAGCTGAATAATACTAAAATAGTTAACTTTGAAAATTAATAAAAATACTGGAATAATGAAAATATGGTACGATTGTACCAGTCCTTTAAGTCTCTAGCTGGACAGCCCTGGTCTATCTAGGTCTAGGACATAAGTACCCTGCCTCCTCAGTCTATATGGGAATCAGTAGGGATATTGCTAGGCCAGACCAGGCTACATATTTGAATAGTATCTCATGCAAACTGATCAATCAAAAGCTCACATGGAGTTAGTGTTGTCATCTTTGCTGGTGGTTAAAAATGGGGGAGGTCAATGATTTTGGGGGCATGCTGATTATGTCAAGGCACAATGATGTTTTGGGACAGGGTCATGATGTCAAGGGTGTGGTTATGGTGGCACTCAGGTGCAGTTGGTGGACTTCTGTCTGGTCTTCACAATATTGAAAACCAGACATAAAGTTTTAAACCAGACAGCCCTTTAAAATCTTGGCTGTTGGATGGAAAACCTAACAGATAGAAAAGAAGCCAGGGCAAATTATAGTTTCTATAACAAATAAGCTATGTGTGAATTCTAACTTGGCTTCCTGTTTGCTAAATGGAAACTACATTGCATGAATTTGCTCATGTCGAAGTGTATAAGCCAGTCTATTTAACACTTCCCTCTCTATAAGGGAAAACAGAGGACTTGTTTCACTGACGGTAGTTTTCTATAGCGGCTACTGGGTTAGAATATCTGGAGTGATACTTTTTCTTCCCTCTGGTTATGGTTTAGGGTATGATGGAAAGGTGCAGAGACATGTTTTCTAACCCATATACCCAGTGGCCAGTTAGCTTTCACTGGTTTACTGCAGAATACAATTATTAAATACACCTAATTAGATTTTTAAAATTGAAACACCTATTCTACTGAGAAATATTACTCATTTGCATCTACATATACATGTATTCAGTACAGGCAGCATAGTGTATTCACAGGTACTGGCAAGATAATGGGATGGAAATGCAGATAAAAGCTTTTACGTTTAGTAGACTTTGATATGTGAATTACTTGTGCATTATGTGAATGTGGAATTGGTTCATGATTGAGTAATGAATAGACATGTATAAATCTGCTAATGAGCTGATTGGTTAATAGTCTTATAAGTCCATAATGCACTAAGCAGCTAAGTAACTTATACATGTAATTGACCAGTATGGGATGCTTGCATGCTTCTTCATCTGTTAATCAGCTATCTTATATTACATTGTTTTCAGAACCAGCAGAGCAGGAGTGCGGACAAGCAAATACTGTTTTCAATTACAATAAAACCAATGATCATTTTTTTTTTGTAACTTAAAATTTTTATTAGTTTTCACAATAAAGTACAAATACAGTAGCCGTAGCCTCATATCATGTGTCTTTGTTTAACAGACTCATCCATTATCTAAACATTACAGTTGAAGACTCTCATCGCAGTATTGTGACATTTGCATGAGGGGAGATAGGAAAGAACCTTAAAGAAAAAGAAGGAAGAAAGAAGAAAAAGAAAAGGACGAAGAGAATAAAATAAAATAAAACACAATAGAATAAAATAAAAATAAATAAAATAAAATAAAATATGGAGACCAGTAATGAGATGACAGTTCCCCACTAAAATTCCCAAATATAGAGATTTTAATTTGCAATGGTCATTGCTGTCTTATAGTAATCCCAGTTCCCCCAAACATCATTATGCCGTTGCAGTGTATCATTTATTCTCGCTGTCATTTCCTCAAACATCCTATTTTTGTCGAGTCTGGAGATTACCTCTCGAATCGTAGGGATTGTTGACGATTTCCATTTTGAGGTGATTGCCAATCGAGCCGCAGTAGCTACTTGGTTAATCCATTTTTGGGCAGCGTTTGTCAGTCCTGGGACTGGGAGGGCTAGTAATAAGTTGGGCATTTCAACAGCAATAGGAGTCCTCATGACCGAGGTTATCAATTTAGCAATTTCCAACCAAAAATCATTTAATTTCGGGCAAGTCCACATAATATGGTGAAGCGTGCCTGTAAGTTGACAACCTCTCCAGCACAGAGGACTGCTTAGTGGATATATCTTGGAGAGTCTATTTGGCGTAAGGTACCACTTCATCATGGTTTTGTACACACTCTCCTTTTGTTGCGTACAAACCACAATTTTGCGTGCATTTTCTCAAATTTCCTCCCATTGATTCAGAGTCAGACCTTTGTCCCACTCCGATTCCCAATATCGCATATAGGAGTGTTTGGGAAAGGGGTCCCCAGGTAATGTATTCATTAATCTATATAACTGAGAAATAAGGCCCTTGCAAGGGAAGGTACCCCCTAAAACCGTCTCAAACGGCGTCAACTGAAGTTGAGGCGTCGGCCCAAGTAATGTCGTAATATAATGTTTAATCTGCAGATATTCCAGTTTCCTATCAGATTCCCAGTTACACCTTGCATAAAGTTCCTCGTATGTATAAAATTTTCTCCCCAAAGGATTAATAAAATCTTTAATTCGAATTAGAGCGTAAGCGGTCCAGTCCCTATGGAAGGTTCTACTTTGGCCCGGTTTAAATTCTGGATTCTGGAAACTGAGGGAAATGTACAGACCCGGTACTGTGTGAGACATCGTTTCCATATAAATTGGGTGAATTTTATAGGCCTTGGAGCTAAAGCCGGTATTAGAATCTTAGGTTTAGCGCTCAAAATGAGATTACTGATATGGAAGGGGGAGAACCAGGCTGATTCCAATTTGGCCCACTGTGTGGGACCAATGATCATTTTTAATTAATGTATATCTGCAAGCTGCTTATTCATTATAGGAAAATTGTGTGGTGAAAAAACTATTGTTTTGGCCACTTGTGGGCTACTACCCTTTAATAACCACTCAGTGTGACATTGGTGAGTTTCAGTGGAGAGCAAAACCATTACAACCTTCACTGTACTGCAAATACATACTTATAGTCATGTAATGCTGTTAAAAACCTATACTTATACTTTTATTTATTTATTTTTATATAAAATTCCACCCACTTACACAAGTTTGATGGCTCTTAATAATATTCCATTTGATGCCAGAGCATTACTAAGCAACTGCTAGAAACTCTGTGTTTTTTTTATACTCTTTGCAGGCAGAACAATGTGCAAGGGAAATGGTTAAAGCAGAACCTCTGTACCAAGCAAGGACAAAAATGCTAAATAGCATATACCCACATTCATCAAAGTGACATTTTTTTATAGACAGAATTCTGTTTTTCCAAAGAAGCTTTATAAGATTCATAGAAATTTGAATTTTATCTTTCTATTTTAGACCATATGCAAAAATTACAGAGACGTTTATAATAATACAGCTACAGTCTTTTGAATAAGAATGTGATATTAACTGTCCAATTTACCAGTTTGGTGCCATAAGAACTGTCATTTTGGTGGGAAAAAATACTTTACGAACTAATGTTTCCTAAGGTTGTTTACTTACCAAATAAGCTACCAGCTTTAAGTGGGGTTAAAAGGTAACTAACCCTCCTATGTATAATATTATAAGCAGACTATAAATCTGGTGCACATTAGTAAAATTCTAGTTCAAGGTGCAGCATGCAACACTGTCGGGGCAATAGTGCCCTAACACAATAGTACCAACTAACACAATCAGGACCCTCCTGGTAATGCTACACCGCCTTCTTACCTGCGATGTGCCTGGGTTGTTGCAGCCTAACAGAACCTGTCCCACTGGTGTCCAAGCAGGCCAGTCCGACGCTGTATCTCTTATATTATGAAAATTCTACAACAGTCTGGGTGAGGTCTGGACTGGGAATCATAATAAGCCTGGAATTCCAAGTATACAGAGACCCAAACAGCCCCCAAACAACCCAAAACCACCCCAAGAAATATTGACTGCCTATGATATCTAAAAGCATTTGCCAAAAACTCATAGATTTCCAGTATAGGCCTGGTCTCGTTCTTGATTGTTCATGATAGGCCCAAATTCATTGACATGACCCATTAATTTCAAATGGACAGTGAATAAAGTGATGTTGGGAAGCTACTGCAACAAATTATCTTGCTTCATTTGTTGTGAACTTTAAATCAGCAATGTTCTTACCAGGGAATGCTGGAACGTTTCAGCTATAAGTGAGGCATCTTCCTGATTGGACTCCCACTTAATGGTGTCCTGCCAGCATCACCCTCTTCCTATGATATTGAATTTACACGGGCACATTGAGAGCACATTGAGAGCACATGCTTCTATCCACCAGTGATTGAAGATATGACTGCCACGCTGAGTGTGATAACCTTGTGTAAATGAGAACACTTTGCATTGTTTTCCTTGTTTAAGGAGGCTATAAAACACAAGAGAGAAGATGTTAATCAATTCTAGATGTCCAGTAAACTAAGAAGGGAGGGAATCAATGAGGAACAGTTAACGAGAAAGTCTTTCTGTGATGCGATAAGTGCTATACAGGATTTCTAATACTAAGACAATTGCAAAATATCAAGAGTGATTTGATTGGCAGTATTCTGCGAATTTCCCCCCACCAGTACATGTAATAAGAGAGCTTATGCTTTCTTTTTTAAATGCTAATAATATTTTTTATGAAAACCAATTTTATGTTTCCTACAGCCACAGAGCATCACAGCATGCTTCAAAGTTATGGTTATAATCCTTTTTAGAATTTATATATTTAAATACAGAAGCTATAAATTCTGTCAGAAACATGTCAGTAAAAAGCTAAACATCCTGGGCATATATGAGCAGATCTTAGTCCAATTTGGTCACCCACACTCTTGCCCAAATTGGCTTTATCCATTTGGATTATACTGCAGGCCTATGGAGACCCTTTGGGAGAGGACCACATCAATATGCTGTCCTTGCATTCCAAGTTTCCACCACATGTCGCCAAGCCACCAGAAAGGCCCCATAGATGGGTGAAATAGCTAATGATATGAAGCATTAGATTTACCATCACAAGATACTCCACTATTACATGGACATTACATTTTGGAGGTAGCATTATAAAAATGAGTAAGCTCTATCACTAAAAGAATGTCAAGAATTAAGTCAAAAAATATACTCTTTTTTGGGAGCAGCAATGTAAGACCAATAATGTGAATAAGGTGACACGTTTGCTTTAGGTCTCCATATCTAGTTGTACTAAGGTTAGTAGATCACTTGAAAATTTAGGGACACCTCTGATAAATCCATGCTACAGGGCATGCAGTAATTGCCTGTACATTAAATTATATTCAGTGTAGCCCTTCTAGATTTTTACACGTGTCCCTCAATTTTAAAGAAATCTGGTAAATTACACAGCAACCAATGATAATTTAGGATTTACTGGCCTACTGCAGTTATAGCAGTGAAAGAAAACATATACAGTAATTGGTTGCCATGGGATACTACATAAACTTTGCATTACATTTCCTCATGTGTCCAGAAAAGTGTAGGTGGGGAATGCATTTACCAAGTTGCTCCAGGTCATATTACCCATAGCAACAACTAAACTCTGTATGTGAGTTCTGATAAGAGCTTGTGTTTGCAATATTCTACACTATTGGAGATTTTATGCACTTCAGATTACTTATTCATCTCAGATCAAAAGACAGTATTGTCATGCCTAGCTACAGTATATATACATAGTCCAGTACAGGGATGCACCAATGAGGGGAGTTGAGAAACTTAAATAAACACATAAGCAATGGTGTGTGGCTCTGTCCTATAAACAAAAAATCGTAGATCAAAAATAAAGAAAAAGAAAAAAAGGAAATAGTAAATTCTAAAATCATCTACACACACACACACTCTAGAGAAACAAATATATATTCAAATCATATGCTTATTCTTCTAGTTTTTTATTTGGATGGGGTTGGATCATTTTGTAGGACTTCCAAATGTGCTACATAATTTCTATATGCAACATCTTACATTAGTTATCCCAGTGGTTTTTCTCAATTCCTGTATTCCAATGAAAAAATGAGGTTGTGTTTTAGAAAAGTATGTGTGATAATGAGCAATGGTTTTCATTACAGACATTCTGCAGTAAGAGAGGCAAGCTCTTTTCAAGAAAGGTCTTAAATAAAAAGCTTTAAATCCCACAAGGGCCTCTCGCTCTGTCTCTGGTATTCAGTTTATACATATTTTTTCCATCAAAAGAATGCATTCAATATGTAATATTTTTTAAACGATTGTATAGTCTGACATCAGATGTTCCAGTTACACGGGGAAGTCATGTTTCTGATTTGTCAGATCTATGTCATGCAACATCTATGTTGATTGATCCAATGTATATCTTTGTCAGGGGAACTAGTTTTATTCAAAGGGTTGAATATAAATGTTGCTTTAGCTATGACAGAAGTGTTGTACTATACACAACAGAGATATGTCAAAATCTATCCTGTAAAAATCTCTATAAACAGACCATTAAAGGGGAACTCCTTCCAAAAAAGTTTTTTCCATAAACATAAAGAAAAAAAGTTGCCATGCACCATTTGACCTTAACCATATACATGGACCCTCTAAAGCCCCATTACCAACCCAATACTTTGCTAAGGTGAGCAAGTGAAAGCAAAGTAACTGTGACTCTGCTTACCTAATTCTTGATACTGAACCAATACCCAAAGAAATACTCTACTGACCAGGAAGAGTACTAGCCTCTCCCCCTCTCTTACAAGCATTCCTCCTGCAGGCACCAAAAATGTTTACAGTCACCAAACCCCACCAACACAGGCAGAACCATCAAAGTACAAAACTCTCCATTGCCCAACCACCGGCAGTACAAGATAATGCTCCATGCAGCCAAGAAACAGAAAAGGGCACCTAACCCAGAAGAGTAAGTTGCTGATATTTTTATTCTGTTGGTAAAAAAGATCCAGCTTGCTTACTGACCCTTGCCTCTGGTTGCTCAAAACCCCATCACCAAATACTTCTACCAATAGTCACTCACCTCTATCCCCACTGGTCATTAGCTTAATACCCCCCACACCATTGTGCTCAAGGCTGCTACCTCTGATTCCTACCCCTAGCTCTGGCTCCCTAATCTATCACTATTGGCTTCCTAGATGCATATATAAATTCAGGTCGGGAAAACAGTTGATAAAATCAAGCAAAAACTCAAACCATACAAATTTTTCTGACTTTACTCTGAAATTGCTTGATTTTGTAGTGTTATCGCCGAAAACCCCATATTTTTCAGTTAAACCCAGGGCAGACCACAATATCTTCAAATTGGGATATGGGCGTCTCCCATTGACTTATACATGACCTCAACATGTTTGAGATGCCAGCTTTTTGGCCCGAGTTTTTGCCCCACAAACCCCGACCAGAAAAAATTGAGTTTTATAAATAACCCCCTAAGTACTAAGATAGAGGTTTGGTT
The DNA here is from genome assembly GCF_017654675.1 of Xenopus laevis. NCBI lineage: Eukaryota > Metazoa > Chordata > Amphibia > Anura > Pipidae > Xenopus > Xenopus laevis. The sequence continues at coordinate 172,974,811 of NC_054371.1, forward strand.
TGTGTCAAGGGCTATAGAGAATTAATGTTACCTTTAGCCAGGTAATTACACTGCAGAGCTCTTGGGAAGGGGGGTTGTTTACTTTAAAATATATGCCTATTTGATCATCTATTCTGTCAAAAGTTTACTGTATTAAAAACATGTTAAAAACACAGCATGTTCTGTGCTCTGTACAAGCAGACAGAATTACTCAGAATAAATTTGATGCTTTTAGGTGCTCTCAAACCTGAATTTCACATCAAATACATAAAAAAAATCTGCATGAAGGAGATGTGTAGACACAAACCAGGGTGCTTTTCCCTGCGGTCTGCCTTTTGATTGCTCAGCGCATCATGCTGAAAACTTAATTTCTTCTTCTGCTAATGCCCCCCACCAGCAATTTTGCTTATTATAATTCCCTTCAACTTCTTGGGTTAGAAAAGACCACGGCTTTATCACAAAGTAACAAAATGTTTACATATAAATAATTTTATTTTTATTTGATAACTTAACTTTATAGGTTAATGTAACCATAACCTTAGGAATGCTTGCCTCTGTTAACCACACACCTAGGGGACTGCCTGCAGTTCCAGTCTCCCTTAGCAACAGACTCAGGGGACATAATAGCAGGGAATCTAACAACATCCCTAGGAACTACCCTCAGTAAAACAGTTATCATCTGAAGTGGCAGATTAATAAAATGTGAAGCCCCTCGGCTGCACTTTTCACAACCACCAACGTGTGCCAGTGACTTCATGGTATGCCCTGAACCAAACCCAGTGTAGAGACCTTATGTACATGTGTGCCTGTATCTGCATGCATCTGGGCTCACGCACGTTCCTTGCCTGCCTTCTTCTCCCAGATGCACCAGACTGGACCCAGTCCAGTTTCACAAAGAGAAATCATTTTAAAAAAAGCTATATGTACCTTGATTACACTGGACTCCTAGGCTATTGCCTAGTTACCTCTATGCATTATCTACCCCTGGTCATCAGGTCCTAAGCCCCTTTTGCATGCATTCCACCTTGCAAGCTATGACAAAGGTAACTGTCATGTCCTTAAAGAACTGTGATTAAAAATAACAACATTTTCAGCACAGTTAAGTACAGATGTTGTTTGACTTCAGTTCTCAGTACAGGTAAGGGACCTGTTATCCAGAATGATTAGGACCTGAGGAGATAATAGATCTCTCTGTAATTTGGACCTTCATACCTTAAGTATACTAAAAAATCAAGAATCAAAAATTAAAAAATCCCAGTAAGCTTGTTTTGCCTTCAGTAAGTATTAATTACACTATATCTTAGATTCAAGTGGAAGATACTGTTTTATTATTACAGACAAAAAGGAAATTATTTTTTAAAATGATTTGGATCTATAGGAGTTGGCCTTCAAATAATTCAGAGCTTTCTGGATAATGGGTTAACGGCTAATGGATCCCATAGCCATACTTTGATTATATGTTGCAGGATTCTAGGAGTTGTAGTCCACAACCGCAACATGGTTAGAAAGTTTAAGGTCACACAGAATTTTGGCCTCTTGGTATTTGGTACATAACTGGGGAGTATGAAACTAAAAACATGCCTGAGATCTGCATTGTGTGGTTCATCCATCAGAGTTAGTTGTAATGTGTGCCACACTGTCCCACGCAAATCCATTTGCAACGTCAAGGTATTTTTATTTTTTGGAGTATTTTGTGCATTATATTTATCTTCATCTTCATTGTTTATCCCAGCATGCATCTGCAGCTCGCACATTATAATGAAGATTGATGTACATCTGGGCCATTTCCTAGGCCTCACAGTTGTCATCTCAGTTGGTAGAAGTGGGTGAATAAATGCATTCTAATGCACATAAATATTTACATTCTCTCCAGATATGAATCAGATCAATGCTGTCTGATATGGGAACCTCCAGCTGTTCATGTGCTAATGAATCACAGTTGTGGCTGTCAGGGGATAATGAGAATTGTACCCATAGTTGAACATCTGGAGGAGCACACATTGGACTTTCCAGGTAGTATCGGGATGAATCAGGTAGCTTTGTTTATAATTGGATCTTGTATTTATCTTGTGTTTGTTTATGTCAAAAATATGCATATAAAAGCTATCCATTTTTATAAGCTGTTGTTGAACCCTGTGCTAAAGTATTTCCAGGAACTCATGACTCATGGTATCACCCACTGGATCCGCGCTCTGACCTGACTACCCAATAAAAATAGAGTGACAATGTCCTAGTAGTGGATGATAATGCCACAGCTTTATTGAAATTACAAACAGTACAAAGGCATCAAGTAACGATATAATCAAATGTAATACGCGGCAAATATTTTTATACAACTAAATACCAATAACATGCATTGAACAGTGTCAGTCAACCCCTGTCCTTCTGCAAGTCACCTGTTAAAAAGTGGGCATTTTAATCTTCAAACCCACTATCATTTTACTTAAGGTTTTACCAAGTCTCCACACACACAGGTCACCCACCTTAGGGGTTAAGCCATTCTACCAAAACATCTCTTACCTCTGGCAAACTAATATGAGCCCGACTACTAGCTGGACCTCCCCTGATGGAAAGACAGAGAACCAGATCGACCATATCACCATTGGTCGAAAGTGGAGGAGGAGTCTACTAGACGTCAGGGTGAAGCGAGGGGCGGATGCTGCGTCAGACCATCACCTAGTGCAGGCGACACTGAGGCTGAAGCTAAGGGCACACAGGGACCAGGCACAGAGGCCAGCATTCAAATACAATGTGCAGAGCCTGAAAGATGCAAATAAAGCTACAGAATACCAGTGCAGCTTGAAGAACCGCTTTGAGGCACTAGCAGAGTTATAGAAAGAGATGGTGGAAGACCACTGGCTGGAGCTGAAGAAAGTCTGGGGAAAAAGAAGAAGTCCTGGGGAAAAAGAACAGAAAGCACAAGGAATGGTTGTCACCGGGTACATGGGATCTTATGACTGAAAGAAAAGAACTCAAACAGAAGATGAATAATCGTCAAAATCATCAGGAAAAGATGGATCTCCAAGCACAGTATTGGGAGACAAATCGGATGGTGAAAAAGAGCTGTAGAGCGGATAAGAGGAAATTCATCCACGACCTTACAGAGGAGGCAGAAACGGCAGCGGGGAAACAGGACATGAAGCGATTGTATGAGATCACCAGAACTCTCGCAGGCAAGAACACACAGCCATCATGTGCAACAAAGGACAAAGAAGGCCGCACCATTACCAACGAAGGCCAAGTACGAACGAGATGGGTCGAGCACTTTGCAGAAGTCCTCAACAGGCCACCTCTAGAGCAGCCTCCACTCATCCCACCAGCAGACAGCGTTTTGGACATCAACACCAACCCACCCAGTAGAGCCGAGATCATCACAGCAGTAAAAGAAATCAAGGCTGGGAAAGCAGCAGGTCCAGATGGTATCCCACCTGAAGCCCTAAAAGCGGATGTCATAACAACCACGAACATGCTATACCCACTGCTTCAGAAAGTCTGGGAGCAGGAAAGCGTGCCAAAAGAGTGGAGGGAAGGGCATCTGGTGAAACTTCCCAAGAAAGGCGACCTCTCCAACTGCAACAACTGGCGAGGCATCATGCTCCTATCTGTACCTAGCAAGGTACTCACACGAATCATGCTGCTGAGACTGAGGGAGGCTCTAGACAAACGACTGCGAGATGAGCAAGCAGGCTTCAGGCAGGACAAGTCTTGCACGGACCACATTGCAACATTGCGCATCATCATAGAACAATCACTGGAATGGCAGTCTCCACTTTACACAAGACTTTGAGAAGGCCTTTGATAGCGTAGATAGAGAGGTTGTCTGGAAACTTATGGCACATTATGGGATACCACCAAAATTCATCTCCATTATCAAACAACTTTACAACAACTCCACATGCCAGGTTGTGCATAAAGGAAAAATGACAGAGCCTTTTGAAGTGCGGACGGGGGTGAGACAAGGCTGCATGTTGTCACAACCATCTTCCTGTTGGTAGTAGACTGGATTATGAAGAGTTCTACACAAAATGCCAACACAGGAATCCACAGGTCCTTCACTAAAATCTTGGAGGACCTAGACTTTGCAGATGATGTCAGCCTCCTGTCGCACAGACAACAAGATGCACAGCAGAAACTCACACGTCTATCAGAGGAAGCAGCAAAAACTGGCCTCAAGATCAACACTAACAAAACAGAAACCATGAGGATTAACAACCAGCAGCAAGATCAAATCCAGCTGCAAGGAGTTGACATTAAGGACGTGGACAAGTTTGTCTACCTGGGCAGCGTAGTAAGCAAGGATGGAGGAGCAGATGAGGACATCAGGAGCCGTATCAACAAAGCCAGACATGCATTTAACACCTTACGTCCCATCTGGAACTCCACTGCCCTTTCACAACAAACCAAAATTCGTATTTTTAACACCAATGTGAAAGCAGTCTTGCTTTATGGTTCGGAAACCTGGAGACTGACCATGACAACCACAAGTAAGCTCCAAACCTTCATCAACCGCTGCCTACGACACATCCTACACATCAGATGGCCAGAGAAAACTTCCAACATCAGCCTATAGAAAAGATCAAAACAGATCTCCATTGACCGAGAAATCAGAAGAAGAAAGTGGGGCTGGATAGGCCACACCCTCAGAAAAAGTTCTGACAACATCACAAGGCAAGCCCTTGAGTGGAACCCACAAGGGAAAAGAAAAGTTGGCCAGCCAAGACAGACATGGAGGAGGTGCATGGAGGCTGAAATGAAGGCAGCCTGATGGACATGGGCTCAGCTGAAGAAGACCGCTGCGAACCGAGTTCGTTGGAGGAGTGTCGTTGAGGCCCTATGCTCGCCGCTGGAGCAAATGGACTAAGAGAACTAGCTGTGTCAACTACCCAAAATATGGCAGTGTCCTACACTATTTTCCTGACCCCCTCCCATCTGAAAAACTAATGTACCTCATCCCTCCAGGCCATATGCATGACAATGACAACATAAATTCAAATATTTAACCAAACCACAAAAGCTATGTTGGGCAGATGGAGAACATTCTTTTTTGCTACATTTCTAAAATAATGGCTCATGGCACATACCCTCACCTTAAAATGGCACCTGATATACACGCTCATGGCAATAGCCCCATCCCTTTAGCTATTCACCTGCTGGACTCCTGCTTAGAGTTCATGCCACCCTTACTCCAATCTGTTCAGCTTCTATCTGTGACTTATATTACTCTAATCTAGTTTGGTTTGATAACAATGTAATTATCCTGCAGGAAACAGTAGTTAAAAATCACCACATTTGACATGAGCCTTACTCTACATATAGTTATGGGGTCAAAGCTCTCTTGAGTGAGAGCAGTAGAGTAAGTTCCATAGGGTGATATCATTTCCATGTTTTTATGGCTGGGATCAGATAAGCAACTACATTGTCTGATGGTTGCAATAAAACATTATATCTACTGTCCTGGGCCTGGATACTTCCTTGTTATCTCTGCAGGGGGACCTATATACATTTGTAAAGGCTGCCAATCTCCATTCCTAGTAATGAGGACTGCTTGGACCAGGGATAGCACAAAATGCAGTCACCTTTAAATATCTGATACAGAATAACATATCTTTCTCATATGGGTCCTTTATATGTACAAAACCATTAATTAATCATTGTAAAAATATTAAATTGCATATGAAGTTGCAGCCCATATAGTATGTACAGTATATATATATATATATATATTGATCCTAATGTGAACATGAAGGTGCCATGCTAACAAGATGACTATGCCATTCAGCCAGGCGGCTGACAATGCTCCTAGCACTCATTCTGTCTGCTTCTAAGCATACCATTTTCTTAACAAGGCGGCTGCATTCAAATTGATATTAAAATGTACTACGTGTAATTTCTGGATGAGCTTGTCATAACCTAGATCTGGATTTGTAATCCATTAGCAACGCTGGCTTGAAGGCAAAGTCGAATTAGACAGCTTTCATAGAGTGCGCTCAGGGAATATGTGTTCACAATGTCTGATCTGTGAATGATGGGCTCGTTCCTGCGAGGCCTTCCGGGAGTATGTTCAGGCAATGCTTTCTCTAAACTCTAGATCTGTGCCTGATGCTATTGTATTTCAACTGAAGATATTTTACATTAAATGCAACCTCGTTGATGTGCTTTCTAAAACTATATATATATATATATATATATATGAAATTAGGATAAAATGATTAATGCTTGTAAGCATAATTTTGTTTGCACAGAGATATTAACTATCCTTGCCCTTCTGTTCGAGAATTAAATAAACACAATGTGATTTTGCTCGAAGTGGCTGGTGTAACTGTAATACAAAGAAAAGAGTTATGGCAAGGCATTTTGCGCTGAAATGTTCGATGCATTTGACCACACAATATCTAATACAGAGGTTTGAGCAGGAAATTAAAGCATACATCTTAAGTGACAGCAACACGCCATTCAAGCATTTCTCCGTGCCGCTTCGCTGACTTCAAAACAACCAAACTCTATTCATTACATTGACCTTAGGGCATAATCTCATTATCTCAGTGTATAGTGTTTTGCATAATATCTTTTTGCCGTTTTCAATGCAGAGCCATGCATTTCTGGCCCTACTGCCAATAAAGGGGGCTTGCTGCATTTCCCTTTTAGGATAAACTGCTGCTCCAAGTGATACCGAAAACTCGCTATTATAAATCTTGAAATAAATAGAAGAGTAAATGATTCAATTGACACAGTGATCTCAGCATTAGGCTTGAAGAACTTTAAATCAAATGCTTTTATATAAATTGATCGGATGACCTGACATTAACTGGGATTATTGAAGGCATCGGCCTTGAGAATTTCTGTTACACTGGACTAAGTCACTGCCTTCCCCATGCCCAGCAAGCTCCTTTATCTATTGGAGCTGGCTGTCAAGGCTGAAGGATTTTCTCCTTAAGAGAAAGAGGTTGTTTGAAACAATGAGTGTTGTGGCCACTATTCTGTATTGGGATGAAACTGCTAAGTGTGCAATTTGTTCTTAGAAAATGTTATTAACACTTATCCATTGCAACTAGCTTGGTTAATACATTATCCGCAAGTGTTTTACATTACTTTGAGTAGACCAGGGATGTTCAGCCTTCAGCCATCAGTAACTACATAGCAAATTCCAGGAACACTACTTCACTGACAGCCTTCGTTGGCCAGGGGATTCTGGTATTGTAGATTAGTGGTAGCTGAAATGCAACGGGTTGCACAGTCCTGTAATAGTTCGTAACTCTTGTTTAACTATACAGGTTCAAGAGGCTGACTCCCAATTAAATTTGAATAAAAGGCTTAAGAAATGTAAATTTTTAGTAAGTTGTCAGAACATCAAAATTATCCATTACAAGCCAGCTATTTGATGGTAAAAGGCTTCCAAATCAATTTATAATTTATGTGGGGGATTGGTCAGATTATGATCAGAAAGGCTAGAAAATCTCATTGTGATGTGTTGGCCAGATTAAACTCATTCGCCAACTGTTACCCCCCCCCCACTTTAAATATACACATCTAAGATATTGAGTGGGGATTCAGTAACAGGTAACTGTGCAAATATGTTGATTAGAAATATTGCTTGTTAGCATGCAATGCAACAATAACCCCAATGTTATGCAGAGTTTGATTAAGGGCTTATGTTGTCAGAGGAAGAAAACGTGAAAAAAAGAGGCAAAGCAAAAAAAATAACAAGGGAAAAATGTGCAGATCCCTAGTATTTACACTTTGCATTGAAACTGCAGCGTTTGGAAGAAAAATAATATATGGAAGATCATAGTTTATTAGAGCAGCTTGTGTTTGTGGCCACTGAAATTTTTTAGGGGAGGTTCTGAAAATGTGCTAGGGGGAATTTTACTTGGTGGGGAAATGTTGCTTGGTGGCCCACAGTAAAGAGAAGGCACTTATAGTACTACTGAAATGCCTTCACTGTTCAATATGGCCGAGTGCTTTGCTCCACATTTCTTTCACACACTCTATCCATCCTAAAAGTGTTTTCCTGAACCAACCTTGCTTCCTTTACCTGGCTGCCCATTCCAATATCCATCCATATTATATGTAAATGATTCGCCTTGTAGTTTGTACTGAAATATATAAATCAAATTTTAAGCCCCATGATAAAAATAAGTTTAACAGTGGCACTGTTGAAACTTTCTTGTGCTGCTGCTTTTGCTACGTCCACATGTTGTTTCCCACCCTGCCTCCTACTGTATGTTAATGTAATTAGAGACAAGCAAATCACTTTCCGTTGATTTCTCAAAGCATTCCATGAAATCATAATGGAAGTAGGGCAAGAGAGAGTTGCATTGTCATAGCAATACCCAGCAGTCTTGTCATTTTCAAAACTCCAAATTTTATGGATCCATTTTGGGTAGTAAACATAATATGAAGTCGTTCACATCATTTGTTTTTTGTTAGTTTTCCGTGCAATTAAGAAGAATGCTATTTTTTTACTTAAAACTTAACTTTATAAGGACTTTCATTCAGAATATCTTTCCGAATCAAAGCACAGGGGTAAACTGAAATATTAAGCAGTACAGGTATTGGATCAGTTATCTAGAAACTCAGTATGCAGAAAGCTCCAAATTACAATAATTAATTAAATAATTCAAAATTTTAAAACTTTTTAAACCAGTGCCATGCACTTGATCCCAACTAAGATATAATTAATCCTTATTGGAGGCAAAACGATCGTACTGTGTTTATTTAACGTTTAAATAATTTTTTTTAGCAGACAAAGTATGGAGATCTAAATTAAAGAAACCCCAGGTCCTGAGCATTCTAAATAACAGGTCCCATACATGTACTGCAGTAATAATCCATTACATAATGCTAATGCTACTAATTATAATAATTGACACTTTCTGTGATACATTAAAGATATAGAGTGGGTACTTGATGCATTACAAAAGATGAGTGGGCCCTGTGATGCATATGTAGATATAATAGTGGCATTCTAAAGCATTATGTGGGCATTATTGGTCTCTGTAATGTATCTAGGGACACTTACAGGCTATTTGTATGTCTGTGATGTACAGTATAATGGGGATACTTTGATAGTTGTTAGGGATGTAGCGAACGTCGGAAAAAAAGTTCGCGAACATATTCGCGAACTTGCGCAAAAATGCGAGCGGTTCGCGAACGGTTCGCGAACCCCATAGACTTCAATGGGAAGGCGAACTTTAACATCTAGAAAAGACATTTCTGGCCAGAAAAATGATTTTAAAGTTGTTTAAAGGGTGCAACGACCTGGACAGTGGCATGCCAGAGGGGGATCAAGGGCAAAAATGTATCTGAAAAATCTGCCTGTGTGTGCTTGGAAGAGATAGTGTAGGGGGAGAGCTGTTAGTGATTTCAGGGACAGATGATAGTAAGCTTGCTGGCTAGTAATCTGCTTGATACTGCTCTGTATTGGAGGGACAGAAGTCTGCAGGGATTTGAGGGACATTTTAGCTTAGGTAGCTTTGCTGGCTAGTAATCTACTGTTCTCTTTAAACAACTGCCATACGTTGACCTTGTAGGCATTGTTTGCCCAGTTTTTTTGGACGCAGCCACTGAAGCACAGTTGCCAGAAAAAATATGCCATATAAATGCTGAAAATAGTCATTTTTCGCCATACGTTGACCTTGTAGACATTGTTTGCCCAGTTTTTTGGACGCAGCCACTGAAGCACAGTTGCCAGAAAAATTATGCCATATAAATGCTGAAAATATAAATTTTTTTGGTTGCAGCCACTGAAGCACAGAGGCCAGAAAAATTATGCCATATAAATGCAGAAAATATGCATTTTTTTGGTCGCAGCCACTGAAGCACAGTTGACAGAAAAATTATGCCATATAAATGCTGAAAATATAAATTTTTTTGGTTGCAGCCACTGAAGCACAGAGGCCAGAAAAATTATGCCATATAAATGCAGAAAATATGCATTTTTTTGGTCGCAGCCACTGAAGCACAGTTGCCAGAAAAAATATGCCATATAAATGCTGAAAATAGTCATTTTTTGCCATATACGTTGAGTCAACGTATGGCAAAAAATGACTATTTTCAGCATTTATATGGCATATTTTTTCTGGCCTCTGTGCTTCAGTGGCTGCGGCCAAAAAAACTGGGCAAATAATGCCTACAAGGCCAACGTATACACTACTACAGCGGTGGATACGGATTACGTAAAATATATGAATGCTGCTTGAAAAAAGTGACTCCGGTGTTTTTTCTGGAGACGGTAATATTATGGATATTTAGACAGAATGTGAACAAGGTCACACAGCTCAATGGCGGGTTGAAGAAAACAGTGTGCAAATAATGCCTACAAGGCCAACGTATACACTACTACAGCGGTGGATACGGATTACGTAAAATATATGAATGCTGCTTGAAAAAAAGTAACTCAAGTGGTTTTTCTAGAGACGATAATATTATGGATATTTAGACAGAATGTGAACAAGGTCACACAGCTAGATGGCGGGTTGAAGAAAACAGTGTGCAAATAATGCCTACAAGGCCAACGTATACACTACTACAGCGGTGGATACGGATTACGTAAAATATATTATGGCTGCTTGAAAAAAGTGACTCCGGTGTTTTTCTGGAGACGGTAATATTATGGATATTTAGACAGAATGTGAACAAGGTCACACAGCTCGATGGCGGGTTGAAGAAAACAGTGTGCAAATAATGCCTACAGGGCAAATAATGCCTAAAAGGTCAACTTATACACTACTACAGCGGTAGTAAAATAAAAAAAAGTAAAATAAAAAAAAATGAATATTAAAAAAAAAAAATTAAAGTTGGTGCTGCTGAACTACTAGGAGCAGCAGATTAGCACACCAGTCCCACTCCCCAACACTGCTAGACTAATAGCACTGGGCTCTTATAGTAGTAGTAGTAGTAGTAGTAGTAAAACAACAAAAAAATAAATAAAAGCAGTCCTTACAAGGACTACTGTTATTGCAGCAGTCAGCAGATGAGATCAGAAGCAGGACAGCTGCCCACTGCAGCTACATACAGAGCACTGCAGTAGAAGGTAGATTACTAGCCAGCAAAGCTACCTAAGCTTAAATGTCCCTCAAACCCCTGCAGACTTCTGTCCCTCCAATAACAGAGCAGTATCAAAACGATTACTAGCCAGCAAACTTTCAACTGTCCCTGAAATCACTAACAGGCAGCAGCTCTCTCCCTACACTATCTCTTCAGCACACACAGGCAGAGTGAAAAAACGCTGCAGGGCTTCGGTTTTTATAGGGAAGGGGAGTGGTCCAGGGGAGAGCTTCCTGATTGGCTGCCATGTACCTGCTGGTCTGGGGTGAGAGGGCAAAAAAAAGCGCCAACAATGGCGAACCCAAAATGGCGAACGTCGCGCGACGTTCGCGAACTTCCGGCGAGCGCGAACACCCGATGTTCGCGCGAACAAGTTCGCCGGCGAACAGTTTGCGACATCTCTAATAGTTGTGTCCCTCCCTTACCAGTGCAGTGAACCATAAAAATATAGATTCAGAGGGATTTAATGCTTGCTATGTGCCAGCAACTGTATTCCTATAGGGATCACAGAAATCCATACACCCCATAAGCCGATCTGTTTACATTGCACCGGTACTACATGCACTTCTTCTCTGCAATACCGCAATGAGCAGTTCCACAGTCTCCTAGGCTGTCATTATTCCTGCACCATGCATATGAGATCTATACTTACGAAATCTTTGCAAACCAAAAAATGAGAGTAGCTAGGTCAAAGTATACCTTCTAAACAAATTGCTCCTTATTTTTAAGCAAATGTCTGTATCTGATTAATAAGATCTTGTCTATTTAGTATACATAATATGTTTCTTGGCACATTGGTTAGAGCACATTTAAGAACGTGTCTTTAAAGCACTGCAGAGGAAGATAAGGTGGAAGGGCCCCCTAGTGTTACTGCTTTTCTGTCATGGGATAGAAGCAAATCAGACGGCCAAACAATTTGAAACAGGGGGAAAAAGTTGAAAAAGAATTTGCTGACCTAAGAATTGTCTGCAAGTATACCGAGCTGATGATTTATTACTGTTTCTCATCAGCCCGACTGATTTGTTGGCCCTTGGCTATCGATTAGATGACTCCTGCAAATAAAAGGTGGCACTACAGAAATATAAATCAACACCATGATCCATAGCTACTCTGCCTTCTTCATCCAACTTTTAAGCACCTACATATTATCATCTGTAACTTGGGAAAGGTAAATTTCTCTAGACTGAAAGCTCTTTAGAGTCCTATGTATATATAATCGTTGCTTTAAAATTCTTAACTCCTAGGAGCTAACTTACCAACACAGCTATGAGTTCCACCAATAAAGTTACCCATAGCAACCAATTAGCAGTTAGCTTTGATCAGACTGCAGCTAGCTGAAAAATAAAATGTTATTTTGCAGTTGCTCAATAATATTTCTATTTGTTCCATTGGTCTCTAAGTTAAGGTAACTAAAATGAAAAACGTGCACACTTAATTTTAGAAAATAATATCACAATATAATAATAATTTCACAATACAAATGTTATTGCTGATTTTCAATTCAAACGACTGGGAAGCAGTATCAAATACTGGCTAAAGTCCCAGTAAATGTCTAAATAATTTTTTTCCCTCTAAACACGGAAGTCAACATTTTCTTTTCATTTTATTCTGTTGCTACTCCGTGGTAAAGGCAATAATAACAGCTCTCTATGATGATAGCAGATCCTAGATAAAGTAAATGTGCAGTTTTCAGGAATACAATGTACTATTCGCTAAAGTGCTGCTCTTTGACTGATTATGATTGGTTAGTTACAAACCATCAAACATATTCCGTACCACAGCAAAATTGGATGTCTGAGTTGTTCTCGTGGAGCAAAACTTCCCCATCCAAAGCTCGGAGTATCTGGATAGATTTTTTATGAGCGTCACATTCATCAAAGATAGTTACCAAGGCAAGATCAATATGTTCTGTGAAAGTAGGTTTTGTCTTCAAAACTTTCAGAGAAATTGTGCTTTTTTGACTAGGCAGGGTTTTGTTATGGAAACAGTGACACCAAGTGGCCAAAGAAAATAATCATATTAACTGGTTTTACTAAAGACTATGTAGCAGATGTTGTATATTGGGCAAACAATTAGACATTGTAACAGAATATCAAAAAATACTTTTCTTTCTCAAGCAGAGGTGAAATGTACCTGTGATGTTTCTTCCAATGCTGACTATATAGACAAAAGGGATTTGTTAGTGCTTTGCATAAAATAGGTCTTTACTATGGAACTATAAATCAGTTTATGAGCTCTTCATTCCCAGCCCTACCCCTTATTTGTCTTATCCTGTATGAAACTAATTTTAGTCCCCTTTTGAGCCAACACATTCTTCATCCATTTAAAACGAGTGAATATTTTTGTTTTTATTTAATACAAATTAGTTCTTAAGTTATTTAAAACAGTCCTGCCGGTCTTTAAACTATGGTACTGTATTTTACAATGTCATAATCTACAAGGTTACAGCTTTCATTGTGAATAAAACCCTTTGTGTAATCCTATTGTATAATCTCAAGTATGCCTGTGTGCTCAGTAGAAAGATTTACAGGTGAATAAGGCATTAGACACTTCACTATATGGGAACTGTGATATGACAGTAAGAGATATAAATCTTCCCAAATGTATCTTGCCCAAACAAAAATGAAAATGTCCAGGTGTTATTGAGCTCCCAAAGTTCTTTTAACCATTTCACATATTGTATTGTTTTTCAATACAAATTGTTTTTAACAGTAGTATTTACAGGGACGGATTTACATAGTGGGCGCCCCTAGGCCCACTGCTGTTCGTCACCCGTGTCCCCTCCCCTTTATTCGTGCAAATTTTCATCATCTGGACTGGAGCAATGAGCCCCCCTAAAATTCTGCCACCCTAGGCCCGGGCCTAGGTGGCATTTCCACAAAACCAGGCCTGAGTATTTACAGAGGGTTGGTCATTGTAAATCAAAACTGAGCATTGCCAAAAATGTCAAGGTCTGGGCATAAGGAAGAGAAGATCACAGGTACTGCAGGATGGTTGGAGCACTAACTGAGGAAGTGCCGAGTGTGTAGGCACGAAACGCGTTTGTTTTGTACACACACTGCTGAAATATAATTATTATGTGTGCTTCAATAAAGCCAACTTGCTATTAAACTGAACGTTCTCCAAGAATGCTTCGATCAGCGCTTACAAGCGAATGAGTATGTGTGTTTGAAGCACTAAGCCTACAAATAAATTCTAAATTATGGATGTCCAACCTGTGTCCCTTCAACAGCTTTTACTATCTGAGCTCCCACATAGGCAAACACTCAAACAATGAACTATTGTAAGAGTTCATTGACTTACCCAAAACTGCATGGGCTGCACTTCAAAATAACAATATAACTGATCTGCCCAACTACATCTATAGGCTAATTTCACAGATATGTCCCCTGCAGTCCAAAGGAGAGTGAGCAGGGTGGGGGTAGATCAGAAACCACTACTGTTCACTGTCACAGGTCTGCTTTGCCTGACATAGTTAAGCTCTGTGCATTATAAGGCACATTACCGAAAGGTCTTCTGAGACCTTTATAATGCACTATAGGCAAGGTAGACACAGAAACCACAATAAAGTGGCACACAATATAGTGGTGTATCCCCTTTGAAGCACTGGAGAGTAGAAAGAGGCCAACATTTTTTTTATGATTATCTAAATCTGACAGTGACTGTTCCAGAGTTTGAGACATATAACAGCATCAATATCCTGAATTGCATTCATGAAATGTCATTGCATAAACTGCTGCTTGGAGACAATAACATTAAATTGGTGACTATGTCCTTAAGATGCAAATGTCTGCATTTGTGGGAGGTGGATATGCAATCAATTGCCAGTGCAATGTGCTTCACATAGACTAAGCTTAGTTATGATGCACAGTAGTTGCTCTCCACAGTAACACCCTATTCTGAGCATGTGATGAGTGTGTCCCATTAGTTTGTGACATTTTTTTTCCATCATACAAGGTTTTTAGATAATAAGGTCCATATTATACCCCCACTGTGTTAGATGAAATGGTAATTATTGGAACAATGCCCCCTATAGTAAGCCATAACATGTAAATAACTGTAAATTAGTTTTCCCATCTCCTTCCAGTTTAAATGAGGAAATGGGGCATTCCCAGGTATTCCAATTATGTATTTAAATGAGTGATACCCCTGTAAGAATGGGTAATTCTAAGCAACTTTTCAATTGGCCTTAAAGTGATACTGAAAATGTATTTCAAAATATTAATCTACATGAAAAGTTACCTATAGGTCATGTTGATTGTTTTTCACTGATATTTCTGCTTTTGTAAGTCATTTTTATTTGAAGTTCCTAAACCTGACTGTTTTGCCAACCTGAATGTCCCTTTTCAACTTGTCAGTTCAAGGGGCAGATTAACTAAGGGTCAAAGTGAATTCGAAGTAAAAAAATTCGAAATTCGAAGTAATTTTTTGGATACTTCGACCATCGAATAGGATACTACGACTTCAAATGTATTTCGACTTCGACTCTAAGTAAAAATCGTTCTAATATTCGACCATTCATGATCGAAGTACTGTCTCTTTAAAAAAAACTTTGACTTCAATACTTCGCCAAATTAAACCTGCCGAAGTGCTATGTTAGCCTATGGGGACCTTCTACAACCATTTTCTAAGTCTTTAGAGGTCGAAGGACTGCCCTTCGATCGATCACTAAAATCGTTCGAATCGTTCAATTCGATCAATTTAATCGTTTGATCGAACTATTTTTAGTCGACCACAGGATTGCCAAATTTGTTGAAAAAACGTCGAATTCGATATTCGAAGTTTTTTAATCCGATGGTCGAATTATGAAGTTTTTTGTACTTCGAAATTTGACCCTTGATAAATCTGCCCATTAGAGTTTCTATTGCTAACAGACTCCTGCTGCACAAATACAGTATAGCAGCATAGGGAAAATAGGAGGTAAGAAAGGTAATGTAAAATCATCAGGCAGATACTTTTCTGGCAAAAGTATAAATAGCATTCAAAGATAATGTTATGTTTATTTTCTGGTGTCAGTGTCTCTTTAATCCTTTCTTTTTTATAGTTTTGAATTGTTAGCCGTCTTCTTCTGATTCTTTTCAGTTTTCAAATGGTAGTCACTGGCCCCCATCTGAAAAAACAAATGCTCTGTAAGTCTATATTTATTGTTATTGCTACTTTTTATTACTCATCTTATTCAAATCAATGCACAGTTGGGTAATTTGGACCCTAGCAACCAGATAGCTGAAACTGCAAACTGAAGAGCTATTGAATAAAAAGCTAAATAACTCAGAAAATCACAAAAAAAAAAAAAAAATGAAAACCAATTGTACATTTTCTCAGAATAGCACTCTCTACGACATACTAACAGTTAATTTAAAGGTGAACAACCGCTTTAATTATATCAATATAAAAAAGTTTTAAAAGCTGTCACAATGAAGAGAACTGCCCCTCAATTATTGTTAAGGAGACCACGGGGGACATTTACTGACTTTTTCCCTGCTGTAGAAACAAAATTGTGAAAAACAAACAGTACTTTAATGCCATATACAGTTGGGTAATTTGGACCCTAGCAACCAGATAGCTGAAACTGCAAACTGAAGAGCTATTGAATAAAAAACTAAATAACTCAGAAAATCACAAAAAAAAAAAAAAAAATGAAAACCAATTGTACATTTTCTCAGAATAGCACTCTCTACGACATACTAACAGTTAATTTAAAGGTGAACAACCGCTTTAATTATACCAATATAAAAAAGTTTTAAAAGCTGTCACAATGAAGAGAACTGCCCCTCAATTATTGTTAAGGAGACCACGGGGGACATTCACTGACTTTTTCCCTGCCGTAGAAACAAATTTGTGAAAAACAAACAGTACTTTAATGCCATATTGAAACACTACATCCAAGGGAGGACAACTCTTTCTCAATACTCTCCTTCCCAAAAGCAGAGTCATGTGGAATTGTGCAGATTCATCAGATACTATATAGCTTATGTATATTACACAGTTAGGGTGAATACTCCCCAAGAAACTCCTTTGGCACTATTGATGTACCTCAAACTATACAGGCTATATAAACATCAGAGCTCAAAATATAAAATATCTTGCTGAAAACAATAAAATGCAGTCTCTTCAACCAAGCAAATGTATATAAGCATTAGTGTCTCTTTAACATTGCAGGAAAAGACAGCCGGCAAAAATAAATAGCTCAATAAAAGATTAAAAGCATCTGGAGAATAATTTAGCCAGATTGAATCAGCTTGACCTTAAAAAAAATTCCCACAATGCCTGGCTTATATAAATGAGAGTGAAAAAAAAGCATATGGAATGTGTTTTAAATATAAACCAAAAAGTAATAAAAGGTACAGCAATGAATGCTAAAGAGTTCCAGATAACGCTTTCAACATTCTAAGCACTGGCTGTGGCCTCCTGTATAACCTTAAGGCTTTGTTCCACATCTTTAACTTTTATAAGCACTTGTCATAAATAACAAGGGCTAAAAAAATGACTAAAATGCTGTAGAAGTAGATTTTTTATGCCGCAAGGTGAACATTTCAAACACATGAAGTCATTGGCTTTGGAAATCATTTTTTTTCAATACAAAAAGAAAAAAGATGGATTGTGTACTGTAAATATTAAGGCGCCAAAATAATAAATGTTGGACAAAGCTGTGTAACCTTTTTTATTGATAACTAACCTGCAGATATGTTTGATTTAACCCACTGCATGCTATTGTGGACGGTGGATCACAAAACTGGAAATATGGAGCAGCAAAACCAATATTTTTAGCAAGCTAGGAGTGAAGTTCTGAAACAGAACCACAAGTTTCAGATTCCTGGAATTAAAGGAGCAGCATAACTCCTTTATCAACATGAGCTCAATGGATTGGGCTTGTGCTGACCCTAATTTTTGCATATTGTTTTAATCACAAAAAATATATAGTGTTTGTTGTTTTTTAGCTAAACAAGGCAAACAGGGATATTGAAGCTACTCCATGTTTTGATCTACAGAGAAACAGAAGTTATTCTGGATAACAGGTCCCATACCTGTATTTACCTCACAAGAAACAAACATGGCCTGTTTAGCTCAAGAAATAATAGTAATAATAAAAACTATAGAAAATGAAGCCCTACCGCCCTCCTTTTAATTTTTTCCTCTATGTGTTATGTGTCAGTAACCCCTATTTGAAAGCTGGAAAAGTCAGAAGAAAAAGACAAGTAATTAAAAAACGTAAAAAAATAAATAGTGAAAAGTTGCTTAGATTTGGCGAATCAATAGCATACTAAGGGGTAAATTTACTAAGTGACAAAAATTTTCCAGCGACAGCTTCGCAGCCATCGCAACACTTCGACAGGCGTCAATTCGCTCGGACAACACTAATTTACTAGCATCCAAAGTTGCGTCCAGGGTGCCGAACGTTGGCGAATGTTCGATAGCGTTACTTCAGCAATGTGAGCAACTCACAGCGAAAATGCACTAGCATTCAATTCTACATAGCGCAACTTCGTTAGAGGTCTTCGCTCAAAGCTTATTTGCATACGGCAGGAAATTTAAATGGACGTATATGTTGCAGCAAATACATTATATTACTAAAGGGAACCTTAATAAATAAAATAGAGTTGTTATAATGCCCTACACATGAGCCCACTGTATAGTTAATGTTCCATATGTTAGAAAATGTATGGGGGAACCCGTTACCCGAAAAATAATTCTAAGGACTTTTGCAGGCTATCACTCTGAAAAAAAGCACCAGCGTTTTTTGTACTTAGAAACTTTTTCCACTAAAAAAATGATGTACGTAACAGAAGAATGAGGAAGATCTATGCACTCCATTGCACTTCGTCTGGTCTGAGCTGGCGAAGGCAAGTCTGGCAAAGAGGTAACGTTCAGTAAAATCTGCATCTTAGTGAATTTGCGGAGTAATGTCCATTCACCAGAGCAAAAATTTGCCTGGCGATAGAGTGTGACTCATGCTAGCGTCTATCTCCTTCGCTAGAGAAATGACGCCTGCGCCCGTTAGTAAATCAGCAAACTCCCTGAAAACGGTAACGCTGGCGAATCTTCGGCAGCATTAGTCACTTCGCTTCGCCCTTTAGTAAACCTGCCCCTAAAAGTTAACTTAAAGGTTAACTACCACTTTAAATAAAGCTGTGGCCAATAAATTGTTATTATAAAGGAATTTTAAAAGTTCTCTGTGTGTAATTATTTGTAGGCCATAAGATAGGTGGTTTGTGGAAATATTTGTCCTTGCCTGTGTCAAGATTTTTTGTGACTAAAACACTAGGCCAAATATATTCAGCACAAGCCCTATTTGGTGCACATATGTTAAAAAAAGGTACAGTATACTGCCCCTTTAAGTACAGGGGTGCTGTTTAATGTAAAGGAGTCAGAGCTCACCTTAGTGCTGATAAGAGCGTACATATGGTGAGTACACAAATAGAGCAGCTAAAGCAAATGTAGAACCAGTGACAGCTTAGAAAAGTAAGAATTTGGGGGACATGTTTCAGTGTTATAAATATTCATTTGTATAAGGCTTGCTGCCCCGCAGAATATTATTTCTATCTTAACCCTGTGACAAGCTTTAGTTGCCCCCTAAGTCATTGCAGAAAATACAGATGTACATTGGCATGTAGGGATGTAGCGAACGGCGGAAAAAATGTTCGCGAACATATTCGCGAACTTGCGACAAAACATGCGAATAGTTCGCGAACGTCGCGAACCCCATAGACTTCAATGGGAAGGCGAATTTTAAAAGCTAGAAAAGACATTTCTGGCCAGAAAAATGATTTTAAAGTTGTTTAAAGGGTGCAACGACCTGGACAGTGGCATGCCAGAGGGGGATCAAGGGCAAAAATGTATCTGAAAAATCCATTGTTGACACAGCGCTGCGTTTTGTGCTGTAAAGGGCAGAAATCACACTACGTCACTCAGGTGATGTTTCTGGACACGGAATGTGAAAAAGCTCACACAGCTAGGTGGCACTTGGTTAAAGACTGGGCAAACAATGCCTGCAAGGGCAACGTATACACTACAGCAGTGGATACGGAATATATTATTGCTGCTTGGAAAACGTCACTCAGGTGGTGTTTCTGGAGACGGTATTATTATTGATATTTAGACAGAATGTGAAAAAGATCACACAGCTAGGTGGCAGTTGTTTGAAGAACAGATGCAGATGAGAGATCAGCAGCAGGACAGCTGCCCACAGCAGCTACATACAGAGCACTGCAGTAGAAGGTAGATTACTAGCCAGCAAAGCTACCTAACCTAAAATGTCCCTCAAATCCCTGCAGAGTTCTGTCCCTACAATACAGAGCAGTATCAAGTAGATTACTAGCCAGCAAAGTTACTATCAACTGTCCCTCAAATCACTAACAGCTCTCTCCCTACACTAGCTCTTCCAAGCACACACAGGCAGAATGAAAAAACGCTGCAGGGCTTCAGTTTATATATGGAAGGGGAGTGGTCCAGGGGGTGTGGGGGTGGTCCAGGAGGGAGAGCTTCCTGATTGGCTGCCATGTATCTGCTGGTCTGGGGTGAGAGGGCAAAAATAAGCGCCAGCTAAGGCGAACCCAAATTGGCGAACGTCGCGCGACGTTCGCGAACATTCGCCGAACGCGAATAGTCGATGTTCGCGCGAATTAGTTCGCGGGCGAACAGTCCGCGACATCCCTATTGGCATGGTAAGTATACATAAAGTCTAAAGCCCATAACAAGAGTAGGACACTAAAGTATCACAAGAGTAGGACACTAAAGTATTTGAAGAGTTTAAAATGAAAAGTGTTCCATTGTTTTATTTTATAGTCTGACTGATATAACCAGGTCCATCTAAATCTCCAATGTGTTTGATACGCATGTACTGGGGAAGAATAATGATAGCATGAGCTCACATCTTAGCAGAAGAAATACATTTACTGCTTGAGAAATAGTGTTTACAGGCAGACATCACACCTTTCGCAGAGATCAAAACCAACACATAAACCTTTTTAGGATGACTGGTCTTTTGTGGCCAAGGTGCTGCATCAAGTGTCAGAAAATGCTGCTTTTTGGATGCTGTGCACAAAGTCTATCAACGGTCTCCAAGGGAATATGAAATCTGCAAAGAGCAGGAAAAGAGAAACACATGCAGAACACACATCCACCAGCATTTCTTCAGCAGAAAACCCTGGTGTTGCTTCTTTCAAAAGGAATGGAAGAACTTTTATTAATCCATGTGACAGTGGTGATTAGTGATGGGCGAATTTGTGCCAGAAAATTCGTGAATTTCACGTGAAATTCACGAAACAGTAAAAAATTCGTGAAACGGTGCCGGCGTCTCGTTTTTGATGCCAAATTTTTTTTTTGCCGCCAGCAAACTTTCGCCAGCTAATTTTCGCGGCCGTTTCTCAAATTAATTCGCCAGCGGCTAATCGCTCAAATTCGCCGTGAATCCGCGCCTGGCGAATAAATTCGCCCATCACTAGTGGTGATAGCAATAGGAGGTGCAATTGCTATACTCTTTCCGTATACATAGCATTCTGTAAGGATTATGAATATTTCAGATTATGTAACAATAAAAGTGGTGCTTGATTTTCTTTTACTTTTTCGGGAAATACAGTAGTGCCACAATATTCAGTTTAACTTCATTATAACACGTAAGGCTGCTGTTTCTGCCGCACAGGACAGCTGAAATAATGAAATAATAACGTAAATTAATTAATAGATGGAGTCTCTAGAAGCATCCATAATTTTCATATGAAGATATGCTATGTTATATAACATTTAAGCTAAATACAAAGAAATTTCACCTTCATAACATGCTCTTCTGATTCTTTCATGTAAACACACAGGCGAATGTTTGTCTACTGTTCATATAAAGCACATTATACATTGGCTTCTGTGTGAGCTACAGTGCCATGACTTGGTTAGCAAATGATTATTCCCTGTAACAACTTGCCAGGCTTTTGCAAAGTGGCACTGTCTACCTACAGTAATTGCTAGGCAGAAGAAGCACGCTAATGCAAAATGCATTAACTTGTAGGGCACTGAAGCTTTTAAGTCACCTTATATTTTACATGTATTTAGAGAAAAACTGCATTTTTTATTCATGTCAGGCTGTTCTATGGGTACACTAGAATAGAGTTTACTGAAAGAGAGGGTCCTGTAGATGAACCATGCCAACTAGCCTATGTTTCTGGCTGCCTACAAGCAGGTAATTTACTGCACAGAAGGAAGAAACCAACAGAGTATTGCGTTGTATGATGGCAGCCATTCTTTTGCTTCTAAAAACTAGAAAAGGTGTGATATTTTATATGATGTGGTAAAGTGACCAAGAAAAGCTGTAAAAGGTGGTTTTAGCCTTTAACTTTTCCCAGTAGTTACCCACATCCAGTTAAGATGTTGGAGCTCACTTTCCACAGGAAGGCTGTCACGTGGAAAAGGTATTTAAAGCTAATGAGAATGTTAGAAGGGTCTCTAGCAGGGGAGAGCAGGTAAGAGACCTGGCTGTATGAAAGATTTCCAGAGGAGCTGAGAGTGCTGCCTGCAGGTGCATGATGCAAAGGGAGCCCATGACCGTGGTTGTGATTCTGACAAAGAGTCTGACAAAGAAAGTGAGGGAAGCCAGGAGGCTGAGCACCTTCTAAACGGAGTACTACAGGGGTGAGCCAAACTTGCTTAGTTTTTGCTGGTAGTCCACAAGGGGCCCAGTTTATTAAGGGACCTTTTCAAATATGTGATGGCAGTGCCCAAGGGGCAGGAGTTTATTTTATGATTTGTGGGGTTTTTTTGTATGCTGAAATGGCCACCTCTGGGTTGGAATATACTGTTATGTTGGAAAAATAAACCAGTGTTTTCTCTGAAGAGCTGTGGTGTCCCTGTCTTACTGCTCCTTTCCTACTCTTGCATGTCTACCATTTGCTAATTTCCCCAGAATTGACATGTCATTGTTACAATGATTATAGTAAGAAAGCTAGGACAGAATACTGAACCATTCTCTTAAAACCCAGAACATCTAAATAAATAATACACTTTAGTGCATTACTGGTGGACACTGTATTATTATTATCTTTAATTTATATAGCACCAACATATTCTACACCATATTTCAGAGATTGTTCATCATCACCAATCGTACTAGCCCCAGTGGAGCTTACAGTCTAAGGTTTGAGTGTGGAAGGAAACCGGGGCACCCAGGACAAATGCAAGCATACACATACACACAGGGCAGCCATCAGGGGGGACAGGGGGGAGAGTTGTAGGGGGCCCCGAGGGTAAGGGGGCCCTGCCACGCCACACTTACTTGATTAGCCGGGCCCCCCATCTTTCTGAGAGCTGCTGACTTCGGGAAGGTATGGACGTTTAAGGGGCCCTGGTCACTAATTTTCTTATAATGTGGGGGTGGGGGCCCTGGCCACCAATTTTGGCCACCAATTTTTTTTTCTCATGTGGGGTCCTCTCATGTGGGGTCCTAGCCACCAATATTTTTTAATGGGGGGGGCCCTGGCCACAAATATTTTTTTTTGGGGGCCCTGACCACCAATATCTTTTTATTTTTTATTAACATGTGGGAACCCTAGCCACCAATATTTTTTCTGTTTTTTTTACTGTGTGGTGGGGGACGGACCTGTGGGGTGGGCGGACCTGTAGATGGGGCTTGCGGTGGGCGCAGCCCAGGGGGCCCAGGAAATTTTGTCGTATGAGGCCCTGTGATTTCTATTGGCGGTCCTGCATACACATACACAGGGAGACCATATTGTACAATTCAATACAAACAGTGCACTGGTTGGAAAACATACCCAAGACCCCAATGCTGCTTTCATTCATCATTTTGTGTACTGATCATATTGGCTTAAATAAAATGCTATTTTTAATTAACACATCAAGCTTTAGAAGTTGTGTGCAGTCCCAAACGTAAATGCATAATGCACACTTAGGGGCACATTTACTAAGGGTCGAATATCGAGGGTTAATAAACCCTCAAATTCGACCCTCGAATTTAAATCCTTCGAATTCGAATATCGAATTCGAAGGATTTAGCGCAAATCCTACAATCGATTGATCGAAGTAAAAAGAAAAAAAAGAACAATAAAATCCTTTGAATCGAACGATTTGAACGATTTTAAGCGATGGATCGAAGGATTTTTCTTCGATCAAAAAAAGCTTAGAAAAGTGATGGGGAAGGTCCCCATAGGCTAACATTGTACCTCTGTAGGTTTAAACTGCCAAAGTATGTAGTCAAAGTTTTTTATAAAGAGACTATCGAGTACTTCGACTATCGAATTGTTGAATAGTCAAACGATTTTTAGTTTGAATCGAAGTCGAAGGTCGTAGTAGCCTATTTGATGGTCGAAGTACCCAAAAAAAAAAGTTTTTTTCATTCGAATCCTTCACTCGAGCTTAGTAAATGTGCCCACTAGTATCATTTGCTTTTATATTGAATCCAAAATTCATTGTGCAGGGTGAAATGTAAGCTCATGGGGCAAATTTTAGGTCTCC
Source organism: Xenopus laevis (assembly GCF_017654675.1). NCBI lineage: Eukaryota > Metazoa > Chordata > Amphibia > Anura > Pipidae > Xenopus > Xenopus laevis. Next base: position 172,999,291 of record NC_054371.1, read on the forward strand.
TTATTTAAAGATAAAGGCTGGCATAAATGGGCATGCAATGATAAATGTATGGCAGCCTTGATAATGAACACAATGCACACAGAGAACCCTGCAGTTACTGCCTGCAATAGAGCACAGTTAGTGTATTTCAATCATTGACCAACACACCCAGGAATAGATGCTTAAGAAAGTAAATATGCATTGATTTACAATGCTGCTTATGTGACCCAATGTATAGACACTGTAGCTAACAATCCTTCAGCATGACAGCATGAATCTACGTGAATACATTTTAGCTAGTATTTTGAGCCTAGCAGCCCTATCCAGGTGTGTCTCTGGGATAAGACCTAACCTCTTCCTACAGGTCACATGGCATAACCTGATATTTTGCTCTCTTTTGAAATGAAGCTTTTGGAATGAAAAAATGTAAAAAAAAAAAGACTTTGTTTTTTAAAAACGTATTTTTCCATAATTTTTCCATAATTTCCCTACATTGTAGAGACCTTAATGCTTTCTTGTGAATTTCTCTTCATTCAATGCACCACCCAGTCATTATTTAATTCTTCCTTCTGTATCCACTGATCCAGCCTCATCTATTATCTCTCCTATGATACTTTCAAATCCTACAGGACCTCGCTCAGTCTGGTGCTGTGATCCTGAACTGTTAGCCATTTAAAACCTGTTTATCGGCAGCAACCTTCAGAAGACAATGACAGTTCAGTTACATAAGCGGACTTGTATATGCATATTTTAACTCAGAATAGGCCCTCAGTCAGCATCTGTGTAACAGGCAAATGTGTCAAGTAAATGAAGATCAATTATGCACAAGCGACTAGCGGCACCTTTTGGCCCTCTCTCTCCTAATGGGAATCTCTTGGCATTCCACACAAATCAATCAGCAATAGGAGAGGAAATTCGTTGTGTGATGCCTGCTCGACCTTGGACCTTCCCACTTCATGAAATTCAATGTTTATGAGGTTTACTTCATCCCTTAGGAATTGGATTGTAGTTCCCCTTTGTTTTTATCCCTTTTGGGGTCTGGGTTTTAATAGGATTTAGCTCTTTTATTTTCCTTGTCTTATATGATTAATGCTGTCTTAGCATTATGGGACTTTTGGGAGGAATGATGGTATTATAGCAAAATTGGTATTGAGGGTAGAACAGTTCAAACTAATGGCCTTCCAGCTGTTGTAGACTACATATCCCATCATCCTCTAAAAGTCCATAAATCTTACTATACACAAATTTGATAAACACAAGTCAAAATACCTGAAAAGGCTTTTATAGGGAGACATAATGATAAAAAAAATAGGTATGTGACCTATTATCCAGAATGCTCGGGACCTGGGGTTTTCTGGATAACAGATTTTTTCATAATTTGGATCTTTATACCCAATAGGCTGGGTTTACTTCCAATAAGGATTAATTACAACTTAATCTGGATTAAGTACAAGGCATTGTGTTATTATTACAGAGAAAAAGCAAATCATTTTTTAAAAATTTGTATTATTTGGATAACATAGAGTCTATACAAGACGGCCTTTCTGTAATTCAGAGCTTTCTGGATAATGGATCTCATATCATATTTATTGGGCAGACAAAGACATGCAGATCGTTTTCACCACGGTGGTGGTCAAAATTTCCCTAATTGCCTGTCACTGCTTCTAACAGCAATGAATGGAAACTGCTCAGGTGCAGAAAGGAAGACAATGCTCTGTTTGTGGTTTGTAAGAGGGGTGAACCTGTAACTGCTAGTGTTTACAGTAGGCAGAGTTGCTGCCCATGTTTTGTTATGTAAATGGTTGTTGTGGGGTCTTATGTAGCTGGGAATGAAATAAAAGGGATTGAGCAGCTGTATTTGTAGCCATTAAAGGAGAAGGAAAGGCTTGCAGCACTTGGGGGTGCCACATGTTAGGCAACCCCAAATGATTGTAGTTACTTACCTGAAACCCTGGGTCAGTGCTACTATCAGCAGAAAACTGCATTGGCCTGGGGTTATACCAATGAGCACCATGAAGCGATCTTCCTCTGTCTTCTTCCTTCTTTGCACGGCTGCGCATGTGCAGTAGACCATAAAGCCAAACTATTTTGTTCAACTGCGCATGCGTTTGCCCCGGAAAATTTGAAGAAAGAAGAAGACAGAGTAGGATCGCTCAGAGGATATACTCACTGGTATAACTCCGGGCCGGTGCAGTTTTCTGCTAATAGGAGCACAGGGGTTTCAGGTAAGTAAATACAATCACTTGGGGGTCCCTAACATTTGGCATCCCCAAGTGCTGCAAGCCTTTCCTTCTCCTTTAAACCATTTTATGATACAGTTTGGCTTAACCTGAAAGCCTAAACATTCTGTATTCCTGCTTTTTTGTGTACACATTGCTCAGATTACAAATAGCGTTACATTTTATAACTTGCTTTAGCCAAAAAAAAAAGTTATGTTTTTGTTCCCGCATTATATTTTATTTCTCTGCCACTAAATGTACCTTGAAAAATATTAGAGGAAATAAAACAAGCCCTTTATAGATTATACCCTTTTTTTACATTCTACATTGGAACGATAACTGAAAAGAAGGGACAATAACGAATTAGCTGAATGCACCATTAAACAAAATTCTAGTTATGGTTTATGTTCTGTTGAATAAAGATATAACTATTATTTATTAAACTACACTCAGTAACACATTATCCTCTTCAAAAAAGATGGATTTATTGTCATAGCCCTGTAGAGAATAAAGCTTGGCTACTTTACATTGAAGAACAACATATTTTACTTGCCTCTTAGCAGTGAACAATATAAAGAAAAATGAAGGTATTTGTATGGAATTTTAAAGGCAGAAGACAAGATTGTACTATGGTTCACAGACCATGCAGACACATATAAAAAGATAAAGATGGACAGAATCTAGTTATGATCTCCACTATCAAGCCTGGTTATTTAATGCGGTGGTTCACATTAAAGTTAACTTTTAGTATATTGTAGAATGGCCAGTTCTAAGCAATTAGGAATGCTCTGTAAGGCTACAAATGTAATGGTTTTTTTTTTTTTATAAATTCTTTATTTTTCATTTTAGTAAAGAAAACGACAGGGGGGGATACAGAAAAAAGAAAGGGGAAGTGGAGAGTAGACAATAGTAATATCCAATACAAGCAGATGCATCCTGAAAATTAGAAAGCTGAGAATAGAGTAGATCCATGTTATAAAAGACTCTTCTGCAATTTTTACAGCAAAACACAGCAGTACTGTTGAATACAACTATAGAGTGCGTTACTAGAATAAAAGTTCCTATTGTTCTATTTATCCAAACTCGCAACATTTGAGTTCGGCAAAATACCGCATAGCATATATCATAATCTGCATAGATACCTTTGCGACTTCTCATATTGCTCTCTAATAGTAGAACAATAACATATGAATTAGCTATTATTGTAAAGCTGGTATGCCAAAAAGGGAGGAAAGAAAAAAATAAAAAAAAATATAAAAAAAAAGGGAGGGGGGGAGAGGAAAGGGGAGCAAAGAAAAATCCGAAAAGACACAGAGTAACTTCAACAGGATCAGAGTGAAGCTGATTTTTGTTTTTTATATATATTTTTTTGCCGTTCTATTGCCTGAGCTGCCTAGTTGCTCGGTATGAAGGCAAAGTGAGGGGTGTTACTATCTGCAACTTAAAAGTACAGGTATGGCATCAAAGCCAGAACCTGAGGTTGTATGAAATGCATGGTAGGAGGGAGGAACGCCAAGAGCACCTGAATGCGCGTGGACACTGAACCCAACTTTTCACTAGGTGATCTCATGCCTAAGAATGGTTATGTTGTTGAGGAAAGTAAGGCCTTATATTCCGGAGTTTCTGTATAAAGCAGCCAGTGACACCATTTTAGTCTGCATCGAGTCCCACTCGTTTGCCCTTCATCAGCGTCTTTCAGTTTTTCAAAGAGATACAATTCTTGTACTTTCTGTGCCCATTCTTTAATAGTGGGAATTCTCTCCAATCTCCAGTATTTGGGTATGAGTGCTTTCGCAGCATTGATCATCGTTGAAATACAAGAATGTCTATATTGTGCCGTAGGCATGTGGTTGTTATGTAATAAAAAAAAGGATGCCCAGTCAGTGATCAATAGATCGGTAAATTTAGGTAAAAGCTGCATGATGGCCGTCCAGTATGGTTTTATCTTAGGACAGTCCCATAAGATGTGAGTGAGTGTCCCTCTTCTACAAATGTAATGTTATTAACTTTTTATTACTCATCTTTCTATTCAGACCCTCTCCTATTCATATTCTGATCTCTAATTCATATCAATGCATGGTTGCTAGGGTAATTTGGACCCTAGCAACCAGTTTACCGGAATTGCAAACTAGAGAGCTGCTGAATAAAAAGCTTAATAAGTCAAAAGCCACAAATAATAAAAAAATGAAAACCAATTGCAAATTCTCTACATCATACTAAAAGTTGATTTAAAATGTTCAACCCCTTTAAGAAGGCCACAAACACCTGGGTCCATGACAAGTGATTTTATAAGAAGTTGTCGAAGTTGAATTATACTACTATGGTTTGGGGCCATAGATTACACTGTAACTGCAGCAGCACTATAATATTTTATTTGCATGTTACTTAGCAATGCACTCATATATAAACAAGTGGCCACAATTTCAAGTTCCACCTAAGAGAACCTATTAACTATGGTCTGCCCAGAATCAGATTATTTTGGATGTTCTTGCAGATATGGTACCTTTTATCCAGCATGCTCAGAATAAGGGTCTTTCCGTAATTTGGATCTGCTAAAAATCACTAAAGCCAAAAGGATTGTCTACCGCTAATACGGATTAATTCTACAATAATTTGGGATCAAGTACAATGTACTGTTTTTATTATTATTATTGTTATTATTACAGAGCAAAGGGAAATCATTTTTAAAAAATCTTAATTGTTTGATTAAAACAGAGTCTATGGGGCAAATTCACTAAGAATCGAAGTTGCGCCAGGCACAACTTCGCCGCTCTTCGCCGCACTTCGCCACACTTCGCCAGGCGAATTTTCGCCAGCGCTACGCAAATTCACTAAAATGCGAAGTTGCGCACAGGGGTAGCAAAAGGTTGCGGAGTTGCGCTAGCGTTGTTTCGCTATATAAAGCAAAGTTGCGCTAGCGAAGGCTAATTTGCATACGGCGCGAAATTCAAATTTCAATGGAGGAACACGTATCTGCACTACAAATGCCTAGAAAACCTTCAAATCAGCCAATAAAAATTTTATTTTGCCCTACACATGTACCCACTGTCTAGGTAAGTTGCCATGAGTCAGGAAATGTAGGGGGGAGGAAGGGGAGCCCCAAAAAATTTTCTATCTTTTTCAGCCTATCACCCGTCATGTAGAAAACACGCCAGCGTTTTTTGGGACTTAGAAAAAATTTAGACTTTTTTTGAAACAATCCCTATCTACTCTATTGCGCTTCGCCAGGTCTGAGGTGGCGAAGGAAGTCTAGCGTAAAAGGTAGCGTTCGCTACACTGCGCAAGTTAGTGAATTTGCATAGTATCGTCGCTAGCGAAGATTCACCTGGCGTAAGGTTGCGAAGTAACACTAGCGTAACTACGCCAGCGTTCGTTAGTGAATTTGCGCAGTAGCGAAAATGGCCAACGCTAGCGAATTAACGCTAGCGTTCGGCGCTTCGCGCTTTAGTGAATTTGCCCCTATAGGAGGTGATCTTCCTGTAATTTGGATCTTTATGGATAAAGGGCCATGTGGGGTGTTGCACCCACCAAAACTGCACCCATGGCAGGATGGATGCAATGGCTCTTGGTGCATGCAAGCAAATTTAATGAATACCATCAATAAACTCAACACCTCCAACCAAACAGTTGTCAGGATGGCTGTGTTTTATTGGTCACATATGACTTTTACAAAAATCCTTCTAGCTGTGCAGAACTGATGGGAAGTGATGGGATTTAGTGCAATAAGTGCAACCCAATAAACTGGATTTATTAGCAGTTTCTATGGTTCTTCAGATTATCTAATAGCCTTTGATTTATATGCAGATTGAATACAATTTCCAAAAACTGCTTCACGTTTTGCAGAACTGCTGACATTTAGGCTAAATCAAAATGTGTATTAATTTCTTCTCTGATCTGTATTTGAATGCATAGCAGATAATATTTAAAAAAAAAAAAATATTTTATTAGTGTCAATTGGTGAAACGTGGAATGTGATCTGTAGCTGCAATAAGGCTGAGCCCTTTGAAAAGTTATTAACTGAATCACCAGACTGCCTGCTGGCATTAATAGGCAAGCCCAACCATAATGGCCATTTAAAATAATGGTAGCTTTTAGCCCCCCACTTATTTATACTGTAGGAAGACTTTTAGCATGCATTTTACCCTGAACCCATTACTAGTGATTAAGACATCACACACACACATGCCAAATCTAGCTCAGTGAATGCAACTTCACAAATGAATAGTTATTTAAGATATAAGTTATTTATGTTTTTGCAGGAACTTTGGAGTCCAAACTTTGAAGTGAGAAGGAGTTATGGTGTGTGGGGGCAGTTTTTTCTTAAACATGGATAATTAAATATGTGCAAAAGCTTTACGGCTGCTCTTGGGTTTGTTAGGTAGCAAAATTGAATGTCCTTATCATAAAAAGTCCTGTTCTGTTACAATACACATTAATATGTTAATGAAATGAAAATGACTTGTACAATTTATTTATCTCCTTTTGTTGTGTATAAGTGGACCACGGCCGCATGTCTGAATGCTTTTATGAGGCACCTCCTCACATGACATCAAAGCAATCACCCTTTCCCAGCCTCCTAATAAACATGAAAAACAAAGAACAGTCGGGAACTAAACACACACTCATAAAATGTAAGAAGCCCTTTAAGTTCTGCACAATAACGTGGTAAGACAAAAATAATTAATTGCTCAAGTCACATTTACATTTTTACATTTTTCTTTAATATGCAATTAAAGCAGTCAGAAAAACTGGAAAAAAAAACAGATTGTAAATGATTTAGAAGTGCTGCTAAATGGTTTCTCTTGTGGGTAAGAGTTATATAGGAGTATTAATAAATATGATACAGTTGTTAAATCTGTTCAGTTAAATGAACTGTTGCAAATTGAGATTTAGGGGATTATGCTGTAACAAATACAGAAGTCTGCAGCAGTCTAATAACTCAAAGTATCCAGTCCCATTTGCTTTAACTATTCTAACTATGCCACACAAGGAAAATCTTATCTGAAATATCCGATTGGTACTTTAATTTACTAGTTCAGGATAGTGTTGCCAATAAAAACTTTTTGAGAAGTTAATCTCAAACAAGAATACTGGCAAAAGATTCTCTGTTATACAAAGTTTTAGGATCGTCCGTTCTTTACCTAGTTCGGGATATACTTTGCCCTTGTTATTACATACTTTACAATATCTTGTTATAAATATCTTCAGCTTTCAACAATAGATATAACGTAAAACCCAGCAATGATACTATACTAAGAATGGAAAGTAAGAAAAGTTTGTAGGTGAAAGAGACAAATATTCAATATTCATGTAAACCCTGGTGATTTTTGGGGTTTGTAAAGGAAATTGGAAAAACGGAATATAGAATATAAAATGTTCAACCATTTATTTCTGATATCCTGTTCTTAAGATTTTCTACAGATCTTCAAATCTTCTTAGAAGGAAAATAGGTACAGGAGTGGTAAATCCAGACAATACAAGTTTCAAGAACTAATTTTAAAAATATGGGAAAATGAGTAAACTGATTTGGTGTAGCTGTCTTAGCTGATTAATGTGGTGGAGATTTAACTGCAAACTTGAGTAAAGTACAGTCCATTATTACGGAAGATCTCATAAATTTCAGGCAAATTGCACTTAAGCTGTAAAGTACAAGAAGCAAAAATCTGAAGGAACTGAGAGAGAATAACATTCTGACTATTCAGATTCCCCTGGTACCCTCCCCCCCACACACACACTTCTCAAACTTTTCTTAGCCACTAGTACCCTGGTCTTGAGGCAGAACCACTTTTTTAGCTCTAGGAGCAGTTCTTTGTTTTTCTGTGCTGTAAGAGATAGCTCTATGCTCTCCAACAGTAACTCCCTTTTACAACCGTATGTTTTCATGTCATACATTCCCAAGTCTTTAAAATTCTGTGACTGCTTTGTTCAGTGTTCTGAATCTTTATGCGTTCCGTGTACCTCAAATGATCTCCAGTTCAGAACCCTGACATTAACACCTGCCTCAAGGAGTTCCATGGTTCCCTTAGAATGTTGCACCTACAACCAATGGACTTGTGTCCTGTGCATCAGGCACCAACTCTGACATTGACACAGTGCATATCAGAAATTATGATATTCCTACAAAGAAAAACTTGCTGGGCAGCTAGCATGTGCTTTGCTAAAACAGATTGTGATGTTGCTCACATTAGTTTAAAACAAATGCTTGTTGTAGCACACGCTATTTAGAGGGAATCCTAAATTTCATGTGCATATGTATTCATAGGATTTGGTGCATCCCTAGTGAGAGGTGTGACCACATTACTCATAGAATAAATCTATGCACACATCTATATTAATATTTCAAAGGATTTAAAAAGTGATCTGTCGTTGATATAAATCTGCCACCAAACTTAAGTGGAAATGTAAAAATTATTTTTATTGATTAGCTGTTTTATTTTTTTATTTTTTATATAGTATACAAGATATAAATGGATAATAGTGTGCAACCAAAACATGACATTTTTTTCTATTGCACCTAATGCATTATTATTATTATTATTAATAATAATAATAATAATAATAATAATAATAATAATAAACCTTAATTATATAGAATTGGCATGAAGGGATACGTTTGTTCATCATTTATATCAGATCCCATCCTAGAGAAACTACAATCTAGAGTCATAATTACACTTAAAAATACTGGGGCCAGTTTCATCAGCAGCCAATGAACCTGCCTGTGTGTTTTTATGGAAGCAAACTAGAGTTCCTGGGAGGAAATCAATGTCGATTCGGCAGGGCTATACTAACTCCTTGCAGATTGCTGGGTTCAAAATCCATCTCAAGACTAAAATAGTGTTAATAACCAGTACCCCATGCATACTTGCCACCAAACTCCACAGGAGTCTATGTGCACCTACCATCCTGGTCACTGTATACAGGCCCACTGTGAAAGGCAATATAAGCCTCATTCCAAGCCTCTATCTTTTGAGACAAATACCACCACCAATGAACCTACCAGCCTTGGCAGCCCACATACCAAACTTGACCACACTCAAACAGACAAACAAGGCAAGGGGAGGAACTGCTCATCCTAATGCTGCTAAAGATGTGAAACTCTCAATATATCTCACACCAGCCATAATTTCCGTCTCCCCTACTTGCTTGACACTTTACTATGTCCCCCCTTCCTTCTTAACCTGGTCGATGCACAGCTACCTTATCCTTTTGACGTTTAGGAACCATCATTCTTTATATACGCCTTTTATCATTTATTTAACTACATTAATCAGCCATCTCCCATGAAAGATCTCAGACTACGCTCGGCATCTGTAATGTAATGTAATTTATAAAATGCAATTAACAGCATTAGATGTCCTTGTATAATTCCAATCCTTAATTTATTCAGCACTTGAACATTCTAGTGTGTGCCACTAGGTTACAAACCTCTGCTTCTATTTTGCAGAAGGAAGGAGTTAAAGTATAGCAAGTGCTTTCCATTATTCTCTATAAGAACTATGAGGCATTGCTCTCACATCTCATGTCCTGCTCTTTACAAATCTTTATGCTTTGGACATTAGTTGCATTAACAAATATGCTTAATCCTCAGGGGGTGGGAAGTTGTCAGGACTAAGCCGTGTGAAGAACTAATCCTGTCACTTGCGGATGGAGAAAAAAGTAAATTAGAAGAAATCATAAAGTAATTTCCTTGATTAGCTATCATGATGTCGACACTAATGTAATTTTTACTCATTTCACTAAGCATGTCTGATATGTGCACCAAGGAAAGCATTGATCAAATAGAGACAGTACATATTCTAGTAATGCCATTTCATAGATCTTTTTATAGCTGACGCACTGAATCTAAGCATTGAAGCGCTTATTGACTGGGGCATGGGATATAGCTGCTTGTCCATCAGCAAGAAGCAAATCAAGTCTAAACCGCTTTGCAGTGAAACAACTGTGTCAATTTAGGTTCATAGGCTCAATAGACATACACAATGTTTCAACATTCATTTCAGCTCTGTTTTGTGTAATGAAAGACCTTTAAATACATCCATAGCAATCAGTGTGTCTGCTTGGGGGGTCTCAAGAGCTATTTCTATGGGGCAAATTCCCTAAACGGCGAAAATTCGCCAGTGACGGCTTTGCAGCCTTTGCAACACTCCACCAGGTGTAAATACCCTAGGACAACGTCAATTCAAGTGCAAAGTGAATTTTCACTAGCGTTACTTCAGCAATCAAAGCAAAAATGCGCTAGCATTGCCTAATTTGTATATGGCGGAAAATGATAAAGTTACATGGCCGTATATATATTGCAGCAAATACATTACACTACACAAGTCCAGGGAATGCAATTTCTGTAAAGGTTATGGACAAAACAGGCTCCAAACCGCAGAAGCTTTGCTGCAAGGTTTATTCAACACAACATGTTTCGAGCATTGTGGCTCTTTATCAAGTGTTCACAGGTGCACATCATACAAAAGGCTTTAAATACATTTAACTCCTCCCCTCCACCGTGATAGGTAGATGAATTAGTTTAAAAAAAAAAAAATAGTTTAACACAACCCAAGGTCATCAAAGGTTACTGCAAAGGGGGTTTGTTCGCCTAACCTCCATTTTGATCCAATCTTATATGCAGGGGCGTAACTATAGAGGAAGCAGACCCTGCGGTTGCAGGGGGGCCCAGGAGTGTAGGGGGCCCAGTGAGACCCTAATTAATTAGCAATTTTAATATATGTTGGTAAAATAGGCCAACTTATAAATATTTTGGGGCCCTAAATTGAATTTGCTATGGGGCCCAGTAACAACTAGTTACGCCACTGCTTATATGCATCAATTAGTATTCCCTCCATTAGTGCCAAGTGTCCATTGTTATAAGTCCATACAAAGTGTCCATTAAAATCCATATTGTTACACTTTACCCCCTTGTACTGCAATCAAGCCTACAAGAAAGAGTCCAGAATTGCTTCTAGTATTCACATACATGTGATCAATCTTTTGTATACTGTAGATTAAGCAATACTTACACGAATACATAATATTTTATATTTAGTTTACCTGCCTCTATAGCTATACTGCCCAATTTCTCTTACGACTCTGTAGTGCTGTAACTGTAGATTCTTGTTTCTATTCTAATCTGTACCTAAAGGGCAGCCGCCTTTCACTGGAAAAGATACAAAGTTAAATTAGTACACAGATATAGCAACATAGTATATTTATACACACTTATTTTAGGTCTGTAACTAAATGTTACAAAAAACTTGCAACACTCCATTGGTCATTCATACCTGCTGGGGCTAAACTATTCAATTTCTTTAACCAAATTGCTTCCTGGGAACCTTAATAAATAAAATAAAGTTGTTATAATGCACTACACCTGAGCCCAGTGTATAGTTTATGTTCCATATGTTAGAAATTAGAGGGGGAACCCGGTCACTCAAAAAAATTTTACGGACCTTTGCAGGCTATCACTCAGAAAAAAATAAAAGACGCCAGCGTTTTTTGGGACTTGGAAAAATTTTGCACTAAAAAATGAGGAAGTCCTATGCACTCCATTGCACTTCGTCTGGTCTGAGCTGGTGAAGGCAAGTCTGGCAAATGAGGTAACATTCAGTAAAATCCGAATCTTAGTGAATTTGCGGAGTTCGCCAGAGCAAAAATTCACCTGGTGTTGGAGCGTGAAGCAACGCTAGCATCTATCTCCTTTGCTAGCGAAGTGACAGCTGCGCCCATAAGTAGGGATGGACGAATTTGACCCGTTTTGTTTTGCCATAAATTTGCCACCGGAGAAATGTTGTCGATGCCCATTTTTTTTACGAATTTTCGCTAGCATTAGTCACTTCGCCCATTAGGGAATCTGCCCCAAAGTCCTTTGTACTAGGTTACATACTCCAGAATTTATATTCCTGAGGACTACCTGACTTAAACTAGGCAGAAAACTGGAGTTAAAGTTTAAAGGGATACAGTCATGGGAAAACATGTTTTTTACAAAATGCATCAGTTAATAGCGTTTCTCCAGTAAAATCCTCCATTGAAATCTGTTTTTCAAAAGAACAAGAAAATGTGGTTAGTTTTCCCAGGTGCTCTCAGTCATGTGACTTGGCTGATAAACTTCAGTCACACTTTACTTGCACTGCAAGTTGGACTGATATCACACCTCACCACCCCACCCTCACATTCCATCAACAGAACAATAGGAAGGTAACCAGATAAATACTCCCGGACAACTGCATTGTTAAAAATGCTCCCATGCCCCACCTAGTTGTAAATATGAGAACAGCACTCAAAAGTAAAAATCTAAATCCGGCTAAACCAAGTCGCATTAACATTGCAGTAACATTGAGTAGGAGAACAATATATTGTGATAGATCATGGTGCTTAATGTTCACAGGTCAGGACAACTTTAAGTTCATATGCACAAGTCTTCAATGGGAACAATTTTATATACTACTTGCATACTCATACTCTTTTTTTAAATACATACTTGCATACACATACATTGTGGCTTTGCCACCAGTTGTGAACCAGCCTACATTTCCCCACATCCATGAATATAAAGGTAGGAGTAGAAAAGTTATTTTTATTTATGATGTTGGTAGGTGAGCATATACTCTAGTACTTGACTATACATTACATTTGGCCAAGAAATATTTTCTGAGATCTTACTCTCATAGTGTAAGCTAGTTTATAATTAAATGTGATTAACTACATACATGTACTATGATACAGTGACCAGATTTTGGGAAATCTGATTGTTCCTGCTATACCTGGAGCCAGCAGTTTCATGCAGTATTCAGTTGACCACAAAGATAATTGACATTGTATCAACTTGCTTTATTGGAGAACTTGGCACTATGCTTTAAACTCCTTTCGTTTTAGAGCTGCAGGAAATGGAAGTCTGTTACAATTGTTATGTAGGGGGTTATAATTCACATTTAAAAAAAATAGCTGCTATAGACTTCTAAAAACATGTATAATGATACAGAATTGTAACCTCTTAAATTAAGATCTTGTTATGTATTTATAAACTAGGTTAAAGCTGATTGTCAATAGTTAGGGGGTACTCAAAATCCCATGAAAAGGTATTGTGGCTTTATATGTTTTTGGAAGACTTTTCATTAACCAAAGGACATACTGGGCATCGTATTGTTAATGGATGCCAAGCAGCAATCACTGTTATACTGTACAGGCTCTTCTTATATTTCACCAGGGGGCTACATTAATATCCTAGTTCTCTAATATGCTCCATTTCCTTTAATGCTGCCAAACTTTAATTAGAATATGTTACCTCATTATCTTGATGTTTCCAGCTGTTTTATTGATTTTTTTTCTGATACTCGTTCTGAATTCTGCAGTGAGCGTCACTTAGGAAATAGCAATGAATTAATAGTTACGTTGCAGCAACATAATCTGAAGGTTTGATGCATTTGTTTTAAGGCTGATTTCTAGGTTAACTGCAAGTATGTTCCCACTGCTGATTGACATGTTGCTTCTAACACTGCACTGAGAGTTTGGGTTGTGGCTTCACACTATTTGTGAGTGACACATGCAGGTTGACACCCAGAGCCATCCTGACATAGGTTGATGTATGGTTCCTTATTTAATTGCTTTGGTTTCTAGGGCTTTGATTTTTTTTTAATAACCGGCTGTATTAACCTCAAACAGAGAAGCCCGCATGTTTTCTGCAAATTGTTTGTGCTCATTGGAGCGATGCATATTCCATGTTGTCAGCTTCATGTAAATGGTGGGACGGTTTCTCCTGGCAACAGGGAGCATTTGAAATTAATTTTTAAATCCAGAGAGTCCAAAAGGTTTTGCATCACAAAAAACAGCTTCATTTGACTGTATTGTATTTGCTCAGATGAGTCCAAGTACCCAAGCATGTCTGCTGGTTACCTTTGGCAGAGGTTGTCATTTTCCAACAATATTTAAGATTTTCATATATTTATTTATGAAATACATTAAAACATTATTCACCTGTTTACGTATTGTGTTCACAGCACATCAATTAAATGTAATTTTAAAAATAAGTAAACTGAAATAGAACACTTATATAGCTTGTACAAATTATGTCCATGAATTAGCATGAATTGTTTTATTGTGAACTACTGTTTATGTTATATACTAAAACCATTTCACAGGCCCAGGACTAGCTAATTGTCCAATAGGGTTATACAAAATTTCATGACCCCCTGCTCCGAAAAATATTCAACTTGATGAAGTAATGAAGTTCAACCTGCAACCATGCTGTTGTTGTACTTCATTTATAGACTGAACAACTGGTCCTCTAGTTTTTTGGTGGGCTACCTAAATTAAGATGGACATGGTCTTGTGGTAACATGGTTGTGGTTTAAAGTGGGTGTGGTTTAAAAACAACACTGATAATCTTGAGAGATGCTGCCCAGGATGAGAGATGGATTCCTGGAGATGCATACCAATCAGATGGGCTTTGCTGTGCTCACACTGATAATAGTATTGGGAGCAATGTACAAAAGATCCAGCAAGTTGTGTGCTTGGCTAGGAGCGCTTGGAGCGGTATTTTGGGCAGGTAGTGCTACCTGGGGACAATAGAGCTCTTTGGGGAAAATGGAACAGGGACTCTTTATCTGCCAAAAGTGTAGTGCAGGACTTTGCCTGGCTGGGAGTTGTCAGGATGGGACTGTCACAGGTTCCCCAGGGTTGTGGCCCATTTATATTTTGTGAATGCATATTTAACTGAATGCTTACTTTGCCTTTATATGTTTATTATAAAGTTGATATTGTTATACAGCACTGTGTGTGTATTACTGTTTTCCTAATGGGGCCACCTGCAGTATATCCAATTAGGTGGAGGCACTGCCAAGAGAGGACATTTCCAGTGCCCTTCCACCTTGCAAAGGGGACTCAGGACCTGCATTGGAACTTGATAAGAATGTACAACCTTGGCACCAGGGGGGTCACCAAGAGGGTGTTTCATGTACTGTACATTCAGTGAAGGACATCTTACTGCTGTAGGTGATATTTTAGCTGCTGTAGAACTAGGGTGGCTAATCTACCAAGCTTCAATATAAGTATACCTCAGAATTTTTCAATATATGCAATATATATAGTAAATCAGTAAGAAGTGTGTTTTCCTAAACAGGTCTGCAAGAAGAGCACCTCAGCACAGCCACAATCTGAAGAGGAAAGAAGTACCTCTTGAAACACAGGTCTTTTTTCCTGCTGCAACAAAAAGAGCCCACATTTACCCCATATGAACAATTTATGTGACTAGTCGAACAACTGATTCTCAGTTTCTTCTTCACTTTGCAAATTATTCTCTTCTCAAAGGCCATAAAGGCATATTGTCCTTCAGGCAGTCTCTCACTTCCACACACATCTCTATCTCTCTCTTTCTTTTATGCAATGCTTATTAAATCTGAGAGAAGAAATCTCCTATAGCAAAATTGTGACAATTTTTTTTCTTCCCCTCATTCTTGTTCTGACCATTACAATTAGCATTATACATGATGGCTTAAACGTAAAAAAAAGTTTGTTACCAAACCACTTTCATTTTAAGCAGATAAGAATGTTAATTAATATTCAACGGTATACAGGTACCTGTACCAGATTCTTAACCAATGATATAGACAGTGTTGTGTTTGTTCTTAAAATGTAAAATTATTCTGGAGGATTCAACTGCCATGGTTCTTTGGCTTTTTCACAATGAATACATCTTCATTCTTAAAAAGACTGTCAAAGACACAGATTTTTTATGAATCAAAATCTGGTTCAAGTCTATACTTGTGGTAAAACAAGAGCAGGTTTCTTTCTCTGGAACACGGCAGGATTAATAAGTCAATGAGTAAAGTCAAATGTGGATTGTTGGGTCCTTCTAAACATACATAACTACCCAGAGTAACTCCAATAAATTTAAGCTGTTCCATTCCTTTACTAATTCATCTGTACAATCTAAAAACATGGCATCTAGTGAGAATAGCTATAAACTTTCTATCTGGACATATATTATTTATCTGGGTGCTAAATGATCCACTGCTGTTCCAGGGACCTCAAATAGAACTTTAATTAAGTTACATGATATGATGGAGGCATAAACATTATGCAAAGTACCTTATAATAAGAGTGACTAGTAAGATAATTTACATACAGGTTCAGGGTACAAAAATATATGTAAGTGTATGTCATTATTTACCAGTAAGTAAGTGCAGAGATTGCATGGATAATCTACTAGAATAGGTGACAGCTTGCACCAAATAAATATTGGCTTTCAATTTTTAATTTTTCATGAACTTATGGAAAGCACAGGTATGGGACCGGTTATATATTATGCTTTGGACCTGGGGTCCTCTTAATAAAGGATATTTCTGTAATTTGGATCTCCATATTCCATTAAGGATTAATTATATCTTAGTTAGGATTGCATACCATGTCGTGTTTTACATAGTAACATAGTAAGTAAAGTTGAAAAAAGACACATGTCCATCGAGTTCAACCTTTTTTTTTTTTTTTTTTTTATTAACTACCTATCTGCCAGTTGATCCAGAGGAAGGCAAAAAACCCATCTGAAGCCTCTCCAATTTGCCTTAGAGGGGGAAAAATTCCTTCCTGACTCCAAAATGGCAATCGGACTAGTCCCTGGATCAACTTGTACTATGAGCTATTTCCCATAACCCTGTATTCCCTCACTTGCTAAAAAGCCATCCAACCCCTTCTTAAAGCTATCTAATGTATCAGCCTGTACAACTGATTCAGGGAGAGAATTCCACATCTTCACAGCTCTCACTGTAAAAAACCCCTTCCGAATATTTAGGCGGAACCTCTTTTCTTCTAATCGGAATGGGTGACCTCGTGTCAGCTGGAAAGACCTACTGGTAAATAAAGCATTAGAGAGATTGTTATATGATCCCCTTATATATTTATACATAGTCATCATATCACCCCTTAAGCGCCTCTTCTCCAGTGTGAACATCCCCAATTTGGCCAGTCTTTCCTCATAGCTAAGATTTTCAATACCTTTTACCAGCTTAGTTGCCCTTCTCTGTACCCTCTCTAATACAATAATGTCCTGTTTGAGTGATGGAGACCAAAACTGTACGGCATATTCTAGATGGGGCCTTACAAGTGCTCTATACAGTGGAAGAATGACCCCCTACTTCCTTGACTCTATGCCCCTTTTAATACAGCTCAAGACCTTATTTGCCCTTGATGCTGCTGACTGGCATTGCTTGCTACAGCCAAGTTTATCATCTACAAGGACTCCAAGGTCCTTTTCCATAATGGATTTGCCTAGTGCAGACCCATTTAGGGTATAAGTGGCTTGGATATTTTTACATCCCAGGTGCATGACTTTACATTTATCAACATTGAATCTCATTTGCCACTTAGCTGCCCAGATTGCCAGTTTGTCAAGATCATGTTGCAAGGATGCCACATCCTGGATGGAATTAATTGGGCTGGATAATTTTGTGTCATCTGCAAACACCGATACATTACTTACAACACCCTCCCCTAAGTCATTAATGAACAAGTTAAATAAAAGTGGACCCAATACCGAGCCCTGAGGAACCCCACTAAGAACCTTACTCAAAGTAGAGAATGTCCCATTAACAAGCACCCTCTGTACCCGATCCTGTAGCCAGTTTCCTATCCACTTGCAAACGACTTCATTAAGCCCAACAGACCTTAGTTTAGAAAGCAGTCGTTTGTGGGGCACAGTATCAAACGCTTTGGCAAAATCCAAATAGATCACATCTACTGCCCCCCCACTATCCAGAATCTTACTTACCACATCATAAAATGCAATCAAATTCGTCTGACATGACCTATCTTTCATAAAGCCATGCTGATTGTTGCTCATAATGCCATTCATTAGGACAAAATTTTGAATGTGATCCCTTAACAAGCCTTCAAATAATTTGCCCACCACAGATGTCAAGCTTACTGGCCTATAATTGCCAGGCTGAGATCGTAATCCCTTTTTAAATATTGGAATAACATCAGCTTTTCTCCAATCCATAGAAACCATACC
The DNA here is from genome assembly GCF_017654675.1 of Xenopus laevis. Classification (NCBI taxonomy): domain Eukaryota; kingdom Metazoa; phylum Chordata; class Amphibia; order Anura; family Pipidae; genus Xenopus; species Xenopus laevis. Next base: position 173,017,480 of record NC_054371.1, read on the forward strand.
AGATGACAGTGAATCTGAGAAAATCAGAAATAAGGGCTGGTCTAAAACTGAACTAAGCTCTCTTAGAACCCGGGGGTGTATGCCATCAGGACCTGGAGCCTTGTTTACATTAATTTGTATTAAAGCTTTTTGAATCATATCCTGAGTCAGCCACTGACTAGATTGACCATTCGTGCAGTTATTAAGTGAGCCTGTGAACCCAGACTCCTCTATTGTATACACTGAAGAAAAGAACTGATTTAACACATTTGCCTTTTCTGTATCTGTTACAACCATACTGGTACCATTATTTAATGGAGCAACACTCTCAACCTGCATCTTTTTACTATTAATATATTTAAAAAACTTTTTAGGGTTAGTTTTCACCTCCACCGCAATTAACTCTTCATTTCCTTTCTTAGCTTTCCGGATTGCTGATTTACAACATTTATTACAGTGTTTATATTCATTAAATGCAGCTTCTGTCCCTACAGATTTGTAGTTTTTAAATGCCTTTCTCTTCTTTCCCATTAACTTCTTTACTTCTGTATTAAGCCACACAGGATGATTCTTAGAGATTCTACGTTTAGTCCTTAAGGGAATAAATTGAGAACAGTAATGATTTAATATAATTTTAAAGGACAACCATTTCTGTTCTGTGTTTTTAGCTGAAAACCTAATGCCCCAATCAATGCTCTGTAGGGCAGCCCTCAAGGCACTAAAATTAGCTTTTGCAAAATTCATGGTTTTTGTTGCCCCAATATATTTTTGTTTTTTGCACCAGACATTAAAAGATATAACATTATGGTCACTATTACCCAGGGGTTCAATGACTTGCACATTTGCTATAAGTTCTGGGTCATTTGAGATCACTAAATCAAGAATAGCATTTTTTCTGGTAGGCTCCTCAACAACCTGTGCTAAAAAATTGTCGTGCAATAAGTTTATAAACTTGTTCCCATTAACTGATCTAGCAGTACCGTTGCTCCAGTCAATATCTGGGTAATTAAGAGAAAAAGGAAATAACTTCCAAAAATCAGAATTATTTATTTAAATATAGTCGTATATTTATCAAAGAGTGAAGTTAGAGATTGCCACAGTCCTCTAGTGCCACTCTCTATTCATTTCTATGGGTTTTTGAAAGGCGTATTTATCAAAGGATGAACTTTCACTTTCACCCATTGATAAATAAATAAAATTACTCTCTAGCGGACTGTGGCGATCTCTACCTTCCCCCTTTGTTTAATATACCCCATATGAGAGGAGGTCTTCCTGTAATTTAAATCATTCTGGATTACAGGTTAACAACATAAAATAGCATTCTAACCAGCCAGTGGCTCACAAACAACATGATGTTCAACAACCAATTTGATGTTCCTTCCAGAGGCCTTTAAGCTGGTGCCTTATTTTTGAATTCTTAACTTGGAGGCAGATATTTGAATCAAAAAGACAATGGGGTATATATATCAAAGAGTGAAGTTAGAGATCATCACAGTCCACTAGAGTGAAATACCGCCTCTTTCCATTCATTTCTATGGGATTTTTAAAGGCGTATTTATCAAAGTATGAAAGTGAAAGTTCCCCCCTTGATAAATACGTCTTTAAAAATCCCATAGAAATTAATGGAGAGAGGAGGTATTTCACTTTAGTGGACTGTGGTGATCTCTAACTCAACTTTTTGATAAATATATCTCCATGTGCACAACCAAACAGAATCCCCTGCATGATGCCAGTCCACATGATGATGCCAAATAACCAATCATAGACCTTATATAGCACTCCCTTTAAGCTTTTTTCATGCTTGTGTTGCTCCCCAACTCTTTATATATTTGAATGTGGCTCACCAGTAAAAGAAAGTTGGGGACCCCACCCAAAGGCAGGAGTGCCCATACTTTACTAATGCAGGGTCTACTTTTAGTTACCGTATATACCCCTGTATAAGCCGAGTTTTTCAGCATCCAAAATGTGCTGAAAAAGTCTACCTCGGCTTATACTCGGGTCAGCGGTACCCGACCCGAGTAGCTGGGATTGCAGTCACTTTTAATCATTCCTATACCAACAGTACACTTGGGGAGAGACTGCAATATCCCACAATGCCCTCTGTTGGTTATATGAAAGAATAACAGTGCACCCTCTGTTGGTTATATGAAAGAATAACAGTGACTGCAATATCACACAGCGCCATCTGTTGGTTGTATGAAAGAATAACAGTGACTGCAATATCACACAGCGCCATCTGTTGGTTGTATGAAAGAGTAACAGTGACTGCAATATCACACAGCGCCATCTGTTGGTTGTATGAAAGATTAACAGTGATGGCAATATCAAACAGCACCCTCTGCACATGGTAGTGGGACAGTGGGACAATGCACACAGTAATCCGTTTGGCAATTCTCTGTCACCATCAACTTTGCAAAGAAGTCCGGTTGATCGCTGGGGGGGTCGCTTTGGCAGAATGTGCACTGCTGGGAGACAGGGCTGTAGTTGTGTCTAGGCTTATACTAGAGTCAATAAGTTTTCCCAGTTTTCGTAGGTAAAATTAGGTACCTAAGCTTATACTCGGGTCGGCTTATACTCGAGTATATACGGTATGTTGTCCCATTATGATCTACATCCATAAAACATTGTTAGCATACTGTTTCATGAAAAATATTACTTAAATATTAATTTATGAGAATAAAAATATATATAGTGTTATATTTAAACATCTATTTCTTATGTAACCTTAAAATAAAAAAAAATCTGAATGAAAAGCATGAAATTGAAGGCTAATATAGACAAGCTGTTTGTTGACAGTGTCTTGAGATCTACTGATCACTAACTAAAAGTCTACTCTTAGATACCGATCTACATTTTGGGCACCCCTGCCCTAAGGTATATAAATATTCTTATTACCCATCTTTACCCCTCCCTCAACAAGAGACAAAAGTATTTATTGCACAGATGTATCACTAGATATCTACAGAAAATGTTGCCTTAGAGTTAATATAAACAGTCATGGTTGATGAAAGTTGGAGATGAAGGATGATTATTTATTCACATAAATCTGCCAAGGAGCGCTAATGAGCATTTGACTAACCCATTAAATAGTCTTTTCCAGGGCACATGATAGCATTCTTCTAAAAACAGTAAGCAAGGGTGCCACTCGTGATGGTATATTCTAATTAGCAGAGGCAGAGTCGATTCGGTGCTGTGCCTTCTTTCTGTTATCTGTGCTTCTCAGAAAGCATTTTTTTATTCCAGATGATGTATCTATGCAAATGAATAGCATAGCTTAACTCAAGGAACAGGGTTTTGCTACCATAACTCTTCATGGAAATTAGCAGGCTCCTAAATATGGCACTACAACTTCCCATAGAATCCTGTTTAAATAGTATTATTATTAACTACTGTCTAAGTAATAACTATTTGTACATGCTCTAGTTGCATGGCTTATTAAAATTCAAACTAATTTTTTTCTGCATGAAGAAAGCTTTGTTGGCAACTATGTGCAGATATGCAGTAAAAAGAGCTGCATAAAATAACAGTTGTTAGCATGCATCAAAAAGAAATAGTTATCAACCTTGTAGTATGGGTATAGATAAGGTGGAAACATTAAGGGGCCCATTTACTTAGCTCGAGTGAAGGAATAGAAGAAAAAAATACTTTGAATTTTCAATGGTCGAATATGGCTACTTCGACCATCGAATGGGCTACTTCGACTTCAAATCGAACGATTCGAACTAAAAATCATTCGACTATTCGACGATTCGATAGTCGAAGTACTGTCTCTTTAAAAAATACTTCGACCCCCTAGTTCGCCACCTAAAACCTACCAAGGCCAATGTTAGCCTATGGGGAAGGTCCCCATAGGCTTCCTAACAATTTTCTGATTGAAGGAAAATCCTTTGATCGATGGATTAAAAATTCGATCAAACGATTATTCCTTCGATCGTTCGATCGTAGGAATAGAGCTAAATCCTTCGACTTCGATATTCAAAGTCGAAGGATTTACATTCAGCAGTCGAATATCGAGGGTTAATTAATCGAATATCGAATTCGAAGGATTTAGCACAAATACTTTGATTGAACGATTGAATAAAAATCCTTTGATCGAACGATAAAATCCTTCGAATCGAGTTAAAAAAACTCCCATTACTTCGAAATTCGACCCTTGATAAATCTGCCCCTAACCATCACCATACATGTAGGTTGCATTATGTTAAAACTGAACAATACTTCTGAGAGAGTGGTGTAACATACATTTATCGGTAACATTTTATTTCTTGAGGACAGAGACTTGGAAAAATAAATATGGGATTAGCTTTGTATTTGATAAAAGGAAAGAGCTATTTAATTTCATTTTAACATCTAATACTTAGGGGCTGATTCACCAACTTCGAGTGAAGGATTCGAAGTAAAAAGTTTTTTTTGGGCTACTTCGACCATCGAATGGGCTACTTCGACCTTCGACTTCGAATCGAAGGATTCGTAGTAAAAATCGTTCGAATATTCGACCATTCGATAGTTGAAAGTACTGTCTCTTTAAAAAAAACTTTGACCCCCCTAGTTCGCCATCTAAAAGCTACCGAAGTCAATGTTAGCCTATGGGGAAGGTCCTTTTTTTGATCGAAGGATATTCCTTCGATCGTTGGATTAAAATCCTTCGAACCGTTCGATTCCAAGGATTTTATCGTTCGATCAAAGGAATTATCTGCGCTAAATCCTTCGATTACGAAGTCGAAGGATTTTAATTCCTAGTCGAATATCGAGGGTTAATTAACCCTCGATATTCGACCCTTAGTGAATCGGCCCCTTAATAATGAACTTTGATCGGTGTAGGATTGTTACTTGAAAGAAATGCTTTGCTTAGTTAAATTTGACTTTAGAATTCATGCTTAAAGAAGAAGTAAAGGTAAACAATGAAATAAGCTATAAATATTGAACATCAAAGGATAACTAAAGTAGAGCAGAAATACTAAACATTACATTTTGGGCTTCGTCACAGCCCAAGACAACCAGAGCCCTTTAGCAGTGCAGATCTGTGTCTCCAAAGATGCCTCTGTAGCTCCCCACCTTCTTTTCTGCTGATTTACTGCACATGCTCTGTGCTGCTGTCACTTACTGAGCTTTAGGGAAAAATACACAATACAGTGAATATACTGTATATACTATAAATGTCACAGTATAAGGCTGATTAGTAAATAATTCAGATTATTGGTACATGGCAGCTCAGAAACCAGCACAATTATGGGCAAATTTACTAGTTAACCCTCGATATTCGACTGCCAAATGTAAATCCTTCGACTATCGAAGTCGAAGGATTTACCTCAAATAGTTTGATCGAACGATCAAACGAAAAATCATTCGATCGAACGATTAAATCCTTCGAACCATTCTATTTGAAGGATTTTAATCCATCGATCATACGATTTTTCTTCGACCTAAAAATTGTTAGGAAGCCTATGGGGACCTTTCAAAGTTTCAAAGTTTTTTTTTAAAGAGACAGTACCTCTTATGGGCGAATAGTCGAACGATTTTTAGTTTGAATCTTTCGATTCGAATTCTTGGTCGAAGGTCAAAGTAGTCAATTCGATGGTCGAAGTAGCCAAAAAAAACTTCGAAATTCAAAGTATTTTTCATTCTAATCCTTCTAATCCTTCACTCAAGCTAGGTAAATGTGCCCCCTAGTATTAGAATTTAATAATCAGCCCTGTAAAATCAGCTTATATTACAGGCTAACCTCATTTTCTGCTTTATGCTTCACTTCTCAACAGCTAGCAGAGCACATTGAGCATGTGCAGTGTCACTGACACTTCTAACAAAATTCAAGGTGGTTAACCCCATGCGAAAATTGAAGGCCTGGATTACTGTTATAGACATTGTGAAGCATTTAGCTGGTGTAGTAAATTTAGTGTATAAAATACAGCATGTTTAACCATATTTGTTTTTAGGGTTTAGTCCTTTAAGATGAAAAGAATCTTTGAAATCTCTTAACGATTGGTGCAGGTTGGAAATAATGTTTTTTTTTCTCTTTCCTGTTCTGGGACATGGTTTAAAGCAATATACTGTGTTCATTGTTATTGTATCACATTGTCTAGCGTTAAGGTGGGGCAAGTAGAACTGCTTCGAAGGATGTTACTAATAGGAATGATTAGAGATGAATTGTCTAGTTTGTGTCTGCTGCTCTAATCCAACATTTAGGCAGGAAACTGTTCAATAGGTAGATAATAGGAAGTATAGTGGAAAAATCATTCCCCATTACCTCTGATACAAAAGCATTCATTTACCTATCAATATATGGGATACTGACAACTTGTGCGCTCACACTGGGTGCTTGCTGAGAAGCAAAAAACAGTATGCTGCAACTCATAAATACTAAATAGAAGACCCTTAATATATTTTAGATATGTAATGCCTTCCTGTTACAACCTTTTCAATATTTGGGTGAACATTAGCTCCCAGAATCCCCAAGGTTTTCAGATTAACAATGGATGTGATTAAACCTCTGGAAGGCCTCTAGCTGTCCATGCCTGTCAGTACATTTTAAAACATACAGTATATATAAATTTCACCTTAACAAAAGCACCATTTCAATTACATTTACAATCTGTGCTTTATACTTGCATGTATGGGCTGTTTATGAACAGTGATGGGCGAATTTGGGGCGTTTCGATCCGCCGAAAAATGCGTGATTTTCTCATGAAATTCGCAAAACGGCGCTGGCGTCTCGTTTTTGACACATTCGCCGGCGAAAATGTGGTTTCGCTAATTTATTCACCACTGGCGAGTCGCGGGAATTCGCCCATCACTATTTATGAATAGCTAAAAGAATATTAGTGCCTAAAAAAAAAAACCTTCAAAATTCAGTGCTAAGCATCTATTCCACAGCGTGACCTTGCTATTTTTTGTCATTTCATATAAAAAGCAAATTACTGTGGAAGGGTGATTTATATACCTCACAGCACACAAAGACAAGATGTCAGCACTTCATGTTAAGTGATCATGAAGAGGAGTATAATTTATTCAAATTGGATTATGTCAATTAATAAGACCTTTCAATAACCTTTTATTGTATCCAAGAACTCTCAAATATGTTGAGGGGAAAATGTAACATATATACACACACACACACACACATATATATATATATATATATATATATATATATATATATATATATATATATATATACATATATATATATATATATATATATACATACTGTATATGTGGGGAAAAAAATGAAATGCTTTTAGCTGTGAAGTATAAGGTTGAAATGCTGTTTCCCTATACAGGTCACCATCACCATTTTATTTTATTCCTCGTGAAATCTTTATACAAAAAGGTTTAATCAGATATCTAAATTTATTTTGCCCTCAGAATTAAAGCTTTGGCCTTTTCAATCCCAAAATGAATGTCATTATTGTGTCCTGGGAAGAAGGCATGATGTTAAGAAGTCAAGTAAAAAAGGGTAAATTATCAGACTGTAAATACATATTTGCACACACACATCATCTGAGAACTTGAGTCAATGGTAGCTTGACAAGGGCAGTATCAAACAATGCGGGGGAAAGATACCATCCCAAATGTTACCCCCCCGTAACTCACCCTTTTTACCTGACTTCCTATCATGATGCCTTCTTGCCAGGACACAATAACAACATGCATTTTGGGATTGAAAAGGCCAAATCTTAAATTACAGCTTTTAAGACACAGATAAATTAATATCAAAATATCAAATTTACAAAGCAACAGGCATACAAATGTGAAACAAAAGGAAAAACCCTGCTTTCCATGAAATGCTTGACGTGAATCAACTAGTGTACCCTTTCCAGGGTTACCTGACATGCCAGCAACCCAAACCCTAGGGTTGGAAGTGCAAGTGAAACCAGGCAACCAATTATCACCACTCTTGTGGGACCCATGCCCGTGAAGAGCCTGCATCACCAGCATTCAGTACTTAGCCTTTACATCCTTTACCATAGGTCCCCAAGGCAAACATTCCACACCTGCTGTGACTAGTGATGGGCTACTAAATTCACCAGACGAGAACTTGCGGCAAAAAATCTGCCGCGTCAAATAAAAATTGGGCGTGCAGCAGAATAATCTTGCGCATCAAGATTATTTGGACGCCCATTGACTTTGAACAAAATAGGCATACGTATAAAAATACGTTGCGGGCATCAAAAATGTACGCATCTCAAAATAACTTTGACGCCCATTGACTTAAATGAGTTTCGTGAATTTATCACTGTTTCACGAATTTCGCAGTAAATTTGCACATTTTTCAGCGAAGCAAAACTGGACAAATCTGCCCATCACTAGCTGTGACAAATGTAGGTCCCTATGCACTGATCTTCCTTCATCACTTCCTGCTCCCTTTCAGCCCTGTCATTATCCTCCTTCCTTACACTATTCTCTGGTCCAGAGTTCCTATTACTCTGAGGGCAATCACACACACATGGAGACAAAATGACAGAAAGTTCCTTAGCATTGTGGGTGCTGGACATTGCTACAGGTAAAATACTCATGTCATAAAAACACACAAAAATATCCTTGATTGTGTGATCTAGGTGTTTTAACTGCACCAATTCTCAGAACTTACAATAGCAGGGAATTTTCTGGTGTTTTGTCACCATGACAAAACTCGGAAGACAAAACACTACTCATGTCATTGCCCTAACTAAATAAAGCCAATTCCAACCTCTATGCACAAGTAGATTGTGGATCTCTATAAGTTGCCTTGCATCCAGCCCAAATAGGGAACTGTACAAGTGTCCATCTGATCAAAAGAAATGAAAGTGAAAGTAAAGTGAGTACAAGTGCTATAGTACCAACTCTGTATCGCCAAATGGTTGTGGAGACTTTTTTGGAAATGTTTTCTGGCTTGGTTTTAACACTCTCTAGAATTATGCAAAAAATGTTTGGCTCATTTTAATACAGTGAACAAAATGTAGGGTAGAGGTTCCATGTTACACGTTTATAAGGACATTTTAAGGTTAAATGGTGGGTCACCTTCAACTTGAGTTTTAGTATGTTATAGATAGGCCAGTTCGAAGCAACTTTTCAATTGGTCTTCATTTATTTTTTAGTTTATTTTAATTCTTTGCCTTTTTCTTATGACTCTTTCCAGCTTTCAAATGAGGGTCACTGACTCCATCTAACAACAAATGCTTTGTAAGGCTACAAATGTATTGTTATTGATACTTTTAATAACTCGTCTTTCTATTCAGGCCAACTCCTATTGATATTCCAGTCTCATATTAAAATCAATACATGGTTGCTAGGGTAATTTGGATGCAAACTGGAGAGCTGATGAATAAAAATCTAAATAACTCAAAAACCCACAAATAATACAAAATGAAAACCAATTGCAAATTGTCTAAGAATATCACTCTCTACATCATACTTAGGGGCCGATTCACTAAGCTCGAGTGAAGGATTCGAATGAAAAAAATTCGAATTTCGAAGTATTTTTTTGGTACTTCGACCATCGAATTGGTTAAATTCGTTCGAATTCGAACGAAATCGAACGAATCGAACGAAAAATCGTTCGACTATTCGACCATTCGATAGTCGAAGTACTTTCCCTTTAAAAAAAACTTCGACCCCCTACTTCGGCAGGTAAAACCTACCGAAGTCAATGTTAGCCTATGGGGAAGGTCCCCATAGGTTTGCTAACCTTTTTTTGATCAAAGGATTTTCCTTCGATCGTTGGATTAAAATCCTTCGAATCGATCGAAGGATTAGCGCTAAATCCTTCGACTTCGATATTCGAAGTCGAAGGATTTCAATTCGAGGATCGAATTTCGAAGTATTTTTAACTTCGAAATTCGACCCTTAATGAATCTGCCCCCTAAAGTTAACTCAGATGTGAACAAACCCCTTTTAAAATTCCAATGGTTTTTAATCTTTATGTTCCTCTGCATTTAGGAGTACCCATTTTATCGATGGAGTTGTTGGTTCTTCTGAGGCTTATTGTTGAGGCAGTCAAAGTTCTATCAGTACATAGATTTAGAAATGTGATGCTGTCCCAGGTTACTATACTCGGTATGTATAGGCCATTTTGTATAATAGCAAGAAAGCAAATGTGAATGGTAAAGAAAAGAGTATGTAATTTTTTATCTTTTTATACAATAGCACTCTTATAACAACACAGTTCAGAACATATTTATGTTGAGTTTAGTACAGTCTCTAAAAATTCTGGATAGAAAGTGAAACTATTTATCTGGGTATTTTTGAGGACTGCTAGATTACCATGTGATATATTGTCTAAATGAAAAGTATTAGTTCCGAGTGCAATGATGCCATCTTTTTTCATTCACCCAGGTGTACCCCATGCCAAATTTAGGCGGGCACATGTGCAGTACAGAAATCTCAGCAAATGCACTGTACCGTATATATATTTATTCAAGTCTTATGGGGGTTTCCTGGAAGACCTTAAGAAGATTTAAGTGCAGTGCTCAGCAAACTGTAAAGTTTTAAATACAAGCAGTATAGGTATAGGCAGCAGGTTAATTCCTAGAATCAGACAGGAGTGCCTTACATTTTCGCACTTCCAGTTACATTTTCTTCTTCTTTAAGTGGGTTGGTGTTATTACAGAGATAATCTCTCTCTCTCTCTCTCTCTCTCTCTCTCTCTCTCTCTCTCTCTCTCTCTCTCTCTCTCTCTCTCTCTCTCTCTCAGTAAATGAAACACTTAGTAAGAAAATTACTGTATTTAGTGGAGTAACAGCCATGCTTAGGGCCGCTGTTGGTCATAATGTAGGTCTGCATTAAAATAACAACATTAAATAGTGTAGACTGTGTAACATTACTTAGTGTACATGGGCCCATATTTCTTTTGTAACTTTCCACTAAAATACCTTTTGCTGAGTATGTTTTAGTATTCAGACAACATCTGTGCAAGTGCCATGACTTTGCTGCTCATGAGCTCGGTGATGGTGAGGCATAGCAGTTTTGTCATATATGAATGGCTGTAATGAGTATTGTACAGTTTAACAGGATGCCAGTCATTTGAATATATTTGCATATATAAGAAGATTGCACGACACAGCAACTGTAACAACTAATCAAGAGCTGCATAAACAATATAAATCAGAAAAAGAGATCCAAATTATAGCTCAGTTCTTTATATAAATGTGCAAAGTAGCATTCAAATTAAGTCAGTAAATAATTTGAAATAGGAAAAATGCTTTAGAAGGATGTTTTTTAGAAATACAAATTGATCTTCTAAACCTCTTTATTTTGGCAGTTAGGATACATTATACATTATTTCATACTGTATAAATACACTAGCATGGACATGAGATTTAAATATGAACACATTGTTATAGATAATTCTAACGTAATTGTCTTCCTTTAGTGCATACCATTAAACTACCAGTAAAGCTAGTAGCTTTCAGAAATACTGTATTTGTTATTGTAATATAATGTGGCACACACTAGGTGTCGCTATAACATGATAATGCTTTATAAATAACAGTGTGTAACTTGTTGATGTGGGAGGTCCTGCAGCCATCTTAAGTTTTGCTGGACTGATAGAAATACAGATCCCTTACAACAAGAATATCTCCTGTTTCTTTATGAACAGTTTAAACCTCACAATCATTCTGGTGTCAGAAGCTGGTGATTTTACAGACCACACCACTGAACACACAGCAGAGAGAAGACTGCAATAAGGAAAAGCATGGAGTTTGCAGGTATGCAGCTACCAAGCACGGACTGGGACAGCTTTAATCTCTCAGAGGAATGGAAAAGGTTTAAACAGCATGCAGAACTAATCTTTAAGGGTCCTCTCAAGGCAAAAGAAGAGGAAGACAAATGCTATATGTTATTTGTTGTTGTGGGTTGGAGAGAAAGGAAGGGACATATACAACTCATGGGGAGACATGTCTGATGAGGAGAGCAAACAGCTCAGTGCTTATTATAAAAGATACACTATTATGTAACCCCAAAAGCAAACCCAATCTTTGCAAGATATAAATTCTGTAAAAGGGTGCAAGATGCAAATGAACCTGTGGGACAATTTGTCACAGATCTGAAATTGCTAGCCAGGGACTGTGCATTCACTGATGCTGATGAAATGATTCGTGACAGGATTGGATTTGGCACAAATTCTCCAAAAGTACAAGAGAAATTAATAAATCAAGGTGCTGATCTTAATCTAAGCAAAGCAATTGATACTGCAAGATCTAATGAAGCAGCTCAAGCACAACTAAAAGTAATGACGGCCCCAGATAAATGTGAGCAAAACTCCCAATCCCTACAAACAGTCACATACAAATAAAAGTGCAGACAAAAACCCACAAAATAAATGCAGCAGATATGGGAGATCGCACACAGTGCAGAATTTTCCTGCAAAAGGCCAGACATGCCACAGATGTAAAAAGAACAATCACTTTGCCAGAATGTGTAAAACACAGGATGTGCAGAACATTGATGTAGTTTCAAATGATGATTCATGTGACTTATCCATAGAAATGGTAACTACAACTAGTATTCATAAATGCAATTGCAAAAGATCATCCTGACCAGGTTTTCACTGAAATAGGAGTAGGAAGCAAACATTCACTGGTAAAATTCAAACTGGATACAGGTGCACAAGTAAATGTGATACCTTTAAATATATTTCAACAGAAAAGGTTATCAGAACCACTCAGAAAAACCGATCACAAGCTGTATGGATATGGTGGAGAACAACTAGATGTGAAAGGTATTTGCACTTTGGATTTTAACTATAAAGATAATAAACAGAAGCTGCAATTTTATGTTGTCAAGACTATGTCTAATCCTGTTTTGGGGCTCAGGGCTTGTCTGGATTTAAAGCTAATTCAGCTGCTTCACAGTATACAGGGTTACAAAATTCAGGTGGATAAAACAATCAGTCCAACTCTACATGCTCCTCGCAGAGTTCCAGTGGCCCTTAAGGAAAGACTTTCCAAAGAGATTGACAGAATGCAAAAACTGAGTGTCATTGTTTAAGTTGTTGAGCCCACTGAATGGGTAAATTCAATGGTCATAGTAGAAAAACCTTGCACGGGAGAACTACGGATTTGTCTAGATCCCGAGACCTAAACAAAGCAGTGAAACGAGAGCACAATGCCTACCCTAGAAGACATTACAAGCAGACTAGCAGGAGCAAAGTATTTCAGTGTCCTAGATGCCAGGTCAGGGTACTGGCAAATAAAATTAGACCAGGATAGCTATATGTTAACAACATTTAACACACCACAAGGAATGTACTGCTTTACATGTCTTCCTTTTGGTATTCACTCTGCTTAGGAAGTTTTCCAAAGAATAGTTGATGAAACATATGCAGATCTTCAGGGTGTTGCTGCTTATGTGGATGACCTTCTGGTTTATGGTAAAACTCTGGAAGAACATAATTTCAACTTAAAAGCCATGCTTCAGAAGTCCAGGGAAAAAGGAGTTAAATTCAATGAGACCACCTGACAGTTGGTCAGAGCTTGAAACAGTTTTAGGACCTGCCAATTACCTGGCAAAATTCACTCCACACCTTGCTAATGTTCTGTCACCCCTAATAGAACTTTTAAAGAAACACTCTGATTTTCAATGGGGATCTCAGCAGAATGAGGCATTTAACAAAATGAAACAGGTCATATCCAATGCTGGAACTTTAACATATTATGACACTAAAAAGGAGGTAACAGTTCAAGTGGATGCATCCAAACAAGGCCTTGGAGCAGTTCTGCTGCAGGAAGGGAAACCTGTTGTCTTTACATCCAAGTCACTCACAGACACAGAAGTGAATTATGCCCAAATAGAAAAGGAGATACATGAAATTGTATTTGGATGCAAACTTTTTCATCAGTATATCTATGGTCGGAAAGTGACCGTGGAATCAGATCAAAATAATCATGAAAAAGAGCTTTGCATCTGCCCCAGCCAGGCTACAAAGGATGATGTTGCGTTTGCAAAAGTATAACATTCAGGTGATATACGAACCAGGAAACATGATTCCTGTTGCAGATACCCTAAGCAGATTACCCCTTCAAGAAAAAAGTTCTACAGAAGAGGTTTTTGAAACACAAGTACATTTAGTTATGTCAAGCCTTCCCATTTCAGACCAGAAAATGAAACAGCTCAGAAGTGCAACTGCGGAGGACCCTCAACTAGCAGCAGTGAGGAAAGTCATATTAAATGGATGGCCAAGGTCAAAACATGCCTGTCCTCCAGCAGCAACAGAGTTTTGGAATTTCCATGAAGAACTGGTTCTTATGGACAACATCATCTGCATAGGTGACAGGCTGGTAGTACCAAAATCCATGAGAACAGAACTGATTAAACAAATACATCAAGGACACATGGGAGATGAAAAATGTAAAAACAGAGCACGGGATATATTTTACTGGCCAGGTATGAATGCCCAAATAGAAAATATTGTACTAACCTGTCCACTTTGTTTACAACATCGTGCAGCAAACAGCAAATTACCAATGATTCCGCATGGTGTGCCATCAAGACCATGGCAAAAAGTGGCTTCAGATCTATTTGTGTTAGACAATGCAAACTATATTCTTGCAGTGGATTATTACTAGAGATGTCGCGAACTGTTCGCCGGCGAACTTGTTCGCGCGAACATCGGGTGTTCGCGCTCGCCGGAAGTTCGTGAACGTCGCGCGACGTTCGCCATTTTGGGTTCGCCATTGTTGGCGCTTTTTTTTGCCCTCTCACCCCAGACTAGCAGGTACATGGCAGCCAATCAGGAAGCTCTCCCCTGGACCACTCCCCTTCCCTATAAAAACCGAAGCCCTGCAGCGTTTTTTCACTCTGCCTGTGTGTGCTGAAGAGATAGTGTAGGGAGAGAGCTGCTGCCTGTTAGTGATTTCAGGGACAGTTGAAAGTTTGCTGGCTAGTAATCGTTTTGATACTGCTCTGTTATTGGAGGGACAGAAGTCTGCAGGGGTTTGAGGGACATTTAAGCTTAGGTAGCTTTGCTGGCTAGTAATCTACCTTCTACTGCAGTGCTCTGTATGTAGCTGCAGTGGGCAGCTGTCCTGCTTCTGATCTCATCTGCTGACTGCTGCAATAACAGTAGTCCTTGTAAGGACTGCTTTTATTTATTTTTTTGTTGTTTTACTACTACTACTACTACTACTATAAGAGCCCAGTGCTATTAGTCTAGCCGTGTTGGGGAGTGGGACTGGTGTGCTAATCTGCTGCTCCTAGTAGTTCAGCAGCACCAACTTTAATTTTTTTTTTTAATATTCATTTTTTTTTATTTTACTTTTTTTTATTTTACTACCGCTGTAGTAGTGTATAAGTTGACCTTTTAGGCATTATTTGCCCTGTAGGCATTATTTGCACACTGTTTTCTTCAACCCGCCATCTAGCTGTGTGACCTTGTTCACATTCTGTCTAAATATCCATAATATTACCGTCTCCAGAAAAAACACCGGAGTGACTTTTTTCAAGCAGCCATAATATATTTTACGTAATCCGTATCCACCGCTGTAGTAGTGTATACGTTGACCTTGTAGGCATTATTTGCACACTGTTTTCTTCAACCCGCCATCTAGCTGTGTGACATTGTTCACATTCTGTCTAAATATCCATAATATTACCGTCTCTAGAAAAAACACCGGAGTCACTTTTTTTCAAGCAGCATTCATATATTTTACGTAATCCGTATCCACCGCTGTAGTAGTGTATACGTTGACCTTGTAGGCATTATTTGCACACTGTTTTCTTCAACCCGCCATCTAGCTGTGTGACCTTGTTCACATTCTGTCTAAATATCCATAATATTATCGTCTCTAGAAAAACCACTTGAGTTACTTTTTTTCAAGCAGCATTCATATATTTTACGTAATCCGTATCCACCGCTGTAGTAGTGTATACGTTGACCTTGTAGGCATTATTTGCACACTGTTTTCTTCAACCCGCCATCTAGCTGTGTGACCTTGTTCACATTCTGTCTAAATATCCATAATATTACCGTCTCCAGAAAAAACACCGGAGTGACTTTTTTCAAGCAGCCATAATATATTTTACGTAATCCGTATCCACCGCTGTAGTAGTGTATACGTTGACCTTGTAGGCATTATTTGCACACTGTTTTCTTCAACCCGCCATCTAGCTGTGTGACATTGTTCACATTCTGTCTAAATATCCATAATATTACCGTCTCTAGAAAAACCACTTGAGTTACTTTTTTTCAAGCAGCATTCATATATTTTACGTAATCCGTATCCACCGCTGTAGTAGTGTATACGTTGACCTTGTAGGCATTATTTGCACACTGTTTTCTTCAACCCGCCATCTAGCTGTGTGACCTTGTTCACATTCTGTCTAAATATCCATAATATTATCGTCTCTAGAAAAACCACTTGAGTTACTTTTTTTCAAGCAGCATTCATATATTTTACGTAATCTGTATCCACCGCTGTAGTAGTGTATACGTTGACCTTGTAGGCATTATTTGCACACTGTTTTCTTCAACCCGCCATCTAGCTGTGTGACCTTGTTCACATTCTGTCTAAATATCCATAATATTATCGTCTCTAGAAAAACCACTTGAGTTACTTTTTTTCAAGCAGCATTCATATATTTT
The DNA here is from genome assembly GCF_017654675.1 of Xenopus laevis. Classification (NCBI taxonomy): domain Eukaryota; kingdom Metazoa; phylum Chordata; class Amphibia; order Anura; family Pipidae; genus Xenopus; species Xenopus laevis. The sequence continues at coordinate 173,034,017 of NC_054371.1, forward strand.
ACGTAATCCGTATCCACCGCTGTAGTAGTGTATACGTTGACCTTGTAGGCATTATTTGCACACTGTTTTCTTCAACCCGCCATCTAGCTGTGTGACCTTGTTCACATTCTGTCTAAATATCCATAATATTATCGTCTCTAGAAAAACCACTTGAGTTACTTTTTTTCAAGCAGCATTCATATATTTTACGTAATCCGTATCCACCGCTGTAGTAGTGTATACGTTGACCTTGTAGGCATTATTTGCACACTGTTTTCTTCAACCCGCCATCTAGCTGTGTGACCTTGTTCACATTCTGTCTAAATATCCATAATATTACCGTCTCCAGAAAAAACACCGGAGTGACTTTTTTCAAGCAGCCATAATATATTTTACGTAATCCGTATCCACCGCTGTAGTAGTGTATACGTTGACCTTGTAGGCATTATTTGCACACTGTTTTCTTCAACCCGCCATCTAGCTGTGTGTATTATCGTTTCCAGAAAAACCAACTGAGTTTTTGTTGTTGTTGTTGTTTTTTTAAAAATAATGCCAGGCAAAGGCAGGCCGCCACGCAGAGGCCGTGCTAGGGGCCGTGCTGCTATGCAATCCTGTGGCCCTAGCAAATTGCCCAGTTTTAAAAAGCCAATGACCCTGAACTCCCAAAATGCTGAAGAGGTAGTTGACTGGCTTACACAGCACACCCCATCCTCTACCGTTTCTAACTTTACCACAACATCCTCCTCATCCTCCACTGCTATGGCCACCCCACGTAACACTTCCTCCACCACCGGTGCCCCTTCTTCACTGGGGTCAGAGGAGTTATTTTCCCATGAGTTTCTTGAACTGAGTAATGCGCAACCATTATTGCCAGAAGAAGATGAAGGAGATGAGGACCTTACACCAGATTTAATTCTGGCAGAGAACACGATAGAGATGGACATAATGAGTGATGAGGAGGAGGTCCCCGCTGCTGCTTCCTTCTGTGATGTGTCAGAAGAAATTGATGCATCTGAGGAGAATGATGATGAGGAGATTGATGTTTTGTGGGTGCCTAGTAGAAGAGAGCAAGAGGAGGGTAGTTCAGATGGAGAGACGGAGAGTCAGAGAGGCAGTAGGAGAATAAGACTTAGAAGAAGCAGGGAGGACAGCCCGCAGGGATCAGTAGGGCAACAACATGTATCGGCACCTGTGTTCAGCCGGCCAACGCACCCGCCATTGCCGCCAATACCGCCAACTCCGCCAACTTCTACTGTTACCGCCAGATCGCACACTTCCAAAAAGTCAGCAGTGTGGGATTTTTTTAATGTGTGTGCCTCTGACAAAAGCATTGTAATTTGCAATGAGTGCAGTCAGAAACTGAGCCTTGGTAAGCCCAACAGCCACATAGGTACAACTTCTATGCGAAGGCACATGAGCGGCAAGCACAAAGCACTTTGGGAGCAACACCTCAAAGGCAACAGGCAAACTAAAAGCCACACTCCTTCTGGTCCAGCATCTTACTGCTCTACCTCTGCTCTCCTTGACCCGTCTGAACCACCCTCCACTCCGCCTTCCACCTTGACCACCTGTTCCCATTCCCAGTCATCTGCCACCAGCCAAGTTTCTGTGAAGGCCATGTTTGAGCGTAAGAAGCCAATGTCTGACTGTCACCCCCTTGCCCGGCGTCTGACAGCTGGCTTGTCTGCACTCTTAGCCCGCCAGCTTTTACCATACCAGCTGGTGGACTCTGAGGCCTTCCGCAAATTTGTAGCAATTGGGACACCGCAGTGGAAGGTACCCAGCCGCAATTTTTTTTCTAAAAAGGGAATACCACACCTGTACCAACATGTGCAGAGCCAAGTTACCGCATCTCTGTCACTTAGTGTTGGGCCAAAGGTCCATATGACTACTGACGCATGGTCCTCCAAGCATGGTCAGGGCAGGTATGTCACCTACACTGCCCACTGGGTGAACTTGGTAATGGCTGGGAAGCAGGGAATGGGTAGCTCAACAACAACAGTGGAGTTGGTGTCACCGCCACGGATTGCACGCGGTTCTGCCACCACCTCTACTCCTCCATCGCTCTCTACCTCGTCTTCTTCTTCTTCTTACTCTGCTGCTGGGTCCTCCTTCTCCTCCTCCACACCTGTGCACCCCCAGCTCCCCCTAGGCTATTCGACGTGCCAGGTACGCCGTTGTCACGCTGTCTTGGGGATGACGTGCCTGGAAAGCAAAAACCATACCGGATCTGTACTCCTGTCATCTCTGCAGTCACAGGCCGATCGGTGGCTGACCCCACACCAACTGCAGATCGGAAAAGTGGTGTGTGACAATGGAAGCAATCTGTTGGCAGCGTTGAGACTAGGCAATTTAACACATGTGCCCTGCATGGCACATGTGTTAAATTTAATAGTCCAACGTTTTGTCTCCAAGTACCCAGGATTCCAGGACGTTCTCACCCAGTCCAGAAAGGTGTCGGCCCATTTCAGACGTTCCTACACAGCCATGGCACGCCTTGCTGACATTCAGCAGCGCTACAACATGCCAGTCAGGCGTTTGATTTCTGACAGCCAGACTCGCTGGAATTCAACGCTCCTTATGTTGGAACGTCTGCTGCAACAACAAAGGGCCGTCAACGATTACCTTTTTGAACTGGGTGGTAGGACTGGATCTGCACAGCTGGGGATTTTTTTCCCCCGTTACTGGGTGCTTATGCGCGATGCCTGCAGGCTCATGCGACCTTTTGAAGAGGTGACAAATATGGTCAGTCGCACCGAAGGCACCATCAGCGACCTAATACCCTTCGCTTTCTTCCTGGAGCGTGCCGTGCGACGAGTGACAGATGAGGCTGTAGACCAGCGTGACGAGGAGCTGGAAGCGCACGATTTCTGGTCGGAATCACCAGAACGAACCCAGGCACCTGCTGCAACGCAGGGAGAGGTGCCAGAAGTGGAGTCAGAGGAGGAAGGTGGCTTTGTGGAGGAGGAGGAGGAGGACCAACAGGAGCAGGCTTCCCAGGGGGCTAGTGGTGACCTTTTGGGGACCCCTGGTCTTGTACGTGGCTGGGGGGAGGAGACCGTGGATGATGCAGTCCTTGATAATGAGGAAGCGGAGATGGATAGCTCTGCATCCAACCTTGTGAGAATGGGGTCTTTCATGCTGTCATGCCTGTTGAAGGACCCCCGTATCAAGAGGCTTAAGGAGAAGGACCTGTACTGGGTCGCAACGCTACTAGACCCTCGGTACAAGCATAAAGTGTCAGAAATGTTACCAACATACCACAAGTCCGAAAAGATGCGGCATTTACAAACCAGCCTGCAAAACATGTTGTACAATGCTTTTAAGGGTGATGTCACTTCAGGAACTCATCAACATTCCAGGGGCAGAGGTGCCAGTAATCCTGCCACGAGCACACCTGCAAGGACAAAGCCCTTTGGCCAGTCTGTAACGTCAGACATGCAAATGTTTTTCTGTCCAAGGCAGCGCCACAACCCTTCTGGATCCACCCTCAAAGAACGCCTCGACCGGCAGGTAGCGGACTACCTGGCATTAACTGCAGATATCGACACTCTGAGGAGCGATGAACCCCTGGACTACTGGGTGCGCAGGCTTGATCTGTGGCCAGAGCTGTCACAATTTGCCATGAACCTCTTGTCTTGCCCAGCCTCAAGTGTGCTCTCAGAAAGGACCTTCAGTGCAGCAGGAGGGATTGTAACTGAGAAGAGAACTCGCCTAGGTCACAAAAGTGTCGATTACCTGACCTTTATTAAAATGAATGAGGGGTGGATCTCGGAGGGTTACTGCACGCCGGAAGACTTGTTCTGACTTCTATGCAGCTGTCCTTCTCTTCAAGCCTCATGACTCCACACACAGCTGTCCTTTAGCGTCCTCCTCCTCCCTCCGCCACCGTTACAAACTAGGGTGCAAACCCTACTGGTTTAATTTTTTCTGGCCTCTGTGCTTCAGTGGCTGCAACCAAAAAAACTGGGCAAACAATGTCTACAAGGTCAACGTATGGCAAAAAATGACTATTTTCAGCATTTATATGGCATATTTTTTCTGGCAACTGTGCTTCAGTGGCTGCGTCCAAAAAAATGCATATTTTCTGCATTTATATGGCATAATTTTCTGGCAACTGTGCTTCAGTGGCTGCGACCAAAAAAATGCATATTTTCTGCATTTATATGGCATAATTTTTCTGGCCTCTGTGCTTCAGTGGCTGCAACCAAAAAAATTTATATTTTCAGCATTTATATGGCATAATTTTTCTGGCCTCTGTGCTTCAGTGGCTGCAACCAAAAAAATTTATATTTTCAGCATTTATATGGCATAATTTTTCTGGCAACTGTGCTTCAGTGGCTGCGACCAAAAAAATTACTATTTTCAGCATTTATATGGCATATTTTTTCTGGCCTCTGTGCTTCAGTGGCTGCGGCCAAAAAAACTGGGCAAACAATGCCTACAAGGTCAACGACGTTGACCTTGTAGGCATTGTTTGCCCAGTTTTTTTGGCCGCAGCCACTGAAGCACAGAGGCCAGAAAAAATATGCCATATAAATGCTGAAAATAGTAATTTTTTGCCATACGTTGACTCAACGTATATGGCAAAAAATGACTATTTTCAGCATTTATATGGCATATTTTTTCTGGCAACTGTGCTTCAGTGGCTGCGACCAAAAAAATGCATATTTTCTGCATTTATATGGCATAATTTTTCTGGCCTCTGTGCTTCAGTGGCTGCAACCAAAAAAATTTATATTTTCAGCATTTATATGGCATAATTTTTCTGGCAACTGTGCTTCAGTGGCTGCGACCAAAAAAATGCATATTTTCTGCATTTATATGGCATAATTTTTCTGGCCTCTGTGCTTCAGTGGCTGCAACCAAAAAATTTATATTTTCAGCATTTATATGGCATAATTTTTCTGGCAACTGTGCTTCAGTGGCTGCGTCCAAAAAAAATGGGCAAACAATGTCTACAAGGTCAACGTATGGCGAAAAATTACTATTTTCAGCATTTATATGGCATATTTTTTCTGGCAACTGTGCTTCAGTGGCTGCGTCCAAAAAAACTGGGCAAACAATGCCTACAAGGTCAACGTATGGCAGTTGTTTAAAGAGAACAGTAGATTACTAGCCAGCAAAGCTACCTAAGCTAAAATGTCCCTCAAATCCCTGCAGACTTCTGTCCCTCCAATACAGAGCAGTATCAAGCAGATTACTAGCCAGCAAGCTTACTATCATCTGTCCCTGAAATCACTAACAGCTCTCCCCCTACACTATCTCTTCCAAGCACACACAGGCAGATTTTTCAGATACATTTTTGCCCTTGATCCCCCTCTGGCATGCCACTGTCCAGGTCGTTGCACCCTTTAAACAACTTTAAAATCATTTTTCTGGCCAGAAATGTCTTTTCTAGATGTTAAAGTTCGCCTTCCCATTGAAGTCTATGGGGTTCACGAACCGTTCGCGAACCGCTCGCATTTTTGCGCAAGTTCGCGAATATGTTCGCGAACTTTTTTTCCGACGTTCGCTACATCCCTAATTATTACAGTTGATTCTTTGAACTAGAATGTTTGAAAAACACTTCTACTTCTAATGTCATAGAAAAACTAAAAGCAATATTTGGTAGACATGGAATTCCAGTTTGTGTCAGATAATGGCCCCCAGTTTGCATCAGCAGAGTTTGCACGATTCACTAAAGCCTATGACTTTCAGCACACAACTTCTAGTCCAAACTATCCACAATAAAATGGACAGATTGAGAAAACAGTTCAGACTGTTAAGCATCTGCTCTCAAAGGCAAAACAAAGTGGTGGAGATCCCTACATTGGTATACTGGAATACAGAACCTCACCAATTGATGGAATTGGGTCACCAGCTCAACTACTAATGAGCCGCCGTCTGCTCTCCATACTACCCATGACACACAACCAATTACTGCCACAGATTATACCATCAGCTCTTGTGAGCACAAAACTGCAGAATAAACAACAAAGACAGTCCAGATACTACAACAGAGGTGCTAGGCCATTATCTGTCATGGAAGAGGGAGATCAGGTCATGATGCAAAAGCCTGGAGAAAAATGGCAACAAGGACATGTGACTTCTAAGTTACAAACACCAAGATCATACATGGTAGAAACTGATGATGGTGGTGTATACAGAAGGAACCGTAGACATTTGATCAAAAAATGTGCACCACTATCAAACATAGTTTGCAAGTTCTTTCATCAGACACTGAGTCGACAAATGCTGGTGCAGGAGTACAACCACAGAACAGAAACATCAAAACTACAAGATGGTGGAATGGTGAAACCACCCCAACGACTGAACTTATAATTATACTTATTTATATTTTCATTAATGTTTCTCTATGCTTTAATACTTTCATGGTTATGTTCTTTAAAAGGGAGATGTAATATAATGTGGTGCAAACTAGGGGGCCCATTTACTTAGTTCGAGTGAAGGAATAGAGGAAAAATAGTTTGAATTTCGAATGGTCGAATATGGCTATTTCGACCATCGAATGGGCTACTTCGACCTTCGACTACGACCTTCGTCTTCGAATCGAAAGAAAGTATGAAAAGAAAATTGCACTGAACTCTAAAAATATGAATAACCTGAAAACCCTCTAAAAATTTGAGTTTTTTAGACAATTCCTAGTGAAAAACTCTAAAAGTCCGAATTGATTTAAAGTGGTCCAATAGGAAATTGAAAATTTAAATTTGATTGTTAGTAAATGGGCCCCATAGTATGGATTGGTAAAATGTAAATGATGCAGTGAAATGTACTTTAATATAAATTACAAATTTTGACCATAGAGAAATCAATCTACAATCTAAAATGGTGCCCCGAATGTGATCTGTGGCAAACAGGCTACTGAGGAACAGTGTTAAATATTTTACTTTTGTGCATGTAAAAGTCCCATCAATCAGTGAGACTGAACACTAGTTCAGATGGCTGCCTATTTTATATTGGTAGAATTACCAAAGAACTGTGTAAAACGTTTTGCCTTTCATTTCTCCCCAATTGGGCATGTAAGCTGCAAAGGAGATATTTCTAATCAAGGGATGGTTTCTCTGTTAAAATAATTTTAACAGATATCTTTATGTTGGGAAGAGTTTGCCTGAATAAACCTCTGTTTTTTGCCTGAAGAAGCTGTGACCCTGTCTTTATGCTCCTGCTCCTCTGCTAACCTGCCTACCATAGCTAATTCCCCAAATCCATATGCACTGGCTGACAGCTGGTCACAACTCACAATATATATAAAACAAACTTCTATTTGTATTCTCTTGAAAAAAAGTCACAGGTAGTGACCAAAAAGCTGGGCTTGAAATAAAACTATTTTTTTTTCACTTTTTGAAGGACCGATGAGTGCTATGCTCTGTTTTCTTCTACGCTTATAATTCACCAGCACCCAGGCACATGATTTTTAGTGGTATGTGCTCTTTCCAGGAAAGATATACTGTATGAGAACTGGAATACGCTTACGTCATATAGAAAAATCTACTGGAGCCATTTAAAAATGTTCTGGCACCAAAGGAACCACAGATCAGTATACTATGCTACTGTTGCTTCAATCTTTATAAAAACTATATTTTTGGGTTGTTCACTCCAGCAATACAGAAATTACAATGGACTTCAGGCATGGCATCAGATGCTTACTTACTGAAAGAATAGGTATAACAAAGGCTGAAAAAGTTTTGGAATTAACAAATCGGACAAGATATTTTCCACACCGGAACTATTAATTTAGCATAGAAATTAAACCGTTACATTTGAAACAATTGGTATTTCTTTTACAGAGCAGAGACCATCATTACCGCTTGGTAAAAAAAAGACCGAACATTAATAAATTGGCCTCTAAGGTATCTTGTGAGGAGTCCCAAATGCCATCTTAGCTCAAACAGTTGCATAAATGAAGCATTGCGTTTTATTTCAGAGCCTTTTATTTTTTTTTTTGTGCTTTTAGTTTGTCAAGTGGAGTTTTTGGAAGATGTAATGAAGAGGGCAGTAAGGTGGACCATGGGTAGTTTAAGTTTCTATATATTATTTTTTTATTTTCATGATATTTTGCAAATTATTTGAAAATGGCTTTTATCTGTTTGAACATAATATACTTCTTAAAATATAACTCAAAATAATTAATGATATGTGATCTATAATCCAGAATGCTATGGAGCTGGGGTATTCTAGATAAGGGGTCTTTAATAAAGTGGACCAACATAGTTTAAGGTCACTGCTAACATTAAAGGCACTACAGGAAATAGCACTGCCATGTTTAATAGCTTTCTGCATAACAGATCCTGTCAGATGTTTGTGATAGATACCCTTGTCATACAAAACATTTGTGAGTTTAATCACAATGCTTCTTAGCTCAGATGAGGGTTTCCAGAGGGGAGGTGAAGTAGTAGAATGTTGATAGAACCCTGTTAAACATAAGTGCTGCTGAATGGCTTCCATTCTTCCTTTACTGGGGTGGAGAGCATTGAAGTACTCTATAACCACTTACTCTATAACCATTCCTTAGCAGAGTCTAAGTGGCTTCTTAACTAAGTATTGCTTCTACAGCAACTTACACACATTTGTCACCTACTCTATGCTCTACAGTCTCCTAAAGCAAATATACATTATGCCAAAGGGCATCAGAACGATATTAGAGTTTAAATTATCTCCAATATACCCAACTGTCCATCATCTGAGTTTATTCTCACCTGGGGAAGAAAGCGGTCAATCACTTAAGAGATCACATCACAAACAGGTTCTCTCTATTTTAGATGATAAAAATACCAAAGATAAATGGACTCTTGCTCTTCCCACTTCCCAACAATCACTCTGATTTTTCTTTTTCCCAACTGCTTTTTATGTAGCATCTGAGATTCGATTGTGTAGCGAAGTGGTGCCATGTTATCTGTACAAAAGTAAATGTGGGTATATTTAAGTGTAATTAAGATCGCCTATCATTGACTCTAGCTTCCTAAAAATCTATCTTTTGAGCCCACAGAAGCAACAGCTAAAATGTTGGCCAACACTGGTGTAAATCAATGCACTGAAGGCCTCATGCAGGTTGAAACATCAAGGTCTGTACAGACCATAATGTGCTTTGTGAATGTATTGTAATCTGTTTTGAGTACTGATATTTATATATTAATGTGGAGTATATTTAGATAATTTAGATAACTGTAGACCTATATTTTAAATTTAAACGAGGCAAGTTTCCAAGTGAATGTATTTACTTACCTAAAATCCCAGGAGGGTGCTCCTGTTAGCAGAAACCTGCACCGGCCCAGGGTTTTTCCAGCGATCACCACAGATCGATCCTCTTCCGGCTTCTTCTTGTTTCTCATGTCTGTGGCTGCCCATTAGAGTGAAAAGCCAAACTTTAACTAAAAAGCCGGCGATTTCATTTTACTGCGCATGCGTCTCCCCCAGGAAATTTGAAGAAAGAAGAAGCCAGAAGAGGATCGCTCTGTGGTGCTAGCTGGAATAACCCCGGGCCGGTGCAGTTTTCTGCCCAGGGTTTCAGGTAAGTAAATACATTCACTTGGGGGTGCCTAACATTTGGCACCCGCAAGTGTGAAACAAGTTTCCTTCTCTTTAATGCATAAATAGTACAATAATGTTCTGTATGCTGCCCATCCATTTTCCTACTGAATATATACTATAGAACAGATATACATGCACAAGAGCATTGAGAAAAATACAATTTCAAGTGCAATTGCCATGGTTTTTTTCCCACAATGTAGTGTTTTCCCTCAGAATTCCAGCATAATTACCGTCACAAGGTGTTGACGTGCTTGGCACAATTGCACTGAATATTATATTAGTTTACTTGATGCCATTTCTGGTGTTTTCTGGCATAATTTGTGGTGTCCAAGTGTCACGTTTGTCCTATTCTTTCAGCACAACCAGGGGCATTTATGCCTCAGACGGCAGCTCCCCAGCAGTTACCAGGGTCAGCAAAAACGGCTCCTTGTAACTTTAAGAGTGAGAAACTTTAAGAGGGAAATTCTGCTTTTATAGCGCAATTTCGCTCTCTGCGCTAGTGATGATGCCCCCACCGGACTCCCATCAGTGGTCTGAAGGTAAGCGTGACAGGGAAGGGGGGGCGGCATTCCGAACACCGTCTCAGGAGGCATTAATACCTGAATCGCGCTTAGGCTGTGCCGATTAACACAGATTGCTGGGGAACCCTGGAACTTTTGCCTGGTTTGGGGAGGAGGTAGCTCCAGGGTTTTTCTGCATCAATACATATAGCTGAGCTCATTTCGTAATGGAAGGCAGGATGGACTGAGCGGTGCAGAGCAAAACTATATGAAAGTGCAAGAAGTGCATCTTGATGTACAAGTTCCTTTGATGAAAGTGCTTTACTGACTGTGGGGAAACTACGGGGACCACAACTGCATTTTTAGATGTTCATGTGCCCTTATATGCTCTTCAGTTGGTGGCTAGATCTGGGGGGTATAGTACCAATTATATTTAATATTTATATGAAGTAATTAAAAAAACACAGACAATCGTGTTAATATCATATTTCAGTATCCCATGTAGCCTAAAGATCCAGATATTAGATTTTATGTTGACTATAGTATAATACAATAATATTCATATATACGATTGTATATTTAATAAAGAGAAACCTACACAAATTATCTTTTGTGTAACTAGCATTGAGTAACACAGAAGGGCCAGAATCAGCTCCTGGGCCCCCTTTTGGGCATCACTGTGGTACTATTTTGATAATATGAGAGAATCTTGTTTATATTTATTCTTTAATTAACTTTAATATTAGAAATTGAATTTTTGCCAGATAATATATTGTATACATACCATTCCCATGTTCTATTTATGATTTGTTCTATTGTCTCCAGGGCGCAATGTAACTGTCACCGCTCAGCATTACAATCAATATTAAATGCATAAACCCTCATTACACACTGATTTTATTGCAAATTGGGCCACAACATTAATAAAACATGGAATTTAAGTGCAAGAATTAATTCAGCTCAAAAGCTATTTGGAGATGTCAGCTAATTAGTAATGCTTCTTTTCAACTACTGTGATTTTACTCAATTTCCTAGTGATAGATCACTGCCTGGAACTAGAGATCAATAGAGTGTATCCCAGTGGTGCTAGCATGTAATGCATGAGGCGCATTCATTTGCTTACCTTGGCTAACTGCTAAAGTGAGGCGTGAATACATGTTTATGTAAAGTTTTGTTTGGATACACAACGTATGAAGTGTGAAAGACTACAGCGAATTAAATTTACATGTCATTTTTCTCAACGGTAATAAATTCAAAAAAACACAAGCAGAAAATAGGAAAATTGGAGCAAGTTCTTTGAGGTTAAATCTACGCCAAACATATTCTTTATTAAAAGTACTATTGCTTCAAATCCAAAACTCTTGGGAGACTATACCAATATGACTTCCTTTTCACACTCTAAATACTGTATGTACAATATGCATACACAGAATACTACTGCATACAAAAAAAAAGCAGGAACAAATGTACCCTGAATTAACATTTATATGTGTTTCTGTTATGCCTATACATATTCATTAGTTACAGTTAGTGATGAACAAATCTGTCCTGTTTTCTTCACCAGAATCGCAAAGCACATGCATTGAAGTCAATGGGTATTTTTTCTAATGGGCGTTTTACTCAGCAATTTTTTTTGTTGCAGCAAATTTTTTTCCCCCGCACTTTCACCAAAAAATTTGCAGATGGTGAAATGCAGAATCATGGCCAGTGAAAAAATTCTCCAGTTACTGGTTGCAGAATATATGATGCTAATTCCAGATCTCCCAGTCAAAGGAACAGCTACTGTACAACGGTTAACAGAGATCATCATTTAAAAATAAACTTTTATTTGAGCCAGAAAAAAACATATCCAGACTTATTTAGAGTACATAGGGACAACATGAAATAAAGGCACAACCTGAAACTCACATACTTTGCCTGTCATCATAGACACAGAAAACAGAAGAGTACCAAGTGATGCAAAAAGGAACCCTACTGCTTATGGCAGCTCTGCCGTTTGGACATCACCCTGGAATTTCAGCCATACTTGCACCCTTGCCTGGAGGTAGCTGCTGTATAGAGACAGGTAAAGGGCTACCTTTTGATATGTGTCATAGGGTAATTACAAGAAATGGCTTTTTAGTAGTCGAAGGACTGCAAGACAGTTATTGTTCCATGACAGCTAAGGTTGCCACCTGTTTTGAAAAAAAATACTGGCCTTCCTATATATTTAGATTTTTTTCCCTATTAATAACATTGGGGTCAAGCATCATTTTTACCAGTCAGGCCTGTAAAATACTAGCCAGGTGGCAACCCTAGTGACAGCTGAAGGGTCATCTAGCTATTAAGGCAAATCAGGAGCAATTTTGGGGAAAGATGCACCTCCACTTGCCACCATGAGTAGGAAGCATGTTAAACAATCTGGTAAAGCTGGTAGCAGAGAGAGAAGCGGGAGAGCGGCACATTGGCCAAAGGCACATTTATATATAGGTACCTGAGGAGCTGTGCATAAGGCAGCAGTTTTTGGGGGGTGTCCCTTAGGTGCCTATATGATTGAATACATTTTTGAAATAAAAACAAAATGGAACACTTATTGGTGGGTGAGAGGTACATACCTTGATGCATTGTCAACCAGAAATTATAGCTGGAAGTGACGTCAGCGCACCTGTGTACATGATGTCACAAGCATACGTAGGGGGAGCAGTAAGGTCTGGTGCATAGGATGGCATTGGACCTAAATACAGTTCTGGCATGGACTGATATCGGAGAGTTTTGTTATAACTGCTACCTGTGGCAAAATGAAAGGACACCTCCAGGCCTTCATTTCAGCATCTACACTAAGTAAAAACAATATATCTGAAGCTCGAATATTTCAGTTTTTTTCCAGGATCATTTATATGAAAGGAACATATAATACAGGACACAATATTCCACCTTTAAAGTTTTAAAAAGTTAAAAGTTACTTGTGTGTTTGTCTTCTTTCTCTCATTCACTCTCTGAAAAAACTAACCTTATCCAAAAGCTATCTTTAGCATCCTTACTTAGCGAGTGTCTGAGATAATAAGGGGAACAAGGCAAGAGAAGCACTAAAGCTACAACTTATCATAAAAGGACACTTTAAGGTGTCAATGTCCCTTTAACCTGAGAAAAAGAATTGGTTAGAAAAAGTTGGTTAGATCAAGATCAAGAGAGATCAAACAGTTCATAATTACATTATGGTAAAATTTCTGTTCAGAAAGTGCCTACATCTAAAACAAGTCCAATGAATGCCATCTGCTCTATGTGATCTTGGATGCAGCCTTAATGTACAGTATGTGCCCTGGTCTCTGCTGTTATGCATTTGTGTGCACTTGTGTTATAACAATTGTGCTTTTCATGCTTGCATGTGGACAAGGGGGTTTAAAAAACGAAAAATTCGCTCTTAAATTAGCTCCCTTTGCAGGTTTCTGCACACTTTTCAGATTTCAGCACCTAATGCATCAAGAGCATTTATTTCTGCCCGCACACCTTACTCAGGTAAAAAGAAAGGTCATTTACACCAATTTTATGTACTTAATTTTAATTAAACCAAATGAGCCCCTTTATCTCAAGTGCACTATAAATAACATTTAATAACACATGTAATGCTATTGTAAGTATGGTTTATTTTACATCACTTTACTGTCCTTACATATTCATATCTTTCAATTGCTCAGTTAATGCATATTTATATGACACAGAATCCCCCATATAAATTACACAGAACAGACATTTTCCAATTACAATACATTAAGGAATCCGCTTACATTTAGCACTCCAAGCATAGTAGTGCAATCATATATAATATTGTTTTATATGCATAACCTACAAGAGCTGTCAGTGCCTACAGGTTAATTTATTTTCACCAGGTGTATCCTACCAGTGGTAATTTAATGTAAAGCACATTCAGACTGTGTTTTATATTTCTTTCTCACACTGTGTGGAACTGTGAGCGAGTTCGGCGTATCACTCATGCATAATGAATTATAATCACAACATTGCATTGTTTATAAATGAAAAGGTATATAGCCTTTTACCACTTTGGGCCAAGCTCATGGTAATTTTTATTCAGCTCACATTTGAAGTTGCACTTGCCTAGCATACAAAATATTAGACAGAGCTAAGAACTTGCAATGTGATCATTAAAAAAACCACTATAGCTGCATTAAACTGTACATTTTCTGCTTAGTTAAGCGTTTTAAAATACCCATTGGCATACCAATCAATAAAATGTTAACTGCAAAACCCTACTATATCAGTTTTTCTCAATCGCTCAGAGGACCTGAAATAAGTTGTTGATTGCACGTCATAGCCAAAATATTTTGTGGAAGCAATCCGTGCTGCTGACACCTTCTTTTTTCCAGTCCAGCACCCACATAGTTTACTGATACATTGTCTTGCCAACTACCAATGCCTATCCCAAACCATATCATGTTATATCACTGTTAGTTGAAATGTTGTCAGACTGAGTCCCCACGCCAAAACATTTTTCCAAACACCTTTCCTGCCCATGTTGAAACAAGACTGCTACTAACTTGCACTGGAAAACACAGGAATGGGGAGGCGGAATCATAGGCTAGACTTCACAACTGTAGGCTGTATGGCATATATGCCAGTGGTTATGGTATCTAAGAATTTTAAGAGTTACTTGGATTCAGATAGCTTTGTCTATTTATTGAAATAATTCACAATATTTTGAGCCACTTTAGCAAATGCACCCCTAGGAATCCATCTTAAAAATATCTTCAACATAGTATATTATAAAATATAATTCAGAACAGCCAGTGCACCATCTGTACCAGTGTGTTACCTATAGAGGAAGCAGACCCCATGGGGGGGAAGGAGGCTGGGGAACAGGGGGACCCCAGACTGTGGGGTCTGCTTCCTCTCTAGCATTAAAATCCCCCCTCCCCACTGCTCTTCTTTTTTAAATCTCAGAGCGATCACCCACACGAGCATGTGATAGAGGGCAATTGAAGGCCGGGGGGTGGGTGGGTTGCAGAATGGGAAGGGGGAACAGTTCTGGGCTTGCATGGCCCCTTATAAGATTCTATTGGCAGAGGGTTCACTCTTGTTACATCACTGATCTGTACCTTGCATGTAGAGCAAACAGCATCTGGACAGAAAGGTCCTAACTAAACAAGAACAAACATATACCTTACTGTTTTTACTAATGCAGTTTGAAGAAATTAGAGCTTGTAGCAGCTTTCCCCTTTAGTCTCCATATCATATTGAACTTTTTTATAGGAACTTCAATACTATAGCAAACCTTATAAAACAGTAGAAGAGGCACAGCAATGCAGGATGATTTAAAATCAAATACAATAAAAGCCAACAAACAACTTACACTAAGGCACAGCACTTGCAATAGGAGATTTGAAAATGCTAAACACACAAATCAACAATAGGCTTAACATTTTCAATGAATACAAAGGTCCATTGAAATTAAACCCCAGAAATGAGGGACACAGCACTTGTAATGAAAGCAACAACCATTTAAGTAAACAGACAAATCAAAATGTAGATACACTGTCACTAATATGTGCATCTGGCAGAAGAACTGAGGTAAACAGCATCATACACACATTGGTCTTGATTCAATTCAATGCGATAAATATTGGAAAAGTAAAGATGTGTTTACCTCCAATAATGAATGCACAATTTTACCTAATACAATTCATTGTGATATAGGGATACATTTACCAAAAAGTGAATTTAGAGCTCAAGACAGTCTGTGAAATTCCTCCACTCTCAATTCATTCCCATGAGCAGAGTGTAATTATCAAATGTGAACTCTCACTTTCACCCATTGATAAATAGGTCTTTAAAAATCCCATAGAAATTAATAGAGAGTGGAGGAATTTCACTCTGGCAGACTGTATTGAGCTCTTAATTCACTTTTCGGTAAATATGCCCCATAGAATGAAGTGAATAAGAAAAATGGTCAATTTGGCATAAGTGTGTTATCACCATTTTCATTTTTTACTACAACAGAAACGGTTGGTATCAATCTTTTTTCTGCAAATCACGTACAACTTAACATGCAATATTCTACCTATGTCTAGAATTTGTTAATTACAAAATACATGAAGTTCATATCTTTTTAATTTTTTGATGTGTAAAATAACTTCTGGTTACCCTCTAAAGTTCAGCACGGTCTTAGATTTCTATGAACATGTTCTACTGGCTCATCCCAACCACCACACCTAGACACAGCAACCACAGCACAGCAAAAAATTAGTTGCTGTTCAAAATATTCCATGATGTACAGCAAAAAGACAAGGAGTAAAGGGTTTTTATAATACTGTTTGGCATGGCCAAATTTAGCATTAACACTTTCAGATCTGAGTTTTAAAAACAACATTGAAAATTACAGTAGCACATTAAACTTGCAAAGATTATGGGTTAACAATCATGTGCAAACAATTGGAGTTTAAATCATATACACCGTGGATTAGTAGGATCCATTGAAAGGGAAATCATTAAGAATGATTTGTGATGACAATTGTTGAAAGGCCTATTTAGGATTTGTGTGGATATGTTTTAGTTAGCATATAAAATGTTAATACTTTAAACACATCAATATCTTTTTGAAGGTTTGTCTTCATAGCTGTAGAATGTGACCAATAACCCAGAAGACAACATATATTGATGTGTGAGTTTGAACATTATAGTGTTATTGTCAGCTGAATTATAATTGGAGTTTATTTTAGGCCCTTTCCAAGTCATCTTGGAACTTTTTCAAACACTGAATGATTGCTAGGAAATAAAGTGATGCAGTGCTAGTCAAGTGTTATACACACACTCAAAAAAACATGAATGAAAATGGAATAAATAAATATAAGGCAAATAGGTTAAATATTTTGAATAATTATATCTTTAAAAAACAACATAATATTTGAAATCACATAGACATAGCTGTAACTGCCTTTAAAACACTTGTGTGATAAGGCCTATGTGTCAGAATAGAAGATGGAAAGAGGGAGAAAAGGCTTTAGCGATAGGAGAAAGAGCATTTCCCCCAGTTCAAGGTGGCGTAAGGGAAACCGGAAGATAACGCAAGCAGTTTGAGGTCGAAGTGTGAAAAGTAAGCGTTCCCTGCACTTTCAATGGACCGTTAGGAAGCAAAAACATAGGTGATGGAAAGATATTGTGGTTAATGTGATAAGTGTTTAGTACAATGAATTTCTTAATGGATATATGAAAAAGCGCACTAATCATACGAAATGTACCATATTGCATTAGATTGAATCAGGCCCATTGTCCCTTCAACTAAAGAAGTACATCACTAATATTTGAGAAAAACCCAATGTTGATTCTATGGGGCACATTAACTTACGTGCAAATTTTCACTTTGAAAATTTCCGCCAGACTTAGCGCAACTACGTCAGATGTTATTTCGTGAGGAATGCATGTATTCATCAAAATGTGCAATTATGCCTAGGCAGAAGAATGCTGCTGTATTTTTGTCATAACAAATTTTCTCTAGCTTTACTTTCTTCCTAGGAAAACTATATTCACTTACTTATACTTGCGTAAATTTAAAAATCAGTGGGTATATAAAGGTCATATGTATGTGTTTATTAGTTATGTTGGTGAAATTGCTGGAAGTGGACATGTTTTATTAAAAATGTAGAGAATGTAGCAAAATTAAGACAGAGATCCTCTACTGTTCTAGGCCATGAGACCACCCTAAAACAAATGTGGCATGAGCTTCAAATGTTAAAAATAGAGTAAATAATATATTTTTAACAGTCAGACCTTGTAAACATAATTCCAATTTATGGGGCCGATTCACTAACTTCGAGTGAAGGATTCGAAGTTAAAAAACTTCGAATTTCGAAGTTTTTTTTGGGCTACTTCGACCATCGAATGGGCTACTTCGACCTTCGACTACAACTTCGAATCGAAGGATTCGAAGTAAAAATCGTACGACTATTCGATAGTCGAAGTACTGTCTCTTTAAAAAAAACTTCGAGCCCCTAGTTCGCCATCTAAAAGCTACCGAAGTCAATGTTAGCGTATGGGGAAGGTCCCCATAGGCTTGGCTAACTTTTTTTGATCGAAGGATATTCCTTCGATCGTTGGATTTAAATCCTTCGAATCGTTCGATTCAAAGGATTTAATCGTTAGATCGAAGGAATTATCCTTCGATCGTTCGATCGAACTATCTGCGCTAAATCCTTCGACTTCGAATATCGGATTTTAATTCCTAGTCGACTATCGAGGGTTAATTAACCCTCGATATTCGACCCTTAGTGAATCGGCCCCCAAATGTGAAAAATACCAGCATTTTGATTTTCTGCTTATGACTTTTTTGGAAAATGATAGGATAGGATATGCTGGGGCATATTTATCAAAAAATGAAGTTAGAGCTCATCACAGTCCACTAGAGTGAAATTCTGCTACTACCCATCCATTTCTATATAGTTTTTAAAGGCATATTTATTAATGGATGAACTTTTACTTTCACTCATTGATAAATACTCCTTTTAAAATCCCATAGAAATGAGAGTGGTGGTATTTCACTCTAATGGACTGATGCTGCAAAAAGTCAGAACTTAAAAAAATCTGCCATTTCAGACCTGCCGAGGTTGTATATAAGTCTACTATTTGTAAGTTTCTGTGGTCTGCTCTGGAATTAGCCCAAAAAATACCACTATTTTAGGCTTTTTGGGCAAAAATCTAAAAAATTTGAGCTTTTCCGGAAAAAGCCAAAGAAATCATTCAATTCAGGTTTTTGCTTGATTTTAATGAGTTTTTCCTGATCCGATTAAATCATTCTTTTTAAATAATAAATGAGGTCCAATCGTGGATTCAAGTTTGGTTGGAATTTTTTTATTTAAAGAATCAGAAAAATTTGGATTTTAGTAAATAACCATCTTAATGTTTTCCCACAGTAGACTATTTATTAACCTTTTTACATATTAGCAAATCTGAAGTAGATACTATACTCTAGAAACACTGACACCTGTAACTCCTAGGTGAAATAAAAAGCAATACTAGGGGAGATTGTGGATGCACACCTAAGGCCAATTTCAAAAAGTTTAAAGCCCTGTCTAAATGATTCAAGTAAATATGCAAGTGCATGTAATTTTGAAACAGGGTTTTTTTGTTACAAAGTTATGATCATAATATTGATAAGCCACCATACCTATAAAAAGCAATGACACAGAGAGAATGTTTCAGATCCCAGAGTATCCTGAGTTTAGTCTGATACAGTCATGAATAGAAAAGTCTTGGTTTACCGTCACTAAGTAATTATGTAGACTACAATGGCAAAGGTTGTAAAGGTGGGATTTCCAATACAGCGGATTCCATTGCAGTGGAAATATCTTACATGATGCGTGCATAAATGTTATATGTAGGAATATAGCTCACAAGCGACATTTGGAGGCAGCACGCAAAAAAGGAAGCGTCCATCAAATTTTAATATCTTCCACATTTTATATGTATAAGGTAGAATACAATATGAATGATTCATGGTTGCATGTGTAGTTTGTGTTATCATGGTGCAAGCATATCATCATTATCCTGGACTAACCATACCTCAGTGGACTAGAGATCTTCAGCCAGAAATATTAATATATAGACTGTCCTTGTTGACTTGAAATGGTGAATCATGTGTTTTCAGTATATTTTTTTATTATTCCCCTCAGGATTCCAGAGAAGATGTGAAATACAGACAAGTGGTGGAGTGTGAGTACTTTTGACAAATGCCACCAGACAGGGAAGCAAGGTATGAATATGAGTATGAGTATGAGCTTACAGTATGGACTCTCCTCTTTTTGGCTTTTCTTTTCTTCCCATCTCCTTTGGCCTTTGTGGGGTCACCATTGTTAGATATAGAGAAATATAGGGGCATTTTCTTTCAATGTTAGACCTGAAATGGGCTGTGTCCACTAGGAACTGGGTAATAAATTATACATTTTTTGAATTGTAATGATCAACAGCTATAATGAATGCCTAATTTCAATTTTATATTTGAAGTGAATGGGTAACACCAGGTCCCTCTCTAGATCTTCCAGAGTGTTCCAAGTTCAGTACTGCATGCATGCCATTTAGACTCTCCAGAGGGTTAGACACCTAAAAGAAAAAACTTAGGCCACACATTAAAGTTAAAGGTCTCATTGAAGAACCACCACCACCTCCGTACAGCTTTGTGGTGAAGGAAAGTACCTTTAAGAGGTGCACAAGGACCTAAATAGCATTATATCTATACATTTTCTGTCCCGCCATTATTTCAACAGCTGTATCTGCAAATGTGCATATTCATAGTTGTTGGTTTTCTCACATGTTAGGAATCTGGATTCATAACCAAGGAGATGCATTCTTATAATCTGGTCAACGAGCAATATGTTACATTTTCCACTTTATTTAAATGTATTTAATATAAATAAATATAAATGTAATATATATTTAGAAGATTTCAGCCAGTGTCTAAACCTTATAGGTACAGGAATGGGACCTGTTATCCAGAATGCTCAACCTGGGGTTTTCCAAATAACAGATCGTTCCGTAATTTGTATCTTCATACCTTAAATCTACTAGAATATCATGTAAACATTAATTATACCCAATAGGCTGATTTTGTCTCCAAGAAGAATTCATTATATCTTATTTTGGATCAAGTACAATGTTCTTATTTACTATTACAGAGAAAAATTAAATAATTTTTAAAAATGTTGATTATTTGTATAAAATGTAGTCTATTATGTGAGACAGCCTTTAATTTGGAGCTTCCTGGATAACGGGTTTCCAAATAACAGATACTCTGTTCAAATAAGGCAAAAAATGCATGGCCCATATGTGTTTTGCATCACATTAATCATATGCAAAATGTTTATCATTCATATGATTGTCATTCTACTAAATTAGGATTCACACGCCTGTTTAATGCATATGACCTGACCATAAAAAGGGGACTAAATGTGACGCCCTCATTTAAATCTTCTAGCATAAAGGTATTAAATCCACTGAGCTTCACATTGAAATCTCCAATCCTAGTGCTAGTCTACACATGTTCTACAGCATTAAATTACATCATTCCTGTACAGTCTTTATTATTCATATTATTTATGTTACAGCTACAGCTGTGTCTCTTTTCTGTCTCTTATCACCATGTTCTAGTAATCATCATCTGAATTTCCTGACCATTTTGCCCACATATTTCTTTCCACATTTACATTCTATAACATAAATTACTCCTGAGGATTTACTGTAAATGTAAAACTTTATCTCAAATAATTTTTTATGCACTCTCCCATAAACCATATGTGTCCTTAAAAAAACAGCAAGCTAGTCAATTGCTTCATCAAAGGCACCCCATAACTCAAATGACCTTATGATTCTTGTTACAAAAAATGTTATTAATTGACTTTCAGTGAGCATTAAGCTCATTATCCTGTCTAAAATATGCCAGTGCTTTTCTGTAAACTATCCAGTGCTGGAATTGGGGTGGGATGTAGTGGGATGGCATCTTGGCACTTCTTTTATTTTTTGCTAAATGCAGAGGTTGAGAATCTCTTGAGAAAATTTGCTGGCGAAAAGTTTTTCAACACTGGCGACGCAATTTTCTCAAGAGATTTGCAAATTTATTTGCAGGTGGCGAAACGTGCATTCGTCGTGAATTTGCACCTGCCGAATAAATTCTCCCATAACTACTTCTCATACAATAGTGCCCAGAAACAGTTAACAGCAGATGGTAATTTGACTACATGAGCGCCTGTAGTTCTTGTGGTGCATGCAATGTAGTTGAAAGAAGTGCTAGCTCTTATCAGCTGCTGTTTAAAAGTAGTAAACTGTGACAGGAGAGGATCGTATTGTTGCTGACATGTGAAAAGATTTATGGTACCAGTGGCAAGGTTAGGACTTACTTTTGCAGTCATTATTTATTTACTGGACTTCAAAGTAAATGTGAAGAGGCCAAGGCACTAAAAAGAAAATGGGAGAGCTTCCTCAAAAGATTAAAAATGGGCAAGCAAGTGGAGTTGCATTCCAAAGAGAAAGGGAAAAATAGGAGATAAAAAGAAAAGAGGGGTGCTAGCAGAACACTAAAAGAAGCAAAGTTATATATACAAAGTATAGAAATGCTAGAAGAAAGAATGAAGACAAAGTGGAAAGCAAGACAGAGATGTATAAGGTAATAAAAGGGAAAGACAAGTTTATAAGGTTAATAATACCGTATTTATATATATGAACTTATATATACTGTATAGATATGAAGTTCAAGGGGGTATTATACATGAAATTGCCGCTGTGCCATCCTGCTTTGAGTTCTGGGTAGTATTATACATGAAATTGGCTCTGTGCCATGCTACTATAAGTTTTGGGATATTTATACATGAAATTTTCTCTGTGCCATCCTGCTATAGGTTTTGGGAGTGGCAGTATTATACATAGAAGTGTTGCTGTGCCATCCTGCTATGAGTTCTGGGGGTATGATACATGCGATTGCTGCTGTGCCATCCTGCTATGAGTTCTGGGGTATTTATACATGGGATTGCCACTGTGCCATCCTGCTGTGAGTTCTGGGGGGTATTATGCATGGAATTGGCTCTGTGCCATCCTGCTATGAGTTATGGGGGTATTATACATGTAACTGCCACTGTGCCATCCTACCATGAGTTCTGGGGTATTTATACATGAAATTGTCACTTAGCCATCCTACTATGAGTTCTAGGGGGTATTATATACATAGAATTGGCTCTGCAACATACTGCTATGAGTTATGGGGGTATTATACATGTAACTGCCACTGTGCCATCCTTCTATGAGTTCTGTGGTACTTATACATGAAATTGGCACTGTGCCATCATTCTATGAGTTCAGGGAGGGTATAATATGCATGGAATTGCCACTGTGTCATCCTGCTATGAGTTCTGGGAGTATTATACATGGTATTGCCACTCTGTTTATAAATATTATATATGTATATATATATATATATATATATATATATATATATATATATATATATATATATATATATATATAATATTTTCACTAATGGTGTGTCAGTAAAATAGAGAGTGGTTTAGTTGGAGGCATGTCCACCAAAGTGGGCATGGCTTATAAAAATTTGCCACAATGCGATGTGCATCGCCATTTTTCTATGAGTGTGGCATTTAACTGTAGGCGGGGTTAAACATACCACAATGAGTATCCCTTCACCTAGCATCCCTTCACCTTTTTGTTCCCAATTCAAGCACTGAATCTGACTGATACTTTGATTTTCTACACTGTAATCACCAATGAGTCAGCTGCTAATATTTGAATCCTTCTGTTGTTTTGGGGAGACTAAACTTTTTTGTTCATCTGAATATGAAGCCCTCTTATAGGATTTTTATAACACATTGCTGCTATATCCTTGAAATATAAATTTTTAGCAACCTCTTTAAAGGAGAAGGAAAGGCATCCTGCACTTGGGGGTGCCAAATGTTAGGCACCCCCAAGTGATTGTATTGACTTACCTGAAACCCCGGGCTGGTGGTTCAATCAGTAGAAAACTGCACCGGCCTAAAGGTTATACCAGTGAGCACCACAGATACTCTTCCGGCGTCTTCTTTCTTCAAACTTTTCAGTGCAAATGCATGGACAGTTGAACGAAATAGCCGACTTTTTAGTTAAAGTTCAGCTTTTCGTTTTATGTGCAGCCGCATGAAGGAAAGAGGAAGATGGAAGAGAATTCGATTTTTTTCAGATTTTTGCTCGAAAGCCATAAAATTTTTGGATTTTTTGCACAAAACACAGCATAGATCCGGATATCTTTGGGACTTCTCCAATTGACTTATATACAGTACAACCTTGGCAGGTCTGAAATATGGATTTTATAGTCAAACAAAAAAATATAGAGTTGGCATTCAGATTTTAATAAATAACCCCCTAAATGTTGTCTTTCTTTAACTGTCATATTCAAAATGCTAATTATTAATTTCTACACAATTTCCATTAGTTTCCATAAATTAACAATTCTAGTTTCTCAAGACATTTCAAAGCTTTACATTATATTAAACACACAGTAGTAAACTACCAACCCTCATTTATACAAGAATACCAAACATGATACAGTAGTATTGTCTAGAAAGAGGAATGGAATGCACAATATATTTAACTCTTTGCAAACTGTTAATATTTGGTTAATGTCATAAAAATGTAATTATTGTTTTGAATGACAGTTCTTACATTCCAAATGCCTCTTTTCAGCTCCTCTTTATTTACCGTTTATATTTGAAGTTTTCTACTATGTTTAAGGCATTGATGTAGACATTATAGGGCAGCACTTAATAAGAATAATAATCTAATTTGCCAAAATAAAGATAAATTGCATTTGCATTATAAAACACTGTTAAACTGCAAAATAACAGCTTTTTTCAGAAAGATGTTATTTTTATATATATATAGGCCTTTTAGAAATTAAGGTATTTTAAAAGAGATCTTTTAAAATAAGTGCCTGGTTTATCTTCACCTTAGGAATGTAACAATTATATAAAAGAATTATAACATATTTGTGACAAAGGGAAAAGGGATGTCCCAAGACAAATAAAGACAGAATCAATACATAAAGTATTTTACACATTCTTGGCCTCCATGCAGCCTAAACCAATATTTTATATACACTACTGCTTCTAATTTTTCTTTATGTTCCACATTTATCAGACACACAATTTAATTCATACTATTCCAAATGTATGTTCACTCAGTTTTTTGGATGTTTTTCGGATTTATGATATTTTAAGTTATAAAAAGTGGGATTTAATGGACTAACAATACTTTTTCCCTATTTTTTCTCCTTTGTGTCATTAATATATTAATGTATGCTTTAGTATTAATTACCTTTCATAGTTTTTTAGCTTTTGAACCATAAATGTTTACCTGCTGCAAAAGTTATGCATTTTGAAAGTTGGTCATTCCAAATCCTAAAAACAATAAGAAAAAAAATTATAAACACATTACATATCCTCTGTATTTCAGAGGATTAATAATTATTTTCATTCCATTCATTTCATTCCAGGGGCATTGTACTTTAGCATAGGAATGTTAATGTAATTGAGTAGAAAATGCATAAATGAATAAGCTGGAAAATTATTATAATATTAAAACATAGCTTTGTAAGACCAGGTCATGCAAATGTTGGGGGATGGGGGGTTGCTTAATTTAAAAGCATATTTGCAAGAGATTTGCTGGGCAAAATGGAAGATTAAGATGAACTTGCATGTAGAAGGATTAAGAGACTCTCTGTCTCTGTCTTTTGATCTCAATTCCTTTGGATTCAATGATGCACAAGATTACCTCAGGACAAAATTATTTCAGGTCTCTAGAGTAACAGGCTAAAGAGAGCCATGTCAGACTGAAATAAAAATATATCCTACTCAATTCCATTCTGTACTTGAAAGAAATCAATTTATAAATGCTTTTAAAATAATTGGGTCCTTCATATTATACAGGCAGACAAGTTGCATACCCAGTATAAAAACCATTGACTGGTATACCTATTTCTGCATGTAGCACACAGAGCTTTTAGGGTCTGCTTTTAAAGTACTATATTAACTTAGGTTGGAAAAAAGACGCACAGTTGATCCTGAAGTCTCTCCGATTTTCCTCAAAAGGGAAAGAAAATCCTTTTTTGTCCATTTTCTTGTTTTTTTTCTGAATTAAATCTCAAATTGAACCTTGCCCATGACTTTTCATGTCATAAATTCTTTTCTAACGAAATTGAATCTGGCCCAATATCTCTTAGAGGGAGACGCTTTACATTGAGGAGAAAGCACGTGTTTTGGATGGCCTTGCACCTTTTTTGTCTTACCTAAAAGCAACTTTTACTGGGGATCTATATCTAGTTTTGTCTCATCAGTTTCTCTCCTCAAGTACTTCTGCAGTTCGAGGTCCCATTCAAATGAGTCAATTGACTTCTCACATTGATTTGTAAATTAATTTGGCAGGTTTTAGTTGGCAAATATTCAAATTAGAACTGTTTCCATGGTCAAGGTGTGATAAATTTCACATTCTAATTTAAATTTGAATTGGGGGATTAACATTCTAATGTGTGAATTTTGACACCAAAAACTATTTTTAAAATTTGAATTCAAATTTACTATTCGACCCTTAATAAATCTGCCCCCTAGACTTAATTCTGCTATTTACCGGTATACCCAGTTCTGACTCCCATCCGATTTTTTCACTTCAGTGTATGATTATTCCAAGAATATTGAAAAAAAGAATGATTTGTTAAATGAAAGTCAGAATCAAAAAAAAAAACAAGCATGTTTTGCCAATGTCGGATTCTATTTTACTTTTGCATTATGCATTTTGCAAGTAACAATGGGATCTTATCAAAAAGAAAATAGAAAAGGGAAATTGGTTCTTCAATAAGAAAAAAACTCAAATGCAATAAAAGAGTTGCATCTAAATGTTACTCCCATTTCTGCTTCGACAAAGAACCTAGCTTTCACAGCAGCATGTGTCCTTTTTTCTCTGAAACACTTACAACAATACTGATGTATGTTCTGTAAATTTGAAAACTATGATGCAGAGTGTTTCAACATTCAAATTTCAATACATTCAAATTTCTCAAATTGTAAAGAAAATCTTGAATAAGCTCCATTTCCCAAAAATCATGATTGTTAATCTATTTCTGAAAAAAAACTTGAATTGCAAAACCTCTGTTATGTAAAACTGAGGAAAAAAAACTTGAATGCCTTGAGGATCTTTAAATAACAATAATATTTAAATAGTATTTAAATAAAATAGCTTTAAAGTTGATAATAAACATCCCCAATGACTAATATGGAAGGTCACCAGATTTTGGTTGACAAAACATTTGAGTTTTTTTGATAAATAGGTCTCAAAAATTTGAGTGTGGAAAATGTGAATTTGAATGAAAGATTTTTGCCAAAATGTTGTTAAATCATGAACTCAAATAATAATAAATATGTCATTTGCTGACAAGTTTTAGTAACAATTTCATATTCAGGTTATATATTACGCTCTCTAGAACTGACCACATACAATCATTATTGATCAAACAAAATAACAGCAATTTAAGAATTAGTTATGCAAACATTTTTTGATGGAGATAAGAGGTACAAGAGGTATCTCGGTGGTCTCTTCAGTCATTTTAGGATTAGCAAATGGTTACTTTATTTGGGGTGACATTTGGGAGTCATGCTGTTAGTACACATTTTGGGTTTATGACTGACGTTACCAGATCCCAAGAACAATCAAGGATACTTGGGGGCACATTTACTATTGGTCAAATATCGAGGGTTCATTAACCCTCGATATTCGATCGTCAAAGTAAAATCCTTCAACTTCGAATATCGAAGTCAAAGGATTTACCACATTTAGTACGTTCAAACGATCGATGGAAAAATCATTCAAAAACAATTCATCAAGCAATTAAATCCTTCAAATCGAACAATTTGAAGGATTTTAATCCATCGATCGAACGATTTCCCTTCAATCCTAAATTGGTAGGAAAGCCTATGGGGACCTTCCCCATAGGCTAACATTGGTGCTCGGTAGGTTTTAGGTGGTGAAGTAGGTGGTCAAAGTTTTTTTTTTAAAGAGACAGTACTTCGACTATGGAATGGTCGAATAGTCAAACGATTTTTAGTTCGAATCGTTCGATTCAAATTAACCCTCGATATTCGACCATCGAAGTAAAATCCTTCAACTTCGAATTTCAAAGTTGAAGGATTTACCACATTTAGTACGATCGAACGATCGAAGGAAAAATAGTTCGATCGAACGATTAAATCCTTCGAATCGAACGATTCGAAGGATTTTAATCCATTGATCGAATGATTTTCCTTTAATCCCAAATTGGTAGGAAAGCCTATGGGGACCTTCCCCATAGGCTAAC
The DNA here is from genome assembly GCF_017654675.1 of Xenopus laevis. Classification (NCBI taxonomy): domain Eukaryota; kingdom Metazoa; phylum Chordata; class Amphibia; order Anura; family Pipidae; genus Xenopus; species Xenopus laevis. Next base: position 173,061,887 of record NC_054371.1, read on the forward strand.
ATTGGTGCTCGGTAGGTTTTAGGTGGTGAAGTAGGTGGTCAAAGTTTTTTTTAAAGAGACAGTACTTCGACTATCGAATAGTCGAACAATTTTTAGTTCAAATCGTTAGATTCAAAGTCGAAGTCGTAGTTGAAGGTCGAAATAGCCAATTCGATGGTCGAAGTAGCCAAAAAAATACTTCGAAATTCAAAGTATTTTTTATTCTATTCCTTCACTCGAGCTAAGAAAATGTGCCCCTTATTGAATTTATTTTGATTAAAATATGTTTAACTCTGATCCAGCTCTATTTTACTGCTATGAGCTAATTGCTCTGTATAAATGTTTTTCATAGTTATTATGCAAGCCTTTTGCAGCTCTCTCTGTGTTAATTGTCAAAAAGCAAACAATAATTTGTCCCATTATATTTGGATGCATCCGACTTGTCATCTGCGTTTTATTGCAGCGACACCATCCTTCAAAAAAACGTGGGGTTCAGCCCCACTTGCATCCATAGTCTTAATTAATGTTAGACCATGTACTTGAACATTTTACACACTTAAAATAATAATTATAAGGTACTGTCTTTTACACATGAAATCTTAGATTTTTCATATCTCACTCTCATGAAAAGGGTAACATTATTTTGGATGCATCAGTTAATGGATACCTGGGGTATAGTAGCTATCACATTGAACAATGGTTGGATAATATGTCCAAAAGTCAGTTAATGAGAAGCCTAATCAACTTCTCTAACACTGAGAACTATTAGGATAAGGCTCATTTGTTCAATAAATTACCGGATAGAAAGAGAGATTCACAAAGAGAAAGCTGTGAATAAAAACAAGCTGCAACCTAGAAAAGTTGATTTCTGTAACTTGTTAGGGCAAAAGGGCACATACATATTTTTTAGGTTTAGTAAAATATGACCGATCATGTTGCTTTAATATTGCTTTTATATGCTTTGATAAAATTAGCATATATTAAGCTTTTTTTGTATTTTGCTAAAGAAGGAGTAATCTAAAATGCATTGGGAATTGCTGCAGTCTCCATCCTGAGTGGTGATAGTTTTAGGATAAATACTCAGAGTTGCTAAAGCAATCGTCTTAATTAGTCCCCTGTGCAGGGGCAATTCTATTCCCTGAGCTGTCTGAAGTGGCTCTTGTGATGCTGAGCAGTGTTCCCAAGCAGGACCAGGGGGCTATATCATTAGTGCAGCAAGAGCAATTGCTCTCTCTCTCCACTACAGTAAAGTAACTATCACTGGCAGGGCCCGGGTGCCAGACATGCAGCCAGGCCCCCTTTCATAATTTGGACACGCACAAGGCTCTTATGGGACCCGAGGGGGTGCAGGCTGATGTAATTGCACCCACCACCCACACTCCCGGTAGTTCTGCCATTGAAGAGCTAAATTTCCACTCATAAAGTTACCAGGAGTGGCTTTTTGCTGCCCCTGGAAACTTGCAGGCTGCTGATGCCTGAGTGAGAATCTCAACTCAGCAGCACCCCTGCCCAGGGGCGTAACTACAGAGGAAGCAGACCCTGCGGCTGCAGGGGGGCCCAGGAGGTACACGGGGCCCCATGAGGCTCTCATTGATGAGCAATTTGAACATATATTGGTAAAACAGGACAAACACTGGATATGTTGGGGGCCCTAAAATTAATTTGCTGTGGGGCCCAGCAACATCTAGTTACGCCACTGCCCCTGCCCCTGTGAAAAGAAATGATAGCATCTATTCAGCAGGTAATCATCAGCTGACATCTATGTTTTCAGCAATTACAGAAATAAGTTTAATATAATATCTATCTATCTATCTATCTATCTATCTATCTATCTATCTATCTATCTATCATCTATCTATCTATCTATCTATCTATCTATCTATCTATCTATCTATCTATATATCTATCATCTATCTATCTATCTATCTATCTATCTATCTATCTATCTTTCTATCTATTCTCTATCTCTCTCTCTCTCTCTCTCTCTCTCTATCTATCTATCTATCTATCTATCTATCATGTATTCTATATATTTATATATCTAGCTTTCTATCATATATTCTATCTATCTATCATCTAATCTCTGTCAAGAGAAATGGAGACAAATACTGTATCCAGTATCCAGTCCTATTAATTCCATCGCGGATGTGTAATCCTTGCAACAGGATCTTGACAAACTGGCAGCTAAGTGGCAAATGAGATTCAATGTTGATAAATGTAAAGTCATGCACCTGAGATATAAGAATATCCAAGCCACTTATACCCTTAATGGGACTGCACTAGGCAAATCCATTATGGAAAAGGACCTTGGAGTCCTTGTAGATGATAAACTTGGCTGTAGTAAACAATGCCAGTCAGCAGCATCACAGACAAATAAGGTCTTGAGCTGTATTAAAAGGGGCATAGAGTCACGGGAGGAAGGGGTCATTCTTCCACTTTATAGAGCACTTGTAAGGCCCCATCTAGAATATGCCGTACAGTTTTGGTCTCCATCACTCAAACAGGACATTATTGTATTAGAGAGGGTACAGAGAAGGGCAACTAAGCTGGTAAAAGGTATGAAAAATCTTATCTATAAGGAAAGACTGGCCAAGTTGGGGATGTTCATACTGGAGAAGAGGCGCTTAAGGGGTGATATGAAAACTATGTATAAATATATAAGGGGATCATATAATAATCTCTCTAATGCTTTATTTACCAGTAGGTCTTTCCTGCTGACACAAAGTCACCCATTCCCATTAGAAGAAAAACTGCTCCGCCTAAATATTTGGATGGTTTTTTTTTACAGTGAGGGCTGTGAAGATGTGGAATTCTCTCCCTGAATCAGTTGTACAGGCTGATAAATCAGATTACTTTAAAAAGGGTCTGGATGGCTTTTTAGCAAGTGAGGAAATACAGGTTTATGAAAGATAGCTCATAGTACAAGTTAATCCAGGATCAATGCTATTTTGGAGGCAGGGACGATTTGTTTCCCCCTCTTAGGCAAATTGGAGAGGCTTTAGATGGGATTTTTTTGCCTTAATCTGGATCAACTAGCAGTTAGGCAGATTAAAACAAAGTTAAAAGGTTGAACTTGATGACGTTTGTCTTTTTTCAACCTAACTCACTATGTTACAATGTTACTATGTAAGAGTACCCTGATTCACTTTGGAATCATTTTTGGAGCATTTTAATGATAGTGCCAAATGCTTTCTAGCTGCCCATTATTTATGTGTTTTATTAGCTATGAACCACCAAAATTAAGTATTGAAACTAGCTGACTCATTTTACTGATCTGTGCTTGTGGGTGGGTGATTAATGTAACGAGAGGATCCCATTAAACACACAAGCAACAAGCAGAGAAACAGAGCTTTTTTTATTAGTTTTTTGAAATGCCTATTAAGCTTCTTTTTACCACGGGAAGATCTCAGGAAGCATACCATGAAAGATTCAGTGCTTACTAATAGGTAAAAGATGAAAGAATTTGAATAACCTTATGAATTTGAATTTTGAATAACCTAAAACATATTACTGAGTGATGACTAGGGATGCACTGAATCCACTATTTTGGATTTGGCCGAACCCCCAAATCCATCGCAAAAGATTTTACTGAATACCGAACCAAATCCGAACCCTAATTTTCATATGCTAATTAGGGGTAGGAAGGGAGAAACATTTTTTACTTCCTTGTTTTGTGACAAAAAGTCACGCGATTTCCCTCCCCGCCCCTAATTTGCATTAGGATTCAGGTTTGGCTGGGCAGAAGGATTCGGCCGAATCCGATTCCTGCTGAAAAAGGCCGAATCCTGGCTGAATCCCGAACTGAATCCTGGATTCGGTGCATCCCTAGTGATGACAAACTAAGTTTGGCCTTTAAGATAAGTATTGCATTATTTTATTATTCTGTAGCATCATTTATTTTTTATGTATCAATACAATACAATATTTGAAAACAATATAAAACTTTTGTCAGTATTCAGAAGAGAGACAATTTGTTGGCTGTAGACCTCTTCTGAAAAGTGCTACAATAAACTCCAAGAAATCTAGACAGTTGTTTTGATGCTGGAGAGATGGAAAATCAGCTCACTACTAAAAATTATGATTAAAAAGTATTTAAAAAAAGTTATATGATAAGGTCACTGACTTGCTGTACATCTACAAAATGTTTGCATGAGGTTAGTATTGTTAGTCTTAGTGGTTTGTATTGAAATTGATGCATGTCCTAAAATGACCCCATAGAAACATAAACATTTATCTTTACATATCAGAACCCATGTAGAAAAAGATCACTGGCGCCTCCAGTCTTCTTGTAGACAGTGAACATCATTGGCAGACAAAAAAACACAATGGAAAATCTCTACAATTAGAGAAGGTATAAAAAGAATTGAGCCTTGAAGTAATATATCAATTTGAAATCAGTACCCTGTTCATTAGAAACATAGAAGTTGATTGCTTTATGGTGCGGTATGTAGAATAACTTTGTGTTCAGAATCAGTACATTAATAATTTAACATTCTGTTGGTAGTTGGTAATCATTTTGCAAAAGCTGAACAATAAAAGGAGATAATAATAAGAAACTCAAACTAAGATGTGTCAAGAATCACCAAAATAGAAGCTTTAATGAACATACCATGGGATAAACAGGAACCTGACAGAAATAAGAAATTCTAACCGAGCTAGAAACAAAGTACAAATTCATGAGCACACAGGAGGATAATTCTCAAAGCAGAATATGAAACTATTTCCTATCTTAAGGCTCATTTCCTTCATCTATTAACTTCAGAATACCATCTTATTGTAATGGCTTAAAAGTTAGCATTACATACAGTACACAAATGCTTGATATATTGAGATATTTTCCATAGCCCTTTGTCAGTGATTTTTGTCTCTTAAAAATGACTATATACATCTATAAGTGAATCATTTTATGTATATATTGTAATGCAGAAGATCACAGAGAATCACAAAGCAGTACTGGTTTAGAAAATATGAATTGCCTTTTAATAGCCCAAGAGAATGCCTTACAAAGAGTCATCCATATTTAAAGTTCTTCAAAACAAATAGTCATTTCAAAGCATCTTATATAATTCACTATACACACTACCTAAGCTGATATTCAATATAATTGTGGGGACATGGTACATGCATGGGAATAATAATGAAGGTTACAAAGAAATGGTTCTATGATAGTTGCCTGCTTCTCTATAATACATAGGTGGGACACCTAGATGATATTGTGTGTGTTAACATAACTTTGACACAGGAGAGTACTACTCATTACTGTGACATTGGGATAATGGTTTGGCATTTATAGGATCAATTGTATGTCCCTGCACAGAATATAATGAAAGACATGCTGATTTTATGATGTGCAATATTGGTCCAATAAAAAAAATGAATGGGTCAAATTCAAATTTGAATCGAAATCGAAAAAAACTTGAATGTCAGGACGGCTGCAAACAACACCAAATTGATCCCAGGACATCTTCCACAGGCTAAAATAGCAATTCAGCAGGTTTAAGGTGGTAAAAAAAACATGAATCGAAATTTAATAATTCCCTAGTCGAATTTGCCCTTTTTGCCCATAAAAAAAACTCAAAAATTTTAACTCAAAATTCAAATTTTAAATTAGAATTCAGAAATTGAAATTTTAACTTTCGTACCTTGATAAATCTGCCCCAAATGTAAAAAAAACTACCTTAATACCCTATTGAATCCTCTTATTTTACAGAAACATACTGCATAAAACACATAGATAATATCACAGAATATATTTTTACCATAATCTATCCATTTAATAAGTGGACCTGAATATAACAGAAAGAATACCCACTTTGTGTAGCCTTTCTGGGTGGAACTGAAGGGCAGAATCCATCAGTGGCTTGTACATTGCATGAAGTACAGACAGGGAAGAAATACAATTCCATTCCATTCCTAATGAAAATAATAAGGAAAGGAGAACAGACAAATCAAAGTTCACTTGGCAGTGCTCCAGGCTGGAAGTAGCAGCAATGAAGTGAACACAAACTGCCTCTGTTTTTCAAGGCATGACCATTAGTATTCTGTGGCTGTGCCAGAAATGATCATAAAAGTCTTTCATTAAATGAAGTCAGTAAGTTAGTAGTTAAAACAATTGCAATAAACAGAAACATTGAAATAGGCTCTCTGCCACTGCCAGTTCAGTAGTGAGCAGAGTGAGTAATTATTTTAACAGTATGCTACACAATAGCTTCCAATTGCAAGGAAAACTTTCCTACGTTTAATTACTTCTGACATGGATGAATATATAAAAATACAGTATATAGTGTATACATTTGGTCTCATTTACCAGCACTGGGCAAATTTACAACTGGGCTGTAACCTATAGCAATCAATTTGTGAATATCAGTTCTCAGCCATCTGCAGCAGGGTCGCCATCTTTTGGGGCAGAAAAGTCTGGTCAGGGGGTGGAATAGGCAACTTAAGGGATGGGGACGGTGATGTCAGGGAGCAGGGCTATGATGCAGCAATCAGCAATTGCCTGATTGCCCAATGATTCCTTTCAGAGTCATGTCCTGAATTTCTAATTTGGAAATCCAGACAGGCAGATTTCAGTCAGATAGCCCTTCTGAAAACTAGACTGTCCAGATGAAAACTAGACAGGCTGCAACCCTAACCTGCAGGTAGAATAGTGAAAACTAAAATTTGATAGGGTTACTGCCCATTTTTGCGCAGTGTTGACAAAAAATTTATGTATGTATGTATATTTTTATTTGTATAGCACTCCTTGTGGGCAAATCACTTTACAGTAAAACAATAAATTAACAGTAACAAACAAGGGTCCATTGCAATAATAAGTAACAAGTGCATTAATTAGAAATACAATTCAAATAAATATAAAATATAATTAGTCTAGAGATTGAGTGCTCAGTGTCAAGGAGACAAAAGAATGGAGGACCCTTCCCCATAGGGCTTACAGTCTAAATGGGAGGGTAACTCACAAACACAATTCGGAGGGGGTAAATGCTATACAGTCCCACAAATCATCAACATGCTTTGTGGAACAGTATAATAAATATTTAATAGGAATACATTAATTAGGTTGGGAATACATATGGACTGAGTGAGTCACCAGATTGGCAGGATAATATGATAATAAGATTATAAGGAAAGTGATTGGCAAAGAGGAAGGCTACTGAAAAGTTAACCTTGGCTGTTCTTCCTTTTCTTCTAAGAAGAATGCTTTTCACAAGTTTAGAAATACAACATAAAAGCTATTACATACCCTTTAAAGTCATACCATGACAGTGGTCAATGAGATAGAGACAGTGAAAAATTAGATACATTCTTTTCATTTTAGTGATTTTAAAAAAGTGCACAACATTAATAATTTTGGTTACAATACGAACAATAGAAAGTTTGAAACCAGCAAAAAATGGACTATACCCAAATAAGTACATTGTACAATACTGTAAAGCTTGCCATGGACGCAAAGATCCGATCGGACGAATCCTCAATTCGTACGATTTTCGGACCATGGGGCAAATTCACTAAGGCGCGAAGCGCCGAACGCTAGCGTTTTTTCGCTAGCGTTCGGCATTTTCGCTACTGCGCAAATTCACTAATGAACGCTGGCGTAGTTTCGCTAGTGTTACTTCACAACCTTACGCCAGGCGAATTTTCGCTAGCGACGAAACTACGCAAATTCACTAACTTGCGCAGTGTAACGAACGCTACCTTTTACGCTAGACTTCCTTCGCCACCTCAGACCTGGCGAAGCGCAATAGAGTAGATAGGGATTGTTTCAAAAAAAGTCAAAATTTTTTCTAAGTCCCAAAAAACGCTGGCGTGTTTTCTACATGACGGGTGATAGGCTGAAAAAGATTGAAAATTTTTTGGGGCTCCCCTTCCTCCCCCCTACATTTCCTGACTCATGGCAACTTACCTAGACAGTGGGCACATGTGTAGGGCAAAATAAAATTTTTATTGGCTGATTTGAAGGTTTTCTAGGCATTTGTAGTGCAGATACGTGTTCCTCCATTGAAATTTGAATTTCGCGCTGTATGCAAATTAGCCTTCGCTAGCGAAACAACGCTAGCGCAACTCCGCAACCTTTCGCTACCCCTGTGCGCAACTTCGCATTTTAGTGAATTTGCGTAGCGCTGGCGAAAATTCGCCTGGCGAAGTGCGGCGAAGAGCGGTGAATTTGCCCCCATGTGTGGAGAGTCCCGACATTTTTCGTCCCATGGAAATCGGTCATTTGGTCGATCTGCCAGGTTAAAAGATTTCTGTCGGCTGCCGATAATATCTCTGCGTGTATTGCCGATCAGACGATTTTCAGTGGGAGACCTACGCTACATGTTGTTGGACATAACTTTCGGACGATTGCTGTCAGAGGCAGAACTGTTCTTTTACTATGATTCAAACAATCGGATCTTTGCGTCTATGCCCAGCTTTATTAGTAAACCAACATTTCTAATTTTAAGGTAGGTTCAGAACAGGGTATGCAGGTTAGGCAGCTGCCTAGGGTGTAGCTGTAAGGGGCACAAAAATAAAATCACAACACAGTAGACTCCACTGCTGCCAGCTTGTTCTAAGTTCTGGAAGGGGCAAGGGTGAGGGGTCCACAGAGGTGATCAGGGATGTGGTTGGGGGGGGCAAGGGTTAAGTAGAAGCTGGTCCAAGAGGTCATTTGTCTTGGGTGCAAGTTCCTCTTGGTCTGACACTATTTTCAGGTCTTGTATTTTATATTGGTGCTCAAGGGAAACAAGACTCTTTCCAAAGTATTTTGCAGCTGTGATCACAATATGCAATATCCTAAAAAACATAATGCTAGTGATCAGCAAGAGCTACACAAACTAATCTGGTATAACATATTATTTCAAATGCTGAATCAAAGGCCTTCAGTGACTTAAACACCAACTTCATCCTTTTCCTTATGACTTGCAGTCACACATGGATTAAAATCTCATTATGGCAAGAGATTTTACATACTAAACTTTAACTCAACCAGCACAAATTAGATTCTAAAACAATTTTATTTTGGAAAAAAAACTCTATATTGGAAAGTCTGACCCACTGTTAATGTAATTAACTGTTCTGTAATTTAGGAGATGATCACATGTCACATTGTTGCTTATATAGGGTTAGAAATTGTTATCCAGGATGTTAGGGACCTTTCCAGGGTTTTGCACAATATATATATGATGTCTACCATAAATCATTTAAACATTAAATACACCCACCATATGGATCCATTCAGCTGCTCCCATCAGTACAAGCTACTGTTTAGTTATTACAGGAAAAAAGGAAATAATTTTAACATTTTTAATTGTTTTATTAAAATGGAGTCTACTGGAGATAACGGATTCCATGCCTGAACAAGATGTCTTAAATTTTTATGCAAAATGTTCCTATTCCTCCAAAAAAGCATCAGCTCTGTACAAGTTTTTTTTAATTATGCCTGGGAAGCTTTTCAAAAAGATACTATGTACTACTTATTATTAATTATATTAAGTCATTATACTGATAATTACATTTACACAAATAAAAGCCAAAATCTCTTGCACCCTCCATTAAGGCATTCCCATTTGTATACAAACAGCATTGGAACACAGTTTATTCTTTTTGTTTGGCGTCACTATGCTTTGAAAGTAAAAATTAAAAAGAATTTTATTGTCTGTTTCCAAACACTCTTTTCTCCTTCTCAGCATGTTGCTAAATGACTTTAATATTTTGTATTGCAGCAGTGAATTGCATTAGTTGGCAGAGGAAATGCAGGTCAGCCAGACCTGAGCTCATTAAAATTTCTAATACTGTGTCAAAATTGCTCACAGGAATAATTTGACGATTGATACACACTGTATTACAATTCTTTCATAGTTCCACAGTTAGCTCTACATTTCTGTATACCACAGGGAATAGATTCAAAGAATTAACGTCTCCCTTATATACTTATATTGGGTTTTATTTTAGAAGGGATTGGAAAATTAGTACCACAAATCTTTCTCAGGCTATTAACAAATCCAATGAAAAACCCGCAGAGCTTGATAAAAAATGGTGAAAAACTATATTTTTTTTTTCATCTGATCGCCACGCTAATAGAAAATCTTCAAGATCTATTTAGAGATTAAGGAGTTAGAAGTAAAAATGAAGCAATTACATAGTCAGGCAGTATTAATACTGTAGCCACAAATATATATAAAATCAAGCTCTAACTGAGCCTGTTGAATGCGGTATTTTTTTTGCTGTTTTACATTATTTATTATGGCAAAACAATTGGTTAGTCATTTTGAAAAATAAAAGGCATTCAAAGTTTATCTGAATAAATCAATTTAGCGGTAGATAAGCTCTTTGAACAATAATATTACCTGGATGCATTAGAGCTCTGCACCCCCTCACTAGGTTATCACTAATATAATATATAGAAGTCAGGAATATCCTGTAAATTATATCCTTATAATACATAAAAGCCATGAATATCTTGTCAATTATATCCTTATAAACGGTGAGTTCTGATGTCATCAGTTATAAACGTTGAGTTCTGATGTCATTTCTGTCACATGACTCACTGAAACTTGTGTATTATAATAAATAAAGTACCCCCGGTTGTAAAATATGAGGATATTAGAAGTTACCTCGGAGTTCCATGACCTGTATAAAAACACTCGGCCTTCGGCCTCGTGTTTTTATATGGTCATGAAACTCCTCGGTAACTTATAATATCCTTATATTTTACAAATACAATATATATATTATACTTTATTCACTATATAAATGGCGCTTGGTGATGTCATCAGTTATTATCAGTGCTTAGTGATGTATTTTTTGTCACTTGACTCACTGAAACTTGTGTATTAGAATAAATAATGTACCCCCTGTTGTAAAATATGAGCTAGGAGAAATTAGAAGTCAACTCAGAGTTCCATGACCTGTGAATCCACTCATCATCACTAATTAACATAGCTCCTACAGAGCCAGACTGAGATGTATCCAATATAAAGGAATATTTTAATTGTGATTACGATTATTAAAAGGTTCTATTTACATTGTATACTTCTCAGTCTGGCCCTGCAGAAGCTACATTAATCACACATCAATCCCTGTGCCTTCACTGCAATTTTGTACTACTTCACATAGTGTTTCAAAGAGTACTACTCTAGGGATGTAGATAAGTGAAACTGAAATAATCACAGCCTTTTCCAAGGTTGTACAGCCAACTTCAATCAAGAGTTAAGCTGTAAATCTTTTGTTAATGTATCTGTTAGAATAGACCTATAGTTCTTGGCTAAACAAAAATAGGAGCTGGTTAAACAAAACTGACCAGTTATTTCACCCGTTCTCTGCCACCTGCCCCCACCTGTGCTCCATTTTTGAGCATTTTGTTCCAGGAAGCAACTTTTTAAATTCTTGTATACTAGCACATTAGCAAAGATTCAAATTTAGCCCTTTAATTCTAATGGTGGACCTCTTTGATCTTCCCACTTTGATACAGAACAGAAAATCTGTTCTATTCAATGGCATCAATTTTTGAATTGGGAGAAGTTTGGGTATATAAATAGTTGTAGAAATGTTGGATGCACAAGTATGATCATTAAAGAATTCTGATTGTATAAACAATGTTAAATGGTATAATACACATTACTGTAAACCAAGAAATACATTATAACAGTGGCACTTTAAGGGGCCTATTTATTAAACCTCTAATTTTTCAGGTTGAGTTTTTAATAGGGAAAAACTCAATTTTTTTCAGATTTATTATACCTCGAAGCTGCTAAAAATCCAAATTTGAAAATACTCCAGCTAAAACTTGTAGAAGTCAAATTGGAGATGTCCCTTTTACAATTTGAAGATGTTTCTTGACATTGGGATCTGCGCTGGTATGATAATCCAAATCCGAAGTCAATTTTGTAGAGACTTTTCCCCCACCGACTTTTTTGATCAGATTTTTTGATAAATTAGGTAAATTCGTGGTTAGGTGGACTTTGTTTTAATAAAAAAATTAGACAAATTCAAGTCAAGTAAATACCCCCCTAAGTGTCAGAACAAATGTGTTTTAGTATTATTATACCAGGTATCCGCTGTCATTTAAAAAGTTAAAAAGTAATGGGAATTACATTAATGTCTATGCAATATCACATGAACAAAGGCGTCATATATGCAATTACCACATACTGTGATTGTGCATAGTAAATGCATTGCAAACAAATGCATCTACATTAATATTGTACTGTGTACTGTTTATAGAGAATAATCAGTTTCTTACTATCAGTTCCAGGGACCTGCAGGAAATCCTATTCTGCCCTACCTGTTTTCTTTGTTTCCAGGCCTGGTGATCGTCTAAGTGCTTATTGATAGACAAAGGGACACACCAAATCAAACTCCAAGAGAAATATTGCTTCCACAAACAAGTATGCAGGAAAACATTAGCTTTTTATTCAGTTCACAACTAACCAATGCCATCCAGTGGTGATGTTATATATTGGAATGTGAAAGCATATTGAACCTAGGTTAATGAATAGATCCGGAGCTTGCAGCTGATTATTAGCCCACTGGGCAATAAGGAACTCCCCAGCACACTGCTTTATCTACCAAATTGGTAATTTACTTCAATAACACAAAACGAAAAGAGTGTATTCAACACTAAAGAGATGTATTTAACTCTCTAAAACACACACAGTGATCTAAATGTTAAAAGGATTTATGTTACTATGTTAAATCCGATTTAACCACCTATATTAATATAAATCTATATTTCCATAAAATGGATTTTGCCAAAAGCATGTTTCCCTGCGGTCAATTAAGTCAGCTGCCAGACTTACATAGAGTACTGGGAATTTTTCTTCATGGATTCAAAATGTAATTTAAAACTAAAAATACAATGTAAATGATTTCCAATGCTGTAGTTAGTGGCTGTTGACAGTTAGGGGGTTATTTACTAAACTCCGGTGCAGCTTTTTGGGGTAAAACTAAACATTTTTGAGATTTATTACAGCCCAATGCAGCAAAAAGGCAGAATCTGCCATCTCAGACTTGCCAGGGTTGTGTATAAGTCAATGGCAGAGGTCCCTATCCTATTTTGAAGTTGGAATTAGCCTGAAAATCTTTCACGTTTTTCAGCCAAAAATCCAAAAATTTCGGGCTTATTGGGAAGAATCCTGAAAAAGTTGAGAGATACTGGAAAAACCTCTGAAAAAATTGTACATTTTGGGTTTTCGCTCGATTTTATCAGGTTTTTACCCTAAATCAAGCTTTTTTTTTAAATAAAATATAAGGTCAAATCATGGATTCTAGTTTGGTTGGACTTTTTTATTTAAATAATCCGAAAAATTAAGATCTTAGTAAATAACCCTGCCAGAAAGCTCCAAATTATACGAAGGCTATCTCCCATACACTCAATTTTAATTAAATACACGGAGTCCTCGAGTTACTTCTATCAGACTTACATACTGTAAAACTCACACTTACAAACGGGGGCTGTTACAGTAACATACTATGGTCTGCTTGACTTTTATTAGCATTTAGTTTTAATAAACTACCTGCCCCAATCCCCTTTGGTGTGAGTTGTCTACTGCAGAGCACAGAAAGGTAAAAAATAAATATGCACAGAAAAGTAAAAACCAGGGATGGGCGAATTTGACCCGTTTCGTTTTGCCAAAAATTTGCCGCCGGCGAAATGTCGCAGACGCCCATTAAAGTCTATGGGCGTCAAAAAAACGTCTCCAAACAAGTCTATGGGAGTAATTTTTTCGGCGAAACGAGGTGAAAAAATTCGCCCATGCCTAGTAAAAATAAATACTATGTTAAAATAAACATCTGTCTAAGTTGCATTTATAGGGGTTGTTCACATTTGAGGTTTTTTTTTGGAGACGTTTTGCAATTGATTTTCATTATTTAAGGTTTTTGAGTTACAGTATTTTGCTTTTAATTCTGCGGCTCTTCATTTTGCATTTTAAGCAATCTGGTAGCTAGGGTCCAAATTACACTAGCAATCATGCATTGATTTGAATAAGAGACTGGAATATGAATAGGAGAGGCCTGAATAGAAAGATGAATAATAAAAATTAGCAATAACAGTACATTTGTAACCTTACAGAGCATTTGTTGTTTAGTAGAGGTCAGCGATGCCCATTTGAAAGCTGCAAAAAGTCAAAAGAAAAAGGAAAATAATTATAAAAAAATAAACAATGAAAACCAATTGAAAAGTTGCTCATAATTGACCATTCTATAACATAATAAAAGTTACCTTAAAGGTAAATGTATATGTTTCAACATACAAATTCAACTTAAGAACAAACCTACAGACCCTATCTCATACATAAGCATACCAGTCTCTGAGGAGGAATTTGGAAACCTTAATTTCCGGGGTGGTGGGGAAAGAGATTGCCCAGCTGAAATGTCAGTTAAAGCAGCATCAGTACAGTCGCCAGGACTCTATGATTCTGGAAAGGGATTTCTGGGCACAAAACTCTCTGGACCCTTTTCTGAATTGTAGAGAGGCCTATAAGAAAAAGCAAGTGACTGGCCTTATAGACTCTGAAGGTTGTTTACAGAAATCCAGGGAGGGTATCCTCAGAGATGTAAGATTGTACTGTGTCAGGTTGTTCAAACATATGTCTTTGAAGAGAGAAAGGACTGAAAACTTTCTGAAGGGACCTGAGACAGCAAATTTGTATTTTTACCCTTTGACAGCAGATATTGAGGAGGAGCAGGTGAAGGGTGTGATTGATAGAATGCACAACACGAAAGCTCCAGGGCCTGATGGGCTTACAACGGAATGCTATAATACCTTCAAGGAGCTGTTAGTTCTGTGTTAAGGTGTTTAATGAGTGTTTGGGGAGTGGGTTGTGTGAGTCAAAGAGAGTCCCTGCCCTGATTCTGTTGTCAAAGTGGAAGGACAAAGAAAGAATCGAGAACTGGAAACCAATTGCCCTCCTTGATACAGATAGGAAGATTATTGCAAAGATCCTGTTTTCCAGGTTAACTTTTTTTCTAGCACTTTGTTATTGTCCTGTCAGTTTTGTACGGTGAAGGGCAGAGCATCTTTGGGACAATCCTTACTTTAAGGGAGGCCTTGTAGTAATGCAAAGCTCATGGTTGGGGCAAAAAGCTGTTGTCTCTGGATCAGACAAAAGATTTTGATAAGGTTAACCATGACTATCTATGGGCTGTTTTGTCTAAATATGGCTAAATTCATTAGCTGGTTAAAAGTTTTTAATGAAGGGACGAAAAGCTTCCCACTGATTAATGGTGATCATTTTTAAGCAGGCGGAGGTTAAGGTGGTCACTGATTGCATCAGAAGTTACTCTGGGGCCTCTGGCTCCTCTGTCAATCAGGACAAGTCGGAAGCTTTTTGGGCACTAGGGGGGAATCCAACTTTTCAGGTTGGAATTTCCCGAGTAGTCCCAGAGCAGGTAAAGATCTTGGGAATTAAATTTTGGAGGAATGATAATGGTCTACTAAATTGGGAAGAGAAATTGGATGATGGTTTAGCAAAAGTTCAGCGTTGGAAAACTTGAAAGCTGACCTATAGAGAAAGGGTTAATCTGATCAAGACCTTTCTAATCCCATTGTTTCTTTTTGTTACTTATTAGGGAGGGTGGGTTTCCGCAGCACATCTTATTTGGGTTAAAATAAGATAAGATGGAAATCTTATCGCTTATCGAGAAAACAATTTTATGATTTGGTGCTTAGTTCCTTTTTTGTCTCTCCACTGAGTCTGAGAGATTGCCCCACTGTAACTTTGAATGGCAAGAGGCTCCCTCCCTGAAAAATTCTTTGATACTGCATGGCTGGCTTTTCATGGGAAGTTGTTTGTGAGAGGGAACCTGAGCTAGCATCATTAATAGGTTTTGTCCCTGGGGGTGTGGACAGGAGGAGACCACAGAGCACTTTTTCAGTATAAGGAGAGAGCATATGGGGTAGTAAGTCAGCAGCATCCTTTTGAAAAAGAGACCCTTTTCCTTATCTTTAGTGTCATCAGATTTTGATTATGGATAATGAGATGCTATACTGTAAAACCCTGGGAAGGGAGGAGGGCACGATTGACATGACAGTTAAATAGATTCTCAATGAACTTATAATGTTTATAGCAATCAGTGTAAATAAAGGAAATATAAAAGTGTTGAATTTTCTGCACATCCCATGGTCCCAGATTGGCTTATGAATGTCCCACAGTCACAGTCTTGTGAGCTGAAACTGTGTTGTCACCTCTGCATTATACACAGTTATTGTGCAGCTGGCTGGAGTTCTTTTTGTGTACAGATAATGACTTTTTATAATTTCTAGCAGCTGGTCAACTCCAAAGTGGGGTTTAGACTGAGCGCTGACACAAGGGTGCTTCTAGTAGCTGGTCAACACCACAGCATGAAATGTCAGGGGCAGCAGTTTGTCATGAAATGCTTGTGGGTCCACTGTCTGTCATGAAATGCTGGGACCACATGGTGTCATTAAATCTTTTGGGGCATCATGGTGTCATGAAATGCTTGAGGGACACACATGGTGTAATGAAATGCTGGGGGGGACAGCGTATGCCATGAAATATGGCCATATTGAGTCTGTCATAAGAAGTTGGCCTTTACTCCCAAAGTTGCCAGTTCAAAAATATAAAAAGGGGTTGTATGTGTAAGCTGGGTTGTTTTATTTAGGGGGTGTGGCCATAGAGTAGGTAGACTAAAAAATATTCCAATTATGTGCTTCCTTCCATTTTTTTAGCCGTTTTTTGCAGCATTTGTAGCAGAAAATGTCTGCTACAAAGACTTTCACAGTCCTGAAAATAAACAAGAATGATTTACTGTAACATCATATTCATTCAATTTTCTGCAGTAAATGTTGCTCAAAGAGACCATCTAGGAGGAACTAGTGCTTTCTCTGGCACTACACAGGCACAGGACAATTTTTTAAATGGAATCTGACAACTCTCCTGGTAAATACTTTTACTTTTTGATTTTCAAAAATAAAAGTGTCTTGTAATCTGTTCTTGGAAATTCGGTATACTATACAATATATATGTAATGTATGTATATAATGTATTATAACCCTGGGGTTATAAAAGGGTGGCAGAAGGGGGGTTACATTGACTTTATTTTCATTTTTTGAATTGTTTTTTCTCCCTTGCTGCATGAGAGTAGTAGGTCAAGGGGATATGGGGTATAATGGATTGGTACTGATGAACTTGCAGTTATTCATTTTTGTGAAAACCCTTAAGAATGGATTAACTATGTCTCTCTGCAGTTATAACTGTTTTGTTAAAAAAGGAGTATAGGATTATAAATGATCCTGGAGAATCCACTCTACTGATATTAGGCTGGAACCTCAGGGAAATCAAGTAGTGATGTACTGGAAAGTCATTACTTTAGGGGGGAAACCCTATATACAAATACAAAGAGCAAGTATAGTTACAAGCATGGAATGGTCATTCATAAAGCTTTTCGCTATTGTCGAAACAAACCCCTTGAAATAACACCTTATGAGAAAATGCAGCAACATGTTTAGTCCAAACCTCCTTATTAATGGAAAATTATATACAGTAACTCGTTCTTCTCCTACAACTGGCATCATTCCTGCATTGCCATGGATATTGTCCCTTGTGTTCATGCATAAAATGGGAGATGCAGTATTTTAAAAAGCTCATATTGCTCCCATATCAGTAAATCTCCCACTGACCACGCACGTTCAATAAAATAAAAAGCCACACTTGCACCAGTTTTAACCAAGTGTAATGTCATTTTTTGTGACTTTTCTCCCAACCTGGTTTTAAAATGATTCCCCTCTTTGCAAGCAAATTAACTACCTTATAAATAGACGAAAGCAGTCATGACAACAGCAAAATGTTCATAGTTGCTGCACATCCACATACAGCTGTGAGTTCATAAACAGCATGTCGTAATGTATAATGTGCAAACCTCTCACCATTAATTCCCTACCAGCTTTGAACAACTGCTACTAAATAACCCTTTCTCTGCTGGAAAGCTCTAAATGGTCTGACAGCAACTGTCTTGCAGCTAGAAAATGATGTGGCATATTTAGGAAATGAGTAACTTTCCTGTACAGAAAAAAATATCTCTGCTGCTAGAGTAAATGAATTGTCGAGGCTGGTTCTTCAAACATTATTACTGCCAGTAAATACAATCTGTCACATATGTTGTAAGGTAACACCACTGTTCTAGGGTGCATTAACATGTATAAGCATGTCCAAGACTGGAGACGGAGCTTATGCATTAAAACCTATTATTGAGTGCAGTAATATAAAGTATATGACATTTATATGCCCCTCAAAGTCTAATCCCAGGGCAGTTTATTGGCCCTTCCAGGCTAGGGAAGACACATCAAAAATTCAGATCTACACTACTACACAATTATTTAAAATGAGTGCAATTATATACAGTTTTTTTTCATACTATATAGTCACAAAAGACACGTTCTTGGCAAACAAGTCAAGGTTCAAATTGTTATAAACAAACCAGAAACATATAGCAACTTGTATTACTTACAATGCAGTGTCTTTGCCTAAATTCCAGTAATTTCCAGCCACTGATATACAATACTTGATTGCAATACTTATAAGCTGGGTTAGTATGTGATTCTTTAGGTGCAAGCCAGTTACATGTGTCGGTGCAACATAAAAAGAAGACCTGGAAGTAAAATGAAGAAAATGTGGCACAGCTGTCATTTAAATATAGGTCAATAGAAATAGCAGTTATTTTAAAGTGCTACACTCATAATTGAGAGGTATTTTACCTATGAAAAGGTTTATAAACCAATTTTATTATGAAGTCTAGGCAGCCCTGGGCATATTTATCAAAATTCAGTCAGTAAATTTTCAATTGGATCTTAATTTGAATGCACTTGAAAACCTCGCCAAACTGCAAAAATACATGGTTATTTATAAAAAAAATTTGGATAGCTTGAATACTGTGAAATGTCATCATTTACAATGAGCCTGCAAACATTCAAAAAAATTCACAAAGCATTCTTAAATTTTGCCTAGGGTGTACCTCATTGGCTTGTACATGATCTTGCCAACTTTTACATGTTTTTACAACTTTTACATGTTGAATTTTTTTCAATAAATCTTAAACCCTTGAAATGCAAAAATACTTTAAAAATCATGTTAAAAACTCAAATTGAACATTGATGGATTGCCCCTATGTATTACAAAGATTTTTAACCTTAAATCTTGCTCCCCCATTTGAAAATGAGCCATCTGTTATTGAGTTCATAGATACATTTACTATACCCCAAATCAGGACCACCATCAGGGGGGCACAGGAGGAACATTTGTACCATGCCCAGACCTAAAGGGGGGCCCTGCTGTGTTGCACTTTTCAAATTAGCAAGGACCCCTTGACATTTGTCATTTGGGGCCCAAATGCTCTCAATGAAATCAGCATACGAGCAATGAGCACAACTCATAAACTGAGAATATTTTTTTCTGCCTTTGCACTAGGTATTCTTCTCAATTTAGTAATAGTAACTAAGGCAAATTACATTTGAATGCACAATTGCTTAATAGAGCTTTTTTTAATAGAGGAAAATGAAAAGAAGGTTAACTTTGGAAACAGCTTGAGATATGCATCATCAAGTTATGCTGTTGACTTTTAATAGCATTATTTTTACAGAATTGCTTACAATAGAGTTTGCTTCATACTGTACATTCCTAGATGATTCTTCATACCAGATCATGTGTCATACAGTAGAATAATGCAATGAATACAAAAAAATAGTTTTTCCTGAAAGCAGGTGCCACATAGGAGCCCACAGAGCATGTTTATTATTTCTCCCTTTCTGAAGTGAGCACTGATTATTTCAAGGTAATACAACAAAGATCTCAGGTTAATCTTAAAGTGGTGGTCCACCACTTTTATTATGTTATAGATTGGCCAATTCTAAGCAACTTTTCAGTTGATTTCATTATTTCTTTTTACATAGTTTTTGAATTATTTGCCTTCTTCTTCTGACTCTTTTGGGCTTTCAGATGGAGGTCATTGATCCCTTCTAAAAAAGCAAATGTTTGGTAAGGCTACAAAAGTAATTTTATTAGTAATTTTTGTATTATTCATCTTTCTACTCAAGCATCTCCTATTTATATTGCAGTTTCCTGTTTACATCAGTTCATGGTTGCTCTGGTAATTTGGACCCTAGCAACCAGATGGCTGAAATTGCAAACTGGAGAACTGCTGAATAAAAAAGATAAAAAACTCAAAAACCACACATAATAAAAAATGAAAACCAATTGCAAATTGTCTTAGAATATCACTCTCTACGTCATACTAAAGGTTCGTTTAAAGGTGAATAACCCCTTTAACACCAGGACACTTCTGCAGTCTGATGTGAGCCCAGCTAGTTCCACCAAGCAGCAGTGCCATTCTATACCAGTCGATGGAGCCAACTAAGGATGATGCCATTGGGATACCTGGTGATTATTTGTGCAACAAGAAGGTGGGTCCATAGTTTGGCAGTCAATATATGCTTGACAAATCTTTGAGGTATTATGCCAAAACACCCAGTAATCAATTGCTGTTGAATATATCTACCCCCTTTAAAAATGATTTTGTATTTTGAGCTGAGTTCCAACATCCCATATACTAGGACAGGGGTGTCCAAACTTTTGGCTTGCTGGGCCACATTGGAAAAATTGTCTGGGGCCAGACATGAAATACACAAACACGCGTGATTTTTAAAAGTAAAGAAAATACACAGAAAAGAACTGCAATGCCAGTTGGATAACCACATGGAGCTATACACTGGAATATGGGACACCTGGATAATAAATAGACGTATTATTATATTATTAATACTAACTGGGCAATGGGCAGAGTCCCCCCTCCTCCTATTTCCTCGGGAACCAAGCGTTTCAAGCTGGACCGCATTCATATGCATCCTGGGCCGCATGTGGCCCTCAGGCCGCAGTTTGGACACCCCTGTACTAGGACATTGTTCTAACAAAATAATCTACTTTTAAAAATGTGTCACTTTGTTAAAAATAACTTGCAAAAAAAAATACACCTCATTTCTGTATTTATAAATCTGTCTCTCGGTCTGCTTCTTCTCACTTTAAAGACAAAGAGACAGGTTGATTTCTTGAGAGCTTTGGCTTCTTCATTTTTAATAAGTACACTGTTCCATTTGACTTTTATAGGAACTTTCTAGTGTAAGACCTCTAGGAAGCCTTTGATACTCTTACTACTTTGCCCTTATTGCATTTTGCCACTTACAGTATACGGGTATTTCACATGTAATAATCACTACCATTAGCTGGCCTTACTCACTTGAATCTCTCTGTCCAAAGTTCCATGCATAAAAGTCACAAAGTGCTGCTGAAAGCTTTTTGTATGGATTATTCACATGTTCAGGGCTATTGAGTGTGGGCACAAATTGTTCTACAATGAATTCTTGTGAATATAAAATTATGTTAATGTTGAATATTGCCAACGGGATGAGTTTTTAAGTGAAAATTGTGCTATGCCAATGACACGTGTTAGGAACAGTGAAATAAGGAAAACTTCTTGAAACAGGCTATATAAAAGAGATGGATGAAAGTAGATTAGTTGGCAAGTATTATTGCCTAAGGAAACTGACCGATGACCGAAGCATAGGCAACAAATCAAAGGAAACAAGTTGCTTTGCTGGAATATTTAGTGCAGCGGCTGATATGCCTTTGTAGATCCAATGTTATTTAAGCATACTCTGTTGTATACAAAAAAAACATTAATTGCATTTTCCTTCAGGAAAAAATATGGTCATAGGATGGGGAGTTTAAAGTCTTTCTAATGTATGACTGTCTCACAGCCTTGCAACTTGTTAATTTTAACTTCTCTCAAAGCTTTAAGGTGTCACGAAATTGACTTTTTATCTCACTGTTGCACTAGAAGTCTCTCTTTGTTTCTTCTGAATGAAGAATACTATTTCACACCTCTGAGTTATCAAGTAAAATATTTCAGCTTTAAGCAGCTGCAAGAAAATATTTATATCTTCTGATTCAAGCTGCGGGGCGTAGGGTTTATAATGTCAAAAAAAATATAGGAGAGGAAGCACGCCGGCACTGATCACTGAAGCTTATCTGATTGTCTTTGTTTTCTAACTGCCTTAGGTTCTTTAATACCAATAATTTATTTCAAAGTAAAGTTCACAATGAAAGGATATCACATTTTAGAGAGGAATGTAAGTTAGCATGGGGTAATAATTCCAAACAAGAGCCCTTAACAATATGTAAAACAATATTACAAAAGTTAATCTCATAGGGGCAGATTTATTTAAGGGCAAACTATTTGCCATACTTCGTGATATGTATATTCATCAAAATACAAAGTTGTTTTCAGCAGGTGAACGCTGGCAATTTTTGGCCAGTGAAAATTCATCAGTGCAGACATTTCTGAGCAAATTTTCACTAGTGTTTCTTTCTTCCTAGTGAAACTTTGTGAACATAAGCTTACAGTTAACAGTTAACTTCAGTAGTGATGGGCGAATTTGCGCTGTTTCGCTTCGCCTAAAAATTCGCGAATTTCGCGCGAAATTCGCGAAACGGCTACAAATTCGTGAAATGGCGACAAATTCACCCGCGTTTTTTTGACGCCCGTTTTTTTGAAAAAAAAAAGGTTGACGCCGGCTAATCTTCGTGGGCGTTTCGCGCAAATTCGCTGCGAATTCGCACCTGGCGAATAAATTCGCCAATCACTAAACTTCAGTTAGCTTGATTTTATCAATAACCTGGTCGAAACAGACTCTGGCAAAAAGGGTAACAGATTGGAAAGTTATTTAATGAATTTGATGAACTTTGATAAATTTGCAGAGTAACGATCAGTCACCTGAGCAAAGATTCGCCTGACAAAAGGGTGCAAAACTTCGCTAGTACTGAGCTCTTTCATTAGCTTATTGTCCTCTATGCCTATTAGTAAATCTTTAGTAAATCTGCCCCATAGAGGGCACCTTATATCCATTCACCATTCATCCACTGCTAGACTATTCTGAAAAAAATAATAATAAAACAATGAATTACATCATAAATAATATTAGAAATTGGACTTATTTCATCCATTAATTACTTCTCATTCACTTTTAAATTAAAGGTCTGCAGCGAGAGGTGAAATTACACAAGTTTTGAAATGCTATAGATTTTATTGGTTCGTTGAATCTATGAATAATGGACCAAAATCTGTATCATGTATATCTATTCTAGAAAGCTTGCTGTGAAGCATGCAAAAAAAATGCAGGAAACTGGCTACCAGAAGTGCATTCTGGGAGAATGCCTGGTATCTCTCCTAAAAACTCCTGGAGGCCCAACCTAATGGCCAAGGGTCAAACTGGGCAGGCAGGACATGGAGAAAAAAAACCCGGCCCAAATCTGCTCCTTGCCTGAAACCATTACCCTATCCCTGACCTCCCTCACTGGCCCTGGTCACAGCTGTGACCTCCCATGGGGGCAGAAGGTGGTCCAATGCTGAAAGCCTCTAATTTATTGGCCAGGAGCTGGACAATTCACTTCTTTCCAATGGAATTCAGGAATCTTATACTATCACCAATGTTGTACATTGTGATTTACCTGTGTCCCTTGCCTTTTTGTAACCTAGAAATGACTCCTGAAAAAAAGCTTTTATTTGCACTCTGAGCTTACTGTTTGTTCTATATGCATTAAGTGGTCTGTGTATAGACTGCACTTTAGGACAGAAATGTTTTATTTGTTACAATGAACTCTTCCTCACAGTCTGTATCTCTATTTCTGCCTGTCTACTTCTTCATACAGGAAGGTAAATCATTATATGTATAAAATTCAGTATTAATCAATGATGTGTTTTAATGTAAGAAACATTGATGATATGTTTGTATAATCTGTTCTTACTTATATAGAGAGTTAAAGTGGAATCACTTCAGTTATAACCAAATCCAATAATTACAATTGTTGTGCTATACTTGCATCAGTGCGGAAACCTGAAAAAGCTAATATTGCAACCAAATCTGCAACCAATTTGTCATTTTAGAGTTGTGTTTTTAGAGTTGGTATTTTTTACCTTGACACTTCAAGTTATGACCTTGTAGTAAATATATGCACAGAATCTATAAAGTTAAAGTTTTATGCTTTCGAATTTTCTATATGTAAATTTTCTATATAGATACATCAGTCAGGACATCTATCATTACAGTAATGCTACCTGAAAGTGTGTCATAGTGATCCAGTTTTATTGAGCCTTTGTGAATTAAACAGCAGTAAAAAAAAAGTAGATTCTTATAAATAGCTAAATGTCATCTCTTCATATTGTATCTCTGATTTTAATTAAATCTTGACCTGTCAGTCTGAAGATACAAATCACTGGAGTCTGCTATTTCACAGCCAAACATTGATGCACTTTCATCAGAAAAAGTCTGATTAATGATATCAAATTTGCAAGACTCCCATAGATAGGGAGACTGCATTTGTGTGTGTTGTGTGTTTTTCCATTTAGTACAAATATTTAATTATTTTCCTTTATTTATATAGCATTAATAAGTAGCACTTTACAGAGACATTACCATTCACATCAGCCACTGCACAACTTAGACCAGTTTCATCAGGAACTTGCTTGTATGTTTTTGAACTTTGGAAGTAATCCATGCATAAATGATAAATGCAAGGTTATGCACTTTGGCAAAAATAATATAAATGCAAGTTATACACTAAATGGCAGTGTGTTGGGAGTTTCCTTAAATGAGAAGGATCTTGGGGTCTTTGTAGATAACACGTTGTCTAATTCTGGGCAGTGTCATTCTGTGGCTACTAAAGCAAATAAAGTTCTGTCTTGCATAAAAAAGGGCATTAACTCAAGGGATGAAAACATAATTATGCCTCTTTATAGGTCCCTGGTAAGGCCTCATCTGGAGTATGCAGTGCAGTTTTGGACTCCAGTCCTTAAGAGGGAAATAAATGAGCTGGAGAGAGTGCAGAGACGTGCAACTAAATTGGTTAGAGGGAAGGAAGACTTAAATTATGAGGGTAGACTGTCAAGGTTGGGGTTGTTTTCTCTGGAAAAAAGGCGCTTGCGAGGGGACATTATTACACTTTACAAGTACATTAGAGGAAATTATAGACAAATGGCAGGGGACCTTTTTACCCATAAAGTGGATCACCGTACCAGAGGCCACCCCTTTAGACTAGAAGAAAGGAACTTTCATTTGAAGCAACGTAGGGGGTTCTTCACAGTCAGGACAGTGAGGTTGTGGAATGCACTGCCGGGTGATGTTGTGATGGCTGATTCAGTTAATGCCTTTAAGAATGGCTTGGATGATTTTTTGGACAGACATAATATCAAAGGCTATTGTGTTACTAAGCTCTATAGTTAGTATAGGTATGGGTATATAGAATTTAATTAAAAGTAGGGAGGGGTGTATGTATGGATGCTGGGTTTTCATTTGGAGGGGTTGAACTTGATGCACTTTGTCTTTTTTCAACCCAATTTAACTATGTAACTATATTATTCATACAGAAAGTGCCCATATTGGAATACAACCTGCTATATGGTTATGGTCAAGTTCTTTTAGTTCAGTAGCCAGTGGTGTAACTAGATGTTATTGGGCCCCACAGCAAAGTATTTTTTTAGGCCCTAAAATGTCTAGAGGTTGACCTGTTTTACCAATATTAATTGAAATTGTGTATGAATTAGGGCCTCATGGGGCCCCTATACCTCCTGAGGCCCCCAGCAGCTGCAGAGTCTGCTTCCTCGATAGTTATGTCCCTGTCAGTAGCCAACCTATAGTACCTATATATTGTTTAAACTTAAACCTGCATTTCACCAAAAGATCATAATGATCATTCCCAATTAGTTCCAGTTTGAGAGACTGACTCCAGTAATCCTCCAGAATTAAATACTCTATCCACGACCACCAACAAATGATAGCAGTGATGAAAGGCTAGTCTTACCAACATAGGGGTGTTTTTGTAGACTTTGGAAATAAGTAACCCTAAACAATAAATACAAGTTGCTTTTGAGAGTATGTTTATGTCCATATGTCCTTGCCCCCGCTCATTGCAAATACTTTAATAAGGTTAGGGAGAAATAATTAATGTTATCAATTTGAGTTACATTACTATATCCCAAGTAGTATCTGAAAGGAAAGGAATGTTTAAAGCAGTTTTAAGTACAGGTAGGGAAATCTATTTTACCCTGGCCATCTCCAGGGGAGTGGGGAGGCTTTAAAGTCTTTGGGAGGGGAGTTTCTTCTGTCTGAGGTCAAGGGGAGGAGCTTACCCACGCGTAGCTAACATGGAAGATGAAGTATGATGTAATTTTCAATTATCAGGAATGCTGACCATAAAGCAGTTTTTGGTAGACCTTTTCTACTCTTTCAACCAGAAGAGGAAGAGAAAGTATATTTAAAATATTTAAATATTTAAAAACTCAGAAGCCTACAAACAAAGGTAATGTGTCCACTTTCAATAGTATCTTTACACGTGTGAATTGAATTACCTTAAAATTCTACAAAAAAGATAATATATTCTCCCTGTGGGTTCCCTTTGGGTACTTTGGTTTCTTCCCACATGCACACAGGCAGGTTAATTCATTCTTGGTAACAATTTAAAATTAAGGGTACCATCAATACTATATTGTTATAGTGGTCCTCTTCTGAATCATTGTCAGATTGCACAAGATACTGGCGGACAATATTTTTCAGTCGGCTGAAAAATGCACAGCTCATGCTGCCTTCCTTTCAATTCACATGAGTCTCATGACTTGTGAGAAGTAAATGCAGCTCAAAGGCAAATGAAAAAATGCTTCAGGAAGGTGTGTCAGATCTGTGGTGAGCAAAATCCAAACAATAATTAAATACTTAATGTAAAACCTAGGGGTATTTCTGTGTCAGGAAAATTGGGCTGGGCTATTGTAACTGCATACATTTTTTGCACAATGTGTCTTCTTTATGATGCACCTTGCATTATCTTTCCAGGCAAGTCCATTATTTAAAAAAAAATGTCAAGGGTTTTATACATTTTATTTCATAAAATGATTTTGGGTGCACAAAGCTCAGGACCTTAATTTATGGAGGTTATAGGAGAAAACACCAGAAATCCACCAGACCACTGTTGCTTTGTGGTGGCAGTAAATATGGTGATTTTGGACATTTTCTTGAACTTGACCTTGAAACTATACATTGAGTATGTATGTGCATGGTGGATATGTGGGGGTATTCCATTTGATTTATAATCATTTTGATAAATGATCACCAACCATCCTGGCTTCAGAGCTTTAACACAGAATTCCTAGAGAAGTGCATTGGCCCATAGTGACAATGTGGGGAGCATGATTTGATTAAAGCAAAAAGATGTTAATAAGGATGAGGTAGTGGAAACAAGTGAGGAGAATAGAAGAAAGAGATGAAAGCAAGTGGCAGGAACAGGAAAGCAAGTGGCAGAGAAGATTGGAAGAAAGAATCAGGGAATAGCATACAGATTATTTTCTGAGCGCAATTGGGATAAAAATCACAGCTGCATCAATAAATATCTAAAGTTTCTGACAAGGTCCTTTAATCAGAGGCAAAGCTGGCTGGCCAGGACCATGGTATCAGTGCAGCTACTGTCTCTTTGGGAAGATACTGAAAGCTTTGAAAGCCACAAGTGCATGTTTGTTCATTGCTATTCTGAGGCAATTTATTTTGCATGGTGCTTTTCCTTTCTGGTGACTTATTAATGGTAAGTAGGTTATTTACTTTATGAAACCCTTCAGATAAGAAACGAGTCTTAGCTCAGTAATGTTATTTTCAAAGGTCAGCTTTCACAGTCCAGAATAGTGTTTTCTGACCCCACTTATTTTTCAGTACTTGTGTATGTGTGATGAGTGTGGGTAGATATTGCGATGAATAATTACAGATGCAGCTAAAAGAATATTAAACTTCCACCTCCGTTTCAGTGCCTTTTCTATTAAGCAGTTATTCACCTGACGTTATACATTTACAGTAGCGTTGGTGGAATAATTGCTAATGTGCAAGCTCTAGTCTAGTGCAGTAAGAGAGTATTAGCCTCATAGATACTTTCATGGCCTTTGAAATGATGTTGCTTGACCCTGCTTCACCTCAACTATCTTATGGCTACTGTTAGTTATTAGAATCAAGGCTGTGTTGCTTTTTCTTTTCTTTCAGGGAAAGGTATCACTTTTTAACGTCAACTAAATGTAATTTAATAAAAAAAAGACTGCCTTAGTAACACATTGTCTAATTAATAATAGCATATGTATTATTCATTTCTCAACCAAAATATGATTGAAATTCTCACCAAAGTTATAATGCATGCAGCCAGTCCAACATAAATTTGGGTTGGTCAAATTTTTAGTTCAAAACAAATTAAGGTCCACAAGTTAGACCCCCCCCATAGGTCCATGGTAATGATAGGTCAAGGAAAGGTTCAATATATTACTATTAGGGACTAGTATTAACTGGAGAAAGACCACTGAATGCAGTCTTAATTAGTAATGAGCAAATATGCCCCTTTTTGCTTCTTCGAAAAATTTGCAAAATGGTGAAAAATTTGCAAAATGCATTAAAGTCACAGCAGCTTTTTACCCGTGGCAACTTTTTTGTAGCAAATTCATGTATTAGAGTATATGGACAACTTTTTTTCTCACTCCAACTTATTAAAGTCAATGGGCTTTTTTTGTTAATTTTTTTTCTCACTCCAAAAGCACTTTCAACAAGCATTTTTTCTCACTACAAATGTATTAAAGTCAATGAGCATTTTTTTCTCTGCAAATTTTTGTCACAGTTTTGTCAAAAAATCCGACAAATCTCTGCACATCACTGGTCTGTAGTATATATTTTTTGTGAGTCTACAGAGTAAAAAAAAGACTCTATAAAGACTTGGAATCCATTTACTAACTAATGCAATTTGTGTTACTATTGTTCTGTTAAATCCAGAAATCTGTATTCTGCTCATTGTAAAGATATAAGGAGTCATTTACTTAGTATTCTTGCAGAAGGGTTGCTACATGTCCTGTTTTGACCTGGACAAACCAGATTTTGGAAGGGTTTTCAGGTCAAAGCCTGCCCATTTTTTTCAAATTAGAAAATCTAAATAGGACTCTGGGGTGAATAATGTTTGATTTGCCACCATGACTACCACTGTCTGGACTTTCTTATTCCAAAGGGAATAAGAGTTCACTTCCACGAGAGTGCATCCCTTAGTACAGACACATGGAAAATTGTTGCCTATTGGAATGTCTACACTGTGTACCTATAAAAATAAAGGAGGTGCAGAATGCACCATCTGGAGGTGTAATCCAGCGCTGTATGTATTGCCTGTCTTGACCCAGTGCCCCTCATGACTACAGCACTGCCAAACACAGTGCTGTATGTATAGGGGTCACTCACCAAGGCCTCTTTGTACATAATCTGTCCCTTTTTTTGTTCTTCAAAACTGAGCCCTTTTGCCATTAAACCTTATAAGGAATTAATTTGCATTGCAATCCACACTAATAATTTAAATAACTGAAACCAGTTGTTATAGGTGGAAGGATCTAACCTATGTATTACCTTCAGGAGTTAATGTGCCTTCCCCAAGATGGCTGCTGGTTACTGTCTGGCACAGTGAAATGACTCCTTCCAGGAGAACATAGAGGAATCAGGAAGTTTTCAATGTTTGTGTTCATTCTCCTATCAAAATACTGCTGTTGTACAAACACTGGTTGAGTTTTCTTTGTGTACTTTGAAACTGTGAAGCAAAATCCCTACTGTGTGGAGGCATCATAGCCATATTCAACAAGCATTCCATTCTCCTGTAATAAGCTGAGGCTCAGGCCTGCTGCTGTCAAACAGGGGAGTCATTTCACACTCTGCTGTACATATACAGTTGGGTTATTTACATGTATAAGAATAACTACCCCAGGGGAATTCAGTTTATTGTTGTCAGTTATTACTTATTAGCTAACAAAAAGTAAAAAACAACTATATTAGAGGTGACAGTATCTCTAATTGTGGGCCATTTCAAACATCCCACCAACACTTTTAGAGGTCTATTTATTAAAGGTTAAATTTTAGTGATATTGGAGCTTTTTATCACTAGTGCCTTGTAACATTAAAAAATCTGAACGCTCATAAATGTTTGTAGAATGTTTTTGACTTCAAGACTATAAAAATAAAATTTTTGTAAAATGAATTTCACCCTATATTGCCCCTTAGACAGGACATTAAAGGAACAACACCCTGAATGGCACATTGAAAACAACAGGCTTATTTTGATAAAGTGGGACTTGTGTCAGCATTTATGCCTGAAAATACAGAAAAAATAAAGGAATCAGATATTTGTTTCACCAAGTGTTGCACACTTTAGGCCTAAAATGGATGAGGTCTATTGAATATCAATCAGTCATTAAATAGTGATTAGTTTAGCATTATATCACCCTACTAAGCTATTTCCCTGGATTTTGGGACCAATGGTTTAGGATATTTTGCAAATAAGTGATCAGTTCAGTAGAGTATGGGGTGCCGGAGTTTCAGAGAGAAGCAACAAAGGGCCACTTTAAATACACCCATGGTGTTGCATTCCTTAAAAAAATCAGCAGTTAGGGACCACATGGTACATGCTATGATGTGCAGCATCGTTAGTGCAGATCTTCTCACACTAGAAGATACTAATTTCTGAGTTAAAAAAACTGAAATTTGGCTATCAAAGTGACCAGGAGCTGCTTTTTTGCTGCCCCTGGTAACTTGTTTGGCATTGTTGCCTGGGGCCAGTTTTTCAACTCATGGAGCAACGGAGCAACGTCCATGGACATAAACTTTTAACAGGGACATGGCAGAGAATAATTTTCTTTTTGTAGTTCTCATCTCTACTAATACTGTAATTAAAGAGGCTTTGTTAAACAAAAGCTATTCTTAGTGTACCATTTTCTTTGTAACATTTTTAGGATCTAATGCAGCATTAATAAAAAAAATTCTTGGCATCAAAAAACTAGCTTTTCTCTCATTTTATCTTTAGTTTAATATGCCAGAAAGGGAGACACTCAAGATCATTTATCAAAGACTAGGGCTAAAATCGTGGGCCTTAGAGCCCACCAACATAATTGTGTTTGGAGTGGAGTAGTTTCCTGGATTTTTAAATGTCAATAATTGTACTATTATCAGAAGAGGCAGGATAGACCCCATGGCAATTGTGCAAGGAGCACGTTTAGGCACAAGTTCCTTAACTTTGTCAATACAAACAAACATTTGCATCCATGTTAGCACATATTCACTAGCAGCTGCAATTGACCTTTATTGTGTATTGTACCTGATTTGCTACTTTTCTCCTTCTACCCCCGTCTCTATGGCCAATGAGCCCAAAATTGTCTGTGTCCTACCACCTTTCTGCAACCTGTTGTGATGTTTGCACTGCTGCATTGTGGTAACAAAATACATTTTAGCCATTTCAGTTTACTGTCAAATTTCCAACCTCAATGTAAAGGAAATAAAAATTTGAAATGGTGTATTATCTTCATAAAACACTGTGCAATATTCCAGCATTATATAAAAAAAGATAACAAAAAAAATTATAAAACAGAGTCTGAAAAATATGTAATGAAAAATGCAAAGACCCCTTCTAAACCCATCAGCCACCTACAGTGAAATGTTATTTCTACTAATTGAGTTTCAGGAGAAATGCTATTAATTCTATTTCTCTTCTGCCTTCAAGATGCAATTCCCTTGCTAAACCATTAGATGTCATTCAGGTTCATACACTTATACAGTGTACCACATTCTATTGATAGCTCCATTTTCAGCACCTTCCCCTTTTAAATGGAATACATCTGTAATGAATATAACTTGTGGTCATTCCTCTGTCATCCCATATACTGTATTTTGTGGAGATGATAAATGATAAATTAAGGCTTGGGGACTACAGAACTATTTTATCTGCTTCTGCCAGCTGTTGTACTGCAATATAACGTTCGGAAATCACTTTTACAGAAACATTTAGGGCCCATTTATTTAAAGAGGTTTTTAGGGAAACTTTTTGTGGAAAAAAAACTCTTTTAAAGATTTATCATACCCCAAAGCTGCTAAAAATCCAAATATGAATATTCACCATCTCAAACCTGTCTGGGTCATGTAGAAGTCAATGGCAGTTGTCCCTGAAGTTGTTTCTTGATCTGCACTGGATAATCGGAAAAAGTCAGGGTATTTGTCCAATAATCCAAAAAAGTCTGCACAGTGAAAATTCGATAAAGCAGAGTTTTCGGAGCGTCAGTTGTACGATACCAATTGATGCTCGATTTTGTTGCGGCGTTTAATATTATTAATAAGTGAGTTCAATTCTTGAAAGAAGTTAGGTCGACTTTGTTTTAATAAAAAACTGAGATTAATTTAGTAAATCAGCCCCCAAGTAGTAAATTGACAGAGAGCAGCCGTGGCACCTACCTCCCTTGTTTAAAGCTCTACCTGTGTCCACAGTCCCCCAGAGATCAAAGAGAATTCTGCAGATTTAGGGTGCTTAGCATCCTAAAAAGATTACAACAGGTATGGGATCTGTTATCCAGAGACCCCTTATCCAGAAAGAACCGAATTATGGAAAGGGCATCTCCATAGACTCCATATTAACAAAATAATTAATATTTTTGAAAATTATTGACTTTTTCTTTGTAATAATAAAGCAATCCCTTGTACTTGATCCAAACTAAGATATAATTAATCCTTATTGGAGGCAAACCAATCCTATTGGGTTTAATTAATGTTTTAATGATTTTAAGTAGACAAAGTATGAAGATCCAAATTATGGAAAGATCCATTATCCAGAAAATTCCAGGTACCAAGTGTTCTGGATAACAGGTTCCATACCTGTATAAGTATATAGTTACAAGATGTCCCATGGAAAGCCATATTTTGGTAATCTCTTCACTCTGTTCCTTTAACAGCAATCTTAGCGAAAAGTTTGGGAGGCACATAAAAGATGATTGCCCGTTTTTTTTTTTGTGTGCAAAATGCATTAGTCAGTGGATGTTTTTTTCCTGGTGTTTTTTTCCACCCTAGTTTTCTAGCACTTTTCTTACAGCCATTTTGTGAAAAACAATTGGTGGTGGTACAGCTGGAGAAAAACTTCAATTTCATTAATCACTAATTACCAGTAGTGACCAATGTGAATGCCACCTTTTTGACCCGATGGCACACTGGAACCCTTATACTTATATCTTGCCGTAAACAAGTATTAAGTTCATGGCTTCCTATTACCATCTATCCTCTTCCTGAATGATGGTAATGGTTGTCTATATGTAGCAGAAAAGAAATTACCCTAGCACACCCTGGCCTTCCCAATCAAATCGAATCCCAGGTGCTCAGTGAAGGAGGCGTTTGGCTACCTCAAGATCCACATGAAAGGTAAGAAAACACTGGCACAGCATGGGTTGCTTCTAGCAGGGAAATCCCTTGCTCATTTATTGCGGATGCAACGTTTCGGGCGTAACCCCTATGCAGCACCAGGGCAGAATAATGTTACTGATTACTGTTACTGATTGTATATACTGTATTTGAGGTCTTAGATAGAATCATTTATCCTATGTAGGGCCAGATGTACATAACCAGATGTAGTTATGCCCCCCACCACTGGCACCTGACCCTCCTGCTTGCACCCCCTCCATTCACAATCCTTGCATCAACCTGCTTTTTCTTGCTCATTGGGATCTGTTCCACTAAGTACTGGGTGAGCAGGAGAGTCAAACACTGTCAAACTTTCCGTCCAGTCCCCAGTTGTGATGTTGCCAGCTGACGGCATGCCACTAACCAATTTTGCCCCCCTAGGTCTGAGCATTTGTGGCCTGCCCACAAGTACAAGCCTGATCTTGTGTAGAGTAGAAAACATACTGCAGAGAATCCATCATTACATCACTGTGTTCATGCTAGAAATGAGCAAACGATTTCCCAGAGAAAAATAACGGGTATTGTTTCATTCTGCTGTTTCAGCAAATGCCTCCTTTTTGTTTGTCGAAAGAAAAGTTTCAGCATTTACTGAACTAAACAATCATTTATTCCATTTTAGCTACTGTACGTGACCAAACCGGCAAATCTGTCACTGACTGAGGGAAACTCTGCTCTGTCAGGGAGCCATCAGAACGTCAGGATAACATAGGAATAGACAATCTTTATATAATATATCTGATTTACTAGAGAGAGAGAGAGAGAAATTGGTAAAAAAAAACCTTTTTGTAGAATATTGCTGAAGTCGGCACATGCTGTTGATGCTAGAAGTGGCTCAGTCTTTTTTAAAATGCAGGGCAGGGTACTAAGTGAGAGACAATGCCATGATTTTTGCTTTTTTTGTGACATATCCTGGATTTTGCACAGCAGATACAGTTTTTTTGTACTACCATTGTTTGGTAGCACTGCATTCATGGGGGCAAGGCTGGTGGAGCTGTGTAGATGCCCCATACCTCCCTCTATCTACCAACTAACTTTCTAATTAAGCCACAGACTTAGGGGCTGCATTTAATATTTTACCATTTTTCTATTTGTTTTCCAAGTCCTGTCTTCCTATACCTAAATCCTATTCTTTTATTCTTATCCTCAAATTAGTTTGAGGTGAATAGTGCATAGCAAGGTGAATAGTGCATAAAGCAAGCCCAGAAAAAAACAGAAAGCATGAATACACCCAAAACTCAGCAGCTCCTGATCTAGTCAATATTCTGGAGAGAAATAACAGCAGACAGAATTACTCTTTCTGTCCTTTGCTTCACCCCACCCCTCCATGTACCTTTGCTTACCTTACTGTACCTTATCCCCACCTTTCTGAATTACTTACCTACTTTCTTGCTGGAACTTAATCTGACTACAGGTCACACAGATCTTGCTCTCAGTTAATAGCTTTGCATATGTTGCAGACACAGGTTATAGTTAGCATAGTACTCTGTAAATCACAAGTTTTAAAAAAAAAAGTGTAATTATTTTATGCAAAGTGAGGTGTAAAACTCTGGTTTAAAAAGATTTGTAAGCTTGAAAATAAGACAAGTTAAAAGTAAAAGTTTACTGCTGTCTCTTTTTACACAGCATTTTACACCACTTTTCACACCAAAAAAAACATTAGTTATTTTAAGCATTAGTCTGTTTTTTTTTATATTCAATCCATTATACACACTCTCAT
Source organism: Xenopus laevis (assembly GCF_017654675.1). Lineage (NCBI taxonomy): Eukaryota > Metazoa > Chordata > Amphibia > Anura > Pipidae > Xenopus > Xenopus laevis. Next base: position 173,096,884 of record NC_054371.1, read on the forward strand.
TATATCTTTGTAATTACTTCTCTAATTACAGCTCACAGCATTAATTCAAGTGTGATGACTAAATAAATATGTATTTTACAACTTAACACCATTTTTTTTTGGTGTAAAATGTATTCCACAATATATTTATATATAAATATGTATATAACTGCACCGGCCCGGGGTTATACCAGTGAGCACCACTGAGGAATCCACTTCCATCTTCTCCCTTCTTCGCATTTCCTGGGGCAGACGCAAGCGCAGTTGAATGAAATAGCCAATTTTTAGTTAAAGTTTCATCTTTTCGTTCTACTGAGCATACGCAGCCTCGCAAAGAAGGAGCAAGACGGAAGAAGATCGCTCCATGGCGCTCACTGGTATAACCCTGGGCCTGGGGTTTTCTGCTGATAGGAGCACCGGCCCGGGGTTTCAGGTAAGTCAATACAATCACTTGGGGTTGCTTAAAATTTGGCTCCCTCAAATGCTGCGAGCCTTTCCTTCTCGTTTAATGAGAGGATGTTTAACATAAATTGCGTTTGGTTATTTATTTATACTCTAGAAACCTACCTTATGTCACATTATATATGTATTTCAACTATAGGGCTCAGTTGCATTGCATTTCATGTATATTTGTATTGTGATTCTTTTGCTTTAGCATTTCCATAAATATTTAGTTAAGTCAATAGAATCGATTCTCTAATCTCTTTTTTTTACAATAACTGCATTCTGGGTGGAGAGAAGCCAGAGTCTATATATTAATGGTATATAGTAATATCTATATTTGCATCCTTGTTTTGTTTATTGAATTTAATAACTGAGCATTATAGTATTGGGCTCTGCAGATACTGAAAATCAATTCTGCCTATCTTACTTCCCTTTCTTCTACTATGTCCTGTTGTTCCAACAGGGTTTCTGCCTGCTGACCAGCCTGTAGCAAATTATTTCCCTGGCCCACAACATGAAACCGTAAAAAATAAGAGACATCCTTATTTGATTACAGCTTACAAAAGAGAGGCATTTAAAAGGACTAACAGCTAGTGCAACCATAGATATCCTTCAATGATTTTACTTGCTCTAGATTTGCTGGTTGTAAAATGCCTGTGTTAAGGAGATAGATTATTTTAATCTCTTTTGTTGCACTGAACCTGAAATAATTCTATGTTCAGTGTAAGAGTTTTAAAATGGATTTCTGCATTAGCCTTATCGTTCTCATGCACATTACTGTAGATTGACTCATAGTGGATCTGCAACATAATTTATAGCCAGAGCATGCAATACCTTGTACTAGGACTGTCCTGCAATACCCACAGATAGTTTTATTGTTTTCTGGGCTATCTAACCATGGAATGTGCTGCATTTTCAATATAATTGGACCAAAACAGGTAGAAAAGTATTCTGTAATATAAATAGTTTTTCTTGTTAACTGAGTAGAGTGCTATACACTGTGATCAATATAATTTTCAATATAATTGGACCAAAACAGGTAGAAAAGTATTCTGTAATATAAATAGTTTTTCTTGTTAACTGAGTAGAGTGCTATACACTGTGATCTCTCTTTGTGTGATTTCTAAATATCAAGAAGTCCTGTATGTAGTGCGGGAAGCATTTTTCCAAACACAAGGCAAAATGCTTTTATCTTTGACATTTATGGCCAAATCCAAATGACCCTTTCCCGAGAAGAGGATCAAGCAAAGCTTTGTGTTTGTATTTGTGTCCGCTGGGATATCTGAAATATCAGTTCAGTGATTCAGAACTAAATGCTAAAAACACAGGTATTAGAGATATGGATAAAAGAAAAGTCTTGGTTTTCCAAATGGAAACATGCACTTGTCTGGGTGAATCTGAACGTGTGAAGTTTGTTTACCACAGTGGCATGTTTCATTTATGTTTTTATATTGTGGAGGATGGATTCATGTATATCTGCCCCAGACAGACCAGCATACATTTCAAGAGGTTTAACCTATAGACCAGCACATCACTGTGCATCATTTCACCCACATCTGGGCAACAAACGCTGCAGTGCTTCCATGGCAGCATTATTGTACAAGCAGCAACATTCCTCCTTTACAGAACTAGAGAAATAACCAAGCAGCCATATTGCATATTCTTACAACATGTTTTTTTAACCTAAAAAATTGATTATTTTTTTTTTTTGACAAAAAAACCCAACTAATACCCTAACAAATGTGCCCCTTAGAGTTATAAAAGAGACTGTGCTTACAACCAGTTACACTGTAAAGATTTCTCTGATTAAACATAAAATGATAACCCATTAAGGAACAAATGTACAAATGTACTTTACATTATCTCCTAATAATTTCCCTATAGACTTCAATGCCGCCATAAGATAATCTTTTTCTCATTGCATTAAAGCTGGCTCTGTGTCTCATTATGAAAACTTTGGATATAGGCTGTATTGTTCTGTAATTTGCATAGAAAAGTTTCCTATTAATGGAATTCCTGCAAAAATGTTGTACTGAGACTTTTCTGCATTATGTATTACCATATGCCCCACTGAACATATAGATGTGTTGTTGTAACTGTCAGGGGCAAATTTACTTATGGTTGAATATCGAGGGTTAATTAACCCTCGATATTCGACTGTCGAAGTTAAATCCTTCGACTTCGAAAATCGAAGTCGAAGGATTTAGTGCTCGATCGAACGATTAAATCCTTGGATTCGTTCGATTCTAAGGATTTTAATCCATCGATCGGACAATTTTTGTTCAACCAAAAAAAGATAGCTAAGCCTATGGGGACCTTTCCCATAGGCTAACATTGACTCCGGTAGCTTTTAGGTTGCGAAGTAGGGGGTCAAATTTTTTCTTTAAAGAGACAGCACTTCGTCTATCGAATGATCGAATAGTCGAACGATTTTTAGTTCAAATCCTTCGATTCGAAGTTGAAGTAGCCCATTAGATGGTCGAAGTAGCCAAAAAAAACCATTCGAAATTCAAAGTTTTTTTTCCTCTATTCCTTCACTCGAGTTAAGTAAATGGGCCCCTAAGTGTCATGTAGTGCCACGCTATGCATTACAGCAAATGAGTGCTCATTGACAAATGGGTTCAGGTCTAAATACAGGTATGGGACCTGTTATCCAGAATGCTTGGGACCTGGGGTTTTCCCGAAAAGGGATCTTTCCACAATTTGGATCTCTATACCTGAAGTCTGCTACAAAATCATTTAAACATTACAAACACCCAATAGGATTGTTTTTACTCCAATAAGGATTTATAAGGATTGATATCTTAGTTGTGATCAAGTTCAAGGTACTGTTTTATTATTACAGAGAAAATAGAGATGCTTTTTAAAAATTAGAAATATTTTATTAAAATAGTGTCTATGGGTGATGGCCCTCCTGTAATTTGGAGCTTTGTACATAACAGGTTTCCAGATAATATATGCCATACCTGTAGCTTTTTTGGGAGAGCCCAGTTTGAACAGTTTGAAGAACTTTTTATGTTCCCCTACCAAATACAGTACATACATCAAAATAGTTTTTTACCCAGTGTACAAGACAATAAAGTATCTTCAATTTGAAATATAATACAGGTACCTGAATGACTGACCATTCATTAAGCTCTCAACAATATTAATCTTTGGCAATCCAAATGAACAAGAAACTAACAAGTAACATGAATTCTACAGGAAATTACGTATCAACCAACCACCCTTGACATGGGTTGCTGAGCAAAACTGATTGTCCATTCTCAAGAGCATTTGATCAGCCACTTTGTTCTTGCTGCACCTCACCAACCCCCCATTCCAGTTAAATGAGCAATGTACTAGTACAATGTACTAGTAGTTTTAGGGAAAACTAAAGATTTTCTATAGGATGAGTAGTAAAGGGTCCCACTATCATGACTATCTTTTATTTTTTTTCATGAGCTGATCAGCTGTCCATTCTTCCTACTCCAGGGAGTTTACTTATCCTGCTAACAAAGAGTTAAAGCCCTCCTGACTTTTGGAAACAGGCAGATAAGAAACTGTTAACCATAACTTGGGAAAAAGTATTATGTGGTAATGTGCTATTCTCTGAGTGCATGTATTTTGTGTCCTTGGGGATATTGCTTTTAGCACTCCTGCTGTTGACCTATAAGTAAGTCAGATACATTTTTCAGTAGTGTTAAAAAGTTATGTGCAGAAAGGTCTAAGAGCATCAGTGTCCCTTTAGATTATGTGCACAATCAATGTACTATTCACTGTATTGATCCTATTGGTATCATTGCATGTAGGGCCACTACTTATATCAATATTACTTGCCTTGTCTTACGTATGAGCAATTCTCAAAACAATATATATTTGTTTCATTTCTGCTAACAACTGAAAATATGTTTCAACAGATGTTTCAAGCTACTTATGTGCTATTTTATTTATTTATTTCCATTGCTATCATGGCCCTGCAGTTTGCATTTTTGTACCTTCATTGGTAAGTGTATGCCATTATTTATTTATATTTCTCATTGCCATGTTTATTGTGTTCTAGTAATTTGAAGATTTTATGACTCCCTCATAAATGCTTCTCTAAGTAAATATTGCAGTACAATCACTAAAGACTATCTTTCTGCTCCTGTGACAAAGCTTACTGGTTAAAACTTTATTAGTTAACTTTCTGCAATTACTTTTAATACTCCAGTCCTGGGTACAGGTTACCCTCAAAAGCAGGTAACCTGCGTGTTGCAGATAAGACTTTCAGATGTGGTATATATGGGTGTAGGTTGCAGGTTGGGATTCGGTTTCATGCAGGACTCAAGGTTAAGCAGTACTGGGATGGATTGTTCTGAAAGGAGTTTAATAAAAGACCAACAAGAAAAGTCAAATAGACTATCCAGACTGTCTGGAACCATTCTGTTGGCTCCAGCGTGAACATACTCAGCAGATTTCGCCAAAGAAACAAAAGACTTTCCGCCTAGACTACTGCAACCAACTACTAACCCACATCATGGACATCAGTCAGTAATAACTTCCACATCTAGAATTCTCCCATTTAAATATTTATCAAGGCTCCCTTTTAACCAACCTTGCTAAATCTTCAAATACCTTCACTCCTTTTGCACCTCACTATGAATTTTTGTTGTACCATAATATGTTCCTGGTCATCTTCTCTGAGACACCATTTTTCTCACTACCTACTTCAGTTGTCTGTTGTCATCTTTTTCTCTTGCTGTCCCTTATTTCTGGAATTCCAAATATAAATGCCTCCTTAAGGAACTTTCCCTCAGATTTTCAAAATTAAACTCGTATAATACCTTTTGGAACCAAGTAGCTGGTCCTGCTTTAGAACTTGGTCCAATACCAAGGCACTTATGGGGCATATTTATCAAAGAGTGAAATTAGAGTTCAGTACGGTAAAATTCGACCACTCTCTATCAAACGGAGAACCTGAACTTTCACTTATTGATAAATATGCCTCTAAAAATCCCATAGGAATGAATAGAGAGTGGTGCCCCTGTGATTCTGTTTATTCACATTAAGTTATTTCATTGTATTTCCTCCCTGTTTATGCTATATAAATGAAGATTATAATTATGTATATATATTATATTTGATAATCTGTGATGGGCTAAATTAATACTGTATATACTGTACACAGGCAGGTTGGCAATAAGGGGCATGGTTGTGAAAAAGATAAAAAAGAGAAGAAACTGGTGATGAAATGAAAAAGGAACAGACTAGGAGACATGCCAAATGGAAGTACAAACTGAAAACAACAGCATGTCAGCAGCATAGATTTTGGCTATTCTATATATATATAAAACAAATCTCTCAAAGTAATGATGCTATACATGCTGAACAGGATAATAACTGTAGGTGCACCTGCATGGTCTATGTCTCAAAACAGATCTTGCTGTTAATCCCAGGGCAATCCAAAAACAAACTTGTCAAAACAATAAATATTTTCAAATCAATAAATAGCACTATTCATATTCTGCATTTTTGTTATTAATATGTTTTCTCTTATTATTAAATGTTCTAATTTAACCCTATTTTAACCCTATTTTCCAGTTATGTCATAAGTGCTGATTAACATGTGTACCTACATCTAAAGGAAAAAGGACACACGTTTGAAGACCGAGAGAACGACAAAAGTTGCTCAAAAGTCAAAACAGAAAAACTAAGTTTGAATAGAGGGAGGGGGGTGACATCTATTGTCTGCCACATACAATACTGTTTTGTTACCTCTCCCTGGAAGGTTTAATAACACCTGAAAGCTCCAATCATGCTAATACAATCACCACCTAACTTCATGACATCTTTGCTGAACAGATTATGGTGATTGGAGCAACATTACAGTGTATTTAATCCAGAAAGATCTTTTTACAAGTCAATCTGAATTGAGAAAGTCAGTCGGATGACTGGTGAAACTTCTTCAGGAAAAACACAGCAAGTCCAGTTGATTTGACTTATTTCTACAGCTATACCATGACCTGGATGGATGAGAATCTTCACAAACACACTTATACAATGTTAGTTAGTCATAAAATAAATATTGTTAACTTGTTATTTATTGTTTACATATTCATTGTGTGCTGTGTCCTTTTTTGATCTAAGAATTTGCAACATGTGTAATTTCAAATTGGGATGATGGATGGGTGCAGTTGGACCTTATTGCTGCCATGGGGAGGAAAAGAGACAAGAACTGTTGGCTTGTACAGGGCCCACAAAGCTTTTGATTCTCATCTATTTTCGATTACAGGAAAATCAGTGTTATGAAAAGGCATCCTTGAAATGTCTACAGAACACAAATTTTCTGATTACCTAAACCAATATTTCATGATCATCTATACTGGACTTTCTGACAGTGTTTTCTGTTGCCCAGGTTATAGTACTTGTCATATATATATATATATATATATATATATATATATATATATATATATATATATATATATATATATATATATATACATACTGTGTATGAATGTACAAACGATACATTTAAAAAAGCAAAATGGCATTGTTTATGAGAATTTATAATCTACTGCTCTGCTGTAGAGATTCATTTTACATAATGAAAGCTTACCTCAAACTAAAATGAAAAAAAAATCAGCAAAAAAGGACACATTGTTGACCACTTAAGGTGCCTTGAAAAATTAAATTGATGTGTCTTCGCCTAAATAAAACCCCACTGAGATCACTATGATGGAAGACATTATCAGTGTGGAGAAAAAGGCAGAAAAGTAATTTGCAAAGAATCATGAAATTTAGAAACAAAACAGAAGGATTCATTGTTAAAGTCTCAATCTAAAAAGCAATTGCAAGGAAAACAGTCATTGTTATGTATATAAAAACTCATTTTATTGCTCGTTTTTTCACTTTTCTTGTTTTTTTCTGGCGAGGGGGAAAAATGAAAGCTATAAAAAGCACTAATTTTTAGACAATCAAAAAATCAATTCTCTGTGGGATCAGAATGAAGGTTTGTCTGCTGTAGCAGAACTTCTCACTGTGAAATGGTATCACTCTTAACAAAAATCAATGTCTCTTTAAAAAAGGCTTATTGATGAATAATGGGCAAAAAACATTAAAATACCTTCCATCAGGTTATGCTTAGGTATGTGTTTGTGTACTACTTCTGCACCTGAACATTCCAACATAGAAATTTGTAGATTAAAAAAAACATATTTAAATTTAAATTGTAACCCAAGATGGGCAGGTAACACTTCTGTAGTTTATATTGTTTTATGTTACTGTGTGTGGGGAAAATAGAAGCTCACCTTCACCCCCCCCCATTACTAATTGTAAAGGTTAACCCAGTTAGCTCCTTGTTTTAATGTACTAATCCCTAATTTATCTGAATGCTATGGGCTGGATTTCATAAACCTTGTTGTGCCTTGCCTGCTTTTCACAGAAACTTTTGCATGGTCAGTTTGTTATGAGGAATGGAGAATCTTGTGCCTGGTGCAAAGGTTAATTTACTGAGGGGTTCAGACATGTTAGGCACTCTAATGAATTAACTCCCACTTGCATGTGCACCAGCCCACTGCGAATAGATTGTAGCGGAAGAAACCCCACGGTCCTGCCCCCCTTGGGAGTCTACTTCTTCTATAATTACACAAGTGAACACCATGCTACCATCTTAATTCTATTCCCAGGGTTTCCTTGTGTAGACTTGGGCTTGCACATATACAGTATAATAAAAGTTTTCTGATTTTAGAGAGACCCTGAGAGTTTAATCATCCCTGGATGATTGTTTCCCTTTCTAGACTTAATGTAATATAATAGCAATTCAGTATTTGGCCAGTAGGTGACCAAGGTTTAGGGTTATAAAAAGGAAAGCACATATGTGCTCAGGGATCCCACCTTAGGAGAGGTGGGTACAGGAATGGGGTTGGACAGGTGCCAGGCCCACTGAGACAAAGTTTAGTGATAGTAAACTCTGTTATAGATACTTCAGGAGTGATAGGCAGGTCTAGGATATTTAGCCAAGCAGCCATGCACTCCAAGGAGATTAGTGGAATTAGTACCCTTGTGGTGATAAGGTCACAGCATAACACGAGTGGGTGAGCTCATAGGCAGGAGGTCTGTCTAGGGAGCAAGATACCACCAACACATCCAAAAGGGGGAGAAGTAAAGAAAGGGCAAGCTGTGGTCAGTACATGTATTTCACAGGGGCAGGTGTAAGGAAGAGTCAGTTCCTGGAATGGCTTACAAGTGTAGTGAAGAAGTGTTGCATTGGAAATTATACAAAGTAGTTAGTATGGTGGTTTTTAAAGGGGACCTGTCATCCTAAGAAATAATTACTAGCTTTTTTCTATTGGGTTTATCAAACAAAATAAACTTTACTTACAACACGTGAATTATCTAAATCTTGTTTTCTTAGGTATTGAAATTTAAAATTGCAGCAAGAAGGCAGGCTCCATTTTTGAACACTTGTTATTAAGGCAAGCTTTGCATAATCCTACAATCTTGTTTGTGTGACAAAATGGGAGACCTGAGGCCCATGTATTGGCTACACAATAAGATGGTGAGGAAGGAGGAATTTGTTGAGGGCAGTGATATCTAGGAAGTGCAGAATAGTAAGTGAAAATAATTGCCTACTCCACCTCTATGCCTAAGGGATAGAGGTGGGCAGGCAATATAAGATTGACAGCTGAGACTTATAAATGAGTTTATAACAGGTATGAATAGTTTAATAATAAAAAAAAAAGACATAAAATTTATTATAAAGCTTTTTATGTTTGGGTGATGGGTCCATGGGCTGGTGCAAGGCCTAGAAGGCACTCGAGGGGAGGAGAAACAGCAGGCAGAGTAATGCCTAATTTGATCTGTGTCAAGGAATATGACTGCAATTAATATTGCCAATAAAGAAAATAAGAATAAGAAACTTTTGATTACCCCTAAAGAATTCCAGTATTGGAAAACTGGAAAAAGGTAAATACCAAAGGAAGGAAGATGACTGTTATGTTTTGGGTAGCCGAGGATGACTAGAGTATAACAGTGCTTTATTAGCAGGCTCATGCAACCATTAAACAACAGTAAGCAACTCTAACACCACAAGCTAGTATGTATGGTGGTATAGTGTAGCTCACATATGATGAACTATTTATTTTGCTAGAATATGTCTGTGTGCTACTTATTGCAGTGGGATCATTTAGAAATTGAGTTATGGATGATGTTGATGCCTGCACAGAAAGCTTCGCTGTCAACTGCATCCTCTATAAAGGAAATCAAATCCCCTTCATTCTTGCACCACCAGGTTTAGAAATTCATCTTCATGTCAGTTGTTTCAACTGTTATTTACATCAACCATTGTAAGTGGGGTAATTTGTGCTGGTATTGCCAAGAAGGTTCAGGACGAGGAAACAATAATCAACCATTATTTATATTGGTCAAAAAGGATGCTGCCAAGGCCAAATATATTCAGCAATAACAAAAAAAAAAAACGGAAGTTGGAAAAAATGTTTTGGGTGTTGGAGGGCACCAACACAAGCAAGTGAGCTGGATGTTTACATGGGAGGATTCCATAAAAACAGCTTTTTTAAAGCTTCTGGAAAGTATGTCCTTTGCAGAAACATCCTCCAATGTCTAAATTTTACACATGGAAGGCAACTATATGGGTATTTGTGAAAAGAAACATTAAAAAAGAAACCTGCTGGGTGTGATGCCAAAATAATATGAATATGATTAGAAATGGTAGCAAGACATGTCAGAGGGAGCAATACATACAAGCATTATAAAAAGAAAGTCTCCACAGTTAAATGAAATGCTACAGTCTGGAAACCTGTTGGAATTATTTAAAAAAAAAAATGCAATCCACTGAAAAAAATGTGTTTAAAATAAAAAATAAAAAATGCATATGAGTTATGTAGAAAGATGCAAAATTAAGAGGTCATATCAGCATTCCCTGGTGATGTTGAAGATTTAAGCATTGAACATAAAACATACAATGGAAGCATATAGCTCAGTCTAACCTTTTTGTTAGATTTATTGGACAGTTGGCAGAACTGATTCTGTTTTATTACCATTTAAGAAAAGTTCTTTGCCATGGACCTGGAAACTGTACTACATGACTGTCACAACATGTCCAGTGAGTATAATTTTATCTCATGTATATTATTTGAAGTACTATTCATATTTGTGGCTTGTGGCTTTTAGAACTCATGCAGTTGTGTGTTGTGCCCTTTGTAAACAGGCTTTTATTGTATTTTTTGAACAAGCTAATGTCCTTCTTAATAGGTGCAAAATGAGTCCATCAACTGGCAGTGTTTCAGTCTAAATGGCGCCTACAGGTATGTGATCTCTTACCTAGAATGCCTGGGACCTGGAGTGTTTTGTATATAATTATTATTATGGTCAGATTGGGCCATCAGGGGCCCACCAGGTTGTGACACCCCACATCAATCCTAGCCACCTAACATGCATGCAGGGACAAATCTAACCCAGGACCTGTTTGAGGCCCCTGGTAATCTGTTCGATGCTGCTGCCTGAAGCACCGTACACCTATGTGCATGCGTGTGCCACTTTGTCGCTATAAGATCAGGAGTGGAGGAGAGGCTACGTACTGGGCAGGGGAGTGGGCTGGGTCACCAGGGCCCATTGGATTTTTTTTCCTGGTGGCCCAGACTGACACTGATTATTTTCACCCTTTATTTATACAGCACATAAGTCTCTGCCCCACTAAAGCTTACAATATGTGTGCCTATCATATTCATAATCCGTTTTATCTGGAGCCAATTCACCTGCCGTTATGGGTTTTGAGAAAACCCATGCAAGCAAGGGAAAACATGGAAGTGTTGTGGCTGGAACCAAATATCGAACCCAAGCTTAGCAAGACAGCAATATTAATCACGGTGCCACTGCATTACCCATAGCTTCCCATACATCAAACAGCTATTTTAAAAATAAAGTAAAGGCCTTTCAAGTCATTGGGATGCTAATGGATAAATATTGCACACAAAGCACCCCCTGTAGCACTTGCATCTGGTCTGAGCTGCTATACCCTGTGCAGGTTGCACCATTGTTAATTCATTAATTTTAAGGCTCCAGCCACAGACATCTGTGTTGAAGGAATACTAGAGGTACGCAAGCTGCCCCTTACCTGGCAGACACAACTTAAGCTTGCTTTCCCACCATTCACTTATCACTCTAATTAAAGTCTTGCCTATAATTTGGGGTGCAGCAAATATGAGGGAGCAAGGCACATTTTTAGCAAAAACATGTTCTTTTAGTAAATGAATCGTATACACATCAATAACACAACCAGCTTGTTTGGCATTAACATGGATTTCTAATTGCTTAGTTAACATCAAGTGCAATGTACTGTCTTATTATTACATAGAAAAGGCAAACTGCTAATCAGTACTAAAGAATTGTTTGTTTAAGCTGAAACACCGGGGAATGGCATTGTTGTATTTTTTATAAAAAAAACAGGTTTTTGGATAATAGAACCCCCCACTTCTCATTTTTCATTTCTTACAGTTCAACAGTGCGTGGATTTCATTACATCAGGATAGAATTGTAGAGAGGCTTGTTTTTTATTCAAAAACTGTATCTGTGGCACACATTTAATATCACATTTGCTCAGTGAAATGAGTAAAGATAGCTTCTCAGCCCCTCGCTGTGGTGTCATGCAGAAAATGAGTTTAGGTTCTGTACTTTCGGATAAATTTGTAACTTCAAAATATTACCTCTCAGTGGGAATGAAGCTCAGTGTACACCTGTAGTGGTAATCTGTGTTATTAATGAACTGCAGAATTGAGTATGCAGATAGTTGCAGTAAGGTCACACATTAAATGAATTATGCAGTATGAACCGCAGTGTTTTAATCAGATTCCCTCTTCTAATATTCATATGTTTTGATACAGACAAAGCCAAAGTTATTGTACGTAAGATAAGATTTTGTTGACATTTCTGTCAGTATTGCTTGTATTCATAACCTCTAAGAGCAGACTGTTGAAAGACCAATAGTGAGAGTGTCTCTATAGCATCAGCATAAAACAGGAGGTCAAAGGCAGACATTAGTACGCAGTGCACACAGCACTTGCATATGGTCCCAATGCACAATGCACATTTTTTGAAAACAAAAAAAAAAATGTTGTTTTCTGCACCAGCAGAAAACACAGGTGGATAAAACACCAATACAGATTCAGACCACCCCTGTCTGTAGACAATGGAATGAATGACAACAACCTGGGAGGAATTAGATAAGAAAATAACCCAGTGTACATTTTTAGGAATATTTTGCGAATATTTTCCTCTCCATATAAGTAATACCGGTATGAGATCCAAAATCTGGGAACCCTTTATCCAGAAAGCTCTTTTTTACGGTTTACGGAAAGGCCATCTCCCATAGACTCCATTTTATCCAAATAATCAAAATTTTTAAAAATGATTTCCTTTTTGTCTGTAATAATAAAACAGTACCTTGTACTTGATCCAAACTAAGATATAATTAATCCTTATCGGAAGCAAGGTTAGCCTATTTAAAATTAACATGATTATATTGTAGAACTATGGTATGGTGATCCAAATTAAGGAAAAATCCATCATCCAAGAAACCCCAGGTCCTGGGCATTCTGGATAATAGGTCCCACATACACATCCCTGTATATATATCTCTGCTTACAGAGAGTGGGTGTTTCAGTAGAGTATTCATGTTTTCTCTGATGACAATTATCCAAGTGCGGAGAAAATGCAATGTGTGACATGGCTCAGTTACAAGCATAGTGCATGGTGCAAAGTTGCCATTTTGTCACACAATTCCAGTGTCATTAGATGTTACATTTAGGGGTGGGCGAATTTTTTCGTCCTTGTTTGCCTAAAAAATGACGCCCATAGACTTGTATGGCGTTGTGCGTCAAAAAAAAAGACGCGCAAAAAAATTTTTTTTCACGCCCATACACTTTAATGGCCTCCTGCGACATTTCGCCGGCGGCGAATTTTTGGCGAAATGAAATGGGTCAAATTCGCCCATCCCTACCTTCTCATACAGTGTACACATTCAAATTAGAGTATTTTTGTGAATCCTGTGCTCCAACCAATTTCAGGGTGACCATGTCATCACTTCTGGTGTGCCAGTGCATGCAGTGTTAATACTATCAGCTCGTGATCTGCTTGGCGCAAGCAGGTCCGGACTGAGAATTAAAATAGGCCCTGCCATTTCAGGTACACAGAGGCCCAATCAGCCCACAAAGAGGCCCAAACAGCCCCCACCAGCCCACTAAATACTGACTTTCTATGGGACCTTATAGCAGCCCCTCTGGCATTTGCCAGAACCCACAGATTGCCAGTCCGGGCCTGGGCGCAAGTCAGTATCACATATTCACACAACCTGCTGCTGAAACACATCCAGGCTGGTGGCAATTTTAGGGTTTCCTTGGCCTCAGTATGTGCCCTTGTGAGTAATTCATCAGATAACCCAGGGCAGATTCACTGACAGGCCAAAAAAAGAGAAGAAAACCAAATATGGGATTTAAACCCTTTAATTTGCTATTAAATCAGCACCTTATTTTCTAGGGATGTGATTGAGCACACAAAAGCGATACCCTTTATTGGTCCTTATAAAACAAAAAGCATCCATATGTTCCTCCAGACAAAGTGTTACATACATGTAGCAAATGTTCAAAAAATACTTTTTTAAATGACAATAATAGTAATATTTAAATGACAATAATAGTAACAAGGCTGGCATAGAACAGTGAAAGGAACTCCTTATCTTTTCTCACAGCCCTCTATTTGTGTACACATGGGTTTCCATAAGAAGAATTTGATCATTGGTAAGAGTATATGCAGGGAGACCCCTGTTACTTTTCATTGTCTTAACTGATACATCCCTCAAGTACACACAATAAATTGTACTTGCAGTTTCGCACTGTTACAATTAAAATCAATTGGAGCTGTGGTAAGCAGTTTACCGGCCAGAGAATAAATACCACATGTGGCCTTACACATTAAACATCTTTATTTTTTACCTTGACCAAGTCGTAGTAAATACACTACTATATTGTACCTTAGACCGATGTGTTCCCAGCTGCCCTTTTGCAAACAAAACTCTTTTCTAGTGATGGGCGGATTTGTCCCATTTCGCTTCGCCAAAAAATTTGTGAATTTCCCGCAAAATTCACAAAACGGTGAAAAATAGCGAAATTTGACGCCCACCACAATTTGACGTGCTGCTATTTTGACCAAATGCATCAAAGTCTATAGGTGTCTGAATAATTTTGATGCACAGTTTTTTATGTGCACGACCATTCTGAAACACACCCAAACTTTATATCAGTGTTATTGGCCAAGAGGTGATATGACAACTTCCTGCCACACTGCACTGTAGTGTGTGTAAGGAGTGGCCTCTTCCTTGGCTGCTGGATGCTGATCCAGCTGGATGTGCCCAGAAAGTCATGTGTCCAAGTCGGGGACCAGGCAACCCAGTGAATGAGGAATAGAAAATGGCAGGTGTAGCTCCCAGTACTAGAAGTGTAAGATAGTCAGGGTTGAGCTAGAAAAGAGCAGTTTTGAGCTCCAACATAGGAGTGATAGATTGGAGGTATCTCTCCCAGGCCATATTGCCTGTAGTATAGGGATCCCAGCAGAGAGGGAATCAGGAGAGAATGATTGCCCTGAGGTTGATCCAGAGACCACTACCTGAATATGTCGCAGAGGTGAAATGGGATACCTGCCAAGTCTGTCCTAAGGGAGTGTCAGCACGTGTAAAACTGCATGAGATGTGCCTGCACACTTTTCCTCTGATTCATTGTGATGTGAGTAAACCTGGGGACATTGTTAATTGACTAATAAACAGTTTTCTTAGTTTGCACCATAAGAACCTCCTGGCGCCCAAACTTTTGTATGTTTTGTGTGCACAGTAGCCTGGGTGTGTTAGTTTAACTACACCAGCAACCCGGATCCTAAAGGGAGAGTCCAATGTAACCTATGCTCTGCTTACTAGTTGGAAAGTGGTGTGGATAGCCCAGATTAGCATTACATCAGTTATTTTTTCCTAGAGCTGCAATAGAATTTTCCAGCTGGTATTAATCTTATGTTATCAGCATCTTCTGTCAAGCACACAGCTGTCTTTCCTATTCCCTCCAGCTGGATAAAACAGGTTGGTTGCAGAGGGTATACATGTTTATTGTTCCCTTGACACCACTGTCAAGAACTATCAGATGAGATTCAATTAAAAAAAAATATCTCTTTATGCCTGGAACAATGAATAGAATATGAGAAGAATATTAGATCAGTGTTTGAACAAACTGATGAGATTTTGGAAATGGTTCCTTTTTCCACCTGAAGTATATTAGAGGACATTATAGACAGATAGTGGGGGATCTTGTTTTCACACAGAAGAGAACAATGAACTAGAGACTTCCCATTTAGACTTGTGGAACTGAACTGGTTCTTCATTGAGAGGCCAGTGAGGTTGTGGAATATCCCGTCAGGTGAAGTTGTGATGGCAAATTGTATTACAGGTATTGGACCTATTATCCCGAATTATTGGGACCTGGGAATTTCTGGAGGAGGGGTCTTTCTGTAATTTGGATAGTCATACCAGAAGTCAACTAAAACGTCATATAAACATTAGATAAACCAGATAGGATTGTTTTGCCTGCATTAAGGATTTGTGAGATCTTAGCTGGGATCAAGTACAATGTACTTGTAAAATACTGTTTTATTATTAAAGACAAAAAGGAAATTCATTTTAAAATTATGAATTATTTGAATAAAATGGAGTGTATGGGAGATGGATTATCTGTAATCTGGAGTTTTATGGATAACAACTTTCCTGATAATGGATTAAGAGTGGCTTGGATGATATCTTGAACAAGTATAATATTCAAGGATGTACAGCTAGTTAGTGTTGAAAGCATTTTTTATGTTAAAAAGATATAGAGAGACATTTTATTTTTCTAGTTGCCTGATGGAATATGTTTCAGTCATGTGATTTTTTGAAAAAAATAATCAAATGTAAGGTTTTTTGTTACTACTTCTGATAGCACTGAATGTAAAGCATAAGGAGTAGTGATTTGCATACCTTGGTGCCAAAATTATCAAGATTTGCCCTCCACTCTTTTCTCCCAGGTGTCAGTGGCAGACAAAAAAATAAATAGGAGATGACCTGAATCAGAAAATAAGTAATAAAAAGTAGCATTAACAATAACATTGTTGCCTCTGCAGTAGTTAGTGACCCCCTAACAACCAGTGTAATGGCAGGGTTTGTGCCAATGGGGTTTGTGCCAATGCCATACAAAAGCATATGTACGGTACTACTCAAAAATAAATCAAAAAAGGTTGATAATCAAATATTAAATAAACCTAAGAGGTTTTACTCACAGTTCACCCCAGTCCCAGGGTGCAAGTCCAGAACAATATATCAAAAAAGAGATGTGAGGACCTCCAATAGTAAGAAACAATCAGTTAAAAAATTGAAAATTTTTTATTAGGACATGAAATTTATTAGGACGTGCCTATCGTGCCTAACGTGTTTTGTGCCCCATCAGGCACGAAACGCGTTAGGTTTTATCATGTCCTAATAAAATTTTTTACATTTTTTAACTGATTGTTTCTTACTACTGGAGGTCCTCACATCTCTTTTTTGATATATTGTTCCCATCCCTAACAACCAGACAACATTTTTATTAAAAGGTAGTAAGAGGCAGAAGTAAGGAAGACAAACAATCTAAAAATATTATAATACTAAAGATGCCAGTTGAAAAGCGGCTAAGGACATGACATGTTTGAATTCAAAGACAAACTACCTCTCTAAGCTGAAAAATGGATAAGCCGCCCTGTGCCTTAGTAATTATTCAAAAAGCTATGCTTATGTTGGGGCTTTAGTTGCTATTTTTTTTTTTTTTTTTAGAATAAAATGGAAACTGTCACATTACTGTTTCCGAAATATATGTTAGTAAATTAGCACCCGGATGTATGACATTTATTTCTAACATTCTGCACTATTAGGACACAGAACAAACATGTCATTGAAAATAGATCTCTTCTGGAAATTATTGGGTGTAGGAAACCCATGTACCCAAATGCTGTTGGCACCATTGGCTTATTATTTTGCAGTGCAAAGGCAATTTTTAATCAAAAAGCATTTTATGGTATGGGGAATATGTTATTGCTAAATGACAGTGGCACTAAATTAGGAGTTGTTGCTTCCATACTATGCAGTAATAACTGAAATGGGATATTAACAAGAAGATGTCTCGAAGGCAAACTGTCTTGTTGCATTTGATAATCTCCATTTATGAACTGTGAAGTACATATTGTGTAGAAGGTCCCAAACTACTCTTATAATATAAGTGGAGCATTGGTTTGTCCTATATTTATTCTCTAAATTTACACCAGGGCTGCTCTAACTTAAATGTTTGTCATAGCTTTATGGATTTGAATACACTATCCCAGGGGTCCCCAGCCTTTTTTACCCGTGAGCCACATTGAAATGTAAAAAGAGTTAGGGAGCAACACAAGCATGAAAAAGTCGCTTGGGGTGCCAAATAAGGCATGTGATTGGCTATTTGGTAGCCTCTATGTGGACTGGCAGACTACAGGGGCCTCTTTTTAACACTATACCAGGGGTATTTATCGAAGTGAATTTTCGAATTAAAATACTTTGAATTTCGAAGTAATTTTTGGGTACTTTGACCACCGAAAAGACCATATTCGACTTTGACTTCGATTCGAATTGAAAATACTTCACAAATTCGACCCTTGATAAATCTGCCCCCTCCAAGCCTGGAATTCAAAAAAAGCACCTGGTTTGAGGACACTGAGAGCAACATCCAAGGATTCAAGGGGTTGGAGAGTAACATGTTGCTCACAAGCAACTGGTTGGGGATCACTGCACTATCCCTTAGTAAAATTTTCGTGTTTGCATAAAGAAAGTGCTTGCTGAAAAGTGCTTATATGATGTTCAGAAGAGAGAAAGACCAGTGACAAGATAGAAAGACTCTATCACAACAATTACAGACTTGCCACTGAAATGCCTGAGAACCCATAAAGAAGATTAGTCCATAAAGAAGATAAGTAGCGATAGAGAAACATTATTCATATGGTTGCTAGAAGACAAATTCAACTTACACATGTAAAAAATGGACACAATCTGCCACAGGGTGCCAAAAAAAATGGTGTTCAGGCTATTGCTAATTTGTCATTTGATGTTTTTCTGTTATAAGCTAACATTTTAATGTAGGGACCCATAGTGTTAATATGTCCCTATTGGTTTAATTCCCTACACTTCCTGATCTCCCTAGTTGCTGGGCGGATGCTCATGTAGCTAGTTGTGATTTGCATAGTTATATTATTGGCCAGAAGGCCCCATGACCACGTCCTGTCACACTGTGTTATAGTGAGTGTGAAGGAGTGGATCTTCCTCTTTGGCTGCTGTATGCTGATCCAGCTGGGTGTGCCCAGGGGAGCCTGGGTACAGCAAGGTCCAGAAAAGCCATGTGCTCTAGAGGGACCAGAGGCTAGTGAGTGGCAGGAATATAATGTTATAGACTCTATAGGAGAGTGAGACAGTGAGGGAAGGAAGAAAGAGCAGCTTTGTTCTCCATCAAGTTTGTGTAGCAGGGAGTAGCTTCCCAGGCTGTAAGATTTGCCTACAGTGAAGGGACACAGTGGATAGGGTGTCAGGCTTTAGGTTCTCCTCCCTGACCACTCCACTGGGTGAGATCCAGACCACATGTGAGGTACTTCTGCCTGGAGGTATGCTGTACTGCCTTTACTACAACCTCAGGAAAATATACCTGCCTCTACCTCTGAAGCTCTGTGTGAGTTGTGTGCCTATATATATTCTGCATCTACCTCTGTCAGCTCTGTGTGAGCTTGAAATCTCCACTTAGCGAAGGTCCTAGCCTGAAGTGTTTGAACCACATGTAACCCATGCTCCAAACACTAGCTGGACATTAACTACTTTTGGTTTGCCTAGCCAAAGTTAGCGTTACACTGCTCTTCTACTGAATACAATATTATACAGAAAAGTAGTGCTGCCTAATTTCTTTTTTAAACTTTCATACTAGCAAAGGGCACATACTGGGCAAACACACAGCAGAGTATATACATTTATAAATCAGCAGGAATTCCCGCCCTGGTGCTGCT
This sequence comes from Xenopus laevis, assembly GCF_017654675.1. Lineage (NCBI taxonomy): Eukaryota > Metazoa > Chordata > Amphibia > Anura > Pipidae > Xenopus > Xenopus laevis. The sequence continues at coordinate 173,116,399 of NC_054371.1, forward strand.
ATTGTGTCAGTTGTGTATTCAGTGCAAGACAAATAGCACATTTAAGAGACTTAGAAATAAGTAATTATTTATTCATTAACCCAGCCTCATTACATGATTTTATGAATAAATAATCTCTCATTTTTAATCAGGAGTGTGCTGTTATTTTGCCAATAAATACTTATCTGTTTATCCATCTAGAAAGAGATGACATTATAGCCCTTTGTATAAAATAATAATATTGCTGCTGAGCTCCATAGTGATAAAAAAAAATGGCAAATCGTGTATTTTCCAATAATCATTAATTTTTTTTTATAATTTGCTGGAAAAAACACAATGCTAAAGTGTGACACAGAATGCTGAGGGTTCTAACTAATCAGTATCTGAAGGACCGCAGAGTAAATTATTAGATTAATATCCGGAAGAGAATATTGTACCCATTATTATACAGAGCTTAGTGGAAATAGAATTAAAAAAGAATATAAACAGTGCACTATGTAATGTGCAGGCTATATTCAAATATAAATCTATATATTTAATGTTTCTGTGTTTGTATAGAAATTAAAAATAGTTGCATTCAAGGATGATGAGACATGAATATGACGTATGGGAATCTGATAATATTTACTGCATGCAGAATATTGCTACTGAACAAGCAATATTTGATAGATTGACTGATTCCCCCCATGTACTATTATTTTTTGTAATTAAATACAACTTTCCCTCAGTGTTGGATGTTTAACATATTTCTGCAAGGTTAGCACAAGCACTATTCCCTGTAATTTGTTTTTAAATGCTTTGATTAAGCTGTTTCATTCCATAGCAGATGCTTTGTGTAGGAACCATGTGCCGTTAAATATTGCCGCCTTGATTCATCTATTTTTAATCCTGCATAATGGAAGAAAATCACACTACCAGTGAAATCGATTTGATACAGGTCACCACAGCCAACTGTTAGGTAGCTTAACACAATAAATAAATACGTCCTCTTTAGATGCCAGTGCAGTCTGAGAGGTTACTATTGTGGGTGATTAAGAAAACAATGATTTCAAACAAAAAAAAAAGCATCGGGCATGACCAGGAAGGAATGCAAGAGATTTTCACAAAGATGTTATGACACTTGTCTTGTAACCTATTCTACTGTATATTTTATTCATTTTAGGGCCTGTCTTGAGAAAACGTGTTCTTTGTTGCCATTATATCTCTCCTGAAAGATTAGAATAACAACGCATGATAATGCATATAATTGTATCACTTGCCACTTAAGGATAATTAAAACGTTATTTCAATGCTAACCTTTTGCAGACAGCCCAGTTTTCTCTTTTCTGTAATTTATTTTACATATACAAAATATGGTGATTAAAGTTTTAGTAAAAAATATTTTAGGAGGTACTCATGACCTGGTTCAAACAAGGAATATCGATAAAAACAGAAACCTGACACAGGAAAAGATAGATAGATGTGCAAATACGGCAGTTCCTTAACCATATATAAGTAGATAGTGAGTAAAGTTCAATATTTCTATTATGAAGAGGCAAGTATGATCTATTAAAATACACATATAAATACCTTAAACTAAAAGTAGTTGTCAAAATTGACTTCTGACCCCCTAGATGACCAAGATGAAGCACAGCTCAAGCTTTAAAATTGTTCTTAAATTGTAACATTATCCATGTTTATTACATATGCTGTCTTCTTCATTCTTCATACGTCACACTATCTCTATGTAACTATCAAACCAATAGAACTGCACAACAGTATACATTCAGATTATGCCTGAGTACAAAAAAATAATAAAGCTGCTGTACTGCAGAGGTCATCTTAGAATGAGTGATTCTTTCTAAGGAATATGATTCTTGTAACTAATCACACAGGAAATCTCTTATTTTGGACTTGAGAGAAGAGTAATTGAATAAAATGCCCCTTATCTCCTTCGATAAATGGATGAGGAAGATGTATCCACAGCACAACCTTGCCATATCTTATGAATATTTCCATATGATCTGGCAAAAGGACATTGTAGGAGAAAACTGTACAATCACAACCGTGTGTTTTTTTTTATATGAAGGAAAATGCTATGATGCTTCAAAAGCATTTTTATTCTCTCTGTAGCATATGAAGAAACCTCTGAGGTCTCTTAGAAAAATGTGTGTGACTTTATGTTAAGGTAGAGGCAAACAGACAGATACATGTATCGATTTAGTGTTTAATAATGCATGTGTTATGTGTTGGTACTTGTATTGTGTTTTTATGCTCTTACTCAGGGCTGCAGGTATGCAATATTAGACTACCACAAAAGATATATGTCTCTGCAACTAAAAGGTGTTGATTTCTCACCTGACAATGGGGAATGTAAAATATCTGGGACAATATTAGGGAGAGGTTTAGTGGGGTCCAGACACAATTTTTCAATTTTTCCAAACTTTTTAGTATGGTTGGTCTTAGAGGTCATTGTTTAGGACTCATTCACTGCCACAAAGCTCATATCTTCTGATCCATTATTAGAACAATGGGCGTGTTTATTAGTTTTATGTCGGTTTTTTTACCAAGCCTTAAAGAAAAAATAAAGTGTAATACACTTGGGATTCCAACATGTTAGGCAGCCCACAGTATATTCAGTTTCTATCTTTTTTCCTTACGACCAGTGCTCCTTATCAAGCACCACAAAATAAAGATAGAAGGCGCACACCCTAAAATTAAACTACAGGGTGCTAAATCCATAGGTAACTCCCCATAGTGGTCTCCATATGTGTTACAAATATAAAGATAATGGATAGCACTAGTGATGGGCGAATTTATTTGCCAGGCGCGAATTTGCGCGATTCGTCGCCGCCAGCGAATAAATTTGCGAAATCGCGGCAAAAATTCGCCGGCGCCAAAAATTTTTTTTAAAAAAAACAGCGTCAAAAATGGGCACCGCCGTCAAAAACGCGCGAAATTCGCGAATTTTTCAGAGAAGCGAAACGGCGCAAATTCACCCATCACTAGATAGCCCACCCGATTTGAAAAAGCAATGAATTTATTACAAAAAAGAAAAAAGAACATACAAAAACAATGTACAAAAAATTTAATAATAAAGTGAGCCCAAGACACCTTAAGGGTCTTCCTCAGGGGCAAAAAATAAACAATAAATCAAAAAAGCAGGATGCCCATTTTGTACATTGTTTTTGTATATTCTTTTTTCTTTTTTGTAATAAATTCATTGCTTTTTCAAATCGGGTGTGCTATCCATTATCTTTATATCCTTATCAAGCACCATGCTGCCATCTTGCCTATCCAGTATTTCCTATTGCAAGTCTTAAAGGGGTGGTTCACCTTTATATTATAGAATGGCCAATTCTAAGCAACTTTTCAATTGGTCTTCATTATTTATAGTTTTTGAATTATTTACCTTTTTCCTCTGACTCTTTCCAGCTTTCAAACGGGGGTCGCTGTTCCCAGCTAAAAACAAATGCTCTGTTAGGCTACACATTTATTGTTATTGCTACTTTTTATTACTCATCTTGCTATTCAGACCGTCCCCTATTAATATTCCATATTCTTACTCAAATCAATGTATGTTGATAGGGTAATTTGGATCCTAGCAACCAGTTTTCAGACATTGCAAACTGGAGAGCTGCTGAATAAAAAACTAAATAACTCAAAAACCATAAATAATAAAAAATGAAACCCAATTACAAACTCAATTACAAATTGTCTCAGAATATCACTCTGTACACCATACTAAAAGTTAACTTAAAGGTGAACAACCCCTTTAAGACTTGCACATTCTCACAGCAGTAATATTTAAAGGGAGCCCTGTAAAATACTGAAAATATGGTGTCAGGGCACACGGTGAAAAAATCTTTTGACTGGATCAACTGTTTCCAAACAGGAGTACCTGTAAAACCAATTGTAGAATGCTCAATTGTCTTTCTAGATGGAATGCAGGTTCTAAAATAAAAATATGAACATTAATTCACTGCTCAGAATCATTGCAAATAGAGCTAAATAACCATTAAAGGGCACCTACATAACTAAAATCCTTTCCTAAGTGAAAGTTCAAGAAATATGATTTTTAAAACAGTTAGAATTGTTTGTATAATGTAAATCATCAGCTCACTATTCCTTCTGCAAGATCTCCCCTATCTCCACTGCAGTTCTAGTTGAGGCAGGCATCTTGGATTTCACTGGCTCCTCCTACCTATATCTTCCCAGCCACTGCAGCTCTGAAATCTCGCACATGCTCAGTTGAAATTCCTTGGTTGCTTATCAACCCTTCTAAGCTATTTTTAAATCAGCCAAACCTCTGTGTTAGCTGCTGTTCAGTAGTGCTGCCACCTGCTGGAAGTTAGTGTGTGAACTTCATTTGCATAATAACATCACCAGCAGGGGACAAGATAGGGAAATCTCCTGATACTTCTAGTGGAGGAGTTTACTAAAACAAGGCATTCTGTGTAGAATACTCAAAGCAGTGTTACAATCTGAGCATGCTCCTGAAATTTGCATATTATAGTCTCTGTTATAGTCTCAGTATGGCCTCCCTCAGTGAAAGAACCAATTTGACAAAGTGAGGGATTTTTTAAAACCTGCAGTTTTTTTCAAAAAATTAAATATGTAGTTTGATTAAACGTGTTTATGTTGTACTGGTCAGATTGTTAATATGTGTTTGATTTTGGCTGTGATGGGTGCCCTTTAAGTTACATTTTTAAAACACACATTGTAAATACAGTATATGCATTCCCTTCATATTTCATTGTTAGACATGACCAGCATCTACCACAGAGCACTAGTGGCACATTTTTGACGCCGGCGGACATTCGCTGGCAAAAATGCGCCGGCTTCAAAAAACAATATGCTGGCGAATTTTCGCTGGTGAATTTTTGCAGCAGTTTCGCGAATTTATTCGCCACCGGCAAATCATGGGAATTCACCCATCACTACAGAGCACTGAAAACTAACCATGATCTTGAAATGTAGCACTGATCTGGTTTGATAACAAAGTTCAGTGATTAGGGATGTTACGAACTGTTCTGCGGCGAACTTGTTCGCGCGAACATCGGCTGTTCGCGTCCGCCGCAAGTTCGCGAACGCCGCGCGACGTTCGCCAATAGGCGTTCGCGTCAAAATCGTTCGACCATTCGACCATTCGATCGCTAAAATCGAACGATTTTCGTTCGAATCGAACGATCGAAGCCATTGGATTGAATGTAATCATTCGATCGAATGGCTTCGATCGTTCGATTCAAACGAAAATCGTTCGATCGAACGATTAAAATCCTTCGATCGTTCGAATCGAACGATTTTCGGATGTTCGAAGTTCGCGAACTGTTCGCATTTTTTGCCGGTGTTCGCGAACGGCGTTCGCGAACACATACTCGGCGGTTCGCTACATCCCTATCAGTGATTCCATGGCAGGTGCTTGCAGCATAATTGCTTTGTGAATGTTTTTATTTGAGCTGGAAATCCTGAATTGTAGCTTCTGCTATTCTAAATGGGAATAAAATAATTAACCAATTAAATTCAAGTGCAATTTACAGCAATTTAAAAACTTGCAAGTTAATTATAGTGCCAATTTTGGGCAAAATGCTTAAAATATTTGGAAGTTAAATGCCTTTGCTCATTAACACAGCCTGTCTGGAAGAAACCAATTTGTTGAGATTTTCTTTCCACTTGGATAAGGACAATGTATGTTTAAGTAGTTTCCAGCTGACATAGAATTGTTAGTGTAATAATGGAAAATATGGTACAGTGAACTTCTACTATCTATCTATCTATCTATCTATCTATCTATCTATCTATCTATCTATCTATCTATCATCTATCTATCTGTCATCTATCTATCTCTATCTATCATCTGTCTTTCTATCGGATCAGTACACATGCAACTATATTACTTTGGTACCAAGTATTTGTGAATCTGAAATTACTTTGTAAAACCATGGAGCTAACAGTATTGTTTACAATTTGTTTTACAAGCAGGGAAGGCAGTTAATGATTCTTACTACTTTGCAAAGACACACTTAGCTGAGCATTGTTCTACAATGTCCTTAATGTGAATGTTAACAAAAGAAATAGCAAAACAAATCACTTTGCCATTTTGTTTTAGAAAATGGTGAACATGATTTCTTTGCAAAATCAGTAGCTTGAATGATATTATATCAGAAAAGCCGTTAAAGCTTTTAAAGTTTAAAATGTGGGAATATGACCTTGTGAGGGCTAAGACTTTTAAGAATCAAGTGTGGCAAGTAGCTTCTGTACCGTCACTACATTCTCCTTGGCCCTCACCCCAATATACAGTATACAGGAATAAGAAGGAACATTTAAAGGATCAGTAACACCAAAAAATAAAGTGTTTTAAAGTAATGAAAATATCATGTACTGTTGCCCTGCACTGGTAAAACTGCTGTGTTTGCTTCAGAAACACTTCTATTGTTTATATAAACAAGCTGCTGCGAAGCAAAATTGTGGAAATTGAAAAACGGCTATATGGCACAGGTTAAATAGTGGGTGACAAATAATGCCATTATGTTCTACAGAGCTGTGTAACTTGAACATTTCATCCTTTAAATTGCTGCCCCTATAGCGACACAGCAGCTTATTTATATAAACAATAGTAGTGTAGGGCAGGGCAACTGCATTATATTTTTATTATTTTAAAACACTTAAATTTTTTGATGTTACTGTTCCTTTAAATTGGTCTGTTGGACCCCATGACTGCTTGTCATTCTTGTTGAGATGTATGCATCCCATGGGAGACATGTAATAACATTTGCAAAGAAAATAGATTTGCGAATAAAAATGTGCATGTTGCTATGAAATATTCTTCATTAGGCTTTTATTGCATTGCAAATCTTAAATGCACATTAAAAACACTTGCCTGAAAGTGGGCATAGACTTTTGGAGCAAACGTAACAATTTTTTCATGAAGAATTTTTATTACATACACTGCACAGTATCTCAAACTATAAAATTTGCAATTGCTATCCTACTGTTGTGTGAGGGGCAAAACAGTTCACTTTGCAAACATTTATTCGCATTGTGAATGAATTGAGAACGATTTTTGAGTTAGTGACCAATATTATATTACCCCCTAAGTGTTATACAAAGCTTATATCCTAACTCAATTTTTGATTTCCCCATAAACTTCTCATGGTACTGAATGCCGTGCTTGTTAACTTTTTGGGGGGTGGTTTGACTGATAAAAGAACAGTCATGAAATTAGTTTTAATAGAATTCAAACTGGGAATCCACTAGTTCAATTGTTTTAAATCTTCTCCTAAAAGAAATGTGGGGTTCTGGATTTCAGGAATTTTATGTTGAGTATTGAGAATATATTTTTTAATGAACATTTTTATTTAGAAAATAGGATTTCACATTGATGATGTTATACCCATTTGTCACACTTAATATTCCAAGCATTTTATGTATATAATCAAGAGCATTTCGACCTGTGTAAGGTTTTTGAGACCAAAGGGGTATATTTATCAAAGAGTGAAGTTAATAGTGAAGTTCCGCCACTAGAGTGAAATTCCACCACTCTCCATTAATTTCTATGGGATTTTTATAGGCGTATTTATCAAAGGGTGAACTTTCACTTCACCCATTGATAAATACACCTTTTAAAATCCCATAGAAATGAATTGAGAGCTGCGGAATTTCACTCTAGTGGCGGAACTTCACTCTTTGATAAATTTACCCCAAAGTGTTTATCATATTAGTGATGGACGAATTTATTCGGCATTCGCAAAATCGCGGCGAATTTGCGCGATTCGCCATCAACGAATAAATTCACAAAACGGGTGCCAAAATTCGCTGGCGTAAAGAAAATTGCCGCCTGCGTGGAAAAAAACGGACGCCGGTATCAAAAACTAGATGCCGGCGCCGTTTCGCGAATTTTTCACCGTTTTGCGAAGTTCTCTAATTTCGCAAATTCGCCCATCACTATATCATATCATATCTGATAAGTACAGTATCATCAAAATAATACAAACAGTTTATATTCAGTGATATGTGTTTGAAAAGATAAAGCAACAGGCAGTCACACATTTAAGTGTGCTATGTTGCCTTTTAAGATCAATTATGCAAATGTGAATATTTAAACATATAAACAATGAAACAAATCAACATGAATCTGCTTTGCTCATTATCCCCAGTAGTGATGGGTGAATTTGGGCCATTTTCCTGCGAAATTCGCGAAATGGTGAAAAATTCACAAAACACCACATCAAAAAAAAACATCCATTTTTTTTTGACGCAGCCAAATTTTCGCTGCAGTTTCGGGAATTTATTTTCTGTCAGCAAATCGCGGGAATTCGCTGGGAATTTGCGCCTGGTGAATAAATTCGCCCATCACTAATCACCAGCCCTAGATAAAAGATTTTTTGTCCAGTTATCTACATTGTTATAGATCCTGGAAGACACTTTCTAGTCAACTGTCTGTTGGCAGTAGAGAGAGAGAGACGTAGCTTGACTATGAATTTACCAGTCTGGGCTTCTTTATTCATTGATTCTTTCAACCAATTCATGTTAAATAAGAAATGCAACTTATTTTTTACAAGGTTTATGGGTGGCAGAGAATCTTTCTTGTAAAATAGACTTTTAATTATTCGTCAGGACCAGATGCAGCAAATCAAGGAGGCTTCCGTCTTGTGGCATTTTAGAGAAGTCTTCAAATAGTCCCATTTAAAAGGTTGCAGTGGAAATTGATAAGATAGGTGTAAAATCTGCAGAACCATAATTTGATATTGGCTAGAGATTTTCAATACATGAGAATAAAGTTTAAGAATATCAGGTGCCAAGACAGCAGGGGTAGAGTCTACCCATTTCCCAAAGGGGTGTCCCCAAAGGAATATATTTGTAAAGAGCGTAGGATATGGTTCCTTTCCATGTGTGGTACAGGAGATTAGATACATTATTTTTTTTTTTTTTAAAGTGAGCACGATAAAAATAATTTTACAGGAACTACTATGTTATAATTACTGTATGATTTACCCTCCTTTTGACCCCACTTAGTTTTTTAGCAAACTGCTGTGCTTTATACTTTTGTGTTTAGTTTAGATGGATATCATTGCAGCAGAAATGGTGGTATGAAAAATTCTTTAAAATAATTTTTTTACATTTTTTTTAATTAAAAGTTGGCCAATCTATAGCTCCACATACTGCTTAGTGTTATTTGCGATATATCTGAACTGACAGTCTTTCAATCTGAAAGTATCTTGCTACAGGGAATTTTCTGCATTATCAATAAATAAAAAGATGATTTTGAAAACCATTCATTTCAAACGTTATGGGGCCGATTCACTAAGGGTCGAATTTCGAAGTTAAAAATACTTCGAAATTCGACCCTCGGATTGAAATCCTTCGACTTCGAATATCGAAGTCGAAGGATTTAGCGCTAATCCTTCGATCGATCGATCGAAGGATTTTTCGTTCGATCGAACGATTAAATCCTTCGAATCGAACGATTCGAAGGATTTGAATCCAACGATCAAATGAAAATCCTTCGATCAAAAAAAGGTTAGCAAGCCTATGGGGACCTTCCCCATAGGCTAACATTGACTTCGGTAGGTTTTACCTGCCGAAGTAGGGGGTCGAAGTTTTTTTTAAAGGGCAAGTACTTCGACTATCGAATGGTCGAATAGTCGAACGATTTTTCGTTCGATTCGTTCGATTTCGTTCGAATTCGAACGAATTTAACCAATTCGATGGTCGAAGTACCAAAAAAATACTTCGAAATTCGAAGTATTTTTCATTCGAATCCTTCACTCGAGCTTAGTGAATCTGCCCCATATGAGTTTCATACTGCTGATGTCTCTAGTTTGTGCAATGAAAACATTGTTTATATATTTTAGCTGTAAAATGGGATTTCATTATAATTGTTCCCTACACTGATATATAATTTCTTCCCTATATGTAATGCTATCATTAAATATGATTGTCAGAGTTCTTATGACTGTAGTGTCTGTCTGGAGCTTGGTAAGGTCTTTGTTGGAAAAATCGGGAATTATTCAATAATAGTAAACCACTAGCATAGCATAGATTCTCTCTGGGAGAATTCGGGGATGACATTACAAATGTATGGTGCCCCAAGAGAGAAAGGTTTAAGGTGGAAAAAAATTGTGCAAGTGGCCTTACTTAGTCTTGATTAGTGTGAAAATGTAGATGCAGTTTGGTGATGGAATATTTTTTCAGCATTCAGGTGGACACTGTGTTTTTTTTGACAATACAAATCAATGGTGTAACTTTAGAGGGGGACAAGGATCGCAGGGTCTGCTTCCTCTGTAGCAAGAATATACCCCATCCCTGTTGGGTTAGTGCACTCTTGTTATTATTATGCAACATATACAAATAGCTATTGACATTTTTCAATATGTTCAGAGTTTTCTACCATTTGCAACAATAATGTTTAGAGAACCATATTAGTTCAGTAAATTACAGAATTCATTTTGAAAAAGACCAACACAATCCATGCCTTTTATTAGGAGCACACATGGGTAACTAACTAACTGCATTATCACCATTTCCAGTTTTTACTAACTTTCTTGTGGAAACTGTTGTTATAACTCATTTTTTTTTTACAGATCACACCGCAACTTAACATGTGAAATTCTACCTCTGTCTAGAATTGCATTAATACGACATATGTCATGTTCATAACGTTTTAATTTTTTGATGCAAAAAATAACTTCTGGTTACCCTCTAAAGGTCAATGCCGCCTACGATTTCTAGGAATATCTTCTATTGGCTCATCCCAACCAATCAAAGGTTATTACTTAAACACCCAGACATAGCAGTGCTATAAAAAGTAGTTGCTCATATGGAAGATTCATGGGACTGCCTTTGCCCAACATGCTGCATGTGCTTGCATGCTCCAAGTCTGCTATTCTAGGTACATTTGCTCTTGAAAAACATAAAAAAATGTGGTGTTAGGGAGCACCAACCATGAATAGGTTTAGTCAGATAATGACTAAATACGAAGAAAAGAGAAAATGAAAGAGCTTGCCCTCACAATTGCACCTTCCCATACATAATGTATGGGAAGGTGCAATTGTGAGGGCCAGCTCTTTCATTTTCTCTTTTCTTCGTATCTTGCAAAACATACACACTCATGTGCATATTATTTTTAAGCTTGACCAAACTCCCAACCACAATGGTATCTAATTTATCAATAAAATAACTAGAAAGTCCAAAACGTTTTGACCGAAAACCCTGAATTTTTCACATTATTGGACGAAACCCAGCGCAGACCACAATATCTTCAAAATGTAAAAGGGACTTCTAAATTACTCTCTCTCTCTCCTCCCCCTCTTTCCCTTAACATAGAAATTAGACGCTATTTAGGTATATATAGATGGATAGATTGCATCAGTTCAATTAGATTGATAAATTATATAGTTACCGAGATTATATAGAGATTATCATCTAAAAAGGTTGATTGACCTTTACCTTACATTTTGTAATGTTAGAACATGTTTTTTTTTGGGGGGGGGGTTAAGAATGTTAAAATCTGATTTATTTTGTATTAGAAAATGTTCATATAATTTCTAACTCTTCCCAATATTTAGAAGCATGTAATATGCAAATTACCCTTGTCTAAAGAATAGACAGGGCCAAGCAACAACATTACAATGATCCTGCTTGATAAACGAAAGAATGTACAGTGTGATATAAACTACATCAAATGTTCATAGATGAGGTAGCAGACAAATGACATTTGTAAGCTAACCAATCAGACTGTCACGTGTGAGAGCATTGAACTTACAAGACAAGTGTCAAGTGATTTGCTGCCGGACTTGGTTCCCACATTGGCCTGCATCTGCAGGATGAACTTCTTCATGTTGCTGATTACCTTCAATAGCTTCAGGTAACTGAAGATCCCCCAATAGATGATTCTCTACTGCAATAGTATAACAAATGCAGGCTGCTAAAATGATATTGCACACTTTACCAGGGTAATACTGCAGAACACCCCCTGAATGGTCCAAACAGCAGAAGCACGTCTTCAGTAAGTCAAATGCTTGCTCAATGACTTGTCTGGCCCTTTGATGTGCTATGGGCTATGTTGTGTTCACCAGGCTGGATTAGCAATTGGAATAAGCTGCCAGGTTCGACAATCATAACCAGTATCTCATGAAAAAGATCTGATATATCAATATAGTGAGTTTTATCATTCTACATTGATTAACCTTTATAAAAATTAAACTTTGCTCTTTTGATATCTTTATTTCTGTCTACAATTGCATTTTATCTTTTGTTTGTGGGGAGGGGCAACTGGAGTGAAGAGAAAAAGATTTTATGTAAAACAGCCAGCTAATTACGTTAACAAACAAAAGTTAGAGTGTCAAAAATTTGCTCCTAATGAACACCTTTTAAAAGATTCATCTTCCATCCCTCTGCAAATAGGGCTTGTATGAGTGTTTAGTAGTAACACATCTCACAAACATCATAAAGACAAAGAGACTACACACTATGGATTTGATTTTGACTAAGAATGACTTGTAATAGTTCATGTTACTTGTTACTTGTTCATGTTAATTGGCTGGCACTCTTTAACAACTGTGCTGAATTGCACAGAATATAAGAGTTATGTGCGCTTCCAGGGAAGGCGGCAAAAACATTAATCAAATGCATATTTGCATCACAAATTATTTGAGTGTTGATTGAATGAAATTGCTTTTAGTTCTGGAAAATTTGTTCCTCACCATGAGGGCACAATAAAGCCACATCAGAGATCAATCTATTGCACCCATGAAATTAGGCAGACCTCCTAGGTCATAAAAGTCCCTTTTTGCTTTCAGCCACTCCTGTCTGGTGTTGGTAAATTTGATAAATAGAGGACATTTTTTTAAGAGCTTGTAGAACTTGAATCAGTGACTGAGAGAAAGATTGTGACATGCCACTGACAAGACTTTCTGATGTCTGAAAGCTCCTATAACTTGGTGAAGTCTGGAACTGCCCTATTTTAAGGTGTCAGAGGATCAATATAATTTTTGATAAGCTCATAGAGATCCATGAGACACTGGCTATTTTGTCTATATCTATCAATGACTTCAGCCTCCAGCCAGCAAGATCCGGCTCTATATAGCCTTGCGGGACATTCAGGGATGACAGGCGGAGGTGCTGCAGCAATTACTAGAAGATATTTTGCTGAACAGTGTGATACAGCTGGGGAAGCAACAGCCTTCTAACCTGCAATCTTAAGTGACGTCTCCTCCCTCTTGTACGTCGTTTTCTCTTCTCAGCATTCCAGACCCATCTGAGCCACATAGAAGTCCCAAAATTCTCCATCATATACAGACAAGAAGCAAAGGAGTGAAAGATTTTTTATAGTCCTGTTTGCAGTGGCCAAATTTAGTATTAACACTTTCATATCTGGGTAGTATGGAGTATGGGGCATTTCCCGGGGGGGGGGTAGTTAGCCTGGGGGGGAGGAGGGAGGTCTACCTGGGGTGGGAGTACAGGGTTTTTTCCTTACAGGTTTAATTCTCCTTTAAACACAATATTGAAAATGATCTTAGCACATTCTATTTGTAAAGATGAAGGGTTAACAGTCATGTCCAAACAATTGGAGCTGATTAAATGGTTTACATGGTGGATTAGTGAGATCTATTGAAAGGGAAATGATTAGTGATGACAATTGTTGAAACTTGAAAGGTCTTTTTGTGTAGATATGTTTTAGTTAACATATAAGATATTCATATTTTAATCACATCGCTACCTTTTGGAAGGTTGGTAGCTTTAGAATGTGACCAGTAACCTAGAAGACAAAATATATTGAGGTGTGAGAATGAACATTATAGTGTTATTGGCAGCTGAATACAAATTGGAGTTTTTGTCAGGCCCTTTCCAAGTCAACTTGCAGTCTGCCGTTTCAAACACTGGATGGTTTCTAGGTTCCAAAACAAACACTGATGCAGTACTAGTTAAGTGTTATACACGCACATATTTTTTTTTAAAAAATGGAAGAAATACAAAAAAGCTGAATAGGCTTATATTGAATCAATCTATTTTTAAAAAACATAGGAACATGTGAAAGTAATTTTGTTAATGAAATACACATAAGCATAGCTGTGAATGCCTTTATAAGATGAAAAGAGGGAGAAAAGGCTTTAGTGATTGGAGAAAGAGCATTTCTGCCAATTCAAGGTGGTGTAAAGGAAAACCAGAAGATAACGCAAAATACATCACTCTGTATTGGGTTGAATTGAATTGTGAAAAGTAAGCGTTCACTCTACTATAAATGGGCCGTTACGTATCAAAAAAATAGTTCACTCAAAGATATATTGGTTAATGTGATGAGGTTAGCTCAATTATTTGAATTGCAGACATACGAAAAGGCATATTTGTCATACGAAATGCACCATACAACATTGCATTGAATCAAGTCCAATTTGCGTTAGACCCCAAAGTGCCTTTAATTTAACTGTTCTGCGATTAAAATTCTGGTTTAGTTTAGAATTCACAGGTTTGGCACATTCCTGCTTACAGTATGTCAGAGCAGATTGTCACCTACAAGTCTTCATTAAATGTATTTAAACATCATACAGTATACTAAAAAAAGAGGAGTAAATAAGAGGTCCCAGCACCCAGCAGACTTTTACATAAAATGTAATGATATTACTAGTGATGGACGAATCTGTCCTGTTTCGCTTTGCCGAGAAATTTGAGAAACTGAAAAAATTTGCGAATTGGGGAAAAATTTGCCAAACGCATAAATGGGTGTCAAAATTAGTTTGATGCATGACAATTTTGACACGAGCGACAATTTTTATACGTGTGACTCTTTTGCCCAAATGCATTAAAGTCAATGGGCGTCCGAATAATTTTGACGAGCAACAATTTTTTTGCTGTATTGAATTTTCCCCATGGCAAATTTTATCGGCAATTTTAAGAAAACATTCTCCGTCAGCGAAATTTGCTGCAAATCCATGCCTGCCGAATAAATTCTCCCATAGATATTACTATGAATTATTGTATAAAAACCCTTATACCATGACAGAATGACAGAACATTCTTACGTCTGACATTATGTTGTGCATGTTGCTTTATATTTTAAGTGCAGCTGAGGAAATGTGTGTTTTAAATCTCTACAAACCAATGAAAACAACAACATCCAATAATCTTCTCATGCTAGTGCTTCCTTAATTGCTTGCCTGATGAAAAGGCTCCATGATTCCTTTGTGCATTCAGTTTTCTTTCTCTCTCTATCTCTTAACCTGCATGGCCCTAATTCCAACATATTTATTTAAACTTTTCTAACTTCCATTATGTTTGTATTTCAACAAGCAATAATTACTACTATTCCAAGAAATGCTCTCTCAGCCCTCCTTGTCCATCTTTCACTGTTTCCCTTAACTTGCTTTCCAGTAAGCATTTTGTGTGCTGCTTGGAACCAGCTCACATGTTCACAGTTTTTTCTTCCAATTTAAATGAATATGTTACCAAAAGACTACTTTGAATTTTTTTACTGGTGGAGATGACAAAGAAAATGCCCTGGAATCAAAGAAAGGCAAAACATTTTCTTTAGAGTTCAGTGTGGGACATCTTTTTTCATTTACAGTACATGATTTTAGCTATCAGCATTGTGTCACAAAATGATAATTTAAATAAGTAAATATAGGGGTGGAATAAAATTCACTACAGGAACTAAAGAACATTTTATATGTCCTATCCAGAAGAACTATTTAATATACTGTATCTTTACATTAACCTGTAATATATAGATACTTTTGACCTTGTAATATTTGCTCAGTGAAATATAAATGAACATCTGATGTTCTGCTTGGGAAGTTTTTATCTGTTTTATAAATCAGAAAACACTACCTTAAATACAATGGAGTTGGGAATGGGACATCTATTCCATTTACATGCTTTTAGCTATCAGCAAAATATTAAAATTCACTTCAAGAAGTAAGGAATATTTTATATGTTCTATCCAGAAAAAACAATTGAATATATCTTACATCATCATCATCATTTATTTATATAGCGCCAACAAGTTACACAGTGCTTTACCTTAGTTTAAAATAAACTGAGAATAAATGGTGAATAACAAACAAGGGTTTACAGAGTACAATAGGATTAGAGGGCCCTACACATGAGAGTTTACAAACTCTAGGTTACGGTACAATTGAGACATTAGGATTTTAGAAACAATTTTGTGATTTAGGATACAGCAATGATTGATTAATTAATTAGGGTACATTGAAGAAGCTGCTTTAGGCAGAGAGTTCCAGAGAAAAGCAGAAACTGGAGTAAAGTCTTGTAGATGAGAATGGGCTGAGCAAGAATGTCCAAGATGTCAATACTCTCCAGCAGATTTCTTTCACCTGGTGTGGAACTGCTCTAGGGCACAACGCTTTTGGGGGAAAGTGGTAAAAAGTATGCAAGATAGGACAGGCTTAGTCCTCCCATTGGACAACCTAGTAATCTTGCTTAATCAGGTTAAGGATCTTTCACCTAGAAAAGTTCAAAGAATGCTGATTATATTACTGTGTATGTATGCAAAAAAAACTATAGCAATCCATTATAAATCTGCTACTGGCCCATAGCTGGCGACTTGGGAAGCACTGATTGAAAAAGCCACTGATTGCACTGATTGAAAAAGCCATAGGTTTACGTATATGAGACGTGGCTGCCCGCAACAATTTGATAAAATATGGGCATCCTGGGTGGATTTTGAACCCTCTTAAGACTTATTTGGCAACATTTCTCTGATACTCATCTCACTTAGAATGACATAGACAGTGTTTGTTCTTAGAAATCTGTTGATAAGATGTTTTATTAACGGTAGGAAAAAAGGTACTCATATAGAAAATGTGACCGGATACACTGCAAAGTTATTGTTTTTATTTCTTTTTCTTTTATTATTTGTATTATTATTATTTTGGCTGGGGTTGAAATGTTAATTACAATCAATATGTTGTACAACAGGTAATTGCACGTTTGTTATGCAATATAATAATATGTACACATTTACATTTAATAAAAATGAATTGTTAAAAAAAAAAGGTTGCGTGAAGGAGTGTATTTGGAGTTTAAAGATAAAATATAGGGAGGGGCTTAACTGTTAAGGGCCTTGAATGTAAGTGTGAGTAGTTTGAATTTGAATCTAGAGGAGATTGGGAGCCAGTGAAGAGATATGCATCTGGGAGCAGCTGAGCGGTGAGATAGATGAATAAGTCTAGCAGCCACATTTAGAACAGATTGAGGTTGTGCAAAGAAACTTGTTGCAATACCTGCAAAGAGTAGGTTGCAGTGATCAAGACGAGAGATGATGAGAGACCGAATAAGTGTTTTGGTTGAGTTGGAACTGAGATATGCCATAAGTTGTGCAGCTGAATAGGACAAGATTTTGCAAGTGTTTGCCTGTGTGGTGAAAAAGAATGATGCGAGTCTAGTATAACTCCTAGGCAGCATGCCCGTGTGGTTGAATGAAAGGTGGTGTTGTTTACTTCGAGTGATATCTGAGGGACAAGGGAAGATCTTGGAGGGAATTTAATGAGTTTTGTTTTTTTAAAGGTTCAGTTTCAGGTGGTGCTGTGACATCCAGGAGAAGACTGCAGAGAGGCAGTCTATAACTTGGGAACAAACAGAAGGAGCAACATACAGATGCGGTTGACCTTGCTAGATTTGATTAGTGAAAAATTAGTCCTTTAAAATTCTTGTTCATTGCATGCCCTCAGATTTCATCTGATAACCTGGTTACCTCTTTAACACTAGTAAGTGACTGTGGAAAGGACTGTCTGGATCAGAATAAGTTATGGGGACAGGGCGAATCGTAGGAAATTGAGGGTGGGAGCAAGGGTTAGAGATAAGGTGAAAAGGTTAATCTGCCTGCTATTTATGATGAGTGAAATTTTTCACCTGTTATGGATTTCTGGCAAAATTCCATGTTTCGCTATATGAAATTTTTTCACAAAACTGCAGCAACATTTTTACCGTGAAAAAAAGCCAGAGAAAAAAGCTGTGCAAAAAATACTACAAAAAATGCCCTTTAATTTCAATGCATTTTGCGTAAAAAAACACTATGAAAACCCACCCATTGACTTCAATGTATTCATTTGCATGAAAAAATGCAGTGGAAAAACACCCATTGATGTTAATATATTTTGCATTATAAACTCACCGAAAAAACGGCCAGTGACTTCAATCTGTTTGTGAATTTATGCCATTTCACAAATTTTTATGCCTTTTTGAGAATTTTTCAGGAAAATGGGATAGATTTGCTTATCACTATTTTACTTACAGAAACATGTATTGATAGCATTAAAACATGCATGATACATATCCCCCCTACATTTAAATATACCTGTACAATTAAAATTAAATTTTTGATTCATTTACATAAAGCAAGGATCATAAAATCATACCATGCTTTTTGTCTTCTTGTAACTTTATTTTTATAATAGATTCTATGCGGCTCACCTGAAATCTGATTTCTTACATTAATCTGCCACTGGGGCTACATTTACACATATCAAATTATATATACAGTAGCAAAGCAAAGTTCTGCTAGTTACCTTCCCCAGCATTACAAAGGCTAGTGAATTTTTAGACAATGGACAATATTACTATTGCTATAGGTGTGGAAAACATGGTTTCCACTAGTAAAACTGATTTCTTCCAAGTTATAGGGTAATTAATGTCTTTACTTTTTTCCTAAGGGGGTGATATTATGTATGACATTGATTTTCTTCTGCTCAGCAGGATTCCCAACCATGCGGCTATTTCTCCATCATTTATTCTTTAGGTGACTGCAAGCTTGTGTTACTAAATCAGATTATGAATTTAGCTGTGTAAATGTTCTCAAAATACAAACTGTAGTATCAACTTTTTGTTAGCTTTTTTGGTGGCGTTTTTTAGGATTCCTAAGGAGTATGGAAAATTATATAAAATGAAGGTGATCACAAAGATACAGCAAGTAACATAATTTCAATAAACTGCTAGAAGCTTTTTCCTTCTTTATGATCCATAATTAATCAGAAGACCATAGGTTAAGTTAAGTGCTTATATAAAGATTTTAATGAACCCCACACTTGCTTCTTACTTTTTCTCTAAATAAGGACTTGAGAATATGAGTCATAGATGACAACATGATCATATCACCCCAATCAACTGGGCTTGGGGAAAATAGGGAAACCCCAAGCCAGTATAAGATTCAAATTTTATAATGCATTTTATTTTTTGTCTAAATTACTTACTTCTAAATTACTAACTTCTCTAAAACTCTAAAAATGTGAGATCTAGTAAGTGTACAAAACAAAAAACACTCATACCAATACAAAAATTTGCCAAGTAAAAGCATTTGAGGTCCTATGGGTGTCAATGGGATTTGAGCTGATCCAACTCATAGCAATCAATCAGTAGGTAGCATTTACTGGTCACCTGTTTAAAAGCAAACATCTTATTGGTTGCTATTGGCTACTGCACCTGAGTTATAGGTTTTCAGATATTTTCTTGCTAGAAGTTTTAGAGGTTTTTGTAATTTTTAGCAGATCGTTCAGCTGGTTTTTTTTTTTTGGGGTTCATACTTTTTATATTTGGATTTTTTCATAAACTCCATGGCATTTGTAATTTTAGAGAAAATTAATTTATTCATGATTTCTGAAACCACTAAATTGAGAATGTTGATAAATGGGCCTCAAAGGCACCTGAATATCTATGACGGTTAATTATTAAACCTCAAATTTTTCTTGTCGAGCTTTTTGGGGCAAAAACTAAAATTTTTTGGGAATTTTTTTTTTTTTGAGATTTATTATACCCTGATGCTGCAAAAAGCCAGAATCCGAAAATACACCACCTCAGATCTGTCGAGGTCTTGTATAAGTCAATGGAAGAAGCATCTCAATTTAAAGTTTTCGTGTTTTGTGCTGGGGTGATTTGGGGAAAAAAGCCTGAACAATTTGAGCGATTTGGGTTTTTGCTTGATTTTTATCGAGTTTTTGCAAATTGGGTTATTTTATCAATAAATAAGGTCATATAAAGCATGAAATTTTGGTTGGGTTTTTTTTTTTTTAAATAAAATATTAGATGAATTCGGATTTTAGTAATATAAGTTAGTTATTATGCGGTGGGGAAGGGGGTTATGATGACCCCCCAACACTGAAAAAGTATATAGATGTGTGTGTGTATGAATGTGTGTATTTTATTTCATAAAAGCTTAATGCAATTCACTACCGCAGAGGTGGTAGATTTTTGCTTATCTATGATTTTTTTTTATATTAATTTGGGCGATATTAAGCAAAGAAAAAACACTTTTTTTAAAAAAAAAAATAAAAAAATGTATGATGAATTTTGGATGAATTTCAACCATTTTAGCTCAATTTAGAAAACATCAGGTCAGCCAGATCTGTGACAGATAAGCAGTTAATGTAAGTGTTTGATTCACACTTTTGTAAACCCCCATGTTTCTAAACTACAGGAGTGCCTTTCTATTCTTTTTCTATTGCCTTTGGAAACAGTAAAATGTTTTTTGCTCCACAATCAAAAGCAATGGCCAACCACAGAGGTGATGTCAATTAGGCCGTTTATTCTCATTATGATGATGAAGCATTTCTTCTATTACCTGTTGTGACTGGCCCTAGCAAGAAGACAGCAATCAATACACTATGGATGTTCTTATTTAAAGTAATCAATAGGTTAAGAAAAGCTCCCCATAGAAGCCAAATGAAAATAGAACATCTCACTTCTGAAAAACTTTTCGACAGCTGAGGGAGGCTTTTTTCAGTGAATGCACAGTATGATTAGACTATATATATTGTAGCTTATATTATATTGTGTATCACAAGTAGAAAATAAAATACAATGAAAGAAACATTTCCTTTGCTTCTCTCTGTTTCTTGATCTAACTGTGCTCTTATAGACACTTTTCCATTTTCTTTCCTCTCTGTATCATCTATTGTTCGCTATGCAGTAAAGGACCTCCAGACTGTTTACTTGAGTGCACAAGAGTATTCTTTAGAAGGATTTTTCCTTGCCTACTGCAGGCAATAAAATACATGTTTATAAGTAATAATGTATAAAAGTTAAAACAATATTTAACATGTAAATTCAACATTTTAAGGATAAGAAGAGCAGGTCTTGCTCCTAAATAAAGCAGGCGTATCAAACCTAAAACTCCTGAAGGGCCCTTGGATGCTTCAGCCTCAAGATTGAGATCCTGGTCTGCTTCAACAGTATTCCTTCTATTGTATATCTCCTTACACACAATGTATAGTAGCCAAAAAAGTGAACGTGAAACTCAGTGATGGCCACTGGTGATTTGTTTAACTGTTTAACAAACAATGTTACACTTTGAATAAGTTGTAAACTGAATAAATATATATAATGGATTGGACAAATTTTGGTGCCTTTTTTTTTTTTGCATTCATATTAAATCAAAATTTTCAAAGGATATGAGGTTGATAACGTAAGGAAGGCTTCATATAAATCCCCCTAAACCTGAAAATCACTGAACTAGCCACAAACACAAAGGAGAAAGGGCCACACAGCTTCAGAAAAACAAATTTATTTTTAGATGCTGTGATGCTCTGGTCCACTGACCACTAATGTACCTCTGTCATTTGGTATGGTATGAACTTTTCCATGAATTTTTGATTTTTGTGCACCAAATAAATGTTTCTATGAGCCAATTGTCTGTTTTGTGATATGATATACACAAGGTTAGGGACACTGTCTTGCACATTTATAAGATGGCTTTCTCCTAAGTAATATTGAATGTATTAAGTCTTAAGGGAACCTTATTGCCAACTTATGTAAACTAGCCTATAAAGACTGCATAGTGTCACATTCGGCACCCTATATCCAGAACCCAAGCTAAGCTCCCTGGTCTCGGCTCTGACTTCTGCCTCTAACCGCCACCTTTCACCTCGGGAGGAGACCTCAGCCAATCAGATGCCGCCAGGTCTTATTTGAGAGAGGAGCTAAGCTAACAGTTCTGGACGAGCAAAGGGGCACGATTGTCTCACCAGGATACTGGAAGGAACACCACCACGAACAGGCAGGCCAGGCCAGCACAAGCAGAGGATCGTCAGACAGGCTGGAATCGGGATTGGAGAGCGTAGAATAGTCGGAGGACAGGCAAAGTTCAGATTGGAGAGGTCAGAGTAGTCACAAGCAGGCAGGATCAGGATTGGAGAGGTCAGAGAAATCAGGCAGGCAAAGGTCAGGAATGGAAAAGATCAGAATAGTCACAGGCAAAGCAAGGGTCAAAACCAGTAATAACAGATAGGATTATACAAGGCAAGGCACCTAGGAACTTTCCAA
This sequence comes from Xenopus laevis, assembly GCF_017654675.1. Taxonomy (NCBI): domain Eukaryota; kingdom Metazoa; phylum Chordata; class Amphibia; order Anura; family Pipidae; genus Xenopus; species Xenopus laevis. The sequence continues at coordinate 173,138,626 of NC_054371.1, forward strand.
ATAGAACCTAACAACGGGCCACTTGCTAAAGACTGAATTCCCCTTTTATAGTTTTGAATCTCGCACCAATGCTCGATGATGTCATCACGCTGAGGCATAAACCAGGAAGCGTGCCGGCGCGCGCGCCATAGGCTAACCGGACACAGAAGAGGAAAGACGCATGCGGCGGGCGTCCCCGTCGGAGGCATGGCGGGCGCCACTGCATGCCCAGGAGGAAGCGCTGGACCACCAGGGTAAGCGATAACCACTAGACCACCAGGGTAACCGTTCCTTACACATAGTGAGCACATAACTTATATTGTTATTGACATATATATTTCTTGGTGTTTTCCTAACTAATTGCTTGTTTGTCCTACAGTACAATGCCATTGTAAAAGGTCTCACCTGCTGAAAATATACCTGTGTGGCCATTAGTAGACTGAGTTGTGAGTTGCGGCCTGTGCCTTACACTTATTAGAAAGGCGTAATTTTCAGTTCTTTTTCATATTCCTATTAGCATCTTCATCTGCTAGATTCTCTGCAACAATAAAAATGATACAAATGTGCTTGATTGTATAGTAGCTCTTTAGCTATTGTTCTTGAAGCTACCTTTCAGTATACTGGGGTTGACACTAAAATTCAGCCATTGGCGTTAAAGTAGTAGGAATGAGAGAAAATTCTAGCTATACACTCACCATTGTACCATTAAAGCATGGCAAAAAAATATGATGTAGAAAAATGCATGGTGACAAGATTAAAAGCAATACAATTAACAGGAGGGTGGCAAAAAAGGACAATATAGCTGCTGTCAGACAACATGAGTGAAGTCATAAAATGATGTCCTCATGGCAAAAATCAAATATTAAAATTATATAATTTATTAGCTAGCTGGTTTAATAATACACATAGATGCAAGACAACAATTTCCCTTTATATCTATGCGATTATATTACAGTTTCAGTGATATATGAATAGGTAGATAGTGTTTTGCAAGCATAATTTACAGCAGAAAAATCATCAACCTGTCACTTTGCTGCCTGTAGCATAACAAAGACAAAGTGACTCTGTGAGTTTTTCAGGAAGTAAAAAAAAATGCTTTTGAAATATAAATTGATAGCATGATACTATTATATCAAATTACACTACTATAAGTTACTGCTAGGGATGTAGCGAACTGTTCGCCGGCGAACTAGTTCGCGCGAACTTTGACTGTTCGCGTCCGCCGCAAGTTCGCGAACGTCGCGCGACGTTCGCCAATAGGCGTTCGCGTCAAAATCGTTCGACCATTCGACCATTCGATCGCTAAAATCGAACGATTTTCGTTCGATTCGAACGAAAATCGTTCGATCGAACGATTAAAATCCTTCGATCGTTCGAATCGAACGATTTTCGGATGTTCGAAGTTCGCGAACAGTTCGTGAACTGTTCGCATTTTTTGCCGGTGTTCGCGAACGGCGTTCGCGAACACATACTCGCGGTTCGCTACATCCCTAGTTACTGCCTACCTTCCATCCAACATTGACATGACAGGAAAGCCATGCTGATGTTATATGATAAGCCGTTCCATAAACATTGGAACCACTAAATTAATCTCTAGTTCTTGAGTTACAATTGCTGCTCTCTGTAAATATACATTTTTGAGGAATTGATAATGGCCCATTTGTCTTTCATCTCAATTAGAAACAATTTAAGGAATAAGGAAGAAATGAAAACAGCATCAGCCAGCTATACTGTAACATAGACAATATCAAGCCAACATGAGCCCATACTGATGTATTGGATGACTTCAAGAATTTGTGGAAAGGCAAATTTTACAAGATTGGTTTATCTATGACTTGCAAAATAGGTGTTTTCTTTAGAGCCAAAGACTATATTTCCCTGAAGAAAAAACTTCAACTTGTTTTCCCACATTGAAATAATATGTAATTTATAAATCTATCAAGGATATAGCTATTAATGTACTAAGAATATTGGTTTTGTATGGGGGCAAATTCTCTGCACTGCTAATAAAAGTTACTTATTTCCCAATATTCTTGTTAAATCAAGTGCTTCAGGAGGGTGATTGCTCTTCCAATATCAACACAGATTAGCAACTGATATAGAGCACAGAGGCTGTTTAAATGTTCTCCCTTTATCCTGCAGCAGAATGAGGACCTGTGAAAGATACTCATGAAGCATTATTTAATGTTTGCATTTTCTGGTCTCAACAATGAAATTTCACTCAGTCCTGAAAATGTAGGTAAAATAGGTACCAAAGGTTACAAAATGCAATATTGTTTTATTCATAGTTTAATAAGGTAGACACAAATAAGACATTGAGATTCTCTAGAGTATTTTCTCCTGGGGATAATAATCCTGCAGAATGGCCTTGTGTAGTCAATATTTATAAAAGCAATTACAGCAGTCTGCTTGCGAGGATATTGAATGAGGCAATCTGCCACTTTAAGTTTCCTTGCCTTTCCTTTCTTCAAGATATAGCAGTGAAGTTCAATATTCTACCCAAGCTGAGAGTCACAATCAGGTTCATTCACTCTGCAACCTGCACAACTCAAATTAGCATTTAATCTGTAAAGCAATAAGCTCAGAAGAGGAAATCCATGCAAGTTCATATGTAAACATTAACCTAAGACTCTAAAGTTCAACAGGGTATACATTGAGTGCAATTTCTTACAGACAATATGTTAACTTTACAATAGAAAATACATTCCAAAATACAGAAAATTTCCCCCATAAATACCCAACCCTTGCCAACCCACTATTCTCTCTACTGTCCCAACTTTCATTGTACCATAGATGATTAACAAACGTGTATGTACAGTATGTACAATATGTATGTATGTGTAGGGGATCAGACAAATCCTTCCCCTGTTTTTCTGTCTGTGACATCATCCAGCCCAGTTACAGGCTTGAGAGCCATCTGATTGGCTAGGTGCCCCCAGAGAGGGGGATTGCCTGACTTTGGAGACTAATATACAGGGTTTCCGACAGAGGTTATAAAGGGATCCCTGTTTCAGCAGCCAGAGAGATCCAGATCTGTGGAGAATGACACTGCTGCGTGAAAAAGAATTTCCAGGAAGAAGAAGGAAAGGCTGCATTTTGCTCTGCTTGAGAAAGTATTTGAGCATCAGGGAGAGCCAGATTCTAACTCCTGCCTGTGGCTACTTTGGTCACTGTATGTTCCCCAGGGTGAGCACAGGTCTTGCTTGTGTACCTGCCACCTGGGAGCGGCTACTACTTTCAAAGGGAAAGGTACCTTGAGGCAGGTGGCGCTACCTGAGGACATAAGAGCTCTTGGGGAAGGGACATTGAACTGACCAGATTTAATCTACATTTATTCATCCGGTGTGGAGTGTAGGACTGTGGCATTGAGGGGGTTGATAGTCCACACAGGTTCCCCAGAGTAAAGTGATATTGTGTGATTTGCATTTACAATTACTAAATACAGTTTTACATGAAGTTATATTTGTTTCATTGCAAACTGTGTGTGTTTTATTTTTCCTACTGCAAATCCCCTGAGGTGTGTTCCTCATTGTTCCCTAGGTGGAGGCACTGCACTGTAAATCCCAGTTCCCAGTACTTTTCATACACAAAAGGGACTCGGCCCTGGATTTCCAAGGGTTAATTGCTATTTAGAGAGACAGTAACCAAATTAAGGTTATATATGTATGTATGTATTTATGTGACTTTATTTGTAAATCGTTGAATATACACAGAGCTCATATCAGAACAAAGAGCTTAAGTGGTATGTGGTAAGAGACACAGTGGGAAGGAGGTCCCTGCCCCATAGAGCTTACAGTCTAAGTGGATCAGAGGCTAACATACAGGCACAAATTTGAAATGAAAAAGTGCACAAGGTAAGGTATAGTCCAGTAGGCACAGAATAATATTCTAATGCTAATGTTCTAGACTCTTAGTTTTTCCTTGAAGAGATTGAGATAGGTTTCCTCATGGAGGAATTCAGGGATGGAATTTCAGTGGTAAGGAGCAGCAAGATAGAAGGGTTTGAGAGGTGGCAATAGATGCGGATGGTGTGAAGAGAAGGTGGCTCTGAGAGCAGTGGAGAAGATGACCAGGAACGTACAGTGAGACAAACGAAGAAATGTAGTGAGGAGCAGAGGAGTGAAAGGATTTAAATTTTAGTAGAAGGGTTTTATATGCTATCCTTTGCTTAACAGGTAGCCATGCTAGGGATTTTAGTTGGGTTTGAGCAGGTTCCTTTTTAGGAGAGAGCAGAAGGATCCTGTAGCAGATTTGAAGATCGATTGGAGGGAAGAGAGATGGGAGTCAGGAAGATTAGGAGATTGCAATAGTCTAAATGGGATAAGATAAGGTCATGGATTAATGTTTTGGCTGTTGTTTTTGAAAAAAATAGATGTATCTTGGCTATATTACAGAGGAAGAAGTGACAGGTTTTGGCAGTATTATTAATATGATCAGAGAAGAAGAGGGACTGTGTTAATGCTCATGCCATCCATAGTAATGGTGAAAAGAAGAGATGGGCTAGGTTTGGGTGGAAAGACCATGAGCTCAGTCTTGGCCAAGTTGAGCTTGAGGTGACGTTAGTTCATCAAGGAAGAGATAGCTACTAAGCAGTCTGCTATCTGGGTCTGAGCAGTTAGGGAGGGGATGATATTTAAGACCAAATGAAGATATAAGGTTTCCTAAAGAGAGCTTGTACAAGGAGAACAACAGGAGACCAAGTACAAAACCATGAGAGACCCCCACTTTAAGATGAACAGGGGGAGATAATGTGTTTGCAAAAGTAACAGAGAAGGATTATGTCAGAAAGGTAGGAAGAGAACCAGGATGCAGCTTGATCATGGATACTAATTCAATGGAGAAAATATTCAAACGTGTTTTACAACCATTCAAACATAATAAACAATTATATGATTTGCCTTTAAGACCACTAGCCTTGACTCTAAACCTCCTTTTTTCTTAAATCCTTATTTCTTAAATCCCCACACCAGTCTTGCCCTGATACATACTTTACAAAATATCCATGTACACTATTACTGGGGCTCAGATTCAAGTGATTTTGCCACCTGGGAAATAGGCTCCTTTTTTCAACACACAGGAAATTAGTAGTTTTTGCTTGCTTCCTAATAATTTAAAAGCATTGAAGACCAGTTTTTGGATCCCACTACAAGTTAAAAGAAGATGTGGCCCTTTCACTTATCACTTATTAATGCCATTTGAGATTAGGTCACACAACTGTTGCAGTCAAAAATGTCTGTACTGCTCACTTGTATGAAATTGTCCATCTTGTTTGGAATGTGTGTACTTAAACAGTGTCTCAGTATATTTTACACCTCTGCATCATTAATTAAAATTAATTGGTCACTATATTGCACATGGTGGAGACCCGTGGAGTCAAACAGAGCCATCTGTTTTTGCTTTCCACATTGAAACACTAAAAATGTTCTGTGTCACAAATATGCCACACAGACAACTGAAATATTATCAATAATCAGCTCATGTGCCAAAAAGCTAAACATATTATTAAGTTAGTCTCAGGGGACAATGCACAAAGATGTAGTAAAGTAAAGCTGGGGTAAGAAAGTCTAATGAAGTCAATTATGAATGCACATGCATTTTGGCACAAATAAATGCAGTATATCTGAGCAACTTAAGGTTAGTTAAATTTGTTGGTATTATTAGAGGGATTCTGCCATGTATGTACATTGCACATAATGCATGCTACCATTTAACATTTTATTCTTGAACCAACAAATGTATTTTTTTAGTTGTAATATTGGTGTGTAGGCAGCCATCTCAGGTTATTTTGCCTGGTCATGTGCTTTCAGAAAGACCCAGCGCTTCATTATGGAACTACTTTAGAATAGCCTACTGTTTTTCCTACTCAATGTCACGACTTGGGTTAGCTGGATTTGGATTTTTACTATTGAGTTCTATTCTAATATCAACCAAGGAGCTGTAATCTTGTGTCAGGGAGCTGTTATTTGGTTACCTTCCCATTGTTCTGCTGATGGGCTGCTGGGGGGAAAGAGGTGAGTGACATCACTTAAACTTGCAGTACAGCAGTAAATAGTGACTGACGTTTATCAGAGCACAAGTCAAATGACGGGGGGAACTTAGGAAACTGACAATATGTCTAGCCCCATATCAGATTTCAAAATTAAATATAAAAAATTGCTCTTTTGAAAAATAGAATTCAATGCAGGATTCTGCTAGAGGAACACTATTAACTGATGCTTTTTGTAAAAAAAACATGTTTTCCCACAACAGAATCCCTTTAACTCCAGTTTGCTTTCATTAATAATGTCAAATTCAGAAAGATGGAGTTAAATAAATTTGGTATAAATTTGGTATTAGATGGTTGTAGGCAAGCAGTGTACTCCACTTTAATGCCAATGTTGGACTAATTTGACTTATGTGAATTCCCTCATATTCTTTATAAGGTTCAAACCAGACAAATAGCTTATACAGTAGATGACTGCTTGTAGCAAGTCAGAATAGATTACTCTGTGTTCTATGGAGACAGGCTTTGTTGTAATTTGTAATCTACGTGTTTATTCTATTAAAAAAAGTGAAATCTCAGCAAAAAGTTGCTTGTGTAAGTATAATGGGTACAGTTTTATTGAATACACTTGATGCCAGTCCAGAGAAGCTCTGTATGCTATGCAAATGATACAGTGCAGATTATTTTGCCCCGGCACAGTTTTTACCTTATGGGCAGGTGGCAAAACATTTCCAATTGCCTCTCCATTAACTTTAATCATAATTACCTGGACCCAGACAGTGCACTCACAGGTCATGTGACTATTACTGAAAACCCAGCAGAGAGCATTTCTCACTGATAATCATCTGACCACTGAGTGCACCAGATGTGTCGGGCCAATTAATATTCAAGTGAATAGAAGGGCATTTTGCTGCCCACCCACCAAGCTGGAAATTTTGCAGATGGTAAAATGCTCTGAATCACCCTTCCAAATCTCTACGAAAAGGTTTTAGAAAGAAAAATAGTGTTTTGTTTACTCAACACTAAAGCATTACACTGAATTAATTCTGATTTGATCTAATGGGCTGGTGTGTGTCCTTTGTTCTGCTCCAACATGCCAAGAGAAGATGAGAGGATAATTAATTTATTACAGCCTACGCACAGTCAAATATGTATTGTTAAAAGAGATTCTGAGTGTAAACCTGAACATCATTCAGGCTGGGTTGGTTTTGTTCCTGCTCTCTGTACAATTACCTATCTTGACTTGCTCATGTAATCAGTTAATTTTAGAGACAAGCTACATTTTCCCATTAATTTGTTTTCCTTACACCCAAATGCACCTTCTTTGCAGCTTCTTTTTCATGTAATAACCCTTACACTGCTATGTTTTGCTTCCATTAGTATGGGTCTCCTTAAATTCCTGCCATATGTTAGCACTACATACTGTATGTGTGGCACCTTTAAACCTATAAGAGTTAGAGGACATGAAATGTTTGGAGAGCTCATATGTTCTAATATTACCCTTTAATGTTCGAAACTTGTCAACCCTTATGGGGTTGAAAAGCATCAGGTACTTTATATATGTAATATCTTTTAACATCAATAGAATATGAGTGTGCAATTCCACTGTGTTTTTATGACCAATTTGGTTCTGCTTTTGGGTTAGCTCCTTTAAATTAGCACCTTAAATTCTTTATTATAATTGCGAAGGGTTTATAATCAAAGCATGGTGACATGCAAGTAAATGAAGGCAAATCTTGGATCCACTGTTAATACTTGGTTAATATTTACAGAGAGAATTGGCTATGATACCAATGTGATACCCTCTACTTGTAGTGAGATATATAGATAGATAGATGGATAGATAGATATAGATAGTGCCTTTATATTATTGCCAGTCATATGCCAATATATGGCCCCTACATTCGCTGCACAAGCTCTATGTTTCAAAATAAAACCCTAGAACAAACTAGAAAAGTTTGGTGGCTGGCACACTAGCATATTCTTGCCCCTTGTCAACTTTCCATCCCTTATGGGTTTACATATAACCTGGATACCCTGGAGGAACTTATATTATACAGTCTAAAATCTGAAAGAATTAAACACTATAGTCCAGAATACTCATTGATTCTATTTAGTCATGGTTAATATCAAAGTCAGTATATGGAAGATACTCAACTGGCCCTATGAATCAATGTACTCTCATGCATGGGTGGCATGAGAGTACATTTGGTGCTGTAGGACTACAACATTCTCTGGTGAACACCTTTCTTTTCAGTCACTAGGTGTTTTATGGGGAGCCATTTAGTGTTTTATCAAGCTGTTGCATCTCTGCTTTTGGGTCTATTAGCCTCAAGTTTTTCAGCAGGATTGTGCTTACTACAGAAGGATGCCTATAATGATTTGTGGTTTCTCTCTTTAGTCGAATTATAAGAAAGCCAGGGAGTTGTACTGCCATTTATACCTCATTCAGTTAGGCACATTCCAGTTAGGCCATACCATATTCTTTTAACTCTTAGTTCTCCTGGTTTCTTGTAAGTAGTGATGAGCAAATTTATTCGCCAGACATGGATTCGCTGCGAAACTTCGAATTTCGCCATGTGGGAATTGTTTCACGAAAATTCACAGAGGAAAAATTCTTGGAGAAAAAAAGCCCATAAGAAAAAACACCCATTGGTTAGCATTAGTACCAAAAAGTTGCTAAAAGAAAAAACACCCCTAGATGTTAATGCATTAGGACAAAAAATGTTGCCATAAGAAAAATGCCCATTGACTTTAATGCTTTTGGTGAGAGAAGAATTGTTGCATGCGTGAATATTGTCGCATGTAAAAATGCCCACTGTCTTCAATGCTTTTCGCAAAAAGCATTGATCACCACTACTTGTGGTGCGATTATAAAAACAATGCAAGCCCAAATAGAGGATAAGGAGCGTGTGGCCAGTCTATGTTCAATGACTGCTTAGACAAGATTAAAGGGACAGCAAATCACCTTCATCAACATTGGTGCAATTAATAGGGCTTGGGCTGAACATCATTTTTACATATTTTTTAAATTAGGGAATATCCATAATTTTTGTTTTTTTCTTGCTATAAACAGGGCAAAATTTCAAAAGAAAACTAAAGCCCCATTCTTTGATTCCAAAGAGCAAAGTCAAACAAATCAGAAGTCCATTTAATAGCCCTCTGTGTAAATAGACTCCTCCCTTCTTCCAGCTACAGCCTGTTATCAATTTAGATTAAGAGCAGCTCATTATATGTCTTTTTATGTTTTTAAACAGAGTAATTTATGTAAACTTTTACATTGAAATATATACTGTAAATCATCAGTGATTTTTTAGTGTTCATTTTATAATGGAAATAAATTATTAGTTAATAAGATTGATTTTATCAGATTCTTAACAAACAGATTGTATTGAGGGGACCTGCAATCAGATTCTTAGCTGTAGTATAAAATTGGAATACCATATGGTTTGGTGGGTTTTTACAACTTTAATGCAGTGTTGATTATCTTAGACCAATGTTTCATTATTACAGAAAGTACACTGTGATTAACCATATCTTTACCACCTCTAATGACTATGTCCTGCCTTAAGTAAAGAATCTTGTTTTTTTGTGTTATTAGAGATGTGGGAATTCTGGCTGATCTCCGAGAATTCTGCTGTTTTTTACAGTTCAGTGCTCACATTTGGGAGTTTAATGTGTGGAAGTGCACTCAAAAATACAAAATATTTTCGTTATGCAAGCTAAAAGTGTTGAGGTGAAACAGCAATGATCAATATACAATTGAGGGTAAAAAAAAACAAAAAATATATATATATTTTTTAAAATGCTGTAGTTGTAGTTAATTGTTAATAACTTACTTTGGAAGCAGCATAAAGATTAATGGTATTAAATACAACATTGATTTATCTGTTTGTTTTAAACTTGATTTACTCAAACATACTGGTTTTTTTTACCGTATATACCCGAGTATAAGCCGAGTTTTTCAGCATCCAAAATGTGCTGAAAAAGTCTACCTCGGCTTATACTCGGGTCAGCGGTACCCGACCCGAGTAGCTGAGATTGCAGTCACTTTTAATCATTCCTATACCAACAGTACACTTGGGGAGAGACTGCAATATCCCACAATGCCCTCTGTTGGTTATATGAAAGAATAACAGTGCGCCCTCTGTTGGTTATATGAAAGAATAACAGTGACTGCAATATCACACAGCGCCATCTGTTGGTTGTATGAAAGAATAACAGTGCACCCTCTGTTGGTTATATGAAAGAATAAAAGTGACTGCAATATCACACAGCACCCTCTGTTGGTTATATGAAAGATTAACAGTGACTGCAATATCACACAGCGCCCTCTGTTGGTTATATGAAAGAATAACAGTGACTGCAATATCACACAGCGTCCCTCTGTTGGTTATACGAAAGATTAACAGTGATGGCAATATCAAACAGCACCCTCTGCACATGGTAGTGGGACAGTGGGACAATGCACACAGTAATCCGTTTGGCAATTCTCTTTCACCATCAACTTTGCAAAGAAGTCCGGTTGATCGCTGGGGGGGTCGCTTTGGAAGAATGTGCGCTGCTGGGAGACAGGGCTGTAGTTGTGTCCAGGCTTATACTAGAGTCAATAAGTTTTCCCAGTTTCCGTAGGTAAAATTAGGTACCTCGGCTTATACTCGAGTATATACGGTATAAAGACTATCTTGAAGGCCTGGATCTGTGTATTGCCTAAGATAGTTACATAGTTCATTTGAGTTGGAAAAAAGACAAAACTCCATCAAATTCAACTCCTCCAAATGACCCTCAGTGCACATAAAACTAAGCAAATTATGGCGCTCGACACATTAATTTATTTTATGTGTTTTATTTGTTTTGTTTGGCTTATTTGTTATTCTTTTAGTTTTACTTAATAAATTAAAAAACTTTAAAAGAATCCTTGAGTTTCATATTGTGAAATAATGATCCTGGTTATGTGAGTGCACCTCTTCATGCAATACATATATACACACACACACATACACATATACATTTACAGACCTATCAACCGATCAACAAGGAAGTGCCGATATATACTAAGGCAAGAAATGCGTAAGCTTGTTTTGCACATGCACTTCCTACCAAAATTACTATGTGTACTTGAATAAAGCCATGCCAGAGATCTCCATTAGTTCCCTGGTCACATGGGTATCCACAAATAAGGGCAAGGTAAGGCACTTGCCAGTTATCCCATTTCTTAAGCACAATGGCAAAAGGCTATGGGCCCAGAAGAGAGGGAGGAAACTGATGGAGCAGGCTGATATTTGATGGAGATGAAAAGAACTTTGAACTAAGGGAGTCAAAGTTTCTAGGCCAAATGCAACTGATGAATCTTAAAGAAACCATGCTGCATGAACACACAGAGGACACAGACTGATCCTGGTTATGCGAGTGCACCTCTTCATGCAATACATATATACACACACACATATACTTTTACAGACCTATCAACCGATCAACAAGGAAGTGCCAATATATACTAAGGCAAGAAATGCGTAAGCTTGTTTTCCACATGCACTTCCTACCAAAATGACTATGTGTACATGAATAAAGCCATGTCAGAGATCTTCATTAGTTCCCTGGTCACATGGGCATCCCATCGCTTAAGCACGATGGCAACAGGCTATGGGCCCAGGAGAGAGGGAGGAAGGAAACTGATGGTGCAGGCTGATATTTGATGGATATGAAAATAACTATTAAATATGGGAGACAAAGTTTCTAGGCCACATGCACCTGATGAATCTTAAAGAAACCATCCTGCATGAACACATAGAGGACACAGACTTGGATGAGGACAGAATTAAGAAAGAGGAGGATTATGCTGAGTTAAAGGACAAGTAACACTAAAAAATTTTAAGTAAAAAATCCATTTCTCCCCCTCCAATAATACTGCTATCCTGGACAAAGTTAACTCTCTTTAATATTTAATACATAAATAGTGCAACAAAATCTCATTTTCGGTTTGTTGTAAAAAGGCGATGTGGCGACATGCACTTACGTGCGCGCTCCAATGTCCTGCTAGATAGCTTCTTTCTGAAACTGGAAGTTACTGGAGCAGCTGCTGTTCAGCCAGTGACTTTTTATTAGCTTGCCTTAAGCTTGGTAGCTGCTCATTCCCCCTCCCCTCTCCTTTCAGCCACCTCATTCCCCACAGGGACTCACACAGAGCAGAGCGGGCTCCGCAGCATATATATAGCATATCGACTCACTGCCGGAAGTTACTGGGGCAGCTGCTGTTCAGCCTCTCTGCTCTCTCTCTGCACACACATCACATAGTGGGCAAAGTTCCTCACAGACTATTCCGTGTCACCGTTCTGTGCATCGAGCAGAGAGAGAGAGTAGAGAAGCTTAACATCAGCTGATCCAGTATCTTCTGGCAGTGAGTCGCTATGCTATATATATGCTGTGCTATATATATATATATATGCTGCAGAGCCTGCTCTGCTCTGTGTAAGTCCCTGTGGGGAATGAGGTGGCTGGGAAAGAAGAGGGGAGGGGGAGTGAGCAGCTACCATGCTCAACAGAGAAGGAGACAAGCTAATATATAATGCTATAACTGTGACCAAAAGGGTCACAAAGTTAAGGCATGTCAAAGCAAACTAAATAAAAGAAAGTCACAGTGGTGTAACTATTGCAAGAGCCTGACACATAGGGGCCAATTTACTAAGGGTCGAAGTGAATTTTCAAATTCAAAAACTTTGAATTTCAAAGTAATTTTTGGGTACTTCAACCATCGAATAGGCCAAAATTCGATTCAAATTGAAAAAACTTCACAAATCCGACCATTCGAAAATCGAAGTACTGTCTCTTTAAAACACTTAGACTTGGACACTTCGCCACCTTAAACCTGACAAATTGCTGTTTAGCCTATGGGGGACCTCCTAGAACCTCTCTGAGTCTTTAGAAGTCAAAGTTTTTTTTGTACGATCCTTTGAATAGTTCGATCGAACGATTTTTACTTTGCTCGAAAACAGCCATTTTCGATTGAAAAAATACTTCGACTCTCGAAGTATCAAATTCAACCCTTAGTAAATGTGCCCCATAAAGAGGTATTTTGCAGACACAAGACAATATAAAGCAAGAAGCTGATGACACAGAGCAAACATTTGGCTTTAAAATAAGTGAAAGGCAGTCAATCAGTTTAACACCAAAAGGACTAATGGTGGATAAAGGAGCAACGTCACATACAATTGCAAACACTTAAAAGTTTAAAAGATTTGATGAGACATTCAAGACGGAGAACCACTACATGGAGTTGGAGGACTGTAAAAAGACTTCTGATGAAGCTCTGAGGAGAGGCTACACAGAAGTGGGCCTGACTGACATCAAGGGGAACAGAGTAAAGACAACATTACTAAATGCACTGTATATCCCCACATATCCACAGGATATTTTCTCTGTTGAAGCAGCAACAAGCAATGGCATTAAATTAAATTTCGGCAAATTGGGAGTGAACTGATCCATAAGAATGGTACCAAATTCACCATCAAGAAATATAATCAACTTTATTATCTGAACACTTTTGATGAGACTGGTGACAGTTCTCATGGTTGTTATAATATTCAAACCTGGCATGAAATCCTGTAATTATGATGATCTTTTAAAACTACAAAGTGTAGTTGATGGAATGAAGATTTGGGGGCCGATTCATCAAGGGTCGAATATCGAGGGTTAATTAACCCTCGATATTCGACTGGGAATTAAAATCCTTCGACTTCGAATATCGAAGTCGAAGGATTTAGCGCAGATAGTACGATCGTACGATCGAAGGATTATTCCTTCGATCGAACGATTAAATCCTTGTAATCGAACGATTCGAAGGATTTAAATCCAACAATCGAAGGAATATCCTTCGATCAAAAAAACTTAGGAAAGCCTATGGGGACCTTCCCCATAGGCTAACATTGACTTCGGTAGCTTTTAGCTGCCGAACTAGGGGGTTGAAGTTTTTTTTAAAGAGACAGTACTTCGACTATCGAATGGTCGAATAGTCAAACGATTTTTACTTCGAATCCTTTGATAGTCGTAGTCGAAGGTCGAAGTAGCCCATTCGATGGTCGAAGTAGCCCAAAAAAACTTCGTAATTCGAAGCTTTTTACCTTCGAATCCTTCACTCTAAGTTAATGAATCGGCCCCCTAGGGTTAGGTTGATAAGTCTAACCTAAATTGTGAAAGATGAAAACTTTTGGGTCAGAATGCTTTTCATACCAAAGACAAGGAAGTCTGAGGACACTGACTATCTTTCAAAGACAAGGAAGCCTGAAGACACTGATGTTTATGTTCTATCTGCCATAGCAGTATTGCGTAAACTATTAATAACATGCTCATTCTATATGTTTTATAAGGGTTCTTAACAAAAGTGACAAATTCTCAAGCAGCAGTATAAATATGCAAAATTGTTCACTGTAACACAAGTGTTTTAAATGGCCAGTAATGTGATAAAAAGCAGGGTCTGGAGTAATTATTGATCTGGATGTTTTTTGCTATATGAGTCATTAATGTGTTGAAAGCAGGTTCTGATGTACTGCTGTATCTGGATGTTTATGCTATATGCTCTTGATAAGGTCAAAAACATGATTATGGCTTGTTCTGTGGTCTGCAGATGTAGACTGGCAGAAATCCTTATTTTGTGATCAAAAATCCATAATGGCATGTCATTACTCAAGAAAATTTGGCAGTGGATGGAAGGCATGCAAGAGCAGGGAAGATTGAATTTTTTTTTTTTTTAAAAGTGTTCTGAATGGTCTCAGGTTCAAAAGTGCCAGCCATGTATAACATTATATATACGTCTAAGCACTGGTGCATTCCAAACTGTAAGAATATGCATTACGTATTCTAGAACTATTATATTTGTACATACTGAATATCAAGCATGTATAGGCATATAATTTCTAACCTAAACAAATACACCCTTTTAATTCATTGGGGACATATGTCAATAAGGAGTAGCATACTGTGGACAATTATGACTTTCCATACTAGAAATAATAAGAAAAAGTTTAATAAGAACAAATGAATATTATCTTAAAATGGTGGAACAATGCCTTTGGAAATGGGTGTTGGTCTGGGCAGTTTCTCTCTCTTAAAAGCTGCAAGCGGGGGAGGATTAATCTCATGTAACCAATGCTGGGGTCTAGGTTATCTCTCTCCTTTGAAAGCTAATGGCGGGGGAGGACTAAGCCCTATGATGAAAACCAATGCACAGGTCGGGAGACCTTTTATTTCAGGTAATGCTCTTATGCCGGGAGGCTTTAGCATTTGAAATTATGACCAGAGGTAAATAGTAAGGGACCGCCATATGGGTTTTACCTTGACGTGGTATGGTGGCTTATCAATCTTATGATCATAATTTTGTAACTAAAAAAACCCTGTCTTTGTAAATATATGCATCTGCATAGATTACTGATATGACAGGGGACCAGGGAATGTGCATTGATCATTTTTCTTTTTTTTTTTTTTTTTCTATGTCTGTAGTTAATTTGGCCAGATCAGTAGCACTTCCATTGTATTTTAGTACATTTTTATTAAGCCATGGAGTGCTCCCACAACCTTTCCTTTTTGCATTATCTTAAAATGTATTATAGTAAGAGAACTCCCCTGTGGCATATGCTTGGTTGCATGGGGAAAAGGACAAACTATATTGACACGTGAGTTTCTGAAATAATCAAGTTTATCTTCACTATTCCTCTCTCAGCATCTATTTTTCTATTCTTCATTCTGTCTTCATGCAGCAGTTATATTCAAGAGTAAGTGCTAAATGGCTGAGTTACCATCCTTTGTTGTTTGTGGTGGGACAAAACAACAAGAAATGATTTTCTGAAATGAGTTTGAATCAAATTCAATTGAATGCGCTATTCCTTCGTTTCATACGAATTCGGCTGAATATGAACCTATTCGATCGAAAATGGACCTGTTCGACCAAAAAAAACTTCAACTTAATTTTGGTTGGTCTTTTTGAATTTGAATTTTGAAGTTTTTCAATTTGAAATTCGACCCTTGATAAATATGCCCCTAAGAGCTTAATAAATAACTCACCCACATTCTATTCTTTCCTTTGGTATTTTTAAACTTGTATTAAGCAATGGGTGAAAGTTAGAACTTACCATTTGATAAATATAACTCTAAAAGTACCATAGGAATAAATAAAATGTGGGTAATTATTTATTAAGCTCTAAACTCACATTTTCATAAATCTGCCCCTTACTTTCACCACTCCTAAACTTTGAATACAAGTGAATAGAGCGGTTAATTTGTCTCTTAAGAACTTTGGCACACTCTATTTTTACCTTTTGATAAATATGCCCCACACTCTCACTCCTCTGAAACACAACTGCATTATACCAATAACAGCAGTATTTATCGATTTCTCTTCATATGAAAGAGAACAAAACACAGTCAATATCACTGTAAAATGTATTTATAAAATGAACATCAAATCCGTGTCTCTTTATGTTTGTTTAAACAAATTCATTTTTTAGGGTTTCTATTACTGTTTTGGAATCCGTATGCCTGGAGGGATTATAAAAATAAATTGGTTGGAGACAACGTTAATATACAGTAGATTTTATTCCTTTTAAAAAACTGAAATGCTACAAAAGTTGTTTTCATTTTTAAGGTGAACAGTAATGAGCAAACTTTTTGTTGTGGTGCTATATATTAACAAGGTATAGCAAGTGTGGTGAGGTCACTACTAGGATACCTGGGAAAGTCCAGGACGGAGCTTATTTATGCCCCAGGTTCCTAACAGCGTGGTTCTGGGACTCCTAGTCCAGCCCGGGTGTTTTGAGTTGTCCTGAGGTATCTCAGGTGGTGAATTAAAAAGGCAGCTCAAGCAAGAGTGGAGAGTTCCTCGCTGGGAAAAATATATAGGAAAGCTGCCTGTGTGAGAGGGATTGAAATCACCAAAAGGTTTGGGATTTTGTATATTCCTGTATGTTCTTTGTTTTGGGGAGACAGTCAGTAGGCCTTCTCCTGGTTAGTTAGGAAAACTGACCTGTATTAGTTAGAAGCCCATTAAGTGGCAAGGATTTTATTGTGAATTGTTTGTTTTGTTTATTTTTGCTGCAAGAGACAATAAGCTGCCAAAAAGAGACTATACTCTCATGAGTTGTGCTTGAAAACTGATCCCAGCTACCTAAACCCTTACACAAGACTGTCATTGGTTTTCAGCTGGGGGTAAAAAAAATTAGCATTTTTAGGTAATAAAAAAAAAAGTGAGTAGAAAAACACCCCTTTATGGAAAAAAAGGGTGTGAAACTTTGGCAGTTTGCAATTACATGATTTTTTTGAGAGAAACAGGGCAGTTTCACTCATAACTACTAAATTGCTTTTTCTCTGCAATAACAAGAAAATACCTTGTAGCTGATAATAACATAGCTAGAATAAATCCATGTTGGATAGGAAAATTTTTTTTATACAATCTCAAGCCTTTTTCAAGCATTGTGCTTTCCCAATCTAGTGTAAGGGTGTTTACTGAAGCACAGGTTGCAAAGTGCATGCGCAGGCTAAGCCGCGTCAGATACCATGGACGAGGCCGTGCGCACGGGAGCTTGTGCTCCAGCATGCTGCAAAATTTAACGCGTTGCGTCCAGATATTTGCCACCATTTTCTGCCCTTTAAAAGACGCTGACTAACAGTGAGGCTTTGCTTGGTTATCAAGTTTACTCTTGTCCCTGGCGTTCCTGTATCCTGAGCTGAATCTTGTGACCTTTGGCCTGATTTTCGTATTTTGTATTGGCTCTCAGACTCTACTCCACTAAGTCTACTCCCCTTCCATTTTCACTTGATGTACAGTCGGTTACTTAGCCTTCATTATAACATGACACTGTAAAACAGAATATACAGTAGGGCTACCCTAATCTCTCTCATTGCTTCTACCAAAGAAAAACAACCATCTTTTGAGTAAGGTTTTATTGTGGTACTAGTACCCAATCATCTGTGAACCCTACAAGCACATACTATATCCTGTATACTTGCTTCAAGGACAAACTGTAAGGGCCGAGGGCTCAGTAGGAGTGCGGACCAAGGAGGAGGCAGGTAGTCACCGAGTTCGTAGTACAGAAGGATCAGGCAAGAGAGTAGTCGTGGTTCAGGCAAAGGTTCAGTCCAGGCAGCAAAGGGTCAATCCGAATAACAGGCAAGGTAGGTACACAGGTAATCAGGCAACAATAACACACCCAGGAATTCACGAAGCGAAACCTATAATTGGGCGATGTCTGTAATGTCCAGAGGGCTTATATAGGCCAGGTTTGGCGCCAAGATTTGGACGCAATGGCGTCATGATGCTGACGCTGGCGTCCTGACGCTGACGCTCTGACGCCGGCGCCCATTCTGACGCCGGCGACCAATCGGCAAGCGGGAGGACGCAGGCGTCATAGAGCTGCGACCAGCAGGATGGTGGGGCCGGGAGTCGCCATCTTGGACGCCGTCGCCATCTTGGATGCCGTCACCATCTTGGGAAGAAACCTCTGTTTCCATTACAGTACCCCCTTCCTTAGGGGGGGCCTCAGGACCGCCATGACTAGGACTGGATGGAAACTGTTTGTGAAACCTTCGGATAAGAAGGGGAGCATGGACGTCCGAACTTTTCACCCAGGAGCACTCCTCAGGACCAAACCCCTTCCACTCAATCAAATACTGTAACACACCCCTGGAAATCCGAGAGTCTAGAATCCTCTTGACTTCAAACTCCTGGTGCCCATCAACAAGAACAGGAGTAGGAGAGGAGGAAGAAGAAGAATTTGTTGCAGGCTTGAGGAGGGACACATGGAAGACATTTGGAACCCGCATCTCAGGAGGAAGTTGAAGACGAACTGCCACAGGATTAACAATCTCAATAATGGGAAAAGGACCAATGAATTTGGGGCCGAGCTTGGGAGTAGGAACTCTGAGACGAATGTTTCGAGTAGAGAGCCAGACTCTGTCCCCGAGATTATATAGAGGAGACGAAATTCTTCTGAGAAAGAGAACTTTTTTCCAAATTGGCCTTGGTGGCGACCCAGATAGCGAGCATGTGGGCGGCTTGATCATTTGCAGCAGGAACGTCAGTGAGAAGAAGATCTTGAGGAAATGCAAGAGGATTCAGCCCATAGACACAAAAGAATGGAGATTTTTCTGAAGAGGCGTGCATGGCATTATTGTGAGCAAATTCTGCCCAAGGAAGAAGATCTGCCCAGTCATCCTGGCACAAAGACACATGGCAACGAAGAAATTGTTCCAACGCCTGGTTGACTCTCTCTGCCGCTCCATTGGATTGAGGGTGGTAGGCAGAGGAAAACTGGAGAGAGATATGCAGAGCTTTACATAAGGATCTCCAAAATTTGGAAACGAATTGAGAACCTCTGTCGGACACCACTTCAGCCGGGAATCCATGGAGACGAAAAATATGTTGAATAAATAACTTCGAAAGTTCCTGAGCAGAAGGCAGCTTGCGCAGAGGAATGAAATGAGCCATCTTGCTGAATCTATCAATCACGACCCAAATGACAGTATGACCGAGAGAGACAGGTAAATCTACAATGAAATCCATTGCCAAATGAGTCCATGGACGGGAGGGAATGGATAAAGGTAGAAGCAAACCCTTAGGAGGAGAGTGCCCGGACTTGGAAGCAGCACAAATGGAACAGGAAGACACAAAGTCTTTGAGGTCCTTCCGAAGAGAAGGCCACCACACCAGACGAGAAAGAAGTTCAGTAGTCTTCTTGATACCAGGATGGCCGGCTTGTCTGGAATTATGAGACTGAGCAAGGATAGAATGACGGAGATCTGGAGGAACAAAAGCAACTCCCAAAGGAGTACTGTCAGGAGCAGAGGACTGTGCGGACAATAACTGAGAGGCCATGGTGGGGAATAAGGCAGCAATAATTTTAACAGGAGGCACAATGGGTTCAGGGTCTTCGGAACACGAATCCTCGGGAATGAAGCTTCTGGAAAGAGCGTCAGCTTTCTTGTTTCTGGACCCCGGGCGGAATGTGATCACGAAATTGAATTTGGAGAAGAAAAGTGCCCATCTAGCTTGCCTGGGATTGAGGCGTTTAAGGGACTGGATGAATTCAAGGTTCTTGTGATCCGTAAAGATAGATACTGGCACCGAAGAACCTTCCAACAGATGTCTCCACTCTTCAAGAGCTAGTTTAACTGCCAGTAGCTCACGGTTTCCCACGTCATAGTTCTGCTCAGAAGAAGAAAACTTCTTAGAAAAGAAAGCACAAGGATGAAGTTTGCCATCATTAGAAGACCTTTGGGACAACACCGCACCAGCCCCTACGTCGGAGGCATCCACCTCAATGAAGAATGGTAGAAGAGTTTCTGGGTGCCTAAGAATTGGAGCAGATGAAAAAGAGTCTTTGAGGTTCTTGAAAGCTTCTAAAGCCTGAGGTGTCCAACATTGAGGCTTCCCACCCTTCCGAATGAGAGACAGGATAGGGGAAATCTTGGAGGAGAAGCCTTTGATGAACTGTCTGTAGTAATTGGCAAAGCCAATAAACCTCTGGATAGCTTTAGTGCAGGTGGGGAGAGGCCAATCCTGGATCGCTGAGACTTTGGCCGGATCCATCTTGAAGCCTTGTTGGGAAATAATGTACCCCAAAAAAGGAATAGAAGACACTTCGAAGGAACACTTTTCCAGCTTGGCAAACAGATTATTTTTCCTTAAACGAGATAAAACTTCCCGTACCTGGGTTCGATGCTCGGAAAGGTTTGAAGAAAAAATTAGAATGTCGTCTAGGTATACGACCACACTTATGCCAAGTAAGTCCCGGAAGACATCGTTTACCAGCTCTTGGAAAACCGCAGGGGCGTTACAAAGTCCAAAGGGCATCACGAGATACTCGTAGTGCCCATCACGAGTATTAAATGCGGTTTTCCATTCGTCCCCTTCTCTGATCCGAATGAGATTGTAGGCTCCACGAAGATCAAGCTTGGTAAAAATGCTGGCACCTTTGAGCTGGTCAAATAACTCGGAAATAAGGGGAAGCGGATAGCGTTTTTTTACTGTAATCTTGTTCAATCCGCGATAATCAATGCAGGGACGTAGACTGCAATCTTTTTTTTCTACGAAGAAGAAGCCTGCTCCTGCAGGAGACGAAGAAGGACGAATGAAGCCCCTAAGAAGATTTTCCTGGATGTACTCTTTCATCGCCGCAGTTTCAGAGGGGGAGAGCGGGTAAGTACATCCTCTTGGAGGCATGGTTCCAGGAAGAAGCTCAATGGGACAATCATAGGGCCGGTGGGGAGGCAGGACTTCAGCAGATTTCTTGTTGAACACATCGGAGAAATCTTGATAAACAGGAGGAATTGAAGAATTTGAAACAACAGAGGATACCTTGACCAAGGACTGGGCTGGAAGACAGTTCTGTTGACAAAAGAAACCCCAACGAGAAATTTGAGTTGCGGACCAGTCAATGACTGGATTGTGGGTGCGCAACCAAGGGAGTCCAAGGACTACAGGAGTCAAGGGGCAATCGATAATCAAGAATGAAAGTCTTTCGGTATGCAGGGTGCCCACTTTGAAAGACAATTCTTGCGAAGACTTGGAGATGAAGGCAGATGAAAGAGGCCGATCATCAATGGCAAGAACACGAAGTGGAACAGCCAGACTTTGGAGAGGAATAGAATGTTGTTCTGCGAAGGCTTTATCCAAGAAGTTCCCAGCTGCGCCGGAGTCAAGGAAAGCTTGGGTAGAGATGGTCTTGGAAGCCAACTGGAACTGTACAGGAAGAAGGAAACGATGAGTAGAAGTTTGGGGAAGTTGATTAATTCCGCCCAGGTAAGTTTCCCCAAACTTACCTAGGCACTGGCGTTTCCCGACTTCACAGGGCATTCATGGGCAAAGTGGGATTTGCCCCCACAGTATAAGCAGAGTCCAGCAGCCCTTCTCCTTAACTTTTCCTGTTCGGAAAGACGGGCACGACCAATCTGCATAGGCTCTTCTGAGGTGGAGGGAGAAGAAGCCGGAGTAGAAGAAGAAGAAGTTGTGCTGGGAAGGACAGGTCTCTGGAAACGAGGAGCCAGGGGAGGTTGAAACTTCCTCACACGTTCCTTTACGGCAAGATGCTCTCTTTGGCGGGTGTCCACTTTGACTGCCAGGGCCACCAGATCTTCCCAACGAGTAGGCAACTCACGTGAAACCAAATCGTCCTTCAGGCGCATGGACAACCCGTTGTAGAAGGCAGCGTGATAACTGTCGTTGTTCCAGCTGGTCTCGGCCACCAGAGTACGGAATTCGATGGCATATTCTGGCACCGAACGTGTACCTTGGCGGATCTGGAACAAGCGAGAAGAGGCAGATGCAGACCGGCCGGGAGCATCGAACACTGTGCTTAGCTCACGAATAAAGGCCTTCGAATCATCTATCAGGGGGTCCTCTTTCTCCCACAATGGTGATGCCCATTCCACGGCCCATTCAAGCGGGTAATGATGTATCCCACCTTGGCATGCTCTGAGACGTATTGATGAGGTAGCAGAGTGAACTGGATCTCACACTGGTTAATGAATCCTCTACAAGCCTCAGAATCACCACTGAAGAGCGGAGGTGCCGGAATCCGGGGTTCGGAGACATGGAACGGCGCCACTGGAATAGTGGCCGGAGCTGAAGCAGGAACCTGAGCCGTAGGAGTGAGGGCTGACAATTTGTCCAAAATGGCCTCAAGAGCTTGGCCAAAGTGCGACTGCTGAGCTTCATAGGCCTCCATGCGTGAGGCAATCCCACGAAAGGCTCTTCCGAAATCTGGTTGAGCCACAGCCTCCTCAGATGGATCCATGGCCCAATTATAATGTAAGGGCCCGAGGGCTCAGTAGGAGTGCGGACCAAGGAGGAGGCAGGTAGTCACCGAGTTCGTAGTACAGAAGGATCAGACAAGAGAGTAGTCGTGGTTCAGGCAAAGGTTCAGTCCAGGCAGCAAAGGGTCAATCCGAATAACAGGCAAGGTAGGTACACAGGTAATCAGGCAACAATAACACACCCAGGAATTCACAAAGAGAAACTTATAATTGGGCGATGTCTGTAATGTCCAGAGGGCTTATATAGGCCAGGTTTGGCGCCAAGATTTGGACGCAATGGCGTCATGACGCTGACGCTGGCGTCCTGACGCTGACGCTCTGACGCCGGCGCCCATTCTGACGCCGGCGACCATTCCGACGCCGGCGACCAAACGGCAAGCGGGAGGACGCAGGCGTCATAGAGCTGCGACCAGCAGGATCCACATGGTGGGGCCGGGAGTCGCCATCTTGGACGCCGTCGCCATCTTGGATGCCGTCGCCATCTTGGGAAGAAACCTCTGTTTCCATTACACAAACTTTCTCTAAAATCCCATGGTTATTTTGCATAATGAAGGTAGCAAATTATCCAGCATAACTGATTACAGGGATATCACTTAAAGAACAAAAGCTAAAGGGTGCTGAGAAAAGTGCAGCCGCCTTATACTGTCAAAATAATTTTATCACAAGGCTTAATAATCCAAATAGCAGCAGATGATTAGTAATAACAGCATTTTTGTCCTCTACAAGAAAGGAATATTTGCAGAGATGTCCATTACCGAAAGAAATTTTTCATGTCACATGGAGGGAATTCTTATCATTTTCACAGCAGACACACACTAGAATTTAATGTCCTAGCTACGATGATGCATTTAACTCCTCTGTTCATATTTACGCATATCTGTGAGCTTACTTAGCTTGTCTCTGGAGACAGCTTTTATGCTAAATATCAAGTCTTTAGTGTGTGACAGCACCACTTTTGTGACAATGGTATCTGAGTCTTTACTTTACAAATGAGTACATGGCCATTGTAAAATGTATTAGTGTATTATATTATATGTGATTGTTTAGGATGCTAACTGTAATACATCTTGTCTATCATCTTTTTGTTAACAAAAGTCATGTCTATATTTGCAGATTTGTCAAGCACCCATATCACCCAGATCTTGAAAGAAAATGGAAGGGGGACAGAGACAACATATTGAAGAGAATGCATTCCTTCAGAAAAATCTGGATTATAGCAAGGAATAAAATACAGACGTTAGCGGAGATATTCTGCACAAATCTGATATAGAGCACACCTATGATAAAAACTATATAGTGTAGTAAGTTCAAACAAAAAGATGTGTGAAAAAGGACCAATAAAATCCACTTAAAGTGACTTGTGCACTAGTTTAATATTCCCTTTACTGCACACCCAGCGAATCAGCCTACTCACCAGATAGAGACCAGTATTAAACCTAATGAAAAGGAAAAAAGGTGCATATGGTTCTGTAGCAGATCTTCAAATGCCCCAATGGTAAAAAAATGTTCCAATGCTTCACTACGGGGCACATTAACTAAAACTCGAATTGATTGAATTTTTTTATGAAAACAAATCAACCAAACTCCCTTCGACGATTTCAACTAATTTATAAATAATTTTCCTCTAATAAATCCGAGCAACAAAACGTCACAACAAAATCGAGTGGCAATTGCTCTGTTGTTGATGCTCTGAAAACTCAATTTTATCGAGTTTCTAAGCTTTTTCAGATTATCGGCCAAAACCCCCACGTTTTTGGGATTTTCCGCTGCAGATCAGGTTGTCAAGAAACAACTGACATTGACTTCTACATGACCTTGACAGGTTTGAGATAAGATAATCTCTAAAAATTTTAGATTTTCCTCTAAAAACCTTGACCAGAAAAAATTGAGGTTTAATAAATTGGCCCCTGAAATTGGCTACTGACTATTGGTACAGCATGTAGAAAAACAGATGAATACAATTCAGTCCAACATATTTCACATCGTTAGATTCCACACTTCCAGAAAGGACAGGATTCATAAACACGTAATTTTTTCCCCTACACCACTTTTAAAGGTACTTCCTTATCATCTATAGCATGTGCATGCGCTTGGGAGGTCACGCATACATGCATCTGACACTCTCAGCACATACTCTCTCGTTCTCCACATTGGGGCATGTTTACTAAAGGAAGGCTCTCCTAAAGCAACCTTACTGATGCTCACACCTCCATAATTTATGTGAACACCCAGGAACCCTGTATTAAAAATAAGTATAATGCACCATTAATAGCAGTTGGTTTACGTACCGTTCATATCTTTTCATATAAACATTTACCATATACCTGGCTCTGTTGATATGACTCTAATTGGAACTCACAGCACATATAAACCTTAGATTTATATTCGGCTGACTCTTCAGCTGATTGAACTTTATTCACTGTGATTACTTCCTTTATCCTGTGGGTCTAGGGCAGAAAGAAGCACTGACGTGATTAAGAAGCTGGCAACTTATCTGCATATCTTTTAGTAATGCCCTGGGCATTGTGTGGTTTTAATAATGGCTTTCCTTTGAGCCAAATGTATTTCTTCCTAAGCACAATTTATCCTCTGCTGCAGCAGTAACAACTAATGTAAATTTAAGAAGTCATTTATCTGAAGTGGTCTCTCTAGTTTGACACTGTAAATTAATTCTAAATAATTTTAGCTAGCTATATGAAAAGAAAAAAAAAACACCCCTTGTAGATGTTAGTGTGCATGAACCCACTAATAATTGTGAGAAATAATAATAGGAAGTAAAATGAATATCTCTTTTTATTGCTAGGTAAGGGTTTGCGTCAGCTTTTAACCCTTTGATTACAAAGCTTTTGATCTCCCAAATGCTTTACTAATGCTTTTAGTGTTTAAAGAAAATGACATTATGAGGGAAGAGCTCATTTTCTAATATAACTGTAATGGGAAATAGACTGAAGGCATTCAGTTAGCAGGCAGCGATCCAGTCCCCATTGGCTATGAAAACCTCTGATAAACCTTTTTTATATTCTGTTATTACCTTCAAAAGATTAAAGGAAAGCGAATGAGGATGTGAAAAGCAGCTTCAGTCACAAATGAAAAGTGCACTTGCATTATGATAAGGATTTCTGCTTTGTATTAATTCACTGGCTAAGACTATTAAATATGTATTTAGCCCCTTATTTAATATAGTTACTCCTTGAATAGACAACATAATTTCTGTTCTCTTTAAACATTAGAACTTAATAACTGCTGGCAAAGAATAGAAGCACCTTGAGCGGGGAAAATGGTTGAAGTCTTTAATTTCTGGCATAAAAAAATCAATATGCCTTCTATTGAGCTTAGATTTGCATTCCATTACCCATCTAGATAGATACGCAAGACTAAGTTTAGCATTGCAGAGGGAAGCTTATAACCCATTAAGATCTAAATAACCATCGATCAACAACCTAGGTCATTCAGTTTTTGGATGAGTTTTTCTGAGCAAGCATATTGGTAATACAAATATAAAAGTATACATTATCTTATTATAGTACACAATGTGCTGTAAATTATATCCTTATAAACGGTGCATAGTGATGATAATCAGAGCTTAGTGATGTCATTTCTGTCACATGACTCACTGAAACTTGTGTATTAAATAAAGTACCCCCTGTTGCAAAATATGAGGCCTTTGGTCTTATGCCTTTATATGGTCATAGAACATAGAACTTGGTATTTTATAAGAGGGGGTACTTTATTCACTATATATTTATTAGACAAGTCTTCAGACCGTAATATTTTTATGGAATAATTTAGATCTATCACAATTGCTCCTAAGTTTTGAATTTGCAAAAAAGGGTAAGGTTGAGAGCATATTTTCTAGACTAGATGGTTTATATGCATAGTAAATTAATTAATGACCTTATGTTTCCAGTACAGATTTACTTAATGAAATTCATACGGTTGGATTCAACATTTTGATTACCTAAATATTTCTTGATTTCATTTTCCTTCTATGCTGCAATCAAAACCAGAAATTCCATATCAGGTGTCAGATGGAAAGAATGTATTAATTGGTCATTATTTCTGCATGGGAACTCAGTCATGTTCTTTAGTAAGTGCCACTAATAACAATGTACAGTAACTGCAGCAGTTCAAGCTTAGTGGATATTTGCATGCCTTGCAATAGCCATTTGATATATCTGTCAGTGCAGCAATTTAAAGTGTATTGTAACCAGTACATTGATCATTTAAGAATACAGTCTATCACTTTTTAATGGGAAACCCTCTATTCCTGGTTAGATAAACAAAAACAAGGTTTTTCTTGCAAGTATCATTTATCAGTAACAGTGCCATATACAGTAGCAGGTCTGTTATTTAATATACCTTATATATAAGTTCAGGGGGCAGATTATATTTAGTTAATGGTGTACCACAAATAACACCAAAATTTGAGCAGGGGAAGGACATCCAAATGACTCAAATCTGTCCAACAAAATGCCAGTCAAAAATAGATCATGTATGATAGGTGACAGCAGATTTCAGACTTTCTAATTAATTAAATCATATTGTTATTGGAGTAAGACCCAGAATCATGTTCTATAGTCAGTTCAGATACCTGGACAACTCTATCTGTTGAAATATAGCTGTAATAGTAGTAGTGGTAATTATAAAAACTTTAAAGGGAAAACTTTGGGGATGATTCATCAAAGGTTGAAGTGAAAATTCGAATTTCGAGCTAATTTGTGTGTACTTTGACTAGGGAATAGTCCAAATTTGATTTGAATTTTAAAAAAAATTAAAAAATTAGAATATCAAAATTTATCATGTACTGTCTCTTTAAAAAAATCGACTTCAACCATTCGCCATCTAAAACTTTCCAAATTTCTGTTTTAGCCTATAGGGGACCTCAAAGAAAAACTTTGATTCGAATTTGATTGAATGCGCTATTACGCTGATTGGTACGATTTGAATGTGGATGAATTAGAATGAATATGGACTATTCAACCGCAAAAAAACCTTTGTTTTATTAATACATTTCGGTTGGTCTTTTTTAATCCGAATTTTTACGTTTTTTAAATTTGAAATTTGACCCTTGATAAATCTGCCCCTAAATCTAGTAGAAATAAGTTCAAAGCAACTGGACTTTGAGTATTCTTGAAAACGTTTCACCACTCATCTGAGCGGCTTCTTTAATTCAAGAAGAGAATTTCCCGGCATTAAAGAATTATGTTTGAAAATTAAATGTTTGAAGAATTAAATCCCTGCTCAAGAGAAAATTATTCTAGTGTTACTCTCAGAGCCAGGCCAACCCAGCCAGGCGCCTTAGGCAACCTGGCTTGGCACGGCGCCAGCTGAGTGTGTGCTCGAGCGCGCATGCACCAAAAAGTGCGCTCGAGCGTGCATGCACCAAAGTGAAAATATGGGGAGAGACGGGACTGGACAATGGGGTAGGCATCAGAGCAAGTAGTGCCTGGTGCCCCCTCAACTTTGCGCCCTAGGCACGTGCCTACTCCGCTACCCCTATTTCCGGCCCTGTTTACTCTACACCCCTTCTATTCCCCTGTCACTGAAAACAGCAAAGAATACTTTGCTATCCAAAATGTATCCCTTCAATCTGCCTACATAAGATCATGTAGAAAATGTATTCTGCCTACTTTCATTAAAAAAACTGATACTTTTTGTTATACCGGCCATATATTTGAAGACACCATCCATTCCCTATAATTAAAAGATGCAGTTTGCTTTACTGAGTTTGTTACTTGTATATCCACCTACTAGCTACATCATTAACTGATGGGTCATCAAATATATGTAATTATACCCCACCTTTAGTTATATCCTACATTTGCATGGTACACAAAAATATGTTGTTCCTTATCAGACACACAGTGACTGCCTATACTTACAAAGGCATGTTTTTAGTTGGTAACCACCTTTGGTAACATTTATTAATCATTTAAAACTGCGCTATTAGGCATATTGCATAAATATAGTTCATACTGTAGTAAGCCCATTTTATTTTCCAAAAATGAATAATGTACCTAGCATTCAAATCTACTGTATCTCACTTGAGAGTGAGTTGTCCTGTTCACCAGCTTTCTTAATTCTTCTCTAAAAGGGAAATGTTCAATATGAATCAATATGAGTCTAATCGCCTTGCTTACATTCTGTATCTTCAATAAGGAACCGTTAATAGGAATAGTAATATCACAGTCAACACTGGAAGAGGAAATGCACACATAACACTTGAGAAAAATGTTTGATAGTGATCTTTTCAAACCACACAGGTGATACATGGTTCCCACAAAGTCTTTCAAATGTGTCCTCAGTCCCAAAGGTGGGTTATATAACATCAAAATAACTCTCCATCAGACCTCAAGACCACAGGATACATTGCTATAAATGTATTTCTTGAGATCTGTTTCCAAATATCAATAGAAGTTATTGAAACAATGAAGGAGATTAGAGCAAGGGCTTTCACTTGAAGCAGTAGTACAATAGCTAGCAATTTCTATAGCAATATTAACTATAAGAAGGAGAGAGCACATACAGAGGAAAAATAAGTATTTTTGGTAGGAGAGATTTGGTTATCCGGTAACAAACTGGACTTTCATAAAGTTTTGTATTTACAAAAACCTGTAGAAATGGTTTCAGAGGACTGGAACGATTACAACTTTGTGTAGGAAACTAAAATCATCTTTTATTACAGTTAGTTGCTCTGGTTAATTATTATGAATAATTATAAAATCATTACTTCTATAAATAATTATAATCTTTACTGTTAAGTTGGAAGGCAATTTGATTTTTTTTAAAGTATAAAAAGATAATCTTAGGTAAGTGTAACTGTGGTCAAATATAAATCAAATATGGTGCTTTAGAATAAAAACAAAAGTCAGGTTCATGTTAGCTGAACTGATTCTAACATTTAGAATATAGTCTTTTGAAAAATAAATTAAAATGGTTTATCCCTTATTATACACATATATCACAGTTTGTTGTGATTATTTAACTGTTTAACAGACCTCAAATATAAATGTAATTCATTTAATAACACATATAAAGTGAAAATGTGTCACACATGCATGTTCATTTTCACTTGAAATTTCACCACAAGAAGTTAAAAGTAGAAATTAAACACCTTCCCTTTGCTCATGCCTTTTCCACAGTCCACAGTCTCCGAAAATGATCCCAAGCCTGTGTTACCAGGGTCTATATTCTACACAAAAATCATTCCAAAATCTTAACACAGGGCAGACTCCTCAAAATTGTGCAACACTCCTAAGTACAAGTACATAGAAATGAAGCCAAACCCTGACCTAAATGGAATGGCCCAAGTGTATTTCTGATGGACAAAGTGGAAAATTTCAGTCAAGGGTTTAAAGGCTAGTAAAGTGCAAACTTTATCAACACTTGGGGACAAATTTATTATGCTGCAAGGTACAGTTTACGGTAATACAATGTAAAAGGGAGTGCTTTTCTTTTTTTCTAATACTACTTTCTTTAGTAGAATAGTATAATTCTTAATGAATCAGATCAAAATACAAAGTCCCTTCTTTTGACTTTCGGGTAAAGCTAAGGGTAAAGCACCTTGGTTGAGTGGAACAACAGCTCTCTGGTTAGGATTGCTGCTTTGCTGTTCAATTCCAGCTCTTTCATTTTGTAACAGTTATTCATAAAGGCTAAAACCGCGTGCTGGCAAGCACTCTCCTTCTTTGTCAACTCTTGATTTTGTTAACTATACACCTTGAGGGGTATTTAGTTATTTAGTAAGACTTGAATTTCTCTCATATTTTTATTAAACCAAGCTTGACCACACTCTCATCCATGATTTTATCTTGTATATCAATAAAATAACTCGAAAGTGTTGGTTTGGGAAAAAACTCAATAAAATCAAGCAAAAAACGTAATTGTATGATTTTTTTCAGATTTGACACCTGAATTACTCAATTTTTTTTTTTTTATCGCCCAAAAACTCTTCGGATTATAGGATAAAACCCAGTGCAGGCCACCATATCTTCAAATTGTAATAGGAACATCTGCTCTTGACTTCAAACCTCGGCAGGTTTGAGATGGCGGATTTTCAGACATTTTGCAGCTTCAGGGTATATTAAATCTCCAAAAAAGTTTATTTTTTTTACACAAATAACCCCTACCAGAAAAAATTGTGTTTTAGTAAATAATAGTGATGTGCAAATTTATTCGGCAGGCGCGAATTCTCGTTGAATTACTGCCACAATCGAATAAATTCTCGAAAATCCAGCAATTGTGCGCTGGCATCCATAAACGGACACCACTGTCCAAACCCGGAAGCCAAAAACAAGATGCCGGCGCAGTTTCGCGAATTTTTTGCTGTTTCATGAATTTGGCGGGAAATTCGTGAATTTTTCAGCGAAATGGGAAAAATTTGCCTATCACTAGTAAAAATAACCCTTTTCTGTCTCACACTTCAGCATATGATGGTGCTGTATAACTGTTTGATAATAAAATAATAACAAAATCAATGGTGTTGACCTGAGTAGTCTGACCTTTTGTGCTGAACAAGACCAACAAAAAAACACCAACAGAATGTGTTTAAGGAATTTTTTTTCATGTTATCTTCCTTCTGTTATTGAAGAGAAAAAGTTAAAGGTTCACCTAACCTTGCCAGTCAAGTCTGTTTTTAAGAAAAACTCAAGAAAAGATAAGCTCAAGAAGTCCTGTGTCTCATGTCTGGGTTGACATTTTTTATTATTGATGCGAAGGTGATATTTTTTAAATGAGTAATTCACCTTTCAATTTCATTTTAGTATGATGTAGGTGTTGATATTCAAGAGTCAGTTTGCAATTGGTCTTGTTTTTTTTTTTGGTTTTCCAGTTATTTCGTTTTTTGTTCAGCAGCTGTCCATTTTTTTCAGCAGCTATCTGGTATCTTATTTATCCTTAACAATGTATTTAAAGAGAGATGGGAATATGAATAGGAGAGGGCCTGCATAGAAAGATAAGTAATACAAATAACAATAAAATTGTAGACACACAGGGCAATAGTTTTTGGCTGCTGTGGTCAGTGACCCATATTTTGAAATCTGGAGAAAGGCAGAAGAAGTCAACAAAATAATAAAAACCAAATGCAAAGTTGCTAGGAATAGGGCATCTTACATACTAAAAGTTAACATGAACCACTCCTTTAATGGAGCCCAATGATCCAAGAGCAGCAAAGAGAAGAAGGACATTACTAGGAAGGCAGTCCCCTTTCCCCATTTATTGTGTTTGGGGATACAAAAAGGGTGGTAGGCGGTAAGAGGCACTGCAGGCTCAACACTGAACTAGTCATGTTTATGGGGCAGATTCATTAAGGGTCGAATTTCGAAGTTAAAAATACTTCGAAATTCGACCCTCGAATTGAAATCCTTCGACTTCGAATATCGAAGTCGAAGGATTTAGCGCTAATCCTGCGATCGATCGATCGAAGGATTTTTTGTTCGATCGAACGATTAAATCCTTCGAATCGAACGATTCGAAGGATTTTAATCCAACGATCGAAGGAAAATCCTTCGATCAAAAAAAGGTTAGCAAACCTATGGGGACCTTCCCCATAGGCTAACATTGACTTCGGTAGGTTTTACCTGCCGAAGTAGGGGGTCGAAGTTTTTTTTAAAGGGCAAGTACTTCGACTATCGAATGGTCGAATAGTCGAACGATTTTTCGTTCGATTCGTTCGAATTCGAACGAATTTAACCAATTCGATGGTCGAAGTACCAAAAAAATACTTCGAAATTCGAAGTATTTTTCATTCGAATCCTTCACTCGAGCTTAGTGAATCTGCCCCATGTACATTTGTAAAATGTATTTTACTCAGTGACCTACCGTGTGACTGGTTGACTGCCAAAGAATGCACTGATTATTTCTTAATGCAGCTCATAAAATTCTTTGAAGAATATCTCATCCCACCCCAACTGAGTTTAAAGTGATCTTTCTCAGTGTTTTCAGTAGTGTATTTGACTAAATGCTGTGCAGTAACAGAGTCATATTTAAGGTTTTTATGACAACAGCTCATGACTGTACTCTTCTGTGCACATTCATCTGTGACAACTTTTATGTCTATGTGTTGACAAGAAATAGTACTCTGTTATGTGGGTTTTATTTAGTAGCTGCATGGATGCTGCACAATGAATGTAAAAACCATCTTGTTCCTTTCTTGTTCCAAACTGAACATTTATTTTATGCAGCATTTTTGTTTTTACAGCTGTGTTTACTGAAAATTGAATTTGAGCGGAAGGTGGTTATTCAGTTTCAATGTAAGTGGCACGGTAACCTGTAAACAGTATTTTTTTCGAGCTCTCCAGTTAGGATAATTGTACTCGCTGGCAAAACCTGTAAAAGGTAAATTGTACCTGTAATTAACACGAGTAACCCAAATGCCAGCTGCTGCTAAAGCAACAGGCATGTAAATATAAACATTTAACTGAATTTAAAATAATGATAAACAACATATTTTACAAATCTGTATATTTTGTTGAAAGACAAATGAGCATGAATCCATATATCCCCCAATCTAGCACATTATTTTGAGTTTTATATTAAAAATATAAATATATTATAAATATAAAGTTATATTTTTACATTCTTTCATACCAGTGACAAATAAGGCATTTTTAAAGCCTTACTGTCCTTGCATTTTACCATCCACTCCCACCATTTCATAGGACATGACACAAATGTTCTTTAAATATTTTATGTTTTGAATGCCTGCTGTATGACATTGAGCCACTTTTATAAGCACAGTGTAAGACAAATGCAATATAGGAATGAATGTCTTTCATAGCTTGCCTCATAGCAGAGACATACATCTTGTTCTGTAGACTGTAGAAAGGGACAAAACAAATTGCTAAATATGTCTACCGATGTTAGTATGAGCTGGTAAAGCAAATATTTGGATTAAGTACCATACATTGATGTCATTCATTTAGGTAGAGACTACGGCTGACACCCACTTTGCATTCATAACGAAGGTATTGCTAAAAAAGAGAAAATGCACTGTAAATAATGAAAATCCTCAAAAGGAAGAATACAGCATGTGCATAAAATAAAAACTGATGCATTAGCATTAGCATGTGTTTAGTAATAAGCGCTATGTTTTTTATTTTTAGTGTAGCCTTAAAAATAGACTTTTTTCAGAATATCATAAAGTAGTAGTTTAAGGAGGGCACTTAGAAGCAATTCTGCTGTGAAAATCGTTTATTCAGAGACTACATAACACATGTGTTTTGTAGTCTCTGAATAAATAATTTTCACAGCAGAATTGCTTTTGAGTACTCTCCTCAAACTACTACTTTATGAGTTTCCATAGGGATTGCGGTAACCCTGATGAGGATTGATGCAGCAACACTCCTACTAATCATAGGAAGAGCGTAAAAACAACCTCCATTGTTCCTACTATTTTCAGAATGTATATTTTTCACTTAAGAGTAAACAAAGAAAATCAGGGCTACACAAACAGGGCATGTTTCCCTGAAAGATTTTGCACTGCTTTTAATATGGTGTACTTCTCTTTTGCTTTAAAGGAGAGCTATATTTAATTGGAGGTGCCAAAAGTTAAGCACCCCAAGTGATTATATATGAATAATTTTGCATTAAGCGACAGCACTCCTAGGAAATTTAACAACACAGCCAGTGTTGGACTGGGACACCAGGGGCCCACCAGAAAACCTTAGACCAGGGGCCCACCAAGAAAATTTAGGCCAGGGGGACACTCTCAGTACTATTGTTCTTCCTCTCCTCACTCAACCTCTATCCTCCTAGTCTCTTTAGTTATACATCCTATAACCAATTATTCCATCTATTTAGCCTCTTTGTTCTCATAGAAATAGGGAATGGCCATGAAATAGGCCAAATATTTAGCAGCATGAGGGCCCACTGACACCTGGGCCCACCGGGACTTTTCCTGGTATCCCTGTGGGCCAGTCCGACACTGAACACAGCAACAGTATGAAGTGGAGGTTTAATAAATCCTACATTTCGGTTCCTAACCGGAACCTTCGTCAGGAACCGAAACATGGAAATGTAGGATTTATTAAACCTCCACTCTTGCTTCATACTGTTGCTGTGTTGTTAAATTTCCTAGGAGTGCCGTTGCTTGATGCAAATTTTATTATACTTTGACTGGAACCCAGGCTATACTTGGACATGTGGTTGTGCGCTCCTTATGACTTTGTGTGTATATATATATATATACTTACCTCACACTGCACTGCACTGGTCCAGGGGTTCTTCCAACGTGCTTCCTTCTTCTTCTTTCTTTTTTCCCAGGGCAGACGCATGCACAGTAGAACAAAGTAACCCTGGGCCGGTGCAATTTTCTGCTCATAGGAGCACTGGCCAGGGGGTGTCAGGTAAGTACATACAATCAATTGTAGACACCCCCAAGTAAATATTGCCTTTCTTTCCCCTTTAATGTAAGCATATAGTATATATTTTCTGCCATATTGTGCATGGAAACTTGGATCTCAGTTTTTGATTGTGCTAGCCTGTGCTATGTGGGATTCATTAATACATTCAGTTGTTTTAATTACATGGAACCTAATTGTGGAAGTTTTAATCTGGAAGCTGGAATGCGGGATCTAGAACAGGCTTGAATTACTTACCCATGAGAGTGCCTGGAACTAGAATGTGTCCTATCATCAATATTGTAGGCCATAATCAGTCAATATAAAATATTTCATATGATCAGTCAATATGAAATACCATAGAATATCAAAGGCACTTAATATCTACCCTTAATGGGACTGCACTCGGCAAATCCATTATGGAAAGGGACATTAGAGTCCTTGTAGATGATAAACTTGGCTGTAGCAAGCAATGCCAGTCAGCAGCATCAAGGGCAAATAAGGTATTGAGCTGTATTAAAAGGGGCATAGATTCAAGGGAGGAGGGGGCCATTCTTCCACTATATAAAGCACTTGTAAGGCCCCATCTAGAATATGCCGTACAGTTTTGGTCTCCATCACTCAAACAGGACATTATTGTATTAGAGAGGATACAGAGAAGGGCAACTAAGCTGGTGAAAGGTATGGAAAATCTTAGCTATGAGGAAATTGGGGATGTTCACGCTGGAGAAGAGGGGCTTAAGAGGTGATATGATAACTATGTATAAATAAATAAGGAGATCTTATAATAATCTCTCTAATGCTTTATTTACCAGTAGGTCTTTCCAGCTGACACAAGGTCACCCATTTCGATTAGAAGAAAAGAGGTTCCGCCTAAATATTCGGAAGGGTTTTTTTTACAGTGAGAGCTGTGAAGATGTGGAATTCTCTCCCTGAATCAGTTGTACAGGCTGATACATTAGATAGCTTTAAGAAGGTGTTGGATGGCATTTTAGCAAGTAAGGGAATACAGGGTTATGGGAAATAGCTCATAGTCCAAGTTGATCCAGGGACTAGTCCGATTGCCATTTTGGAGTCAGGAAGGATTTTTTTCCCCATCTGAGGCAAATTGGAGATGCTTCAGATGGGTTTTTTTGCCTTCCTCTGGATCAACTGGCAGTTAGGCAGATAAAAAAAAAAAACAACTAAAAGGTTGAACTTGATGGACGTGTGTCTTTTTTCAATCTTACTTACTATGTTACTATGTTACTATATATCATATATACACTTATATATATATATATATATCCATGCACCCCTTCATTTTTAAGATAAAATAGATGTCATCCATGCAAAAGAACAATTCACAGGAGGAACAATTGAATATTAGAAACCTACTATTGTATATACTGTAAATCACTTTCACCACGTTTATTCTTTTACAAGGGTTTAATTGAATTCTGTAAATTTCGGTTCTGTGTTCTAGAGGAGGATGGGATTTCTAATAATCTAGTAATATTTACGTTTTTATATATTTGCGTACTAATTTTGAAGTTAATATATGTAAAGTGTATATATGATATATAGTAACATAGTAACATAGTAAGTAAGATTGAAAAAAGTAAATACTAGATTATTAGAAATCCCATCCTCCTCTAGAACACAGAACCGAAATTAACAGAATTCAATTAAACCCTTGTAAAAGAATAAACGTGGTGAAAGTGATTTACAGTATATACAATAGTAGGTTTCTAATATTCAATTGTTCCTCCTGTGAATTGTTCTTTTGCATGGATGACATCTATTTTATCTTAAAAATGAAGGGGTGTTTGTCATATTAACCTATTAATAAATGAACAAAGGAAAGCAAGGACTCCAATGTCCTATGAGATTCCTTCAATTGAGTTACTGGCCCCACAATGGATTATCTCACCTGCAGGTGGCAGACCTTCTTTTAATTATAGACATCTACTACAATTTTATAAATATATTAGGTATTCATTGCGAGACATGTTTTATCTGGCTCAGTAATCATTGCCTTGAATGCCCCCTAGGTTTCTTGTCATATATACTGTAATAACACAAGTAAATGTGCTTTCTAAACAATCACTACCTTATTAGTACCTTATTAGTTTTGTCTGTTTTTTTTAATTGTGTCTTTATCTTACCTTGAGTAAAGTAACAGATTAAAACAGTGTACGTGTAAACTGGTATAATGTAAACTAGAAAGATACAATTCAAACCTTCAATGAATTTACTCAATATTGCTATACAATTTATTGCGTATTCTTGCAGAATGAAGGTTTAAAGAATGATATCCTCCACACACAAACACAGACAAGACATATTTATTTGTAGGAAAGGAAGATCAGCCTTTTCCTATAGTTAGGAAAGAGGCATCTAACAGAACATAACCCATTTGATAAACAATTAGATATGCACTCTTAAAAATGTTTTTGGACGTTTGTCTCCTTCTTAGTTGGCAAACCAAACCAAAGGTATAAGACAAAACTACTTTTCCAAGCTTGCAAATAATAATAATTATAATACTAACAATAAGAATACTATTCAACATTTAATTTCTGAAGTAAATGTGGGGGGTATACATAAGAATCATAGGAAGCATGGATTATTTGAGTTTAAGGACAAGCTTACCTCTTTCCACGGTGAGTCCGGATGCTCATGCCCCAGACCTTTTGCAAAGGGGAGCAACACACGAAAAACTTGAATTGCAGGCAGGCACCACTCCGGAACACCAAATCAAACAGTCAATGGAATCCAGGAGCCTAAGTATTTTGAATAGTACAAAAAAGTCTTTATTTTACATTATGTATAAAAATAAAAGCCTAAATGTGGGGGTAATTAAAATAGAGCATATATGTTAGCATTGGTCCACAGTGCATTAACTCAGAGTGAAGTAGAGGGGCTGTCTTGGAACTACTCTCTGGGGGTTATTTATCAAAATCCGAATTTTTCTGATTTTTAAAATAAAAAAGTCAGACCAAACTAGAATCCATGATTTGACCCTATTTATTATTAAAAAAAAGCATGATTTAATTGGATCAGAGAAAACTCGATAAAATCAAGCGAACACCCGAATTGTACATTTTTTTCTGAGGTTTCTTTCCCGAATTGCTCGATTTTTTTCTCTTTTGTGATTTATGCCAAAAAGCCCAAAATTGTGGGATTTTCAGCAGACCACAGAAACTTCCAAATAGGATAGGGACCTCTTCTACTGACCATACAACCTCGGCAGGTCTGAGATGGAGGATTCAGACTTTATGCAGCTTACATAAAGCCCAAAAAATTTGAGTTTTAAAAACAAAAACGATATTTGCAACAAAAAGCCAGACCGGACTTTGGTAAATAACCCACTCAAAGCCCAATTCTTTCACAATACTGCCATGCACTGCCCTTCAGCCTTGTGACTTACTATTGAATAATATCATACATTTCTCTTCTTTCTTGTAAAAAAATATTTCATTTTTTTTGATATTGGTGTGTTCCATGTGTGCTCTGCTTCCTTTATTTCACAGTTTCTTCCTATTATGTTTTGCAAGACTATTCATGCTTAATATACTATATATTTCAATGTGAATTATAAAGTTTTGCTCTATATCTCTTTAATATACCTGCCCAATTCATCCACTAAAACATGTAGATCAATTTCAATTATAAGAATAGATCTATTTAACTTTCTAACTGTTCTTTGCATTTTCAATTTATGGCAGAATCATTTTTTTTTTCACTGGACATCAACATTTCTAAATGAATTACAGAGGAGAAAGTTTTAGATCAATAAATAAAAAGGACTCAAAATAGGATTGTGAAGAAAACTGCATGCATGCAAGCAAAACATCCAAAGCCAAATATGGTTCAGTGGCAAAAGATAAAAAAGTCTCCCATTTAAAAAAAATATATATGGATTGTTTGTCTATATAATGCAATATATTCAAGCTGGCCAACTACCTTCCTGGTCTGGTCCATCCTACACTTACTTTCATTTGATTCATTAAAAATTCTACTGCTACTGCTGCATTTTACACAGGGACTAATTTCTACCTGCAAATTGCCTCACAGCCATTGCACCCCCCTCTGGTTCAAAGTTTAGTGGTGAGCATAACCTTGCTGTAGTTAATACAAGAGCACAGGAGCAGCGGCCAACTCCATGTTGTAGCTCCCACCCTTTTGGGTGCCTCACTTTGGGGTATATTTTCTAGCTTCAATAAAGTCCAACTCAATACTCCAGGCATATTTTCTCAAAACATATTTATTAGAAATTGTAATTACACTGTTCTAAGAGAAATAAGGTGACTGTTCTCTTGGTTTAAATTGTCTATTAAAGACACACCAAACCTGTCTGCAGCTACTGTGAGAGCATGATACATGTCCTGCTAGGCATCCAGAAGCATAATTCAACCTCAAGGAATCACCTGATCCTACTCCTACATCCAGTGCCTTCACACACCAGCATTACAATTGCACTGCTAAAGCCAAACGAACTAATTACAGTAGCTCTAGCATTACCTCTGAGTAAGCATATTAAAGGCAAAGGGGAAAACTTATATACTAGAACTACATAGTTACATAAATAGTATGTATCTAGAGGCCATAAAGTTTAGGCCCTAACTAAACATCTTCACAAAAAGATGTCCACTGACCGAACACCACCAGGGTGTCAACAATCCACCCCAGGATTCCCAAAAAAACCAAAAAAAAACCTCTATCACAAAAACTCCTGAAACCGACAGTTTAAACGTAGTCAACTTCCACATCACATTCCAATCTGTTAAAATCATAAGGAGGATACTTGTCAGGCAGATTGGTATGCTACACAGAATTTGAGATAAGCAGAGGGCACTCTGAACTCAATAATTAAAGTAGCCAATATAAAGTAAATTAGAGAATAGGCAGGGCCGGATTTACATAGTGGGCGCCCCTAGGCCCACTGCCGTGTGCCGCCCCTGTCCCCTCCCCTTTATTTGTGCAAATTTTCACAAAAATTGTGTTTTTGAACCAATGTGGGTGTGGTTGGGCAGCTTGCCGCCCCCTAAAATCCTGCCGCCCTAGGCCCGGGCCTAGGTGGCCTTTCCACAAATCCGGGCCTGAGAAAAGGTGCTACGATCAAGCTCAGTCCCTCCAATACAAACATTCAGAATACAAATGTAATTAACTTGCATGCTCTAAATTAAATAGAGAGATGGTAATGCAAAAACACATCTTTATAAGACTTAAAAATGAACATTAAACATGAATAGCACACATAGCAATAAAGTACATTAGTAACATACAGATATATACTACCCAGCATAAACCACACAAGTATAAGGGAAGAGGATAGTGTGGCCAGTGAATTCCCCTTGCTGGCTATACATTTTTATATACTGTATGTAAACTATTATGTGTTGTATTGGTTTCCAATTACTTTGTAAACTGCTGCAGCAGACAATGGCGCTATATTTGCTTTTAATATAAAAATTGTTTAGGCTATATAGTATATGTCTTTCGTAATGAAGTATTTAGTAGTTATAAAAAGAAAGCCCCTTAAGTCTCTTGTTTCAAAACACACTTACTGATAACTGAAGTACATGAAATTGATGCCCCTTGGACTTCTACTGAATGGCCCTTAAGGCATCAATTTAAACATAGAGAGTAGAAACTCCAATTAACCTCAGCCCTGTAAAGATATGCAGGCTGTTTAACTCTGTAACTATGGTTTGGGAAAGTAAAAGCTATTACTGGCTGACTTACCCATCAATTTGCTAGACGTACAATTTATTATACTCTTTAGATT
Organism: Xenopus laevis; assembly: GCF_017654675.1. Classification (NCBI taxonomy): domain Eukaryota; kingdom Metazoa; phylum Chordata; class Amphibia; order Anura; family Pipidae; genus Xenopus; species Xenopus laevis. The sequence goes on from NC_054371.1 coordinate 173,179,496, forward strand.
TCAATTAGTCCCTAGGAATTTCAACTTAAAGCCATTAGTTGTGGTCTGCTGGGTCACAGGAAGACTCTTACAATAAATTCACTGAAATGTGTAAGTGTTTATTTGCTCTGTAATAAGTGGTAATGGGAGTGAGTATAATCTTTACATTTTAATATTTAAGATTACATTTAAGTTACATTGGGCTTATTTAAAGGAGACATCAGCAGCTGGGATGACCTGATAGGGAACTGAAGCCTGTCTTTGCTTGTGTGACTGCAGGGCTGTGATTGGCTATCCTCCTCCTACTGTGCTTCTTGCAGGGACTGTTAGGACACACCCACCCTTTATTTGAAACAAGGTTTTATAGCAGATCTATAGGGAACTTCAATAAAGGGGCAATTTTTAAAGATAATATTAACTATTAGCCCAAAGTGAAACTAGCACCATACTGTATATTATTCATTATTGCTTACAAAATTAGGGAAGGGGTTTACCTATCCTATATGTCTCCTTTAATGTTTAAATAATTTTTAGCAGACTTAAGGTATGGCAATCAAACATCAGTAGCGTTCGTTGAGGGGGACAGGCCCTGGTGCGTGACGCACAGCCGGGCCCCGCCCCCTCCGTACCGCCGCATTTGGCCGCATTTTCAGCGGCGAACGGACTGCCGGGGGGCCCTGAGGGGGTGCGGGCCCTGGCCCGCTCGCAACCCCTGCTCCCCCGGTAGTTCCGCCACTGTCAAACATCTTTTTTACCTTATTAATCATCTTTAGTACTCCAGACCCATAACATACAAACATATATGACTAAAAGTTGCTATTTCAATCTTAAACCTCCAACTTTTTCCCCTGTCCTTTAATACATTCTTGATAACCTATATGGTGTATAATACAAGTATAGGACCTGTTATCCAGAATGCTCGGGACCTGGGGTTTTCTGGATAACGGATCTTTCCATAATTAGGGTCTTCGTGCCTTATGTCTACTAGAAATTCATTTAAACATTAAATAAACCCAATAGGCTGGTTTTGCTTCCAATAAGGATTAATTATATCTTAGTTTGGATCAAGTACAAGCTACTGTTTTATTATTACAGAAAAAAGGGAATCATTTTTAAAAATTTGCATTATTTAGATAAAATGGAGTCTATGGGAGACCGGGTTTTCCGGATAAGGGATCCTATACCTGTACTATTACTATCCTGGTATTAGTTTTTATGCTGATTCTTGATCCTCTAATAAATCTGTTTTTTTCTATGTATTTTTGTCATAGTTTTTTGTCTGATTACCTAACTTCTATTACCATTGTATAACATTTTTATTGTTCTCAAATGTATCTTCTGTGATTAGATTCTTATACAGAAAGGATAGTCAACATTGTTACTATGGGGCAAATTCACTAACCTCAGAAAATTCACCAGCGACGGCTTCACTCACAACGCAACACTTTACCAGACGTAGATTCGCCAGGACAACGCTAATTCACTAAAATCCAAAGTTGCGTCCAGGGCACCAAACGCTGGTCCGCTGGTTCGTCTGGTCTGAGGTGACGAAGGCAAGTCTGACACAAGTAAGGTAATGTTCAGTAATATCCGCATCTTAGAGAATTTGCATAGTTACGTCCATTCGCCAGAGCACAAATTTGCCTGATGTTAGGTAGCGAAGTATCGCTAGAGTCTATCTCCTTCGCTAGCGAAGTTATGTCAACGACAGTAAATCGACAAAGTTCCTAAATGACGTCACCCTCACCAGCGTTAGTCACTTCGCCCTTTAGTAAATATGTCCCCATATGTTTGTTGTGTGTAAACCAGTAATAAGTGTGGTATTCTCCTTTGTTTTCTTGTTGCTTATTTAGAAAGCTCTTAGGATGTATATATGTCCAATTATAGGGACCCTATTTCTCTTGTAGCATCCATGATATAATTATTTTTGTATTAGGGTGAAGATTAGTCACCTGCTGGGCAACTTTGAGCTTCAGAGAAACAACACGTTTTCCCACCAGTGCTTTGGTGCTCCAGAGTCAGCAGTATGAATAAAGGGTTAAGATTATTTATACTCTTGAGCTCATATTGAAGATGGGGTTAAATTGAAATGGGTGCTTTATTGTGCTGAGGTATTTTGATTATGATTTCATAAAAAGGCGACAAAAGTAAATAGCATTTTATTAACTTTTTATAAATAAATGCCTAATAGAAAATTAAAATTTGACCCTTGTCTAATACCATATAGACTAAATTAACTATGCAGTCCTTTTAATATGTACATTGTTTCTGCATCTATGGAAGGCTTTATCCTAGAAAGGAAGGAAAATAATTTAGATCAATAATGATGGGATCTGACACAGACTCTTATGAATGCTGAACAAAAAGCTTATAATTTAAAATATAAAAAAACACAAAAATAAAGACCAAATGCAAATTGTGTCAGAATATCAATGTCTGCATTATACTAAACTTTAATTCAAAAGTGAACTAGCCTTTTGAGAACAGGTATTAGTTTAAAACTAAAGCACTAAAAAATTGACTTTTGTTTATACTGCTTTTATACTGTCTACTTTTGTCCCGTTGATTTCAATATCTTATGATGATCTGAGGTGGAATAAATTACAACATTGTTCTAGAATAAAATAAATTATATACTTTTATAAAAACATACAGTAACCCCTCTTATAAATGGATGATCTCTGTTATTGCAGTGCAATTTGTTAATTCCCGTGTAAGGACTTACAGTGGAGCTTAATACATTTGTTATTTTTTTTTATAAATACTGTATGTCAATATAAAATTGCAAAGATTGCATATACACTTATTACTAGTGATGGGCGAATTTGGGGCGTTTCGCCGAAAATTTTGCAAATTTCCTGTGAAATTCGCAAAATGGCAAAAAATTCGCAAAATGGCGCCGGCGTCTCGTTTTTTACACCGGCATCCATTTTTTTAGATGCCATCGAATTTTTGCCAGCGAATTTTTCGCGCCCATTTCGCAAATTTATTTGGCAAATCGTGGGAATTCGCCGTGAATGTGCGCCTGGCGAATAAATTCGCTAATCACTACTATTCCAAATGTATATTTAATGTCTTGAGCATGACTTAAAAAATTGAAATGTGCAATGCTGTAATCAAAAAAGAGTAGCCTAACTATGAAGATTTTGTATATTTGTTCTCAAACCTTAAAGTGTTATCAGATTCCCTGCATGTTCAAATTAGCTTATGTTAAATTTGTTTTCACCTTCCCACCTGCAATTTTTATTCAGGATAATATATTTTCCATTAATCCTATTAGTGCTCACAGGGCCTGCAATGTAATTTATGAAGCGCGGTGGACTGCTTAGTGGTCTGTGCTGTAGCATATCTGACAAAGGTCTAGAAACTGAGATCTGTGGATAAGTCTTCATGTTTCTGACAGAAATCAATAGGATATTTCATTTTCAATGGATTAGCAAGATGCCTCCAGACCAATCTAAATTATTTCTGGAATGATGCTACCAATCTATAGCTTTATGTTGTCTATAGTCATCAATAGTGTCCAAGGTATTATTTAGCGTTATTGCGTATTTTATGAATTCACTGAAATGGAAACCATGATTTTAAAGGATTCCATATTTTAAGTGGGAATGATTCATATGCTTATTATTGAGTACTGTAGAAGGAGAGAATTAAGATGAAGAAAAAAACCTTGCAAAAAAGTTAAAGTTTCTATCATTTGTGAGTTGATAATATCAGTAATTCATTTTTGCTTTGCTTGCGTTTTAATATTTTGAGAGCATTAAAGCAGAACTAAAGCTTAACAACAAAGTAGGGTATAAATGTTATACATTATGTTTTGGGATTCTGTACAAGCCCAAGGCAAACCACAGCTCTTTAGCAGGGAAGATCTGTGTCTCTCTGGAGATGCCCCTAGTAGCTCCCCATCTTCTTTTCTGCTGATACCTACCATGGGCTCTGTGCTACTGTCACTTACCCAAGCCTAGGAAACCCAAAGCATGTACTAACCAAATCAACAAGTTTGAATATTGTAGAGACCCATAGGGTTAATGTGCTCCTATGACTTTAAATACCTATACTTCCTGATCTCCCTAGTTGCTGGGCAGATGCTCATGTACCTACTTGTAATTTACATATCCCAATTATTGGCCAAGAGGTATTGTGACCACAACCTGTCACACTTTGGTATAGTAAGTGAGAAGAGGTGGATCTTTTTGGCTTCTGGTTGCTGATCCAACTGGATGTTTCCAGGGAGCATGGGTACAACAAGGCCCAGTAAAGACAGTTTGCCCTAGAGGGACCTGAACCTCTAGTGTGAAAGTTGGGGAGCAGGGACTCCGTGAATGAGGCTAATGAGTGGCAGGAATATAATTGTTATAGACTCTCTAGGAGAGTAAGACAGTGGGGGAAGATAGAAAAAGCAGCTTTGTGATCCATCAAGGAGGTGTAGCAGGGAGTAGCTTCGCAGGCTGTAAGATTTGCCAACAGCAGTGCTGTCCAACATCTATGGTACCGAGGGCCGGAATTTTTCTAATCTACATGGTGGAGGGCCGGTAACGGAAGCCAGTGTTAGCCACTCCCTGTTTTTAGACCACACCCACTTTAAACCACACCCATGTTATCGCAAGACCATGTCCACATTAATAGCACACCAAAACCCCAAATGGTTGGTACTCACTGCAGGGATCAGGGCCAGAACTAGGGGTAGGCAGAGAAGGCGGCTGTCTGGGGCGCCATCATTGAGGGGCGCACTTTTAAGGGGATATTTTTTTTTCTTTTTTTTCAAGCGTTTATTTAATAATTTGTTTCAGTAATCATGGTCACCCAGTTGGGTGGAATTCATCTCCTTCACCTTCTCCCTCTTGCCGGCAAGTAATAGCTCATTCTGTGCGGTGCACCGCGATGTGCGTACAAGCGTCAATGACATCACTGTTGGGTGACAGAGAGAGAGGCAGAGAGCTGGGCGGCTGCTTGGTGTGACTCTCACTGCTCTCAGACTTGCACAGTTGCACTGAACTGAAGACATTCTTTTGATTACTGTAAAGTGTGAAGCTTCCTGCTGGCACAGCCAGGTACAGATTTGGGGGCCATATGTTTGCTGCTGGGCGCTGGCACAGTGACATAAATACTTGGGGGCAATATGATGTGATCAGATTTATTTTTGGCTGCTGCTGGCACAGGTAAAGATTGGGGGCAATATGATGGCTGCAGGAGGGCTGTATGATGGATGGATGCTGAGCTTGCTTGCACAGGTACAGGGGGCAGTAATATAAATTAAAAAACGTTTTACACTTTCTTGCTTTCTTTATTTAAAAACCATCATGGTAAGGAGGGAAATGGTAATGCAGGACAGGGGGGCACTGAGTAAAGCTCTTGCCTAGGGTGCCAAACTACCTTGTGCCTGTCCTGGCAAGTATGTCACTCATATGGGAAAAAAGCTAAGTCATATAAGACATAACCATAAATCCATATGCCTCCTCCTCCCCTGTGTATAATACAGTACCCCAGCATATGATTAAACATCTTAGGGACACTAACAATAATTTTCAATTGCGAACAAACCCCCAGAACAAATACCAAAGTATGACACACACAGGAGCATATGGAAGTCAGAACAGAGCAGGAGACAGGAATCAGGACCAGTCTAATATGTACTACATAGCACTGGTGCCCAATTAGCATTTTGAATAAAGTGTGAACAGATGAACAATGTGGGCAGTCTGGGTCTCAGGTAGAACAGTACAGGGCTGTAGGAAATAAACAATAGAGGTGTCACAGGTGTGAAGAATACAGGGGGATCACAGGTGTGAACAATACAGTGGATTACAGTGTGAATTTGAGGTTTAAACAATGCAGGGGCCAATTAATCTCTGTAGTGATACCTTTTAAATGTTACAAATGGTAAGTAGACACAGCAGGCAGACTTTGATGTGGAGAGCCATATTAGGGGGGGGCAGTTGGACAGCCCTGGCCTACAGTAAAGGGAAACAGTGGATAGGGTCAGGCTTTAGGTTCTCCTACCCGACACTCCACTGGGTGAGATCCAGACCCCGTGTAAGGTATTTCTAGAGTTATGCTGTACTGTCTTGACTACAGCCTCAGGGAATGCACTCAGGGAATGCACTCAGGGAATGCACCTGTATCTACCTCTGATATACTGTCCATTAATGTTTTGTTTTTTTTTAAAGAGGACAAAATATTAATAAGAACGAGTGCAGATAATTACTTGTCTTTGTATGCATTTGGTAGTCACATACTCATTGCAATGCTGCCTAATAATTTGAAATTGTTTAGAGGTAAGCATAACTTTGCCTTTTGTTATTTATATAGGAGCAGTGGCTAGCTCCTAGTTGTCGCTCCTACAATCCACAACTTCTGTCAGGTGATCCATGTGGTGGACAATAGTGATGGGCGAATCTGTCTATTTTCCCACTTCGCAGAAAAATTTGCGAAACGGAGAATAATTTGCTAAATGCATTGAAGTCAATGTGCGACAAAATAATTTTGACGCACAATGTCAAAGGTTGAACTTGATGGACATGTGTCATTTTTCAACCTTACTTACTATGTTAATATGTTACTATGAACAAAAATCTGAAAATCTTCAAATGTCTTGACCTTGAGTGCTTATGTTTGTAAAAGTTTAGTATTAGAGTTTTTGTGGTTGTTACAATAAATCTGGAATTTTTAGAGAAATAAAAAAAGTGAATTTTTAGAGAAAAAATATGATTCATGAAAAAAATAGAAATCCGAATGTTAGTAAATCAGCTCCTTTGTCTCTGTGAACAATGTGTACACTTAGGTAAAAATGAGTGTAGAACTGGTCAGACCAGGTATGATATATAACGTGATATAGTTTATCTTGAATATATTGCAATATATGGACAAACAATCCCTGGTGTTTGGAAAGGGCAGGGCATTTTTGTGGCTGTATGTACAAAATTGTTATGTTGTTAGAGAGAAAAAAAACCTTGAATTTTTAGAGATGTATTATAACCCAAAGCTACTAAAAATCCAAATCCAAAATTATTCAATCTCAAATTGTGCTGAAAAAGTTTACGTCGGCTTATACTCGAGTCAGTATAAATATATACCTAGCTGATTGACGCGAATGGCTTTGCTTCTGACCGGAGTCCCATGCCCCTGATCGCCGGGTTCTCCATGGCGCATTGCGAGTGATGTCAACAGATGTGCATTACTTGTGACATCACTGACCAGCGAACACTTGTTTTCCACTTGATTAGCCCCTCACGCACTCCCAGGTAAGCCCTGCACTCCACTCTCCCACAACAGGCTTATATAACAGCCAACCTACTGCATGTCAACAGTTGCTAAAACAAAACTCCCAGCATCCTGTCGCTGGGTTCTAGGATTCTACTTGTGAAACATTGATACAATATCTTTAATTGTACTGCTGACAACTTTTCCTGCCATATCAGCTATATCCCACAGTGATTACCTTAGCTTTTTGGCACAAAACAATGCACATTTTTACCATGTTTTTAAGCACTCACTTGCTCATTCAGCTAAAGACTGCTGCATTTCTCACCCTAGGCTTATACTCGAGACAATAAGTTTCCCAGTTGTCGTAGGTAAAATTAGGTACCTCGGGTCGGTTTATATTAGAAACAGATATTTTTGGAATTTTGATTGTGGCTTGAGGTGTCATCGTAGGCATTGTAACTGTAAAAGAATGAATTGTTCAAAACTTATAAATAAAATATCTATAATCTTGTTATGTGTGTAAACTAAAAATAAATGTTGAATCACATAGAATATGTGATAGTGCTATCCATTTAAAAATTGGGAGAAAAGTAAAGAACAAAAAATTTTAACAAATACATGCAGTTATGGCTTCATAGGACTACCTGTAGCAATTCTTTGGTCTTTGGAATATATTATAAATATCGTTATCAGGGCAGAAAACTGGCGGCCAATGGAAAATATCACACACATATGATAAATACCTTTTATATGCATTAGTTATTTATCTTAATTACTGCCCAATTTATGTGTCTTTTTAAAGTTATTCATTTACCCTTTTCAAAAATGTAGTCAGGATATTTTGTTTTCCAGTCTAAATATTGCTATTCATACACATTGAATGATAATAACAGAACAGTTAAACGTGTAATAGTTATGATAATGACCTATTCTGAAAACAATAAGCAAGATTCCATTTGACATTTCTGTTCTGGAAATTAGTTAGGGAAAACATCTGAGTGACAGAGAGAAAAAGTGAAATGAAAAAATGCTTAGGGGACCATTTAGAACAAGATACCTTTTTGTCTAAGTACAAATTATGTTAGATGTTTTAATAGACAATTCCTTTGAGGGGTCAGTTTTCTAGAAAATGTGTAGGTAGATTTATGCTCCGTAAACGACTTGTAACATACATAACAAAGCTGGCAGTGTGGAGCGATACAAGCTTTTGTTCTCTAAGAGCAATCCGTTTCCATGAATATATCCAGATGTATCATAGTTAGGCTGTTTCACTGAGATTGCTTTGATCTGTTTTCCAAGGAATAAATGATGCCTAATGCTGTTAAAATACTGACATTTGCAGAGGCTGGAAGGACTAATGATATTAATGATCGACTTGCTGCTCACCTGATATTATCTTCTGTGTAGTAAATTGATACTTATTATGTGCAGTGTGAGATCATTATGCGGAGACAGATACAAAGTTCATGCAAAAAACACCTTCTACAGCATTAAATTCATTGTCAGGTGTGTTGTGGAAAAAATATTTTGCTTCTGTTTAAAAAACGTACACTTTGTATGTGCATTTTTAGCTTTGCATAAGGTTACTATTTGCATTAAAATTTTATAGTGTAGTTCATCGAATTTTATTTTTCATTTTGTGACATTAAATGGTCTTACAGGTGAAGTGAAGGATACAACTAATGAACCACACCGGTAAAGCAGCAATGGGCAGCTATGGAGCGAGATCCCAAATGGAGTGATTATTTTGTAAGTGGCTGTTTGCCATACTCTGCACTTATAAATGTTCATGAACAGCTACAGCAATCCTGAAAAGTATACATATATGATTCCTTTTAAACTAGAGAAGCGAGAATTCACAAGGCAGATGAGTTTGAGTTTAACATGCATACAATTGCTAATTTAAATAAGCAGCAAGAAACAAAGCATGCAAAATAATTTAGTAGTAACCATCAAAAAGGCTTTTTTTTACAGTAACAATAATTTACTGAGGAAGAGAGCAACAATGCAGAAAAGAAAGTTTATTCTTTTTTATACATTGATACATTTGGTGTAATATTCCTACTTAATCTGTTCACAGCCATAGCAATCTGATGTACCCATTATATGTGATATGATAGTGACATTATTTAACGCAAATGTATCCTATTTTTTTATTAAAACAAAGTAGTGATGGGTGAATTTGGGGCATTTCGGTTTGCCAAAAAATTTGCAAATTTCCCACGAAATTCGCAAAACAGCGGAAAATTCACAAAACGGCGCCGGCGTCCATTTTTGACACCTGCTTCAATTTTTGCTCCGGTTTCCCATATTTATTCCATTCGCGAAATGGAGGCTGGCGTTCAATTTTTTGGACACCGGTGCAATTTTGCCAAAAAACGAATGCCGTGAATTCCCGCCTGGCGAATAAATTCGCCCATCACTAGACCTAACTCCCATCCACTAATTTAACTCATTTATAAAAAAAAACAGCTAGAAAAAGTCAGCGCGGGAAGAGTCTCGACAATTTTTTCGAGTTGCTGCCCGAAAACCCTGACTTTTTCAGATTATTGTACGAAAACGAAAACATCTTCAAATTGTAAAAGGGAAATCTGCCATTGACTTCTACGTGACTTTGACAGGTTTTATCTGGTGTATTTTCAGATTTGGCTTTTTAGCAGCTTTGTGGTATAACAAATCTTTAAAAAGTTGAGTTTTTTTCCTCTAAAAATTTGAGTTTTCCCCTTTAAAATCTTGACCAGAAAATATTGAGGTTTAATAAATAGGCCCCCAGGTGTTATAAATACTGTGCATTTAATCTCCATTGCTGGGCAGGAATCTCTTAGTATCCAAGGTATAATTTCATATTTTGGACACATAATCCTATTTATGTCACAACACTTTATGAGGGGTATCTACAAGATCTTGTTAGGGCATTAGTCCCCATTCATTGAGATTCTTGCAAATGTCAAGGATTAGGGATCAGCCAGGACTAATAGGATAGGAAAAAAACACTTGGGTCCATTAATATATCATCTGTTTGTTGATGACTAAGAGCAGGGAATTGAAAGCAATATGAATCCATCCAGGACGTGTCATCCTTGCTGAAAGAAATGGCTAATCTGGGTCCCTGAGTGGCAGATGAAATATAATACTGATAAATGTAAGGTTATGCATAGGATACTTATAACATTAGTTTTAGCAATTTAACCAAATACTTAATAGAGACAGGCCTAGAGGTTCTTGTAAATAAAACAGTCCTACAGTTAGCAGCAGGAATTGCCAGCAAAATATTTTTCATTGCATGAGAGGGTCATCTTTCCCCTTTACAAAGCACTAATAAGGCCCCATCTAGATTAAGCAGTACAGTTTTGGTCTACTGTACACAAAATGACTATTATTTTAAGGGAGAAGCTCTATTTGCTACCTTGACTTGATTTTTACACATTTTTTCCACCCTGTCATCTGTAGGATATACATTATACCCATTGCTCTCTACCTAAAAAATACTGTACAATTGTGCCTCACAGTCACACTCTCAACAAAGCACCAGGAACAAGATCCTATCACGGGCAAGGTCTCACAGCTCTAATGAGCTTTTTATACAATTCAAATTTGGCGCCATTTCGCGCTGGCGTCATCAAGCCAGCGCGCCTGCGCCTTTAACTGACGTGGAGGCATGCGCGTCCTTAGGCATCCAAGATAGCGCCAGACACGGAGTGGTGCGGCGGGCGTCCCCGCCGCACCACTGGACCACCAGGGTAAGTGATATTCACTACATTTACAAAGGCAGTATCTATGGCATTGTGCAGTCATGTTAAGTGGCTCTGCTATCCCAATACTTCTAGCAACTCAAAACCTCAATGTAGCACAACTATGTTCACTGAATAAAAATAAAATCAATTTTAGCTAAGACTTCCCTGTCAAATGAAAGCAGCAATTTACATTATGGGACTTAATAACTAAGAGGGCCAGAATGCAGAGGTACAGGGCATGCAATTACTACCAAACTTTGGTTGTGGGAGGATGTCTTGCTTCCGCTCAATTATTGGTGATGTATCCAACACATTTATTTTATTTATAGTGAAACATTTTGGGAATTTTAAATAATTTTAAAGTGCAAAACCCTTTTGATATTGATAAAAAAAATAAAAACTGTAATAATAAAGGAAAAATCGAATACACATCTTTTTGCAAACCATTTCCAATGCATATCTTTATAATGAAAATGTTTATTTATATCCTAGAACACAGAGAGAGAGGAAAGAGTACAGAGAAGGCCTCATGCACATCCCAAACATGGGGCACTGGAGAGAATAAGTAACCTCTTATTTTTGGGTCCCTGTCATTCTAGATACTGTGTTATTTATAAAGTACTATCTGCCTGATCTGTTCACAAAGTGTGATGGATGAAGCTGAAAACATCTGCAAACATCGGCTGTCAAAGGTTCTCAGCAGCAGTCCCATCCCTCATCTATCTTCTTTTCCCATGGATGACCTTAAAGACGTGTCTAGATAGAAATCACAATCCGGCTTAAAGGAGAAGAAACAAAACATATTTGTTTTCTTTAAGTCACTTGAGCTTTATTTTAAGAACATGGCAAATTAGACACATTTGATTAACTTTTTGCTGTTATTTGCATTCTCAAGAAACGACTGTGTGCACCTCAACAAAAAGGAAGATTATTTCATACTTACCGAGATCTTCCTTTCCTAGACGTACTCCATGTCAGTACGTTACGGGATAGCCCCTCCTCCCTGCTCCAATTAGAAGGAACCTCCCCAAGCCTTTAAAAGGCCAACCACACCCACCTACCGGCGTCTTTGTAACAAGCTCTTAAATTACCGGAAAAGAAAGGGCGGGTGTACTGACATGGAGTACGTCTAGGAAAGGAAGATCTCGGTAAGTATGAAATAATCTTCCTTTTTCCCTAGACGTACTCCATGTCAGTACGTTACGGGACATAGCAAGTTAACGTTATCCCATGGGAGGGAATATGCTTTAAGAAGAAACTGTAATAAGGAAAGGAGTATCTCTGACTAGATAGTCCACCATCATGCAAACTCCTTACCTTAATATAGAGAGTCCAGGTGAAAACCCCAGAATAAGTTCACCAGGCTAAGAATAGAGCTATAGTATAGCATATACTATAGAGAAAGAGAGAGAGAGCGCGAGAGAGAGATGTTAGCCCACTGAGAGTGAGGAACAAGTTAGCTCACTAACCACCACTTCACCCTCCAGAAGAGAGAGAGAGAGAGGAAGACAGTCCTGTAAAAGGCGAATTCAGCAAGCTGAAATACTTACTCTCCTACTCACCAAATAGCATTCATCACATGTATGCCTAAATTCAGTGCAAATTGCAAGGTACCTGTAAGAAACACTTGGTAGGAGTAAGAACCCAAAACAGACACAATATAGAAATGATCTACTTAGGATATATCCATAAATGTAGGATATCCAATGAACCCTGAGGTACCCAAGGCCAGTACCATAAATATCTTCATATCAGAATGCATGTTAGTCAGGACTGTTCTAACCGAAAGCGGATCCTAAAGATCGGAGACAAGGGCACCTGAGAAAATAATTGGGATTAGAATTCCTTACCCTGTGTAAGGTCCTGTGATGAGGCAGACTCAATTAACTGTAAAGAGTTGAGCAACTCCAGTACCTAAGAAAGAGCCCCTGTTGGTTGACCCAACCTAGTACTCTGAGAGGTATAACTGAATACCCCTAAGGTTACAGATCCCAATAACCACAGTGCAACTAAAGGACTAATTCCAAGATTTATGGAGGCAGATTATATGCCCTGGATAAATGTTTCTAGTCACCCACAAACCTGTGTTCTCTCTACCCATAAGGGACCCACTTATATGTGGAATCAACTATACTACATATTTAATCGTTGAGGCTGACCTTGGAACTGGAGGGACGCTATGGATGTTCCAGTAAGTGTCAGAAGGGCCTCTGATCTACTAGAGTCATGCTGGGTCATATGTATCAGGAGTAGCACAGGAATGTGAATCCGAGAACAAACCAGGATAATAGGAGTGTTGTATCTGGAAGTTACCTGGACATTGAGCTCTGTGCGAATGTTTCAGACACAATTTTCAGCAGGTGTAAATGTAATCCCCCTAGCATAGGGAATAATGTGACAGACATGGTCAAAACAGACAAAAAAAAAAAAATACTTCCAAGCATCCCATTTGAAGCTAGACAAACCTGTATGACAGATACATAAAATATCCTTAATTCATTCTCAATGAAATTAATGACTAGAAGTGGTAAGAGATTACACTCTACTGTAATGACTGCAACCGTCCCACTTAAGGGAAGACTATGATCCTGCTCAGAAGAGCCAAGTACATTTTCGGCCGAAACAATAGGACAAGTAGCAACTGCAGTATGTAACTGTAAGGAGGAAAGATCCAAAACTGCTGGTGTTCCAAGAGGGCACAGACATAGAGAGGGAAAATAATTAACGCTCCTAGGACGCCTCCATCTGCTGTCCAATCAGTTACCTATCTGGTGTGGAAGAACAGCCAGCCCTGTATTCTAAAAGACCACTAACTAGGGGATTGAGAAATTGAAGAAAAAAATAAATAAATGGGCCCAAAATAAGTGCCTTCTGGACACAGAGCCTTAAGTCACAAAGCCGTTTTGATGATAGTATAAGGTAGTATAAGCAGAATATCCCTATCCTGGGCCAGACTTGAACAGAGGTCATCTCTATGGACTAACAAGACACTTTGAGGACTCCTATAGCCTGAAAACCCTTGGTTTGAAATATATACCTTATGCAAATTCCCAGTGGCCTGATATGTATGTGTACCCTGTCTCTATAGACACCCTGTATTGGCAGATAAAATGTCCCATCTATCCTGACATTAAGAATATCAGTAGAAATAGTATAGGAATAACACTGGGTAGTGGCTCCCCTCTCTAATTTGTAGGAGGCACTAAGGAGTCACCCTAGAAAATGGTAGAAATACATCTGGGGATCCTTCAGCCAAGCATAGAGAACTGTATACCTTGTTCTTCCTTAAACCTATGAATATGGAATTTCCACAGGTTGCACCCCTAGAAACTGGCCAGATGTCCTGGCTGCTATAGTGAAATTTATGGATGAAGAGTTCAAGTACTGATTGTTCCAGGAATCTTCAAAAATACTATATGTTGCATAAAAATATAGGTTTATTGAGCCAACGTTTCTGGTTCCAAAAAAGAACCCATCCCAAGGACACAAATCATATATAGATATCTGTGCAAACATATATACACACTCATATACATGCCTTAGTATTAAAATATATGCACCTGCCTATGGCCCTCATATAGATGCATATATGTTGCTTGGTAGACCAGTTGTATTATGGAGTTTATCCATTAATTGAGCATTTGTTCTGAAGGCAGTAGAATCCCCCTGCAGGATGTGGGCCATGGTGGGCCATGGTGCAAGCATATATTAAAATATGTGATAATAATATGTACCTCGGTCAGAGTCCTAAGCTCCTGGTAGAGCACAGTACCCGACCCCAGAGCTCGAGCTGCGTGGGTAGTAATAAACTGCACAATTGACTGGGCAAAGCAATTATCTGGTCCTCCATTCGTTCAGGCAGTGATCGGTGATACAAGGCTGCTGAATCTGGAAAAATGTACATTCAATGGTCCCAAAAGTAGTACATACCTGTGGTTATTGTTAACCCAGCAATCCTTATGACAGACAGGCTTCAGAACTCCTGTAGTGTTTATCAAGACAAAGTTAAGCTTACCTGCCATCGGGAAAAAATATTGCCTAGTATCTAATTTATTAAGCCATATCTTATCCCAGGAGCAATGCCATGGAATGAAAAGACATTCATATGTAGGTATTCCTATCAGTAGTCATCTGGATTAAACCTGAATGTACCCCAGAAACAATTACAACCCCATGTAATGCATAGTTTAGGTTAGCTGCAGTCAGAGCAAACCTATATCCGACCTTCATAGCCACCCAGTCCAGTGATCTACATCTATTAGAGCTACTGGTTCAAGGTGAGCAATAATTAGAGCATATCATACTGCAGAGAATAGGAGCATACCGATATGATCACAGCAACATGTAATACATAAAATATTAGCTACTGCTTAGGGCAAGCGTAAATCTGGTCCTAGCCGTTCCCAGGCCTGTGCTTTACATACCTTAGGGCTACCTATTCCAGGTGAGCCATAGCCAGGGTATATACTGCAGAAGAAAATATAAGCACAGAATCAATCACAGTAACATGAAATACATAGTTTATATTAGCTGCTGCTTAGGGCAAGCATATCTCAGGGCCTAGCAACTCAAAAGGCCTGTGCTCTACATCCATTAGGGCTACTTGTTCCATGAGAGAAATAGCCAACTCATAAACTGCAGAAAACCTGTAGTACATCGTTAGGTTAGCTGCTGCTTATAGCAAGCATGTATCAGGACCTAGCAGCAAGACAGATCTGTGCTCTACATCTCACAGGGCTACGTGTTCTTTGTGAGCAATAGCCAGAGCATAAGCTGTATAACAAAATAGTAGCACAGGTACAATCACAGCAATATGAAATACATAGATTAGCTGCTGCTTCGAGCAAGCATGTCTCAGGGTCTAGCTGCCAGCCAGACCTGTGCTCTACATCCTGTAGGGCCACGTTTTACCTGTGAGCAATAGCCAGAGCTTAAGCTGTAGAACAAAATAGGAGCACAGGTACAATCACGGAAACATGAGGTCCATAGTT
Source organism: Xenopus laevis (assembly GCF_017654675.1). Taxonomy (NCBI): domain Eukaryota; kingdom Metazoa; phylum Chordata; class Amphibia; order Anura; family Pipidae; genus Xenopus; species Xenopus laevis. Next base: position 173,195,406 of record NC_054371.1, read on the forward strand.
TAGATTAGCTGCTGCATAGAGCAAGCTTATATCAGGCCCTAGCATTCAGCCAGACCTTTGCTCGACCTCTATTATGGCTACCTGTTCTATGTGAGCAATAGCCAAAACATAGAATGTAGAACAAAAATAGTGCAATACATATTATGGATTATCTGATGTTTATAGCAAGTATATATCAGAGCCTAGCAGCCCCCCCAGCCCAGTGATCCATATTCAATAGGGCTACTGGTGTCCTATTTGTAAATGGCTTGTGCTTTCAGGCAGGAAACAATCATAACCAGGCACAGTGCAGATAAGCATATGAATATATAGCATGCAAGCAGTTAGTTAGACTTTAGTACACTGCAGAACAGCATATGGACACACTCCTTACCTGCTGCTCATTATGCAAGGCTGGAAGCAGACCCTTTAATGTCACAAATTCCAGGACACTCTATTGTTAACAGGAAAACAGGCCTCACAAGTTTACTGACAACAGCAGGACTTACCTGAGGCTGCAGCTTCCTCGCTTGCTGAGTTAGAGAGTGGGCGGGGCCATCTCCACTTGCTTTAGCTGGACCTGATTATACTCAGCTGGTGTCTGCACTCAGTGGGGGGTTGATTATACTCAGCTGGTGTCTGCATAGGCAGGGAACCCAAAGCAACTGCGTAGGTTATACTGAGGCGAATTGGATAATTAGTGTTGGTGCTTCCTGCACAGGCCCAAGTTTGCTATAATATGAAGCCTATAGCGAAACTTTTTTTATATTTTTTATTATTATTTTAACTACCTCCACCTTAGGAAAGTCTGTTGAGGGAGGCAGTTGGCCATGACCTGCCCCCATTAAAACAAAAATAAAACAAAGGTAACAGGGGGCAGTAAGGTTCAGGCCCCTAACTAATTAGCCTAAGTTAACTGCCACCTCCCTCGCCCATTCGTAAAAATGGGGTGTAGGGGCCACATACACCAGTGCCGCCTGAGGCCCTCTGGGCAGGTCGGGAGGGCACACGAATGGGGGGACAAGCACCTGCCACCCAATGCTCTTGATAGCAATACAGGAAGGCAACTGAAATACAGGCAGACAAGGAGTAGCAAACATTGCACCTCAGTGCCTTACCTGATTCAAAAGCTGAAGTTCAGAAGACTCCAGGTCTGAGGTAGTGTGCTGGGGGGAAAAAAGGTCCCATGGACCAAAACCCCTGTCCCTAGGACGCCTTCCGGGCAGGCCTAATGCTTTCCTAGGCATAAAAAGAGAAAAACAAAAATTTGCTTCTAATGATTGAGGCCTTTGTTCAGAGAACAAAGCCAAAGAGCATAAGAGAAGGAAAAAAAAGACGCCGGTAGGTGGGTGTGGTTGGCCTTTTAAAGGCTTGGGGAGGTTCCTTCTAATTGGAGCAGGGAGGAGGGGCTATCCCGTAACGTACTGACATGGAGTACGTCTAGGGAAAGACTTTTTTCTCACAGAGGAAAAATATCAAACCATTTTGATTATGATATGATAGTACCGTATGCTATTGAGACTGGAGGTTATAAGGTTGTTGTTTTAAGACAGGACCTGATTTTTTATTGATCCTAGACGGACTCCTAGGTAAAAGAAAACTACCACATACAAAATAGTCTAAATGGAAAAATATTTATTTGTAAAACTAAACAACTTTAGAGAGTACATAATTTCACAACACAGTGTTCTAACAAACTCCAGCATGCTGTTTTCATAGTTAGTGATTAGTTACATGTAGTGATGGGCAAATAAATTCACCAGACGCGAATTTGCAGCAAATTTCTTAATTTTTCCACAAGCGAATTAATTTGCGAAACTCTGGTGACAATTTGGCGGCAAAAAATCTGGCACATCAAAAATTGTCGCGCGTAAGAATAGGCACACGTATAAAAATTGTCATGTGTCAAAATTATTCGGACACACACTAACTTTAATGCTTTGGACCAAACAATCGCGCGTATAAAAATTGTCGCTCACGGCAAAATTATTTTCACGCACATAGACTTCACTAGTTACTGTACATGATTTACTACAGCAAGCCGATCACTTTTCTCTAGCGTGACCTACTGGACCTGACCCTGTGTCCAAAACTTCTCTTATGCAATCTCACCAACAACTCAGCTTGCTCTCTGCCTTCCATTATGTAATAATATCCAGTCTCTTCTCACAACGCTGTACTCTCTGTAACAGGCCCATGGGGACTGAGGCTCAACAGTAAAACAGTTTAACTGCCTATGGGATGAATTGTAGCATCAACTAAGAGCTAGGACTGGTATCCCTATTTAATTGCCATACTTGTGGCTGAATGGAATCAAATCCCATCAACAATATTCCAACATTTAGTAGAAATATTTAACAGAAAAGTTGAGGCTGTTATAATAGAAAAGGCATGTTCAAGTTCATAGTAGTACCCAGGCCCGGACTGGCAATCTGTGGGTTCTGGCAAATGCCAGAAGGGCTGCTGTATGGCTCCATAGAAAGTTATCATATAGTGGGCTGGTAGGGGGCTGTTTGGGCCTATGTGTACTTGGAATGGCAGGGCTTTTTTTCACTCCCAGTCCAGGCCTGGTAGTACCCTTTGTTTCAAAATGAGATGCTGAGCAGGCAGGTGTTTCAATATATGTAGCAATATAGTTTATGTTAAATCAGAAAATTGTGATGAATCATCAGTTCAGGTTTTAGAAGTGTTAGATGTTTTGCATTAAAAAAGTGAACAATCTGTGTTGTAACTTGAATATTTCTATTTTGGAAACATAGGTATCCCAAGCTTGGAACACCTACTGCCTTCATGTACAGTTGTGTTTTAATACAAGGCAACTAACTGCACAAGTATACTGTATTTGGAAAAGAGGATGAATAAGAGATATGCTCCTAAAAATATGCTCCTGTCATCCAGTGCCAACATATATACAAAAAAATGGTAAACTCTATGAACAGAATGACAGAATAGGACTGTTCCTCTTTATCTGTGCTCTACCAAAAGGTAAGCAGGAGACCTTTGTAGAATTGGCTACAGTTCAATTTGCAAATATTGTAATAGCACATCACATGCCATGGAAAATACATAGAGGAGAAAGTCCAGCACAATAACTCTTCTTTATATAGAAATGCATGTAAGTAGATGAATAATTGAGATATTAATTCATTTCAACCATCCCATACGTTTACTCCATCAGCCAAGCAGAGACCTGGGAATTGAGTGCATCTTCTGGTCCAGTAGCAAAAGATAATGTAGAAGAACAGGAAAATGAAGCATTATTTCATTTAAGCCAAGTGAATGATTACAGTATCTTTGAGAAATGGGTCCAAAGGGTATTTGAAACAATTCCATTCAAATCAGCAGACGTGCACATAAGGTTTAAAGTCTTTGTTTATTCCCATGCCATATATCTATGATATATCACCCTTACTAAATTGCAATACATACATCTACATAAAAAAAGTTTACAGAGAAATAAAGACTGCAGGGAATGTAGTCACAAACATCCTCAAACATGTTCTGTTCTGCTGTAGCATTTGTTTCTGTAATGATTCTGTTATTCAAGATAACAATGTAGCTATTAACCCTTTTTGAGAAAGAGCACAGTCAGGGGCAGATTTATCAGGGGTCGAAGTAAAAATTCGAAGTAAATTAATTTGAATTTTCGAGCTATTTTTGTGTATTGCGACTATCAAATAGGCCAAAATTCTATTTGAATTTGAAAAAATTCAACCATTCAAATATCAAAATGTATACTGTTAAAACTTTGACTTTGGTCATTTGCCATCTAAAACCTGCCGTTTTGCTGTTTTAGCCTATGGGGGTCCTCCTAGAACCAATTTGGAGTCAATTGGTTGACCTTGAAAATATTTTTTTTTTAAATACTTCGAATCGAATTCATCGAATACATGTTGCAAGTCAGTTCTATAAAGGAACAGGGTAAGATATAAGCCGTAGTTCAAAATAAAACACTATTGAACCAAACAGAAATATATAAGCTATGAGAGTACAAGATGAACTTTAAGCCATGAAAATCCATCCTTCTGGCCTTTAAAACCTACAGCACATTCTGAATTGATTTTCCCACAAATATTCATATTCACACTTGATTCTCTTTGGTTCCAGCTAAGTCAGCAAATCCTCTAATTGCATTACTTGTCTCTAGCATCTTAATGTTCAGTTTGATATGATATAGGCTGCGGCTCCTTAGAAAAACCCTCATCATGATATGAGCTAGGGTCTCTTCACATAATAGCTGAATACATTTCCCAAGCATTATGTCTTTATTTTACTCTGCACTGTCAAAAACTGTGTAGTGAAACCTTATTTAATTTTCTATTTTTTTAAGTACTCACTCTAAAAAATGGTAAAAAAAACAAAATGTCAACACATCACAATAAATACTCCCCATGGTGCAACCCATGGCCCCCTGCTGGTCAACTAGATTCCAAGGAATGGACTAGAAATAATGCATAATTCATCTTAATTGAGGAATTTTCTTACCAAATATTTACTTGGTGACACAAGTCACAAGCAAAACAAAAATAAATAAAACAAACTGCAGTTACCATGGCATTGTCTCATTTGGCAATTTAAAATATATCTGATACAGCTTTGACACAACGCCAGGCCTTATTGGAAGAGGAACATACCACACTGCAGGAGGAGGTAGAGAAGCTAAAAAGTATGCAGGAGGACTTAGAAAACAGGCAAAGGGAATAGTATCTCCGGGTCAGAGGGATCGCTAATACAGTTTGCCCTGCAGATTTAAGGGCATATCTTAGATCCCTGCTCTCCACCATTAGCCCTGACCATGCCCCAGAAGCATGGCATATGGACAGAGTTCACAGGGCATTAGGTCAGGCTCCTGTAAAAGGGAATACTCCCAAGGATGTGATATGCAGACTGCATTACTATGAGAGTAAGGCAGAGAGTAAGGCAGTGATAAATACGACATAAAACCAACCATATTCAAGCACACAAACTTCAGATCTTTAATGAATTATCACAGATAACTTTGTCCAAGAGAAGGGAAATGGGGCCAACTATGTTAAAGCCCAGGGAAGGAAAGATCCTGTACAGATGGGGTTTCCCTTTTAAGCTAATGGTGACAAGAAATGGTCAGCAATACGTGCTAAGGGATGCAGCACTTGGAGAACAATTCCTTACTCAATTGGGAGTCTCAAAACCACCTAGTGCGACTTTGCCATGGCTGTCTCCGACTCAGCCTGCAGGACCTCCTGTGTGGCATTTGGTCTTCTCCAAGACTGGGAATCAGAGAAGTCCAGGAAGTGCGGAATCTCAGAGGTCAACCTCGCCGGTACAGAGCTCACGTCCTTCATCAGGCAACTGACAGATAAAGTTGGATTCCTATGGCAGCTTTTAATAGCCGGGACGGTACCTGCTCAGGGTAATTGAGCATTCAGGACTGGGACACCGGGATGAATCATGGCAGCATGGCAACTTTTTATGGTTATGTTTCTATGAGGGTGCCCGAAGGTTGAGGACAGTATATTGGTTTTCACCCCATGACTCCCCACAAAAGACTTCCTTTTGATCACTCAGGAAGCCATAAGTTATGTGCAATATGATCAACCGCTCCAGGTTGGAGTAAAAGAAATTGATCGGTCATATAGCTACTATAAGACATATCAACAACAGCTAGACCCCCATTTGCTACAATTATTTAATGCTTTTTTAAAGGGCCAAGAAATCCCCTTTACTTTTAAGGAATCATTTATCACCCTATCTCTAATGAAGGAAAGGATCATACTAGATGCTCTAATTATTGCCCAATTTCCCTGTTGAACTCCGATTATAAAATCCTAACTGAAATACTATCACAGAGACTGAATCAACTACTCCCCGAACTTATAAATTTAGACCAGGTGGGCTTCATAAAAGGTACGAAGGCAGGAGACAATACCAGAAGAATTATAGATTAGGTGGATGTAGCATCCCTATGGTTCTCCTGTGTGGATGCCGAGAATTCGTTCATTTGTCTGAAGTGGGACTTTATGTTTGCCACGTTAGATAGAATGGGCTTCAAAGGGGAATATGTTACAATTTTGGCAGCACTATATAGCAACCTAGTAACCAAAATTAAAATGGCACCAAACGGATTGCAACCCATACATATCCTAAATGGCACACGGCAGGGATGACCACTGTCCCCTCTATTGTTTGCCCTAGGCATCAAACCCTTGGCACAGAGAATCAGAAGCCATCTGGACATTCACAGGCTACAGATTCCACGGCCTCCCCTTAGAAGCCATGAAGCCTACAGCTGGGTGTTGGAAAAAAGTGTGGCCCGAGTAGGGTGTAATCAGAGGAAATCTCCACTAATCCCGTTGGTGGGAAATCCAGAATTCTCCCCTGGATTTACCCCCCGGTTATGGGAATATTAATAGGAGCTAAACTGACTCAGCTAAACTCTCTCTTTAGACAGTTGGATGGCAAGATAAAAACATATGGGGAAGTAGTGGAAACAGAGGGTGCAAGTCGACTCTCTCAGTATTTATACTTTCAACTGAGACACTATGCAGTCAGTTTACACAGATCTACGGCTCCCACCATTGCATCCTATTCTAAAACTATATCAACTATCACCTCAGCAAAAAGGGCTGATTATGTGTTGGTACTATGCCATCAATAAGACAGAAGTAGCGCAAATTCCACACAGGTATATGATCCGCTGGTCATAGGCCCTGGGTATGGAGCTCACAATCCCAAGATGGGAGAGGATTTGGGAAAATCCTGGCAGGACATCAGTATGTGCTACAGTTAAGGAAAACATTTATAAGATTATCTTGGGTTGGTATCATACCCCGTTATTGCTACACAAATTATTCCCAAATACCTCTACCCCAGTGTGCTGGAGGTGTGAGGAAAGTGAGGGCTCTCTGCTACATATGTTCTGGGGATGTCATAAACTGGATAGATACTGGAAGATGGTTAAGCAATACATAGAAAGGGTAGCAATGGTAACAATACAACTAGACCCATTGGTATTTATCTTAGGGGATAGAATCCTGAAACTGAAAAAAACCCATCTCAGAGGATGGTTAATCATATTTTGATGGCGGCAAGGGGCCTGATAGCAAAACAATGGAAGGCCCCGAGACCTCCCTCAGAACAGGAGTTTCTAGACAGGATGCGATTTGTACGCAGGATGGCTTATCTGACAGCTTTGAAACATGACAATATGAGTTTGATAAGATATGGAATAATTGGGATTTAATAGGAGTGCATACAAGGAATGATCCGATCCATAGTGTGTAGGGTGTAATCATATGTAGACAGGGCTTGCAAAAGATTGGTAGGGCGACAATTTGGGAAGAGAGCTTGAGGCAGAGAGTGGTAGTGAAACAAGAGGAACGGCTTAAATGAATCTTCTACTATGTAAATTTAGGTGGGCTGTATGAGTAGTTAGAGGAGCTATGTAGGAGATTAACACTATAATGTACTCATAATGTATGATGCTCTGTATGTATGCAATAATGCCACTTGTATTGTGTTTTGGCCCCATGTGGGCAAGTTGTAAGTTTTTATTGAATGGAAAAAAAAAAAACGAATAAAAGAATATTGAAATAAAATAAATATAAATAAATACAAATCTGATACAAACAACCAATGACACAAACATTCTGATTACAGTGTTTTATACTCATTATACTGTCGAGTATGTGACAATTTTAAAAAAAAATCTCACTCAGTGCTCAGTTAGTACGCCCTTGCAGCAGAGGACTAGAGGTGCAGACATGCATAACAGGCAAATTAGATGTTGGGCTAGAGAATACCACTGTCCTCCCCAGGCCACACCTCATTACTACAGCACAGCTCTCCATTTTGCATGGCAAAAACCTGCACCTGTGAGTACAGAAATATGTAAAGCAAATGTATGTGCAAATGTATGTACACATTTTTTTAAGTTGTCTACCCTTTTTCAAGCCATTACCCCCCCCATCAAGTAAGTATTTATGGGCACCATTGACTAAGGAAAAGGATCAGTGTGGCAGAACCAATAACCCATTATTTAAAACCAATACGATTTTTTCCATCAATATGTATGTATGCTAGTTTAGCTGCAATCAAATGCAAGGTATGGTTTATGTTACTGGCACTTTAGAAATGAAAGTGGGAATAACATTATAATTCTAATGTTTGCTTTACAGACCCATTGTCACAAAAGGGTATTCCTTAGAGAATGTCTAGGCATTCTTCCATTGAAATAATATTGCACATTTAATTTAAAAGTAAGAAAAAATCAGAAAGGAAATTTGTAGTTGCTAAAATGAATTGATTATCAAACACAGCAACAAAACCAGTTTGTCATTTTTTTTTTTGCATCGATAGCTTGATACTAATTTTTTGACCTAAAAGGCATGCTTACTGTGAAGTGTTTTCTCAAGAAAAGTCAAGAAACAAGTGTTTTTTAACCCTGTCCTATAGAATGATCTATAAGGTACCACTGTTGAGCATTAGTAAAGATTTATTTCTCAAATAAAAAAATTCTCTGCAAAGAAATATGCTATGTGACAAGACTTCGTTCTCTCTATTTTAGTCTGATATTAACACTAATTTCCTTACTACTTTCCTGTCTTGTGTTCCTAAGACAGTAGCCAACCTGTCACGGATGTTCAATGTTAATCTTAACTTAGGGGACATCCTGTTCCCTCATGATATGTCTTTCTTTCCAGCTGTTCTATTTACAAAAATAAACCAAAATCCAATGAGGCATTTATATCCGATTAAACACGGCGCAGACTTCTGTCTTACGGTTACTGCAAATCATTAAAGAAACTGTGGATCTGTGTGAAATCCAGTGCAGAGGTTGTTTTGTGATGAGCTTGTGTTCCATATTCCTGACGGAAAGCTGTACCCCTGGTTGCCCAAAGCCACATGTATAAAATTAAAAATCACTCAGCAGTCTGCTCAACAATGTGCAAGGGGACTTACTTTGCAATCAAAACCCCTTTCTGCTTCAACAACACTTATAATCCAATTTTCACCAGCAGAGATGAATAATGTCCCTTACCAACACTTTTCCAGTGGAAGGAGGATAGCAATAACACATATTGATTTCATTTACTTCTTCTTTCTTCTATCTTCCAAGGGGCCAGGCAGTAACTTAGATTTCTATTCTTCTTTCACACCAAGCTGTGAGATCCAAGGCAAGCAAGAGCCTTTGGGGAAAGCTTATTCAGTCAAAGAGGTAACTATTTAAATGCCTTCAACAGAAAACAAAAAAAAGAAACAGCGTTTATATAGTATTTGTCTGTAAAACAAGGCATTGTACATGTTTCAGAAAATCTTTAAAGTTTGGCAAAGTCAGGCTATGTAGCAAACATGTATAGGATGTTTAACAATGATTATGTCCATACCTGATTTTGAAAACGATTTATCTTTTATACAGCCATTATGTCTGCTGATAACATAAAAATATCTCACCCCAATAAATGTAATTTTGCCGCAAGGCAGCATTGTGGCATGTTCAGGTTTTCTAGTAAGATTTAAGCTGAGATATCTGACATTATATAGAGCATATGTACAGTATATTTAAGATTTCACAACACAAGTATAATTGGGTTTAGAAGACAATTAAAATTACCTTTAGGTAAAGTGCTGCTTAGCATTCAAAACACCTGTGTACTTCTCCAACCTTCACAATGAACAATCCACTGTTTTTTGTGTGATTTGTTTTTGTTTTTTGATGTTGTTTATAAGATATAATTCAATATTGTGCATGTGTATGTTACACAATTTTTTTTTAGAAAATAACTATTTCCAAATGAATAAACATCAAAGATGTGGTACCCATATTCTTTAAGCTGCCATGAAAATATTCATTCTGAGCTCACCTCTTGAACCTGTTCCTGGGTTTTAATCAAAATGAATGCTCTAATGTGATATCTTGAGAAAGCATGTGCTTTTTTTCTTCCAGTAATACTGATTTCTGCTGTACATTGTATCAGACTCTGCCTACAGAGATACATAGTTGACTCACTAAAAAACCTTTAAGTTGTGCTTTATCTGTTCTTGCCAAACACTGGGTTATTCCAATCTCTATTTTTGTTGGAAGACACTTGTCTGAGCAGTTGTCATCCTAATTCTCAATAAAAGTCTTTAAGGCTGGATATCCCTGTTCTTTTGTCTTTTCCTACTCTGAGGCCAGTTCTGAGGTTTATGTAAAGTATAAAGGATGCACATTTGCCTGGGACAATGAGACTGGGATAATGACACCTAAATGGCATTTTCAACATTATACGCAATATAGAAAGATCAAGGAACAACTGCCAATGTTATTTAAGAGATAACACAAGTTTCTCCAGTGTCATTTGCAAATCTATGATCATTTTGCCATTGTTTTGTGTCTATCAGTCCTTAAAGCACACTATTCTGTAGCCCTTAAAGAAAATGACAGGTAGCATTGAAAGTCTTGGCCCTTTTTCTTTTTAAAATAAAGGATGGTTTCTCAACCAGCACATTTAATTAGCCCAAAACAGAGCAATGGTAACAGCACAGAAGCATGGCGCATCTATCAGCTGAGACAGTCCAATACTTCATGAGATTAGTCTGGGATGAGCTGTTGCATTGTTAAACTGTATTGTTACAGACAAATACAAGACGTTCTCTGCACTCAACCCATTATCAATATATTAAGGACATTGAGACATTTTGTACTATATGCTAATAAAAATGCCACCCCTTTAAACAAAATTGTTTGTTTGTTGATATATTGCAATATATTTAGGCTGGCCAATTATAACAACATTTTCCCTGGTCTGGTCAGTCCTACACTCAACTTTCATTTGATTCATTATGAATTCTAATGCTTCATTATACAATTTACACAGGCAATGCATCTTACCTGCAACTTACTTGTTGCTTTCAAGGTTAAACTCCAAAACTTGGCTGCCCTTTTATTGTCCACCACTGGTATCGCCTGACTAAAGCTGGGTAGGGTTGGAGCTACATCATGGAGGTGGCCACTGCTCCTGCATAAGTTGGAAAGTTGTGCTCACCATTAACTTTTAAACCATTAAGTGGGTGTGAAATGAGCTTGTGACCACAAAATTCATTTAGACAAATACAAGAGATCCTCTGCACTCTACCCATTATCAATATATCTTAAGGACATTGAGACCGTAGTTTTAAGCTACTAAAAATTCCTTACCCTTTAAACAAAACAGTCATCCCTGGCCAGTCCTACACTCAATCTAATTTATTAAGAATTCTATCACTTCAATATACATTTTAAAAAGGGACTAAGCTTGACCTGCAACTTAAGGTGGCCATAGACGCAAAGATCCGCTCGTTTGGCGACATCGCCAAATGAGCGAATCTTTCCCCGATATGCCATTTACGAGCATGGCTATATCGGGGGTAATCTGATTGATCCAATTACGATGTGCAATGGGCTCCGGCGGGATCGGTCGGGTCAAATTCAAACCTGACTGATCGACCAAACGACCGATCTCCGCCGGACGAAAGCTGTCAGCACTCTCCACACACGATCCGAAAATCATAAGAATCGAGGATCTGTGTGTCTATGGCCAGCTGGCTATATTGGGGGTAATCTGATTGTTCGGCCGTATGGCCGAATGATCCGATTACGATGTGCAATGGGCTCGACGGGATCGGTCAGGTCAAAATCAAACCTGACCGATCGACCAAACGACCGATTTCCTCCAGACGAAAGATGTCGGCACTCTCCACACACGATCCGAAAATCGTACGAATCCTCGATTCCTACGATAAGATCTGTGTGTCTATGGCTAGCTTTACTTGCTGCTTTCAAGGCTAAAACTCCCAATCATAGTTGCCCTTTTATTGATCACCACTGGGACCACCTGACTGTAGCTGGAAAGGGTGGAGTGCTTTTTTAAAATTGTGTATTCTATCACTACAACAAAAAAAAACCCATAGTATTCAGCTTTACAGGTATATAGTACAACCTTATAAATAACTGGCAAGAGTAATAATTATTTATGAGTACCAGTGCGGAGAAGATAAAGTAGTCTCCTGGCTCAAGCATCTTTATAGGTCACGTGACCTCTTGTTTTTCAGGGTTGTATTCGTTAACCATCAAAATCAATTTTTTTTCAATATATTAAAGTTGTTTCAATATATAAACACTATAGGGATTAAGGTTAGTGAAAACTCAGCGGTCTAAATGTTTAAACAGGCTAGCAATATTTCTTTCATCAAAAATATAGTCTGGATGAAGAAGTAAAATGTTGTGCTTCCTCATAAAACTGTTCATTTTTAATTTCCACCGAATACTTAATAAAACACGACATCCAGATCAATGAAAGTTCTTGAATTGACTATGTTATCTGCTGATAGGTGCTTCAGAGTTTGCATTACTTGCTCAGGAAAGGCTGAACTAATTAAATACACAGATCAAAGACCTTATTTGATATAATTGAATCTGACGAGAAACAAAAAGTAGAGCCTCTTGGTAATTTAATATAGTCACTACCTATTCTGTTAAATATTTGATTTAGATGTTCTGTTCATCTTGTCCTCTTTCAGCATTATCATTATTTGATCAGCAACAATATTTATGGATTAAAATATTAGGGATTTGATATTGAACATAATATTGGAGAGTGTATAGTGTGTGTGTCTCTGTGGTCTGTCTGTTGCTCATGATTCATTTAACAGCTCTGGATTTAACACATTACTAAGAAGACATGATGGGCAGCTAGACTCTGGGGTCATTTCACAAGAATATACTCTTGGCACATTAGTTTTCTCATTGGAATCGCATAAATATGTGATTTTCTTATACAGAGGCTCCCAGATAATATGGATCCTTATTAGGTTTCAGGTTATCTGTAAGCAATTTCATAACTCGGCAAGAGTGAGCAGATTTTAGTGTGGAATATTCTCCAGGGCTGAAATGAATAGAAGTTCACACATTCTAGTGAGGAAACATAGATGACAGTATTGGAAACACAGCTGAACAGGAATCCTTTTAGAAAAAGTTATGTTGAATGAGAAATATAAAATAAAGGACAACAAATTAAGCACTGATACAGTGCATGTATAGTATTTATAGGTATACTTACAGACCTATCAATACACAATATACAGTGTATATATATATATATATATATATATATATATATATATATATATATATATATATATATATACTAGACATTAAGCCCGTTAAATTAACGGGCGCTAGAATGGGCCGCCAGAGACGGTCCGTGGGGCACATGCGCAGTAGCGCAATCCCACGGACACAGGGACTGGACGCAGAGACACTTCAACTTTATTATATAGGATATATATATATATATATAGACAAATACAAGATTCCTCTGCACTCAACCCATTATCAATATATTTAAGACAGAGACATTTTGTACATACTGCTACTGAAAAATACCTTACCCTTTAAACAACACAGGGATTGTTTGTCCATATATTGCAATATATTTAAGCTGGCCAACTACGTCAAAGTCATCCCATATCTGGCCAGTCCTATGCTCAATTTTCATCTGATTCATTAAGAATTCTATGGTTTCACTATACATTTTATAAAAGGGACGAATACGTTTTACCTGCAACTTAATAGCTGCTTTCAAAGTAAAACTCCCAAACTTGGCTGCCCTTTTATTAGACACCAGTGGGATCACCTGACTATAGTTGGAGAGGGTGGGAGCTACAACATGGAGCTGGTCACTGCTCCTGTAGAACTATAACAAACAAGGGAAAGTTGTGCTCACCACTAGTTTTTAAAATCATTAGGCGGGGGTGCAATGAGGGTGTGACCACAAAATACATATAGACAAATACAAGAGTCCTCTGCACTCAACCCATTATCAATATATTTAAGACAGAGACATTTTGTGCATACTGCTACTGAAAAATGCCTTACCCTCTAAACAAAACAGGGATTGTTTGTCCATATATTGCAATATATTTAAGCTGGCCAACTACGTCAAAGTCATCCCATATCTGGCCAGTTCTACGCTCAATTTTATCTGAATCATTAAGTATATATATATATATATATATATATATATATATATATATATATATACTAAACTAACTGTAGCTCCTGACATTCCAATAGCCTTGGATATTATGCTTGTCCAAGAAGTTTGAAAGGGAAACTGTACTCTTACATTGCATGCCTTTATAAAAATAAATTACATAAATCAGTCCATATCTAAAACACTGTTCATATAAACAAAGCTTTTTCATGAAAAATATACTTTTATAGTATTGTTTACAATTGTATAATCCCATAAAGAAACACTGTCTTTTTATAGAATAAGTAAGTAGTGATGGACGAATTTCTCCCTTTTTGGTTTGGCGAAAACTTCGTGAATTTCCAGAGAAATTCGCGAAACGGCGAAAACTGTGCGAACCACCGGCTTCAGAATATTTTTGACTCGCCGACAATTCCGACACCAGATAAGATCCTATAAGGATTGAAAGCAGTTCAGTTAATTGGTTAAATGCCCAGTTCATTTTACAACATACCATAGCTACATTTATTTTTTGTATTCTCCATTTACAGCACTGCCACAATTTATTATGCATAGATAATTCAGAAAGCAATTTAACAAGTAATTATCTCAATTACTGCCACAAAGGTGGAGTGTCCCTAAAATATTGCTAAGTGTATCAGAGATGATCAGAAGGGTAACCAGATGGTATCGCCCCGAAGGCAAGTTAAATTTAGGGCCTCAAAACACTGGTAAGTTAAACTATTCTATCAAGAATATATGGAAATTGATCACTAATTAGGACCTCAATTGACCCTCTACACTCCAGGGCAGGTTGTGACCACAGGGTCTGCCTCCTCTGTAGTTGTGTTCCTGGAGATTATACATACATGTATCATTTATCTGAGCAATAAGGAGACCAGAATAATTACACTTGAATTAATTGTACATTGTGACAACCATTATTTCTCAGTCAAGTGCAAAATGGGGTAGTTCACCTTTAGATTAACTTTTAGTATGTTGTAGACAGTAATATCTTGAAACAATTTGCAGATGGTCTTCATTTTTAAATTGTTTTAGCTTGGTTTAGCTTTTTGTTGAGCAGCTCTCCAGTTTAGTATTTCAACAGCTATCTGGTTGCTAGGGTCTGCTGTTCCCTAGCAACCAAGCAGTGGTTGTAGAGAGAGACTGAAATAAATTTAGGAGAGGGACAGAATAGGATAATTAATAAAAATTAACAGTAACATTAAATTGCAGCCTCACAGAATAATATTTTTTTTTCCCTGTTGGGGTCAGTGACCCCCATTTGAAAGCTTGAAAGGGGTAGAACAGGAAAGCAAATAACTCAAAAACTACAATGAATAAATAATGAATTCATATTGCAAAATTTCTCAGAATTGGACATCCTATAACATGCTAAAAGTTAACTTAAAGGTGAACGACTCCTTTAAAGGTTTATCTCAAATGCTATCTGTAACATATCCTATAAGAACAGTGAATAATTCAATCTGGGGGAAATACAATACTTTTTATTTTAACAAGAAAATATCTATCCATGCCATTCACAGATAGATATAAGCTGCAGACCTGGCCCCTCCAGACAGAGTCAGCATCTTATTGGCTTGAGTGTGAGAAAACCCACAGTGGTGTAGACTGTATTGGCCAATTGATGAGGTCCTATCCCAACTGGTTCACATTATGACATTATGATGAATTTGTTCATCTAACCCATGTCAAAAAAATTCTATAACCAACCAAAGAAAGCTTTTAGATTAGTCATCACTACAGTTTCCAGCATGTTCTTTACTCTCTTGTTAAGAGACATTAGCTTCAAATAAGTTGGAGACACACATTTTTGAGTTGTATTTGGCACTTGCTTTTTTACTTGATTCACAGAAAAATATGATTTTGAATTGTATATATTTGCCCCTTACAGATAAGTGGGGGAATGTAATAAAAGTTGGCAACGGAAAAAATATTTGCAATACGAAAAGTTATGCCTCTGCGCAAACAAATTTTCCTTTCTGCAAATTTAATATAGCTTTTGCAAACCTGGAAACTGTTTAGCGACCACTTCCGACAGTGAAAGAAGGTTTGCGAATTTTATAGTTTGCTCCAGTGTGCAGTGAATGTAATAAAATTTGTTACAGTTTGCTCCAAAAGATTATGACACCTTCAAGCACTTCTTAAAAGTGGGCAATGTGCAATAAAAATTCACAATGCGCAATGAAAATTTGTCATGCAATAACAGATTAAGGGAGAGTATTACATTGCGAAATGCAAATGTTTATTCTTATTTGTGCAAACTGTTTCGCTCTTTGTGACTTTTATTGCATTCCCCTGAAAGTACCTTATGGTTTGGCATGTTGGCTTTATTGTTTGATTCTGTGAAAACTTTTGTGGAAAATGCTCTTCTTTTTCCAGTTGTTTTGCACCTTTAAGTTCCTTTCTTACAACCAGTTATTTGGTTTTTATCAAAGCTGACTTTTCTATTTTTGCTTTAAATTCTTTGGCAATTTAGCTAACCTAGAGCACCACATGCCCGTTTCTCTGAGCACTCTACTAGTCACCTCTCTGATGACTACTTTACTTTCCAAATCATGAAGTCAGAGACATCATCTTTGACAGCTTCACTCTCCATCAATATTTGTCCCTGTAGCATTTTATGCAAGGGACTTGTACAAAAATATCCCTTATTTTCCTGAAGATTACTTATTATCCTGATGATGCAATGGTAAGTGCTCTAGCAGGTCTAGTTGTCCTCCTGGGTCAATGTTTGTGTTAACCATGACGTTAGAAATAAATAGGAATGAATCTAGTTTAATACAGTATTATGGAAGCTCTTGTTACCATGGCTAGAGCACGTGTCTGCTCGCTGATGCTGAAAAGTCAAAGAAAGATTATATATGCAAAATTGGTCTTCTCTTCACTGTGTGTGTGGGTGTGTGTCAGCAGCATTTCAAGGAAAGCAAAAGCTTCCTAAAACACATAAGTGTTTTCTACCAGTA
The DNA here is from genome assembly GCF_017654675.1 of Xenopus laevis. NCBI lineage: Eukaryota > Metazoa > Chordata > Amphibia > Anura > Pipidae > Xenopus > Xenopus laevis. Next base: position 173,212,345 of record NC_054371.1, read on the forward strand.
TTTCAGATGAGCCATTTTTCATTTCCAGCAAAGTAATCAGTTAAATAGTGTACTTTTTGTTTAACGTCAAAAAGTACATATAACTTTTCCACATTTAGCATGATTCATAAAGAAGTGCAAACACTAAGGACCCCAAGAGCCCTGACAGCAATCTATATAAAATCTAATATATTTAAAAAAAATCCAGCATGTGGTACAGATTACTGTTCTTATTGCATGCCATAAGGGCAGCCCCCATTGTGCATTGCAGCCTCTTCCACTTTCTATGCATCTGGATGTACATATTAAGGGATGGTAAGTGTTGGCTCTGGTCCTTGTGATTGCTGTTCCTTTGACACTTGTTCCTGTCCCCTGTGTAACTTCCTGGTATTAACCCCAGCTTGTTCCTGACCTTGAGATTGCCTCTGGGTTCTGCTCCTGTTATCTGGTTCTGACCTGGCCTGTCTGAATATCTCCAGCTCCAATCATACTGGCTCCTTCCTCAGAGTATACATTTGGCAACCTTGCCCGCCCCATGGGAGTATTGGATTCTTGTGTGGTAAGTCCTTGCTTCACCGGAGTAGCTGTGGGCTAGGCCCAAAGCTAAAGGTGGCTGTTATAGGCAGAAGAGCATGCCTAGAAAGGAATCCATTCACTACCCTGAGGTATGGCTTTACTAAATGTGATATGCCCTGATTTATATTCAAACATATCTTTTAACCTTTTACTAAGCTATATTAAAGAACAACAACAAGTTTCATAAACTTGAAAATTCTAGCATATATCATGTCTCCATTGCAACAATGCACTGATGAGTAATTCTCCAGTACTATAGAATGAATCAGTATTTTTGCTCAGCTGAGAAAGTTTGTGATCTTGGTGTAAATGAATGGCAGATTAAGGGGCAGATTTATCAACAGTTGAGGTGAATTTTCGAATGAAAAAAAATTAGAATTTCTAGCTATTTTTTGTGTACTTCGACTAGGGAATAGTCCAAAGTCGATTCAAATTTGAAAAAAATTTGATTATTAAATGTACTGTCTCTTTAAAAATTCGACCATTCTCCATCTAAAACCTGCTGTTTTAGCCTACGGGGGACCTCCTAGAACCTATTAGGAGTCAATTGGTGGACTTTCAAAAATCAAAGCTTTTTGGGGAAAAATTTAGAATCAAATTCGATAGAATGCGCTATTCCTTCGATGTGTATGATTCTAATTCGGCCGAATACAGACCTATTCGATCAAAAACCATTCTATTCGACCAAAAAAATACCTTTGACTTAATTTTGGTTGGTCTTTTTGAATTCGAATTTCGAAGTTTTTTCAATTTGAAATTTGACCCTTGAATAAAGTCAGAACCTTTGAAAACCACTTTGTTCATGCTTGTTGCATTTGGCCATCCTCTGCAGAATGATTGATCTTGAATTTTAATTCTTACCAAAGAATCTTAAAATCTTACCAAAGGAGTTGCTTGAGTGGGACTTTTTCCTTTTATAAACACATTTAACCTTAAAAACAGCCTGCCATAAAATTGTGGTAATGCGACTCATACTGATGGAGCCAATGCAAGGAAAATTTCTCTTGGGTATTGACGGTTGTTAAATACACTCACACATGAATGAGCAAACACATGAATCAGATAGCTTCTGACTCATATTGATGTAGCCGACATAAGGCAATCTCTGTTTGAGTTGGGATATTTTTTTTTTCAATGTTGGTTGTTATATATACATATATATTATACCACACATAAACGTATAACATACATCTTATTTTTAATAAATATACAGCACTTCATAAATTAATAAAGGAATAACAGATTGTATACTGTATTTTTACGCATAACATGCTTCTTTAGGCTCAAAAGCTGCCAACAATTTGGCAGCAAAACTAAAAGATTTATCAAAAACTGAGTTGCCGGTTTCCTCGATTTGATAATAAACATGGTTAAACACCGTAAGAAAAAAAAGTGAAAAATCTCCAAGTAAAAGCTAATAAGTTTATTTAGAAGTTAATGGGAATTGTCTTTAACTACTTTATGTATTTATTTATTTTCCCAGTTTTTTTTAAACATTCAAGATTTTTGGAAGAATGGAAAAATGTTACTGCAAATATGAAACCAAAGATGGGCTGAAGTAAACATCAGCGAGAATACCACCCTTTATTATATCTTATTTAAAATGTAATATTTTTCAATTCAAAGAAAATTTACTTAAAACATAACATCATTTGTCATTCTTTATTATGAACACTCTGAACATCACTGAACATCAAAATATATTTATAAACTTTGAATACAGAGGTTCGTGTTTTGCAATAATTAACTTACTCGTCACACCAAATGAACTATTTTATTTGTTAAGCCATGTATTACATACATACAATGCTTTAATTTTAAGAATATATAGTGCCTCTAAATTAACTTTTCTTACATTACCATTATAAAACAATTTAATAAAAGGACAAAGTACTGGCTTTAAATTATATTTAGAGAATGTCTATGTTATCTCATCAAAGAAATGGAGAGAAATTTATTATCTCTATGAAAGTGAAGTCTTACAGGTTGTAAAAGTGAATTTATATTATGCTGTTGACTAGTAAAGGAGTAATCTTTTATTTATTGAATTTTGTGTTACTGGATGTATCTGAGTTTACCGGGGTCACAAAGGATGTGGGTGGGGGTCATGTTTATTATCAGAGGAGAATGGATTCTTTCCAGGGTGCAATTTTATTTAATAGACCAACAGGAAAATTACATATAGATGTCTTATTGCATTAGCTTTACGGTTCTCCTATCGTACATCACATCATCAGATCTGACAGACAATGCTAGCCTGGGTAGAAATCAAATATACTGAAATAAAGGATGAAACAAAAGCTAACATATGCTTGCTTCCTTCACCTTTGTCCTCAAGAATAAGGCTGTAAGTGCCCTTCAAAGCACATTTACAAAGCCAATGTGTAATATTTATTCTCTTTCAATAAAAGCTCTGGCAAGGGAGATTGATTTCACAGATGGACCGATGCATTACCTCTAGCAAGAAACTTAATGGGAAAACACTTGTGAAATTATACCGCTATTTACATTTCTTTTCAGTATTAATATATATTTGTACATTTCCTTGACACTTTGATCTGTGTTTATAGTGGGTCACACAGGGGACAGATTTCTGTAACATAAGATATCCAGTTTCCATGAAATTGAATATTTTAAAAATACACTCTTTTTTAAAGGGATTCTGTCATGATTTTTATGATGTCGTTTTTATTTCTAAATTACACTGTTTACACTGCAAATAATTCACTCTACCATGTAAAAAAAAATGCTGGGGGGGTGATACCACTCCAACTTGCAGTACAGCAGTAAAGAGTGACTGACATTTATCAGAGCACAAGACACATGACTGGGAACAGCTGGGAAACTGACAATATGTCTTGCCCCATGTCAGATAAATAAAATCTGTATTCTCAGTATTCTGCTGGAGCAGCACTATTCTTTTTGAAAAAAAGTGTTTTCCCATGACAGTATCCCTTTAACCATTAAAGAATAAAAACTGGTCAGCCTGATTTTCACTTTGTAAGCCCACCAGAGACTGGTGATGTAAAGAAAAATTTGAGTGCAAACTAATAAAATTGTATTAATAAGCTGCAACATCTACCTTTTTAGCCAAAGACAATTCTATATTATTTGGAGGAAGCATGTTGCAATGGATCTTGCTTTAATGCCAGTTTGAGTACTATTTCAACTTCTGTAGGGGATCAGACAAGTACTTCCCTTGTTTTTCTGTCTGTGACATCATCCAGCCCAATTACAGACTGAAAAGCCATTCCAAACAACCAAATGAACAGGGATACAGGCAGAGCTTATAAAGGAATCCCTGTGGCAGCAGAGCCAGAACCATTTTGTGTGAGACTGTCTAGGAGTGCACACACGCTGCTATTTAATGCTGTGCAGCTTTAGTTGAGGGTTCTGCATCTCTTGATGTACAGAGAGAGCCCATCCTGTTCCCTGCCAAGCTGCTAGAGACTCGGAAGTTGAAAGGTGCTGCTGGTGAGAATGATCCTGCTGCAGAGCTGCCTGTAATCTCCAGTGTGACTGCCTCTGAGAGCACCCCGGTGAGTGAGCCACCCAAGGGAAGATACTAGCAAGGATACAAGCGGACAGGTCTTGTGCATTTACCTGCTACATGGGAGTAGCTGCTAAGTTCCAAAGGGAGAGGTGCTTTTGGGAAGGTAGCAATACCTGGGGTATAAGAGCTCTTGGGAAGAGACATTCCATTTGATCTGATGTGATCATTAACCCCTTCCAGAGGATTGGGACTGTGATAATAAAAAGGACTGTGTTGGAGAGACACTCAGATAATAGTGAGTTAGGTAGGTCCCACCTGTCCTCAGTGCAGGAGTGCACTGTGTATTAGATTGCCCAAGTTCTTTTACTATTTTTTACATAAAGTTATATATGTTTCATTGCATTTTAGTTTTCCTAGTGGAACCCCCCTGAGGTGTGCTCCTCAGTGTTCACTAGGTGGAGGCAATGTACTGTAAATCCCAGTTCCCAGTAATTTTCATACACAAAAGGGATTCAGGGCCCTGGATTGCAAAGGGTTAATTGCTATTTAAAGAGACAGTAACCAATTTAGGGTTATATTTCCTTCCTTCTGTCTGGACTGTATTCAATAACCATTCCTTTAGTCCAGTAGCAAAACTAATTGTGGTTTATATAGTACAGTATAATCTGCACAGAATTCTGTCAGAAAACAGATGTCTATACTCTGTTTACACAATATATTGGGATAAGGATTTGTGTTATAATGTATGCCACTGCAGTATTGCATGCTTGTATTATTGGTAAAAAATAAATCAATCAATAAGTTAAAGTAACCAGTATTAAATCAGTAATAATGCATTTAATATTATGTAAAGATAATAAATATATATATAAAAAGATAAATGTAACAAATGTTAGTATGCAGACAAAGTGTTGGAAGAAAAAAACTCAATTACTTGTTTAGCTATTTTCTTAGATATATTCAAATGTGTTTCCCAAGGAAACCTGCTTTTATTGTATCTACAATTCATACCCTTGCTCTATTATTAATCTCACAATGTGGTCATTAATTATTCTATTGTCTTTTTCACAATACCTCTAATGTATTTTATCAACTTCAGTTGGAAACATATAAACAATTCAGCATTCACTATAAACTCTTTATTTTCAAGTACAGCATATAATTATTTAATTTCCTTCATACACCGCAACAATGCTTTTTTTTCATTTCAGTTGATTTCTATTCAATGTCTAGAGTATAATCCAAGATTATTTTGCTTCAATAGTTGACCTATGATGGCTTTTGTATAATAGAAGCTTATATTAGCAAAGTATAGTTAATACAACAGGACAACTTAAAGGAATAGTAACATCAAAAAATAAAAGTGTTTTAAAGTAATACAAATATAATGCAATGTTGCCCTGCACTAGTAAAACTGGTGTGTTTGCTTCAGAACCACTAATATTGTTTATATAAAGAAGCTGCTGTTTAGCAATGGGGGCAGCCATTCAAATAAGAAAAGGCTCAGGTTTCACAGCAAATTGCAGATAAGCTCTGTAGAACATAATAGTGTTATCTGTTATCCACTTTTTAACCTGTGCCATATACTGTAGCCTTTCTTTCAGTTTCCTCTATTGCTACACAGCAGTTTGTTTATGTGAACTATAGTAGTGTTTACTAGTGCAGGGCAGCAGTACATGATATCTTCATGATGTTACTGTTCCTTTAAATTCTATAAGCCAGAAAACTTGAAGTAATCAGTTATCAATGCAACCAAATGTCTCCCCAAATCAACAATAAAAAGCTTTTTAAAATAAAAGAAAATAAGTAATAAATGGTATACCTTAGGAAGTAGCAATCATGTACCAAAGCATATATTTCCAATTAAATATTCTTTCGTTCCATTTGATTGAGAAAGGTCAAAGAATTCTATTGGTTCTTCAGTGGGTCAAATGTTTAGTGGCTCCATCTTTACAGTGCCTTTGTATTCCAGGAATTTAATCATAAATTTTATTCCACAACACTGGTTGCAGAAAAAAAAGAATTCATGGTTTATTACCTCCTTCATTTGGCTAAATCCGCAAGTGAAGAAACTATTGATTTGTCCCCCTACCACCCAGTTCATAAGTGTAGTGACAGAGAGAGGGTAATGCCTGTCACTGCACACATGGGTATGGCAGAAAAACACTGAAGTGGGAATTTTTCGTTGAAATTACGTGATTAGTAATTAGTAAAATAATTTGATTATGATAAGTAAAGTCAATTTATGCTAGGAACCATTTTTTTTACATTTCCCCTCATGTATTTAGCTTTACCATATGCCTCCCTTACATTAAGGACAGAAGAAATTCGGATGCACACCTAAGATTGCAGTGGTGTCCAAAAATAGTGATTTATTTGTGGCCCAAAATATACATCACAAAAGGGCAACGTTTCGGACCCCTCTGGGTCCTTTATCAAGCCTCCTGTGTCACAAACAAATACAACTTAAATAGGGGTGAGAGGGGGTTGGTGATTGTGAGCTCCTCCCCCTCATTAAAAGGTTAAAGGTAATTTTAGTTGTGTGAGTCATAGTCCAGTTTCCAGAGTGTTCATATTTGAATACAGGTGAAATGTCCAATCACTGGAGTCCATCTTCACAGAGTGTCCATAAATCATTAGTGTGAAAAAACATAAAAACTCCAAACAAAACCCCCCCAGGATTTGAAATGTAATGATACATAGTGATACTTTAACGTGAAAATCAAAATTTTGACAAGTTGGCAACTATGGATACGGCATACCTGAGACGTCTAGTGGACACTGCACCATTCAAATGATCTCATGACATGTGCAGGAACCATATGTGACACTCAGGACATTGATTGTCGTTCCATTAGTAACCTTAAAGATAAATGAAAATACAGTTAAAATACTATCAACATATTGATACCTCATCAAATTAGGTGACAACAATAAAGATGTATAAAACAATAGCGGAGTATCCACCTACATATGAATGAACATGGCTGGTGTATAATCCCTGTTCAGACCACGGGGCCAGAGTGTATCCAATTTGTGTATCCAAAACATTTCCCTTTGTTTCAACTGGAGAAGTCTATCGCCCCCCCTCCTGGGTACGGCTACCGTGTCTATGATCTGGAATTTCAACTGACTAATGGTATGTTTGGCTTGGTGAAAGTGTGCAGGTACAGGTAAAGCGGTCAAATTCCTGCGTATTGTGGACTTATGCTTAGAGAATCTATCTTTCATTTGTTGTGTGGTCTCACCTATGTAGAGTAGGCCACAGGGACACTTTAGTAAGTATATGACATATGTTGATTCACATGTGAAATAATGTTGGATGTCATATTTTTTGCCAGTGTGTGGATGGTGGAAAGAGCTACCCTTGATGACTGAATTGCATTGGGTGCAGTGTAGACAAGGAAAAGTCCCATATTTAGGGGTCTGTAAAAAGCGTTGTGTTTTGTTTAAAGAACCCCCGATGTCCGCTTTCACCAGTCTATCGCGTAAATTTTTGCTCCTCTTGTGTGCCATCATGGGAGGTGTCTGAAATGATGGTACATCAGGGGCACAGGACTGCAGAATGTGCCAATGCTTGCGTATAATGTTAGAAATTTGTCGGCTAGCAGTTGTGAATTTGCTTACAAATACAAGTTTGTCATTGTTGGCAGTCTTAGCGGTCTTGTTAAGCAGTAGTTGGTCCCTATCCAACTCCCTTACTCTGGCTATGTCTGCTTGTATTGGTTCAGTCGGGTAACCTCTTGCTTTAAATCGGTTAGACATCTCAGTCAGTCGTACATCGCTTTCCTCACTCTCACTTACAATGCGTTTGACCCTAGTGAGTTGTGTGAAGGGTAAAGATTTCTTAAGCGCAGGCGGGTGGAAGCTACTGTAATGTAAGAGGCTGTTCCTGTCCGTATCTTTACGATAAATGTCTGTCTTGATCTCAGTGCCAGATCTAGTAAGTTGTACATCCAAAAAACTCAATGTGTTTGAGTCAAAAACATGAGTGAATTTGAGATTGATATCGATGTTATTCATGAACGAAAGGAATTCTAGCAGGGTGTCACTAGTGCCTTTCCATATGACCAGTAAATCGTCAATGTAACGTAAATACAGTAAGCAATGTTTCAGGTACAGTGGGTGAGAATAAACAAAATTGTTTTCCAAGTGTGCCATGTATAAATTAGCATAAGTGGGTGCTACATGTCGGTTCTGCAAAAAGGCCTCTCTTTCTGTCCTACCTCACGCTGTGACACTTTCACACTGGACATAGAGCTCCAGAGATTTTTCCGTACCCTAAGACTAAAGAGTCACTTTGCCAAAACTGCTATGTTTTCTACCACAACACAACACAATACATACAGTAATGCTGGTTTGGGACATACACAACTTTCCCTTAAGAAACTGGGTTTAAGTAACCGCAGCTATTTCACACCCCCTACCACTGATAACGTAGTGGAAGCATATGTGAAACTAGTAACAAATGATGTACAGAAGCTTCAAAGAAAATCACTACGTAATCCATGGTTTGGGTGTGAATCTAACCTTAATTATCAAGAAAGGATGTGCCTTAATGAATTGATATCTAATGATAGAATCATAATCAAACCGGCAGATAAAGGGGGTGCACTTGTGATTTTGAACAAGGATTATTATATTGGTGAGATAATGGGACAATTGACACAGACTGACGTGTACAGACCACTCAACTGTAATCCCCTCACCTCTATACAACAATGCATTATGGACCGGGTGTTAAGAGCACATGAGGAGGGTCTCATCGATGATGACACAAGAAAATTCCTGATAAAAGATAATCCCATCACACCGGTCTTTTACACATTACCCAAAATTCACAAGAATCTCCGTGAACCCCCAGGCAGACCAATTGTGGCCGGCACGGACTCTATATTGAGCCCTCTAGCGATATATCTGGACAAAATTCTGCAACCTTTAGTATGTGACACCCCTTCATATGTAAAGGATACCATGCATTTACTTACTATACTCAAGAGTCTTACATTACCGGATGAGGACATATTGCTTGTAAGCTTTGACGTTACAAGTTTGTACACTTCTATCTCACACACGGCAGGTTTGGAAGCTACCAAACGACATCTGGAAGGTACTGATTACACTGTATCACAGCAACAGTTTTTCCTTGACTTATTAGAAATTGTACTCCATCAAAACTGCTTTCTTTTTCGTGACCAATTTTATTTACAGCTACGTGGCACCGCCATGGGAAGTAATGTAGCACCCACTTATGCTAATTTATACATGGCACACTTGGAAAACAATTTTGTTTATTCTCACCCACTGTACCTGAAACATTGCTTACTGTATTTACGTTACATTGACGATTTACTGGTCATATGGAAAGGCACTAGTGACACCCTGCTAGAATTCCTTTCGTTCATGAATAACATCGATATCAATCTCAAATTCACTCATGTTTTTGACTCAAACACATTGAGTTTTTTGGATGTACAACTTACTAGATCTGGCACTGAGATCAAGACAGACATTTATCGTAAAGATACGGACAGGAACAGCCTCTTACATTACAGTAGCTTCCACCCGCCTGCGCTTAAGAAATCTTTACCCTTCACACAACTCACTAGGGTCAAACGCATTGTAAGTGAGAGTGAGGAAAGCGATGTACGACTGACTGAGATGTCTAACCGATTTAAAGCAAGAGGTTACCCGACTGAACCAATACAAGCAGACATAGCCAGAGTAAGGGAGTTGGATAGGGACCAACTACTGCTTAACAAGACCGCTAAGACTGCCAACAATGACAAACTTGTATTTGTAAGCAAATTCACAACTGCTAGCCGACAAATTTCTAACATTATACGCAAGCATTGGCACATTCTGCAGTCCTGTGCCCCTGATGTACCATCATTTCAGACACCTCCCATGATGGCACACAAGAGGAGCAAAAATTTACGCGATAGACTGGTGAAAGCGGACATCGGGGGTTCTTTAAACAAAACACAACGCTTTTTACAGACCCCTAAATATGGGACTTTTCCTTGTCTACACTGCACCCAATGCAATTCAGTCATCAAGGGTAGCTCTTTCCACCATCCACACACTGGCAAAAAATATGACATCCAACATTATTTCACATGTGAATCAACATATGTCATATACTTACTAAAGTGTCCCTGTGGCCTACTCTACATAGGTGAGACCACACAACAAATGAAAGATAGATTCTCTAAGCATAAGTCCACAATACGCAGGAATTTGACCGCTTTACCTGTACCTGCACACTTTCACCAAGCCAAACATACCATTAGTCAGTTGAAATTCCAGATCATAGACACGGTAGCCGTACCCAGGAGGGGGGGCGATAGACTTCTCCAGTTGAAACAAAGGGAAATGTTTTGGATACACAAATTGGATACACTCTGGCCCCGTGGTCTGAACAGGGATTATACACCAGCCATGTTCATTCATATGTAGGTGGATACTCCGCTATTGTTTTATACATCTTTATTGTTGTCACCTAATTTGATGAGGTATCAATATGTTGATAGTATTTTAACTGTATTTTCATTTATCTTTAAGGTTACTAATGGAACGACAATCAATGTCCTGAGTGTCACATATGGTTCCTGCACATGTCATGAGATCATTTGAATGGTGCAGTGTCCACTAGACGTCTCAGGTATGCCGTATCCATAGTTGCCAACTTGTCAAAATTTTGATTTTCACGTTAAAGTATCACTATGTATCATTACATTTCAAATCCTGGGGGGGTTTTGTTTGGAGTTTTTATGTTTTTTCACACTAATGATTTATGGACACTCTGTGAAGATGGACTCCAGTGATTGGACATTTCACCTGTATTCAAATATGAACACTCTGGAAACTGGACTATGACTCACACAACTAAAATTACCTTTAACCTTTTAATGAGGGGGAGGAGCTCACAATCACCAACCCCCTCTCACCCCTATTTAAGTTGTATTTGTTTGTGACACAGGAGGCTTGATAAAGGACCCAGAGGGGTCCGAAACGTTGCCCTTTTGTGATGTATATTTTGGGCCACAAATAAATCACTATTTTTGGACACCACTGCAATCTTAGGTGTGCATCCGAATTACTTCTGCTATTGACTCTATGACCCTTATGCGAGGGAAGGGTCTTCCGGATCAGCACCCTACACTTACAACAAGTGTGTAAGGGATCAGGTAGAGCTCTTCATATTCGTGCATTGTATTCTATCCCTTACATTAAGGGGCACATTTACTTAGCTCGAGTGAAGGAATAGAATAAAAAATACTTTAAATTTCGAAGTATTTTTTTGGCTACTTCGACCATCGAATTGGCTACTTCGACTTTCGACTACGACTTCAACTTTGAATCAAATGATTCGAACTAAAAATCGTTCGACTATTCGACCATTCGATAGTCAAAGTACTGTCTCTTTAAAAAAAACTTCGACCACCTACTTCGCCACCTAATACCTACCGAACCTCAATGTTAGCCTATGGGGAAGGTCCCCCTAGGCTTTCTAGCCAATTTGTGATAGAAGAAAATCGTTCGATCGATGGATTAAAATCGATCGTACGATTATTCCTTCGATCATTCGATCAAACAAATAGCGATGAATCCTTCGACTTCGATATTTGAAGTCAAAGGATTTAACTTCGACAGTCGAATATCGAGGGTTAATTAACCCTCAATATTCGACCCTAAGTAGTTTTGTAGTTGTTTACTATGTTTCAGCATATTGTTAGTTGTTCTCATAACCTGTTGTCCTTAATAACAGAAAAAGTATAGGTTTTATAAGCAGTATAATTCCTATTATCATAACATGAATATAAATACAGCGAATATCTGTATCAAATTTAATACCAAGCTGCTATCTCATATCCCTAAGAATATGTACAGGTATTGGACCTGTTATCTAGAATGCTCAGGACCTGGAGTTTTCCAGATAATGGGTCTTTCCGTATATCTCCATACATTAAGTCTAATAAAAAAAATTATTTAAACAACAATTAAACCAAATCAGATTGTTTTGCCTCCAATAAGGATTAATTTTATCTTGTACTTGAGATCAAGTACAAGGTACTATCTTCTTATTGCAGGAAAAAATGTAATAGATTTTAAACATTGAAATTATTAAATTAAATAATGGAGTCTATGGAAGATGTCCTTCCCTGTAGTATGAAATAGTTGCACCTTAGTTTTCAGTGGATGATGGGACAAAAATATTGGGCAGATATTCTGTTAGCTCCTCCTAAGTGTCCTAAGCTAGGGTTTTTAAAAAGAACTACTGTATAATGATATTTTAAAAATACTGTATAATGATATTGTAAACAAATCTGACAGCAACATTGAACTGTAATTGCAGAAGGTATACAGTATATATATATATATATATATATATATATATATATATATATATATATATATATAATAGCAGAAAGGACCCGCACTCCGTTTTCAAAAAGTTCAGTGATTTATTTAAAACTCACAGTGTCTCCAACGTTTCGGCCCTCTTTGGGGCCTTTATCAAGGATCCCCCCAAAGAGGGCCGAAACGTTGGAGACACTGTGAGTTTTAAATAAATCACTGAACTTTTTGAAAACGGAGTGCGGGTCCTTTCTGCTATTATATATACTCAATTTTTGACCGAGCACCCGGCTGAGTGAGATGTGAAGGAGTGCGGGTATTATTTGCAATAATCGTTATATATATATATATATATGATTAGGATTTTCTGCTACTTTGCATTTAAATTAAATTAAACTGAAGTTCAAAGCATTAGGATTGTATATGTTTCGAAGAAGTACGTTCTGATTAGCATAGTGTTTGTTTCTACCAGCTGCTTACTTTAATAAAAACAGTGTGTATTTTGTTTTTTTATTTGCTTTTTTTATTTTTAAACAGTGCTGGTAATTAGAATAATTCCTTTCCCATTAATTATCTTGTGAATCACTTATGCCTTTGATCCATTTTTGCTGTTTAAGGACAATGTAGTTTGTCTGCTTCTGATTGCAATTCTTTGAAAGAAAATAGCAAGTATAATTTATAAAGCGATGGTAAAACACCAATGTAGGCAAAATTCTGACTCATATTTTACTGGTGGCATCATGTTTGTAGAGGCAATTTATTTTGTATACTATGAAGTCCATTACTACAATGGATGGCCTCACAAAGACGCATATAATAGCAACCCCTTGCATGAATTTTGTTAGAATAATTATGCAAGGTAGGCATGATATTTATTTCCATTCTATATGGCAAGCTTTGCAATCTTTTTGAGTTCTTAGTGCTCAAATCACATACTATATTGCCACAATGTAGCACAATACACAATACATTTCCATAAAAAGAGTTCATATCCATTTCTGATATGAGTGTGATATCCCAAAATCTAAGTACAGAAGTTTTCCAATGCTGATGTTTCAACCTACTGCAATCTGAATCAAATCTCGATTTTTTTTCTATTAATTTCTATCAAAAGCTCTAAAAATGTGTAAAAAAACATGTAGAACCCTAATACAAAACTTTGCCATGTAAAAGTTATCAAGGTCCTATAGAAGTTAGTGAAAGTTGCGCTGATACTATTGGACTGTTTTAAAGAATCAGACTTGCACCATTACATTTTTGAAGGTTCATATCTGCTTTTCGTATAGTTACATGAAACCCAGCATCCATACACACACCCCCCATACTCACACATACTATATTATAAATACCCATATCTATACTAACTATAGAATTTAGTATCACATTAGCCTTTGATAGTATACCTGTCCAAAAAATCATCCAAGCCATTGTTAAAAGCATTAACAAAATCAGCCATCACAACATCATCCAGCAGGGCATTCCACAACCTCACTGTCTTCACTGTAAAGAACTACTAACACTGCCTCAAATGAAAGTACATTTCCTCTAGTCTGAAGGGGTGGCCTCTGGTACAGTGATCCTCTTTATGGGTAAAAAGGTCCCCTGCTATTTGTCTATAATGTCCTCTAATGTACTTGTAAAGTGTAATCATGTCCCCTCTAGAGAAAACAACCGCAACAGTCTACCATCACATCTCTGCCCTCTCTCCAGCTCAGTTATATCCCTCTTAAGGACTGGAGCCCAAAACTGCACTGCAAACTCCAGGTGAGTCCTTACCAGGGACCTATACAAAGGCAAAAGTATGTTTTTATACCTTGATTTTATGCCTTTTTTATGCAAGACAGAACTTTATTTGCTTTAGTAGCCACAGAATGACACTGCCCAGAATTAGACAACTTGTTATTTACAAAAACCCCAAGATCCTTCTCAGTTAAGGAAACTCCCAACACACTGCCATTTAGTGTATAACTTGCTTTTATATTATCTTTGCCAAAGTGCATAACCTTGCATTTATCAACATTGAACCTCATTTTCCAGTTTGCTGCCCAGTTTAGACAAATCACTCTGCAAAGTGGCAGCATCCTGCATGGAACCTATAGTTCTGCACAATTTAGTATCATCTGCAAAAATAGAAACAGTACTTTCAATGCCCACCTCCAGGTCATTAATAAACAAGTTGAAAATCAAGGGACCTAGTACAGAGCCCTGCGGTACTCCACTAACAACACTGGTCCAATTAGAAAATGTTCCATTTACCACCACTCTTTGTAGTCTATCTTTTAGCCAGTTCTCTATCCAGGTACAAATACTATGTTCCAGGCCAACATTAGTAACCTTCTGTGTGGTACTGTATCAAATGTTTTAGCAAAGTCTAAGTAGAACATATAGAGAAAAGAAATTAAGTTAGTCTAGCAAGATTTATTATGCATAAAACCTAACTATGTCTGTGTTTGTTAAATGTATAGTTCATGTCTGCAGCTATGCCTGATTTATCTTTTATAATAAACCTGTTTTCTTTCAAACTAAGTATAGATTGTCCTGATTATAATTACAGCTTCTGTATAGAAGTCGATATTGCATTGGCCCTGTTAAACTGGATAGTTCTAATATTGTAATTTCGATGTTAAAATGCAGTATGTTATTACCTCTGGCTTCTCTGCTAAAGAGCCACCACTGCCGTTCTTCGGTAGATGCAATAAAACAGAATTAAAATAAAATTTATACAAAATAGTGATGCATGTTAATATACTGCAAAAAAAGACAACTGACCATCCATGGTACACTTTTGTCCCAAAGCTTAAACAAAGACAAGTGCTGACATTTGGTATGTTTTAGAAAGTGATAAAATAGATTAAAAAAAGGTTGATCAAATTTTTGTTTAACAAAATTTTTAGTTTAGTTTAACTTCCTCTGGAGCAAATAGTAGGCAGGTTTTACCTAGACAGAACTTAAAGTACAACCCACAATTAATTTTCTCTTGAATGCAGTGAGTGTAGCCGAATGAGTGGCTTGTTTTTATAGTGCTGAAGCAGACTTAATACAAATGTTTTCTTATGCAAAATACAACAGGGATGCTTAGAAGAAATGAAGATAGACATTTTATAAACTTATTTTATAAACTTATTTTATAAACTAGTCTTACAAATAAATTTAAGACTAGTGTTTACAGTACTCATTATCAGTAAGTATAATCTAATTGGTGTGGGGCTCATCTATAAACAGTAGGCACATTTGTACCTGGGCAGTAACCCATAGCAACCAATCAGTGATTAGCTTTTTTCAGCCAGCTGCAGGTTGAGCATTGAAAGCAATAGTCTGATTGGTTACAATGGGTTACAGTCCAGGAGCAAATTTGCCCACTGTTTATAAATAACCCCCTACAGTATCTTTGACATTAAAACATCAATCTGACAGTTGTGGGACAACTTCACTAGTACTGATAATATTTGGGCACCCCTGTTAAAGTAATTTATAGCTAAAATTCTATAACTATATTGTGCCACAAACAAACAAATTCGAAAGAATAAAAATGAACGAGAATTGTGAGAATTCTATATGAGGATTAGTTATGAATTTCTCTTGCCTATTTTGATGAGAAAACGAGCAGATCACCTGACTGTGATGGTAATGCACATTCTAGTTCATTTTCTCATTGCTATTACATTGCCTTACTTGTGGAGACCATACATTAAAACCTTGGAATGATAATTACAAGAAATAATTACAGGCATTTTTCAAATTGTGTTCCTTATGTGCTATGGCAGCATAAAATAGTATGAAGCAATCTTTAGTGGAAGCAGCATCAGAAGTTGCCTTCTCATTAAAGCAAGCTCAGAATGACATGCAAACACAATCTGAAAACAATTGTTTGTTCTGAGCTGGCAACTTCATTAACCACGTTGCTTTCAGTACCTCACCGTTTTCTGTTTGCTTGTCATCTCTGTTGACAGGATTTATTTTTCATAATTAAAGCTTGGTTTACACAGTGTGGTCTGAAATTGATGTTTTAAGATCTTTTTCATCCAGCCTGAAAACCGTTTGAGGCATTCACAGAGCTTGCACATCCAAAACTGAATTTGACAGCAAGGACTGAGATATAAGCCTGTGTGCATTCACATCTAGCTCATGGAATATACATGTGAATAAAGCTCATTTTATCGGTGCGTGACAATGTGACTGTTTAAAAACACGCAGAAATGCATATTTTCTTTCTCTAAAATTATGCAGGATGTTGAATCATTAGAGCAGGTTCTGCATCCACCAAGAAAAGGGGTGTCAAATCCATATGCAAAAGCGATGAACCATAACTTTCAAAATATGTCAAGGTTAACAGTTCTTCAAGAATGCTGGGAAGTTTCTACAACTGTAGAACCACTAGTCTGGAACCAATGAACTGTAAAAAAAAACAACAAATGAAAAAATAATTAGAAATATATATAAAAATCTATTATACTTGCATTCGGTCAAATAACTAATTTCAACCAAACTGGCACCAAACAAAACCCTAACTTGGTTACTCAATTATAAGAAAAATGTTAAAAAACCAAATTCACAATCAGTTGCTTGATGTTCCAATCAGTATAAACTAGAAGGTTTCGTAATACTGATAAATAGGATAAATCAAGTTCACGAAGGAAAAGCAAGCATTGATCAGGGCAGGAAACAGTCTAGACAAGGTACAGATACACAAAAAGGTTAACTAATAGGAAAAAAAGCATACAAAAAGTATGAAATCCAGGGACTTCTGACAGAGACCTATAATCAGGCACCAGGAGGAAATGATGGCATCACCACCAGAGTTTTAAGTTGCTAATTAAAAATGGCAGTCAGGTTAAAATGCTACTATGTCTTTGAGAGTTGGTAGACATCAAGATAAATTAAATTATGGCAAGAAAGCATTTGGGCTGACAGTGATGACTGTTTTTATGTTGGCTTGACCTACAGTATATACAGTGTACCTGAAACAAAAGTACTGAAAATATTTATTTGTGGTGGTCTTAAGAATGGAATACCTGTCCATGTGTGGAATGGCATTTGACATTTTTGCATCCTGCTACTTCTACTTGTCCACAGTTATATAAAAAAACAAATTTTACAAACATATCAAACATATATATTGGGGACAGTAAGAAGAAAACCCAAGAAGAAACATATATAGGCGAATTCCCACGTTTCGCCACAGGCGAATACATTTGTGAAACTGCCATGAAAATTAGCCGACCTCCAAAACGAGGCGTGGGAGGCGTTTCGCAAATTTTCCGGCGAAGCAGAACGGGACAAATTGGCCGATCACTATTGTTCATGCAGCAGTAAGAAGCTGAGGGAAAAACCTGTGAATCATTCATATCGTTGACTCAAATACTATTATGACTGCCTAAGACACAGTCAAATGTAGTTTTTTTTAATACAATTTGCCCACAAATCAGTCTATTCCAGTGTCCAAAGAATGTTCTTTAATTCGTTTTTTTGCTTATGCTGAATTAAAAACTGTCCTATGTTGTGGAAAACGCCTCAATAAAACTACATTGGGTGTAGCTGTCACCTTCTTTGGAAATGTTATTGCCTTTAATTCAGGTTTGAGTAAACCCACACAGACCCAAATCACACATTCAGTAAATGCTGGCAAGAGATGTTTTGTTAAATTTCATAAACAAGCTTTTCATTTTTTATTTAGCTGTCACCTAACATATAAAAACAATTGCTGAATCGCTGACCTCCATGATGCAACAATCACTGAGATTTTAATTTTATATAAGGTTTTAGTGATGTTAAAAAACCCGACATCCACCATAGTTCTGGAACCTACGTATCTTTATATCTATTATCCATAACAGGGCTGTCCTATCCACAAATCTAGTTTCATGCTTGCACATTGGCCCCTCTTCGTCAACTAACCAAATTTATAGGACCAGTATCATTAAAAAATTTAAATATTACATTAAGTTTGTATCTTTTCATCTACCACCAACAAATAAACTATTTCTTGGCAACAATAAAATAAAGGTTTCCATGAAAGGCATTTGACCCCTGTTTATATTAGTGTAAGAGCTAAACCTGTTGTATTCTATGGAGCCCATATGTAATTTTCTGTGAAAATGTAAGTTTTTTTCACCCTTTCTATACTTTAGGCTAAATGATCAGATTCTGCACAATATGACCATATGTGTAGCCAGATTCCAGTAAGCCAACACTATATTCTGATGGCCAAATATTAGATCACATGGGAAGTGCAGTTCTTGTAACTTCCTGCCTGACGATTAGATTTCAGAGCATATTGACCAACTCCATGCCTTTCCAGGGTGAAAATATAATTAAAGCATTATAAATAAGCTCATTTAAACTTTTTTGTGACTTTGCCAATATGTTGTGTCATTCTGCTGTTTGTAAGCTTTGTCACTTAAACATCAGAAGAAATTGATCCATAAACACAGTGCTGTGTGTAACAAAACTGTGCAATCAAGGATCTTACTAAAGATAGGAACATCATTTGCACTTTAAAGGCCATCTTCCAATAAAACAATTGTTGTAAGGGCTTCTCTTTATGCTGTCTCTCACTCCCCTCTAATCATGCACAATTATGCCTTCATGTGCACAGCAGAGGGAATTATCAGCTGTAAGCCACATTAGCATTTCATTCAAGGAGATACAGCACAACAGTGAGACTTTTTAGTTTCTAATTTCACATTCAGAAGAACTACTGAAATAGTGACTGGGGTAAGAGAATTCACAAAAAGTTACATTAACATAATGTTGTATTAAATTGTTGTAAAATCTTTGTTTATGCCTGAAAATCAAGAAAGGATGATAACTGCGTCATCTGAATACCACCAAACACTAAAGTCTTTTTGTAATCAAAAACTGTAGGTTTTTGATTACAAAAACCAGAGGTGCAGGCTAATAGGCTCATCAAGAAACTGGATTTTGTTTACTAATGGATTACACTATGTAGTAAGATGAGTGTTGTTTTACATTAAGTTACTAGGAAATATACAGCAAGAGTTAACTGTTAGGCAGGTTTTATTTAGACGTTAAATTCAATGGACATGTCTTTTTTTAACCTAAAGGGATCCTGTCATCGGAAAACATGTTTTCTTCAAAATGCATCAGTTAATAGTGCTGCTCCAGCAAAAGTCTGCACTGAACTCCATTTCTCAAAAGAGCAAACAGATTTTTTTATATTCAATTTTGAAATCTGACATGGGGCTAGACATTTTGTCAATTTCCCAGCTGCCCCCAGTCATGTGACTTGTGCCTGCACTTTAGGATAGAAATGCTTTCTGGCAGGCTGCTGTTTTGACTTCTCAATGTAACTGAATGTGTCTCAGTGGGACATGGGTTTTTACTATTGAGTGTTGTTCTTAGATCTACCAGGCAGCTGTTTTCTTGTGTTAGGGAGCTGTTATCTGGTTACCTTCCCATTGTTCTTTTGTTTGGCTGCTGGGGGGGGAAAGGGAGGGGGTGATATCACTCCAACTTGCAGTACAGCAGTAAAGAGTGATTGAAGTTTATCAGAGCACAAGTCACATTACTTGGGACAGCTGGGAAATTGACAATATGTCTAGCCCCATGTCAGATTTCAAAATTGAATAGAAAAAAATCTGTTTGCTCTTTTGAGAAATGGATTTCAGTGCAGAATTCTGCTGGAGCAGCACTATTAACTGATTCATTTTGAAAAAAATGTTTTTTCCCATGACAGTATCCCTTAAGTTACTATTTAGCCCTAAATACAATACCCCATGAATCTACACCATGGGGCTCAGTTATAAACTTTGTGCAGGGCAGATTGGTTCGCACAGTGAATATATTTGCCCTGCACATGGTTACATTATAAAGTTGAATAAGAGTGTGGAAACCGAATTGCAATTTTTTTTTCACACTGTAAATGTTAGTTTCGCAAATTGCGAATTAAAGTTACTGTAAATGTTATTTTTCGGGCACAACAACCTCCCACAGTGGGCACACTCAAACACCCGTCTTATTTGTGAGCCATTTGCAAAAATGTATTCACAATGCGAATTTGCAAATACCGGTAAGGGCAGTGCAATATATTAGTGTTCAAGAAAAAGCATGTGTAGTACAACCAGTTGCGAATAAATATGCGCTAAGGGAACTATATAAATGACCCAGTATCTGTCCTAAGCTTCTTTATTGTCTGACTTTATTTATTTAAGCATTTTACCCAAGTGGAAACCTGTTTTCTCCAAGGCCCTGCGTGTCTGACGTGGGAACATAAAGAATATTTCACTATCAGGGTATCAAGGGACATGAAACAATTTAAGTGTTCTAATTAGTGTGTTGATGTGACCTTTTTGACTTTGAGATTGACTTACCATAACTGTATTCAGAATTTAATGACTTCCATTATTTAACTAAATTATTTTAGTCCACGAAAATGTGGCTGTAAATGATCTTAAATGTTCAATTTTAACCTGTCCCAGTAATTGCCAATCAGTACTAGAAGTAAGTATACAAGTATACATCAGCACAGGGTCTACAGTATTTTTGCATAATTATAATATGCAAATAGGTTTTTTTTTATGGTAACATACTGTATACAGTATCTTAGATTAATGCAAGAAATGCAGATAAATGACCGCTGTGTTTTTTCCAAAATACTATTAAGCCAGTTTTTGTTTGCATCCAAGTATTATGACTACAAAAAAAGCTAAAAATATAGCACATGTCTGCTGCAGTCTATAAGGCCTGTCTAAAGGGCCATAGTTGCTGGGACATAGCCCCCAGTTCACAGGGCACATATATCAGATACCAAAAATATATCCCAAAAACTCTACAATAAAAATAAAAAGTTAATATTTATTTAACATAGAATTAAAAGAGTATGCATACAGACCAATCGATGTTCTGCCTTACGCGTTTCATACCCACTGGTAAGTATTCATAGGCATTCACAATGTTCAATTTAACCCCAGTATTTAAAACCAAAAAGATTCCTCCCTTAGTATTTTAAAACCAATCAATGTGTTTTTAAATACTAGGGTTAAATTGAACATTGTGAATGCCTATGAATAAGTACCAGTGGGTATGAAACGCGTAAGGCGGAACATCGATTGGTCTGTATGCCTACTCTTTTAATGCTATGTTAAATAAAGATTAACTTTTTAACTTTATTGTACAGTTTTTGGGATATATTTTTTATGTCTGATACAAAAAAGCTACCTGCAGTAGAAGCTGAGAAGAAACTGTATGGGATAATTGCATGAATGTCTCAAGTAAAAAATTATGTCTGTAATTATTAGTAGTGAGATAAAAAAATGAGTATAAACTGGGGATATGGAGGTTTTCTTACAGGCAGTGCCCTCATTGCTGCAATTGTTCTCTTCCAGGAAACTTCCTTCACCCTAACTTCTAAGTGGACTTGTGATTAGTAATGGGCTAAACTGTCCCGTTTGAGATTTTTTGGTGAAGCAAAATGGGACAGATTTGCCCATCACTAATTGCATGAAAATTGGCAAAAATTCACCAAAACACATTGGTTAATGGGACTTTTCTCCAAACCGTGCAACTTTTTGCTCAATACATTGGAGTCTATGGGTGTCTATGGGTGCAAAAATTATTACCCATCCCCACTTGTGATACTGTTAAACCATCAGTGAACCACATTAAAGGAAAACTATATCCCCTGAACAATGTAGGTCTCTATAAAAATATACTTCATAAACAGCTCATATGTAAAATCCTGCTTTATGTAAACAAACCATTTTCATAATAATGTATGTATGTATATTTTTATTTGTAAAACGCTCCTTGAGGGCAAAGCACTGTACAACAAAACAATAAATTATTAGTAACAAACAAGGGCTCATTGGAATAAAAAGTAACACTAAGTGCATTATTAGAAATACAATTCACATAAATATAAAATATAATTGCAATGCAGATTAAGTGCTCAGTGTCAAGGAAACAAAAGGCTAGAGGACCCTACCCCGTAGGGCTTACAGTCTAAATGGGAGGATAACATACAGACACAATTCAGAGGTATATTAGGGTGCTGTGGGTTACAGTTTGTTACACTGTTATATAAGTGCCAGTTCAGGTGTTATCAAGGTGCTCCCAGAGGGAGTTTTGTTTTAAAAACATTGAAGGAGGATTCTCTCCTGAGAGATTCAGGAATGGCATTCCAAATATAAGGAGTCGCAAGAGAGAAGGGTTTGATACGGGAAACAGCAGTAGTAGTGGGGGGTACAACCAAGCAGTTGCTCTGAGAGGAGCGGAGGTTTCGGGCAGGAACATATAGAGAGACAAGAGATGAGATGTAGTTAAGTGCAGAGGAATGAAGGGCTTTGAAGGTTATGAGGAGGAGTTTATAAGTTATTCTTTGTTTTATAGAAAGCCATGATAAGGACTTCAGCAGTGGAGGGGCCTGTACCCTTTTGGATGAGAGGAGGATAATTCTGGCAGCAGTGTTTAATACAGACTGTAGAGGGGAGAGATGGGAGTTAGGGAGGCCAGTTAGTAGAAGGTTACAGTAATCTAGTCAGGATAGAATGAGAGCATGCATGAGCGTCTTGGATGTATCAGGTGAAAGGAAGGGACGGATTTTGGCAATATTGTGTAACAAAAAGTGACAGGTTTTGACAGTGGTGTTAATATGATCAGAGAAGGAGAGAGAGGAGTCAAAGATAACCCCCAGACAGCGAGCTGAGTTGACAGGATTAATGAGCATGCCATCAATAGAGATAGTAAATAGGGGAGTAGGACCAGGCTTAGGTGGAAAGATGGTAAGTTCAGTTTTTGTTGGGTTGAGTTTGAGTTGGGGCTGGTTCATCCAATTTGAGATAGCCAGGCGGCAGTTAGAGATCTGAGCCTCTGTTTCAGCTGTTAATGAAGGGGTGGATAAATATATTTGGGTATCATCAGCATACAGATGATAATTAAAGCCAAATGAATGGATGAGATCTCCCAAAGACAGAGTGTACAGGGAGAACAACAGCGGACCAGGAGATGAGATGAGGTTTTGTTATCATAGGAGACAGTGAATGATCGGTTAGAAAGGTAAGAAGAGAGCCAAGATGCAGTATAATAATATACTTTTCTAGTAGTATGTGCAATTGGTTAATCATAAATATAATAAATACAATTTTAAAAAATAAGGACCGCCCCCTGGGATCCTAGGATTCACTGTGCACATAAACAAACAAAACAAACCATACATGTTAGGTCATATGGGCCAATTAACAAACGGAGTTCTGTCTTTTGCTTCCAAACTTCCTTTTACAGTTATACTGTAGCTGCAGTATTTCTAGTTAGGTAATCTCTGAGGCAGCACACAGACCATCACGAAATGGTGGTTCAAGGCAAGAGATATAAAGGGCGTAATTAACTTAAATATATATACCAGTTTGGTAAGATTCTTTAATATGCCACTGGATTTGATATAACCTATCTGTTGCTTAAGTATTAATGTTGGAGGTATAGTTTTCCATTAAGCAAATTTCAAATGATGTTACTAAAATGATAACCTCTTTAATTATGTGGTATGCTGTAATGACAGCCATTAACTAAGTACCATGTAGGTACGAAACATGTAGGGCCTATGGAAATGCATTTATACTTTTATACTTCTGAGTGCTGGATAGTTCTATCTTTTTGCTTTGTATATCAGTTAGCTGCTCCCTGAAGCTGTGGGTCTGGGGTTGGTGCACCTGGACCGCACAATCAACTTGGTAAGCTATCTACCTTTTTCTGTAGCACCTTCATTTTCTGTTGTAATGCTGTAATGACACACAAGCTGATTGGGTTTAATGCAAAAAAACAATAACCTAGAAAGGATTTGTTGGTGGTATTGTTAAGGAATATAATTACAAAATGTTTTTTTAAATCTACTCTTCACAGCAATATTGTTTATAGCATTGTGTGTATAGTATGAGCTTAATTCTTTGGGTGCAGAAATTATAGAGTCAGGCACCCTCATAGGCATTAGTGTTTAAGGTTAGGCACTTCCCTAGTACTAGAACACTTCTAGGTACCAGTTTATTGGAATAAGGCACACTATATGGAAAATTTGTAGACTGTCTCATGGTTAGATGGAACTAGGTAAGAAGGTCCACAGAGAGCAGCAAAGTAAGGGGACAGTCTGAGTCCATTACAGATTAGAACCAAAAAGCAAGGTGATTCACTGATTAGACATAGCAAGAAGCATTCAACCTAAATCCAAATTCTGTTCTCTGAAATGTAAAGGAAATGTATGTGTAGTTAAACTATCACTGTCTATTTCATATACTTCAGCTCCAAGTGTCAAAAGTCAGCAACATGGCTGGACACCCATCTACACTTGTTAATATGTTCATATTTATGACACATGTCATAAATGTATGCTGGTCATAAAAATCCAGAAATCTTCTTGAATTGTTCTTTTTAGTTCAGAAGTATTCGAACAGTTGCTATGTTGCGCACCTCATTTTTGATCTTACAAACACTGAATGGTTTGAATGCTAAACAGATATTAAAAATCATGTATTGAACTGAAGTCTGAAGCTGAGTGGCTAGGTTTGCTGTTATATTACAGAGAAGGCAATTTGTAGTGCAGCCGTGGCAACATATTTTCTAAGTAATTGTGTTATATAGGGTTCTCTGGTCATCCAAGAGACTCCATAAATGTTGCTAGTGGATAATCAATCCTGGTCCTTCTGAAACTATAAGTATTAAATTTCTCTTTAAGTGTTACAGGCTCATAAAACTGAAACACATATTGGAACTCCCACTAGGGTCAAATTATCGTCATTTCAATCAGTCGGTGTCTCAGATATTTTATTTCTTGACATGATTGGAAGAAGAAAACCGTATTGAGTTTTAGTAACCGTATTAATCTTAGAGAAATTGGATTCTTTGTAGGTTGTGGTACTGTTTTTTATAAGGCCGGTGGATAAATGATCCATTTCTATATCACTATTAATATCCAGCATTCCCATGCAGGGAGAGAGATAACGATGAACTGAGAAAAGTTAATATTGAGATCTCTAATCTAAACAAAATGGCTTTTCCTTCTCATGAGCATGCAGCACCTGCTCCCCTTGATTGGGCACATATTAAGGAACAAATAGATCGCTATGAGTCGATGATTAAAAATCTAAAAAGGGATAAATTCCAACGAGATAAACGTGATTATGCTAATAATGCTGTTTATAATTGGAAGGTGGAAAGACGGGGCCCTCGTCAACATGGGTCCAATTACTTTGAATCGGTGGGGAGTAGAGAAGTAACCCCTTTTACACCTCGTTCAATCCTGAAGTCCGATAGAATGGTTCATTTTGCGAAGCGCACAGAGGAGACACCGGGTACGAGATCTCTATCACCGGTTTCATCTACCTCTTTTTTAACGTCGGATCAAGAATTCTCGGGAGACGAGCCGGAAGAAATCAGGGACCGGGACAAGTTGCCGGACAAGCAAGCGACCCAGGACCCCAAGAAGAAGGAACAGGATGGCTCCCGGAATCCAAGAAACACACCAGGAGGGGCGGTAGGAGGAGAACCATCGGGATACCGCACAACGAGATCCAAGGGTTACAACCGGAGGACACGGTGGTAACTCAAAATCTATCTGTTGGGTCTATTGCTGTTGATCTGGGTAATCGAGGAACCGGCGATGAAACGGTAACACTCTCTATTCCTAAAACAGATAATGTTATTAATTTGTCCTCGTATACTCTATCGGAAGATGAACGGTCCTTATTGGCCCGAGGGCTGAATTTTGTTCCAAGGATACACTGTGACTCTTTTTCTACTATTTTGGACCTTAACAAATTTATTAGAACTCTAACCCTTAAAAGGCACTTTTCTCTCATTAATGATAATAAGGCTGATGTATTAACTCAGAGCCCTAATGAGACTGGTGTGGATGCAACTTCAATTGATATAGAGGATTTGGGGGGTTTAGATGTGAATAAGGAAATGGAAAGTGGTTCTGCTGTTTCAAATGATTTTGATTTTAGGGATTTCGTAACGTTACAAACCCTTGATGATTTGAAAAATGAGAATTTTTTGGGTGACAGTGTTGATTTGCCAGTAAGACATACAGTTTTAAAAAAGGGTTCGAATTTTTATCCAATGCAATCCAAAAGTTACCATATTGAAATGTTTTATAAATTGGTGCAAAGAGATATTGAAGCTTTGGACTGGAAAAATAAAAATTCAGTGAAAAATCGATATAGGCAAGATAACAATTTGAGCCCTGGTGAACAAAAAGCTTTAAAGAATTTGGGTAAGAATAAAGATTTAATTGTGAAAAATGCCGATAAAGGGGGGGCAGTAGTCATTCTCGATTCTACTACCTATGAATCAGAAATTTTGCGACAACTGTCAGACAAAGACACTTATAAGAGTTTGGATAATGATCCTACTTTGTTTTTCCAGTCCAAATTAAGAACTTTACTTTTGTCGGCGCTTGATGATGGTGTAATAGATCAGAGAGAATTTGACTTTATCTTTTGTGAGAATCCGGTTTTACCAATTTTTCATGTCCTTCCTAAGGTGCATAAAACACTGGTAAATGTGAAAGGCCGTCCAATAGTAGCTGGTATTGGATCCCTTTTGGAAGGTTTATCCAAATATATAGATCAATTATTATTACCTTTGGTGTTACAGTTACCCACATATTTGAGAGATACCACAATGTGTCTCAATAAAATGTCAAGTTTGGTTTGGGATTCAAAGTACAGATGGTTCTCAATGGATGTAGTATCCCTATATTGGTCAATTGAGCATGAGGTGGGAATCCACGCAATACAATTTTGGTTGCAGTTGACTAACATGTTCCCGCAGAGACAAATAGATTTCATCTTAGAGGCAGTAAAATTTTTATTATTTTCAAACTATTTTATGTTTGATGGCCGCTTCTTCCTTCAATGTAGGGGGGCTGCGATGGGTGCTTCTTTCTCTCCCACATATGCTAATTTGGTAATGGGCTGGTGGGAACGTGTTTTTGTCTTTAGTGAACATAATCCATTTAAGAGGCATATTGTCCAATTCTATAGATACATCGATGATTGCATAGGGATTTGGGAGGGAGATGAGTTATCCCTAGCCATGTTTGTTGATTATTGTAACCACACCCTGAGGGGTATTCAATTTACCCATGAGACCAATTCTGTTGAATTACCTTTCCTTGATGTGATGTTTTACATACAGGATGGCAAGGTGGAAACCAATCTTTTCCGAAAACCAATCACACGCAATACCCTCTTGCATGCCGACAGTGGGCATCCAGCATCTTGCCTGAGAGGGATCCCAGTGGGACAATTTATGCGTTTGAGACGTATTTGTTCCTCCTGGGATGCCTTTCAGGATCAGGCCATGATCCTTTGGGATAGATTCCTAGAGAGGGGCTACGCTTTTAAAGATATTAAAAATGCCTATGACAGAGCAGTAAGTTTAGATAGGGAAACCCTTCTACACTATAAGCCCAAAACCAAATCCAAAAAAGGACATGACGCTTCGCAAACAAAGGTGCGTTTTTGCACCACTTTCAGCAAAGATGCCAATTCAATTAAGAGTAGTGTGCGTAAACATTGGGGGATCTTATTACAAGACCCAGTACTGAGAAAAACTTTGGACAAAACTCCTAGTTTTGTCTTCAGAAAGGGCAAAAGTATAGCCACGCATATATCTACAGATGAAGCCACTTGGATTTGTGAGTTAAATGCGTCATGACTCAGGGTTAATTGAAGAAACTGGGTTATCTAAAGTCATCTTAACTCATTTAATGCATTTAACCTTTTCATTAGCATACCAAAGCACCATTGTTCACAATGGTGAATGCTTTAATTAGATGGGATGTTGTGACACAGTTTTCTGTGTTAAATGAGATAAATGGGATATCTGTGTTTAGTTATTCTGTGTCAAACAGACAAACCAAAGTGGCTGCATCTGTAAAAGCTTATATTCTTCCAAAACCAGGGAAACTGAACCTTCTTGGATTAAATTTAAAGGTGTATATAAGTGTGGAAGAACGAGGTGCAAAACCTGTTTGAGTGTGACACCATCTAAAATATTTTCAAGTTCCGTGACAGGGGCTAATTATACGATAAATAGATATTTCAACTGTATGTCTAAGGGAGTTATATATTTAATTACATGTGAGTGCAAATCCCAATATGTGGGTAAGACTACCCGTATGGCAAGCACCCGTTTCTTGGAACATCTGTCGGCGGTGGACAGAAAGGATTTTAGATCCGCAGTGGCTAAACATATAGTTGAGAAACATGATGGTTATGCAAGGGTTGATTTCCAAGTCATAGATAAGCCAGTGCGAGATGTTAGAGGGGGAGACTATGAAACCAAATTAAGTAGGCTGGAGACCTTCTGGATATATCATTTGAAAACCACTGAGGATTATGGGGGCCTGAATAGGGAGTGTGAGCTCTCGTGCTTTTGTATTTAATGTTATTAATGGCATATTTATATATCCTTAGAATATTTGGCATTATTTAAATTAATACTTTATCTAATCATATATTGCCTTATTATAGTACTTATATTTGTACTTTCTCTCCCTCCCCTTTTACTCTAACTGTAGGAGGTAGTGATATGTTTTGTCATGTTTAACCCCTTTTGTGGATTTTTGTAAAAAACTTTTCATTTAGTGCATTTTCCTAGAATGTTTTTAACTTGTGGGTGTCTTTTTAAGGGTTAATTTAATTGATGATTCTAATTAGCCTAAAGGGGTTTGTTGCACTATTTAAGGGTATTATGGGAAGTTGTTTGTTTATGCTTCTGATGAAGTAGCGTTGAAGCTACGAAACGCGTTAAGCATGGACTGCGTTTGATGCACTGTTGGTGTTTTACTATCATGTATAATATTTAATCCTCAATAAAATGAAAATGTATTAATCTTCGACCTGGCTTGGTGCTCCGTGGATCAAAGACTTTCATGCAGGGCTTTTATCAATGAAATCTTTTTAATGAAATAACCTTACATATACATTTTTATCTTATCTCTTCCTTTCCATGTTTCTACTGTATAAGAATGTCAGTTACTAAGTTATATAAGGGTATTAATTACAATAAATATTAACACTTTTAAGCACATTATGCTCACTTCTATCTGTCCTTCTGTTGTAGCTACATAAACATTAGCATAGATCTTTCAAAAAATGTAATCGCATAGCACAATGCCTGTTATTCTAAAATTGTGTGGTGTTGTGACCTCACCCATACTTTAACCGCATGAACCATGAAAATTTGGATCTGATTTTAATCAGACTCACTGGTAATGGAAGAACTGCAAGTGTCTAGATCATGTAGTGAGTTTTTTTGCAGTATACTGCAATGTTAGCCACACATTTAGAGCCATATCAAAAATAACTGATCTGTATGTAGTGCAAATCAGTGATTGCAAGTGCTTTCTAAACAAGCTATTTAGATCAGCAATTAGCAAAACTTACTGAACGATCTTGCTTATCTTTGTATAATACACAAGCCAAGTAGCTAATTAAGTAAAGGTATACATGCCTCACTTTACTACTATTAATATCTCATCTCTTTCAAGAGTTTGATAAAAAAAAATATGAATAAATTAAAATAGCTCAAAATTTTTACTCTATTTATAATTTTCAATGGGTTGAAAAAAACTTGCTTCAAAAAACTCTATAGATAATCCCCATCAACTTCTTCTTGAACATGATTGTTTTTAGATGACAATGTTCCAGATTGTTTTGCACTTAATAAATGTCGTACACAAGTTTTTCTAAACATAATTTGAATTTATGAGTGCAAATAAACTGATTCATTATAAAAAAATCCAAACTCAAACAATGAGAAATCTCCCCCTAGGTCTCTCCTACACCCTGGCACAACCTTGGACCTCTCAGCTAATACACTAAGGGGTGCTGCATGCCGCTTGTTGTGCAATTACATGGAATGCTCCTTAGAAAATTGATCAGTATACCATAAAATATATTGCACCCTGCAGGGATTTTTAATAAAATGTGTATCTTGTTCAAAATTTACTCTTGAGGCTCATGGGTCTTTTTTTTTTTTTTTTTTTTAAAGTTTGCTTCTTATTTTATGACAATGTTACACAAATAATAGGGAAAAAACACTATAATCTCAAAGAAGAAATGTGTGAAAACAGCTGAAGATCTGACCATTTTAGTACCAAAGTTTTGCTGACTAAATGAGCTCATGGCTGCCCCTGCTGCTGCAACCCTCTTTGTTTCATTGAATTTTAGAGAAGGTTATGAGACCTCATTTATCAGTAACAGCAGTCCCTTTCTGCTAATTGGGTAAATGTCCAATGTTGATAAAAGAGAACAATTTCATGGTTTCATTTATTACGTTGGATATGTTTCTGTTTTAAACTGAAATTGCTATTTTTCCTCAGTTAATTAAGGAAGTTAGAGCTGACTCAGTCATAGGGATGAATTAATTCAGAATGTATTATTCAGATTGTTGTCATTGCCATTAAATGGATGAATATTGTTCTTTGTGTATAAGGTCGGAGCTAAAAGATGTTTCTGAGCAATGGAAGTTATACAGACAGGGCTGTGGGAGCATTCCAAGCCTAAGTATAATAAAAGTATAATGGAAGTGCAACTGAAGTGGCAGAAATTTTGTAGTACAGAACAGCTCATCTCCATTATACTTCACATTTATTTTACTTAGCCTTGGAGTCCTCCCACTCTGTCTGTAAAACTTGCATTACTTGGAAACATATTTTAGGTCCGACCTTAAACACAAAGAACAATATTTTAGGTCCCACCTTAAACACAAAGAACAATATTGATCCATCATATTTTACTGTTATTTAACTTGGCCATGGTGTGCTTCCACAACCCAGTTTGCATTTTTGTATTTTAGTGTGGATATTCTGCAGAAAGGAAGGTCAAACTTCCACATGGTTGTAGCATGCCTATCCTTTTAATGCTCAGAGTGGATTCAAATGGGTTCATGATTGTTGTTGATTTCAGAATTTTATTTGTAGAAAGGGCTTGTTTATAAAACAGGGGCAGTATAAACAAAAAAAATGTCCCAACTGCTTTCAGCAAAACTGTTTGTCAAAATCTATATACAAATATATGATTATTACCCTTGATTGTATTATTGCTAGATTACTTAGACCACTGAAGCACCAATTACCTTGGTGTATATTTTGTAAAAATACTCATAGTGCACTTATAATTTTTTAAATATTGTTAAATATTGTTTTGTATTGTTAAATATATTTAAGTTTGTTATAGAACTGATCTTGACCATATTATGCTCTGCAATGTCTGCAATCCACTCACACACTCCCATAAACTGTCTGGTATTTATACTAAAATCCATGATTTAATTAAAAGCCAAAAAGGGCTGAAAATAAATTAAACTGAAAAGCTATCTGTGCTCCCACCCGGGCATTCAGCTGCTGTTTTTAGAATATTGAAAATACAATGCTTTGTTTTAACTGCGTTAGACAAAATCCAGTGACATTTTGTTGTGTGGAAGAAATGAGAATGTTCTCAACAGTTAGGATATCTGAGGTCACTAACTAAGATGTAGAGAAAAAAGAAATAAAAAGTAATGAAATTAAAATTAATTTAATCTCTAACCCTCTTCAGTCTTTGATCCTGTTTTAGGCAGAGGTAGATTTAAACATATTTTGCTGCTTTTTTTGTAGTTGCAGTTGGATTTTTTCTAACAATTGCACCCCTGAAATTATTGTCATAGAATTTGAGGCCCTTGGATGTTGCTCTCAGTGGCCTCAAAGCAGTTGCTTCTTTTTTAAGTACTGATTTAAAGGCAAGTTTTGGTTGCATAAAACCAGGGGTATTGCCATATACTGTAAAGCCTCCCGTAGGCTGCTAGTTAACACATGATCAATGAAATAGCCAGCAAGAGACTTTATTTGGCATCCCCGGGGACTTTTCATGCTTGTGTTGCTCCCCAACTCTTTCTACATTTTAATGTAGCTCATGGGTAAAAAGGTTCAGGAGCCCTGTGTTAAACAATACAGTCACTATAGTATTATAAGAATTTAAAAAAGAGAGGAGAATAAGACAAGAATAAGTGGTCACCACACAATGCAACTGTCTGAGGATAAGGAGTATGCCTTAAACTGCATGTCACATTTCCAAGATCTAAAGGATATACACAGGCAGGTAAAGTCAACCAACTTTGCCATATTTCTACCAAAGCTTCTAATATTTGCCTTTTGTGGATAAAAAAAAGGAATGTGTAAAAGGTTTAGTCTATAGATCATATGCGATGGAGAACCCAGCTCCCCACATCCTTTTTCACCACCTCCGCTCATATTTTAAAATAGTGTGACCACACCCAGGGCCTGGAATGGGATAGGTAGTCAGGCAAAAGAGGTATGAGCCCAGTGCCCCCATACCATTGTGCCCTAGGCACATGGCTCTTATGCCTACCCCTAGTTCTGGCCCGGATGCTATGATCCTATCGGTTGACAGACCTATATGTCAAAATCTCCATATTATATTGTGATTCACCCTTTTTGGTAAAGGGAGGCATTATCTGATGAGGAACAGTTCCTCTTTAATTTCTGTAAATTTAAGCATCTGGCATAGATGGCTAAATTACGCAAAGCTGTCCTTTCAGCCCACTAAGGTACTTAGTAGGTCAATGATATGACCATTTCTCATTTATTGGTCAAATTCCCTGTGGTATCCTATTGTTTGGAGTCATCTGAGCTTAGTAACCAAGGAAGCCTCTCCCAGCTTACATCTTGCTTCATTGTAGCCTCTGATCCACTACAACAAAATTGTAAAATTTATGGTTAATGATAACATTATTTTAAGAAAATTGTTCTCAGCTTTCTGAAACTGAAAAACCTTGGCAGCTAAAACAGTTCTGGCACATGATAAATTTAGGTATGACTATTTTAAAATTTAGATTATTCATATCTGTATTATTGATTTTTATTCCATATAAAACACTGTCTAAGCATATTACACTTTCTATTTAACAGTGATCATGCCAAAAAGGAAAATAGACCCAAAAACTATCCATAACCAGAATGCCCGGGGGAGTGAGCCAGGAACTGGGAACACAGGGCCATGTCAGGGCTAGGAATGAGGGAACTGGAAGAGGAGATTAAGGATTATGGAGTTTGTAGTTCTTGGGCTGCTAGTGGGATCGTGGAGACACAAGGGGTTAAAAGAGGAAGGAAGTGAAGGGAGCATGCTCTTTTACCTTGAACAGCTTCCGCCCTCCCCTGAATAAAGGGGTAGTTGGGTAAGGGGGGAGTGGGAGTGTTAGCATAATGTCGCAGCGGAAGGGACTCCACTAAGGAGGGAGCCGGTGAAAGTGGTAACAAGTGTAAGGCTTAACAGGGGTTAGGCCTGGGGCCAAAGTGATGAAAGGGGCCCGGTTTAATGGGCATGAGTTATGAAGGAATGCCATACCTAGGAAGAACAGCAGACTGGCCCCTGGCTATTGGGTACAATTCTTTGCAGCCTTCAGCAGCTATCAGATATTAAGTAAGTTAATAGTTAAATATTTGATAAATGTGATGGTGTATTGCCCCACACTCAATGCTTTTGGTTTATGTTGGTCGTTATTTATGTGATTTAATAAATAAGCTGCAGCCTTTTTCACCCAACATATCAGGTGTGGTTGGTTTGTTATTTATGGTAATCGGGCGATACTTGGTGTTGTCGGGAGGGGCCTGTCAGATTTACGCTGCCCCTGTCCTGTCATTTACAACTCACATCTTGCCTGCCTATGAATGCATAAATTAGTTTGAACGGCAATAACAAAGAGAGGTACAAAAAGTAAAACTAACGGAAAGAGTTGAGGTCCAAGCCAGTTCTATAGTGGTTCAAAAGCTTGCAACCTATATGAATTAGTACAGGCAAATTGCCTGGCAACCTAAGCCCATTGAACAAGTAATTGTTAATGGTCCTGTAATTACTAAGCTACTGTCACAATCGCCGCCCGGAGCAGGTCCTGGAGCTCCGGGCGGCGCGTCCTCCCCTGCCGGCGTCGCTCCCAAAATGGCGGCACCCATGGCTGCCACGTGGGTAGCGGCGCCGGCGCGATGACGTCGGCGCGCCGACGTCGGCACAAGGACGCCAATGACATCACAATGGCGCCAAATTCAAAATAAAAACGCCATCTAGACACCAGAATGGCGCCCAAGTATAGGAATACATTTCTTAAGTGTATCCTGGGTTTCCTGTGAGCTGATATTGCTAATCCTGTTCCTGATTACTTATCTTGACCCCTGCCTGGACTTTGGACTTTGCTGTTATCTGCCTGCCCCTGAACTCTTGCCTGGATTCTGACTACTCTTTGGATTAACCCTTTGGACACCGCAACCTTGCTCCCTCAAGAGGGCTTCCTCCTCGATCCTGACTACCTCCCTGGAGGGATCTCCCGGCTCCCTGACAGCTACACAGAAGATACAACTATATTTGTCTTTCATTCTTTCAGGGACAAGCATTTAGGGTGCAGTAGTCATTCACTCTGGTACATTGTACTTGTTTGTTCCATATACAATGGAACATGGTTTCTAAGGTAACACTTTTAAAGCTGGAATTTGAAGAAGTTAAGGTATTGGCTACTAAATTATTGACCAATAGGCCACCAACATGAAGATAAAAGAATGTTGTATTTTATACAAATTTAAAATTGCCTGGCATCCATTCTCTTGGGGTCAAGTTGATGGACTTTGTCTTTTTTCAACCCAATTTAACTATGTAACTATGTAACTATGTAGAGACAAAATACATACTGTATATACATACCAAAGCAGTAACATAGTAATAAAAAGCAAAATTCCAGATTAACAATTTTCTCACTGAAAAAGACAGCAACACCGCAAAGTAACTCCAAGCAGGCCATGGTCTGTGTTTTATTTACATAAAGGTTTTTGCATAGGAACTGTTTAATTCCATATAATGAAATCCAAACAAACAAATCATTTTGTTCATTTGTCTGAAACATGGATAGACAGCTCCAATGGCAGTCTGAAAATCCAGGAGGTTTGCCCTTTCAAAATGCCCCAGCTTTAAAGGAGATATTTTGTGTGAAAAACAAGAATGTAATGCTAGTGCATTATACTATTTTAAATAGAAAAGAAATGTGCTTTAAAAGTGATGTTTCTAGTTACTGTATTGAAAATTTCAGTAAAACCCCTATAAGTCACACCCATCAGTTCCCCTTCCTGTTGACTCTTTTCCCAGGCTGTGCAATAGAGCTGGCAGCACTCAGCACACTGCACTGTAGGCTAGGAACCAATCAGAAGCTAGGCTTACCTGAAGCCTATCTTTGCATGTGTGACTGCAGGGCTGTTATTGGCTCTCCCCCTCCTACTGTGCTTCTGGCAGGGACTGTGAGAACATGCCCACCCATCATTCGAAACAGGGACAGGGAATGTACAGTATCAGATTTATAGGAAGCTCCAATAAAGAGGCAAATTTTAAAGAAATTATTAATTTGTAGCCCAAAGTAAAAACAGCACCATATTGTATTCATTATTGCCTACAAAATGATGTTTGCTTTTTTCATTTATTCTATACATCTCCTTTGATAGAGATATATTTTGGAAAACTGAAATATTTCACTGTGTTTCTTTGCAATACCAAACTGAAAAAGCTCAACTGTCATTTCCTACTTCTTGGAGCTCTCATACAGCCCCTCCTATTTTTTACAGGGGATGATTTTTCAAGCATTGGTGAACACACCATTTGTAATTTTCCACATTTTGTCATATAGAGCATTCCAGAAGACCTTCCTTTCAGAGTCTTCCTAGCTACTGAGCCACATCATGTAATATCAGTTCATAGCACACAATTATAGGGGATTCAAGACGAGGTCGTCCACAAAAAGATTAACAATAACAGGATAAAGGAACAATTAAATGGATTAACAAAATGAGCAGTACTGGGTCACCTGTATTATCAGCTGTATGTGTTATTCAAGGCTGGGCAGTTCGGGACTGGATATCTTAAGCAAGTGTTTTATTATTATTATTATTCCTAATATTATCCTCCTAATAAGTTGACACTAGTAGTGTTGTAGAAGTGGCTAATATCCCATGAAAAACATCCTCACCTTTCATGCTTCTTCTTATAAATTAGTTTTGCTAAATACCTGATCTGAGATTCTAGATTATTCTCAACCCCTTTTGTTTCATTTGCCATTATAGTCTAGTGATTGATGCGTGAAAATGATAAAGTGTGTTAGGGCAGAGACACACGTAGAGATTCGGGGAGATTAGTCGACCGGTGACAAATCGACTCTTCTTCGGGCAACTAATCTCCCCGAACTGCCTTCCCACTGGCTAGAGTGTAAGTTGCCGGTGGAATGGCACTAGGAGCACTTCATTTTCCGAAGTCGCCCGAAGTTTCCTCATGAGTAGTGATGGGCGAATTTGCGCCGAAAAATTAGCGAATTTCCTGCAAATTCGTGAAAGAGCAAAAAATTCGCAAAAAGGTGGTGGCGTCTCGTTTTTGAAACCAGCAGCCGTTTTTGACGCCGGCGTCCTTTTTTTTGCAGCCCCCTCAAAAACAATTTTTGATGCCGGAGAATTTTCGCTAATTTATTTGCTGGCGGCGAATCGGGCAAATTCGCCACGAATTCGCACCTGGCGAATAAATTCGCCCATCACTACTCATGAGGCAACTTCAGGTGACTTTGGAAAAAAAAGCGATCCGAGTGCCGTCCTGTCGGCGATTTACACTCTAGCTGGCGGAAAGGCAGTTCGGGGAGATTAATCACAGAAGAAGAGACATTTTGTCGCCAGGTGACTAATCTCATCGAATCTCCACGTGTGTCTCTGCTCTTATAGTGATAGTGCCAAAACTGATCAAAGGAAGGACAAAGGAATGACACAAGCAAAATGTTTCTTTGTCTGATTACTCTAGTCTAAAAGGAAAAGAGCTTTCATTTGAAGCAATGGTGGTTCTTCACAGTGAGGACAGTGAGGTTGTGGAATGCACTGCTGGATGATGTTGTGATGGCCGATTCTGTTAATGCCTTTAAGAGTGGCTTTGGATAAACATATTATCTATCTCCTGATACAGGTATGGGATCCATTATCCAGAAAGATCCAAATTACGGAATTGCCATCTCCCATTTTATCCAAATAATCCAAATTTTGAAAAATTATTTCCTTTTCCTTTGTTATAATAGAACAGTAGTTTGTACTTGATCCAGCTTATTGGGTTTATTTAATGTTTACATGATGTTCTAGTAGACTTAGGGGCATATTTATCAAGGGTCGAATTTTGATTTTGAAAAAAATCAAAATTTGTATTAAAAAAAACCAACCAAAATTAAGTCAAAGTTTTTTTTTTTGACTGAATAGGTCCGTTTTTGATTGAATAGGTCAGAATCATACGAATCAAAGTAAAAGCGCATTCGATCAAATTTGATTAAAGTTTAAAAAAAAACAAAAAAAACATTGATTTTTCAAAGTCCACCAATTTACTCCAAATAGGTTCTAGGAGGTCCCCCATAGGCTAAAACAGCCATTCGTCAGGTTTTAGATGTCGAATGGTCGAAGTCTAATTTTTAAAAAAGACAGTACATGATACATTTCGATATTTGAATTTTTGAATTTTCTTCAAATTCGAATCGAATTTGGACAATTCCCTAGTCGAAGTACAGAAAAAATAGCTTGAGATTCGAATTTTTTTGAATTCAAAAATTCACCTCAACTTTTGATAAATCTGTTCCTTAAGGTATGAAGATCCAAATTACTGAAAGATCCATTATCCAGAAAACCTAAGGTCCCAAGCATTCTGGATAACAAGTCCCATATCAGTACTAAAATCTATAGTTATGGGGGAGTCAGCGTGTGTGTATGTATGGATGTTGGGTTTCATTTGGAGGGGTTGAACTTGATGGACTTTGAACCTTTTTCAGCCCAATTTAACTATGTAATTATATGTAACTATGTACTCTGTCTGATCTACAAGCATAGATGTATAGTGGCTGCAGAACTAGATGTGTGCCTAATATATTAATTAGGCAACGTACTGAAGGTTAACATTGAGGTGAACTTTATGCATTTACAAAACAGTTTTGAATTGAATAAAATGTGCTTTTGGCCTTTGCTCCTGCTTTTCTTTGCAATAATCATGCATTTGTTTAATGTTTATTTAAAGCACTACACTGAGGAACTTACTGCAGGATTTTGTTCTGGTTACTTTGCTAGATTGTACAGTGCCTTACTGCAATTTATATCTTTATTTGACATTCCAACAGCTTTATTTTTACTAACAAAATCAGCTTTAATTGGTTTTGATCATAAAAAGACTCTGGCAATTTCAGACCATCTGTTGCTATTTGCACAGCAAAACGCTGCTAAGTATCAGTAAGCCGTTCGCCACAGTAAAATTCTAAGCCTTGCCAAAAGAGACATAACCAAACCTCAGGTTGGGATGTATTATAAGAGAAGTGTGAAAATCTGTCCTAATGTTTAGTCTTTCATTTGCAAAGCTTTTCTGTACACAGATGTTTGTAACAAGTCAATCCTTGTAGGAAATGAGCTCAAGCCAGAATACACTTACTTGATTAATTTTATTTGAAGTGTCTGATCAGTGCATATGTTTATGCATGTGCTAAGCGGCCTGTTGTTGCCTGTAACTATATATAGTTATATATATTTTTATGTGTATGTGTAGATTTTTTTATTCTCAAATATCACTACTCCCTCATACCACAGCTGCACTCACTTCCACTTAGATCTTCTGAGTTGTACCCACATCAATTAACACGCCCTCTGTATATTATGTACAACTTACTGTACAAGCCCAGAGGTTCTGTAGTCTTATAATGACTACATATTAGTCTTCCTATATTAGTATTCTGTAAGGATCCCTGGTGGTCTAGTGGTTAACGCTTACCCTGGTGGTCCAGTGGCTTCCTCCTGGGCATGCGGGGGCGCCCACCATGCCTCTGGCAGGGACACCCGCCGCATGCGTCCTTCCTCTCCTAAGTCTGGTTCCTCCATGGCGCGCTTCCTTGTTTATGTGCCGGCGTGATGATGTCATTGTGCATAGGTGCGAAATTCAAATACTATAAAAGGGGAATTCTGTTTGAAGCAAGTTGCCCATTGTTTGGTTCTATTTAGTAAGTTCCTAGGTGCCTGCTTAGGTTTATTCTATCTATTATACTATGTATTGACCCTTGCCTGACTGCTTTACTACTCTGACCTCTCCAATCCTGACCCTGCCTGTCTGTGACTACACTGATCTCTCCAGTCCTGATCCTTTGCCTGTTCTCCGACTTTTTTATGCTCTCCAATCCGATTCCGGCCTGTCTGACGATTCTCTGCATGTGCTGGCCTGGCCTGCCTGTTCCTGGTGGTGTTCTTCCTTCTAGTATCCTGGTGAGACGATCGTGTCCCTTTGCTCGTCCAGAACCGTTAGCTCCAGTCTCAGTTAAGAACTGGCGGCATCCGATTAGCCGAGGGCTCCTCCCGAGGTGAAAGGCTGCGGTTAGAGGCAGAAGTGTGAGCCGAGACCAGGTAGCTTAGCTTGGGTTTTGGATATAGGGTGCTGGACGTGACATCTTCCTTTTGGATCTTGTTAGGCCTTCTTTTAACTGTCAGTGACACTGCACATGCTCAGTGTGCTCTGGGCTGCTATTGAAAAGCTAAGTTTAGGCGTTATTACAAATCAATCAAAACATTAAGAGAGAGTTAGTTTGCATAATAAAAGCTGATGCTACAGTGCGAGATACTAATTAATTCATATGCAGAATGTACTGTCTATATGTTGTCATGTAATGTGAATCATTATTACTCAGCCTTGTGTTGTGAATCTTAGATTCTATACTGTATATGAGCTACGAATGAGCAGAAAAGAAGATGGGGTGTTTCTACTGGGACACACATCTTGACTCTTTCACTAAAGGGTTGCCGTGGCATTGGACTGGTACAGCAACTCAAAAATTAGGAAAGTGAAACACTTCTACTCTAATTCTATGTCGAGCTTTACAAAGAAAGAATGTAAGTAATTAATATCATGTGCTGACTTCGTGGTGGTATTGACACTAATGTGGCAGTACAGCAATCTTACCATCATGGGATGACAGGGTCAAACTATTATTACATTACAGCCAAATAGTATCAACTTGGGAGAACCCATGACAATGTAATGCTGGAAAGACTGATGTACTACACCCACAGCAGCACAAAATTGTAACAGCAGTCATGTGCAACCATGGTACATGTATGTGATCTATTGTCTGAATGTCTGGGGCCTAG
This sequence comes from Xenopus laevis, assembly GCF_017654675.1. Taxonomy (NCBI): domain Eukaryota; kingdom Metazoa; phylum Chordata; class Amphibia; order Anura; family Pipidae; genus Xenopus; species Xenopus laevis. The sequence goes on from NC_054371.1 coordinate 173,252,928, forward strand.
GGTTTGCCAGATAAAGTGTTCTGTGTTGCTGTCAGTGGAGATTTATGTAGCTTTGTTAAGATCAAATACAAGGTGAAATATGAAGCAAATCAGTCAAAAAATACAGTATATAAGGGTCATTTGTGACCACAAGTTCAGTTTCCAAGGTGCAGTTTCTAAAGCAATTCACCTTGTTTTTTTACCCACAATGCAACATTATTTCCCCTAATTCCAGTGTAACTTTGAATGTGAACACAATTTCTAGTGCACTTTTTCATATGTCCGGATTGCCTCATTTCCAGACTTCCACCATTCTGCTGAGCCGATTGACAAGGAATACTGAGGAAACCAGTTTCAAGGAGATAGTAGATCCAAGATTTCTTAGCATCAATAGGTACATTTGTATTTAATTAAACAGTGGAGGGGAACTACACACTGGTGCCAAGAGAATCTATAAGTAAGTTCAGTGATCACGTTTGGGCCAAAGTACATTAAATGAAGGTACCGTATGTCCAAATTTGATAGGCTTTGCAGTTCATTTCAGAGCCTTTGGATAAGGAGTTTTCATATACTAGATCCCATACCTGTATATGTGAGTATAATCTGATATATATATATTAACATTATATATATTAACTATAAATAAGTACTAACCTATTGATATTTAATCTAATCATGTAAGCATATTTACACTTTAACACCAATTACATGATCCCAGACGTTTTCTCTTATGCCAGTAACTCTTATTGTAACACTTGCAATAGTCTCAGCCTAGTGGTTTAACACTTAAATACTCTCAAGTTGTAGTCAACAACAGCTTGGATGGATGGATGGACTCCGGTGGTTAAGAAAATAAATGGGTTTTGAAGGAGAAGAATATTGGAGAAGAATATTTATTGTAAAACTATCGTTACTGCAGAAAGAAACATAGTTTTAAACAGTCTCAGTGGTACAGGTCTGAGAAATAATTTCTGCTTTCTATAAATGTATTTCCTGCTTTTATGATACATTGGTGGTTTGTTACAGAGGAACCTCAGTGGCAGTCATTATACAAAATGCCTGGTTTCTTTTCAGTAAAAAAAAAAATCTCACTTCCAAACAGAGAATGGGAAGAATATTCCATATGAATTAGACTATTATAATGTCCAGAAATTCAATTTAAATCTCTCACAAATTCACAGGCATGCTCTCTATAAGACATCATAAGGCAATGACATCTTGCCTGGTGTATGCTTAATAGTAGGCTTGGGAAAATATTTGATAATCTCAAGAAGCAATCACCTTTCTCTAGCCAACAAAAAGCAACATAGGGTATATTGATTGCAATTTAAACCTTAAATTCTTTGAAAATCTAGGCTTGGTTACTATCACCATACAGGCTTAGATCTACAGTAAATACAAAAATATATTTACAATCTACAAGTACATTAACTTGGAATGTATTCAGGTGTCAGGGAAGATATTTGACTTCCCCTTTGCCAAGCGTCATCTTCGTACCATCGACATGGTAGTGGTTCACCTTTAAGTTAACTTGGTATGTTATAGAATTATAATTCTACATAATTCTAAGCAACTATTCAATTGGTTTTCTTTTTTTTTTATAGATTTCAAATTATTTGCCTTTTTCTTCTGACTCTTTCTGGCTTTCAGATGGGAGTCACTGACCACATCTAAAATAACAGCTCTGTAAGGCAAGATAGGTTTTTAAAAAAAATGTCAGCAAGAATACACAAACATTTGCATTTCGCATATTTTTTTATTAGACATGTATTACAGCGAAAATTCTAATTTATAAAAAAAACAGTTTAAAGTGATACTGACACAAAAAAAAAAAAATATATATATATATACTATAACAAACAAGGGAAAGTTGTGCTCACCACTATTTTTTAAAACCATTAGGCGGGGGTGCAATGAGGGTGTGACCACAAAATACATATAGTCAAATACAAGAGTCCTCTGCACTCAACCCATTATCAATATATTTAAGACAGAGACATTTTGTGCATATTGCTACTGAAAAATGCCTTACCCTTTAAACAAAACAGGGATTGTTTGTCCATATATTGCAATATATTTAAGATGGCCAACTACGTCAAAGTCATCCCATATCTGGCCAGTCCTATGCTCAATTTTATCTGATTCATTAAGAATTCTATTGCTTCATTATACATTTTACAAAGGGACTTGGTTTTACCTGCAACTTAACTTGCTGCTTTCAAAGTAAACCTCCATACTTGGCTGCCCTTTTATTAGACACCAGTGGGATCACCTGACTATAGTTGGGAAGGGTGGGAGCTACAACATGGAGCTGGTCACTGCTCCTGTATAAACTATAACAAACAAGGGAAAGTTGTGCTCACCACTAGTTTTTAAAACCATTAGGCGGGGGTGCAATGAGAGTGTGACCACAAAATACATATAGTCAAATACAAGAGTCCTCTGCACTCAACCCATTATCAATATATTTAAGACAGCGACATTTTGTGCATACTGCTACTAAAAAAAAGTCGCTGTCTTAAATATATTGATAATGGGTTGAGTGCAGAGGACTCTTGTATTTGACTATATATATATATATATATATATATATATATATATATATATATATATATATATATATATATATATATATATATATATATATATATATATATACCAATTATTCACAGACCAGCACTCCCTATTATACAAGTTCAATTATTTATTGTTACATAGTATCTATGCCCGATGTTTCAGTCCCTCTTGGGACCTTTTTCAAGGGACCGAAACGTCGAGTATAGATACTATGTAACAATAAATAATTGAACTTGTATAATAGGGAGTGCTGGTCTGTGAATAATTGGTGTATATAAAATTACCGTGCACCCCTCCCTTTGAAGAGTGCGGATACTCATTTGCAAGTATATATATATATATATATATATATATATATATATATATATATATATATATAGTGAATAAAGTACCCCCTCTTGTAAAATATAAGGATATTATAAGTTACCGAGGAGTTTCATGACCATATAAAAACACGAGGCCGAAGGCCGAGTGTTTTTATACAGGTCATGGAACTCAGAGGTAACTTATAATATCCTCATATTTTACAACTGGGGGTACTTTATTAATTATAATACACAAATTTTAGTGAGTCATGTGACAGAAATTACATCACTACTCACCGTTTATAACTGATGACATCACTACTCACCGTTTATAAGGATATAATTTACAAGATATTCATGGCTTTTGTGTATTATATATATATATATATATATATATATATATATATATATATATATATATATATATATATATATATATATATATATATATATACAACCAACAGAAGGGATCCGCACTCACAGGTCTTAGGTAAAAAATAAAGAAGTTTTATTGCAAAGATGTAAGCCTAACGTTTCGGCCTCCTCCGAGGCCTTTCTCAAAGTGAGTCTTTGAGAAAGGCCTTGGAGGAGGCCGAAACGTTAGGCTTACATCTTTGCAATAAAACTTCTTTATTTTTTACCTAAGACCTGTGAGTGCGGATCCCTTCTGTTGGTTGTATATCGAAACATTTTTGATACTGCACCCAGGCAAGTTATATTATTTATCGTGAGTGCTGGCTTTTTCGTGGACTATATATATATATATATATATATATATATATATATATATATATATATATATATATATATATATATATCTATATATATATATATATATATATATATAAATAAATAAATAAATAAATATATATATATACAGTATATATATATATATATATATATATATATATATATGTATATATATAGATATATATATATATAGATATTAATGTACATTAAGGGGCCGATTCACTAACTTCGAGTGAAGGATTCGAAGTTAAAAAACGTTGAATTTCAAAGTTTTTTTTGGGCTACTTCGACCATCGAATGGGCTACTTCGACCTTCGACTACGACTTCGAATCGAAGGATTCAAAGTAAAAATCGTTCGACTATTCGACCATTCGATAGTCGAAGAACCGTCTCTTTAAAAAAAACTTCGACCCCCTAGTTCGCCATCTAAAAGCTACCGAAGTCAATGTTAACCTATGGGGAAGGTCCCCATAGGCTTGGCTAACTTTTTTTGATTGAAGGATAATCCTTCGATCATTGGATTAAAATCCTTCAAATTGTTCGATTCGAAGGATCTAATCGTTCGATCAAAGGAATTATCCTTCGACCGTTCGATCAAACTATCTGCGCTAAATCCTTCGACTTCGATATTCGAAGTCGAAGGATTTTAATTCCTAGTCAAATATCGAGGGTTAATTAACTCTCGATATTCGACCCTTAGTGAATCGGCCCCTAAAAGTTACCTATAGGTCATTTGATGATAATTTTTCACGGATAGTGCTGCTTTTTTAAGTAATCGTTTCTTCAAGTCTGTTTTACCAACCTGACTATCCCTTCTTAACCTGTCAGTTAGAGTTTCTAATGCTAATGATCCATATGGATGGGCAATTTTTTTTGCCTTGTTTGCCGCAGAAACGATGCCCATAGACGTGTATGGTGGCGTGCGGAAAAAAAAATTGCCGCGCGTCAATAGACTTTAATGGACGTCGGCAACATTTCGCAAGCGGCGAATTTTTGGCGAACCGAAGCGGGTCAAATTCGCCCATCCCTACAACGGACTATTGCTGTACAAATATGGCAGCCCCTCATAGAGAAATATGGGGGATCAGCTATAATGTAAAAGCATTTGGCAAATACTTTTCTAGCAAAATTATAAATATCATGCAAAGACAATATTTTGAAAGTTTTTTTCTCTTTAAAGCAGGATTATTTTTGAAAAATAATGGCTTATTTGGTGAGAAGCTTTATTACATACATTGGTCACTGGCACAGTTAATAATATGTGCAATCTTTTTTTCTTCTAGTAGAATACGCTCTCGATTTTTGCAAAACCTATATGAAATATGCGCAGAGGAAAAGCTGTTCATACCAAGATAATATGGTTCACATTAACAATTACATTCCCCCATTAGAGTGTTATTTCCCTTGCAAAATGGGCTTTTACATTCCATTTCTTTATGGAACATTATCTTTAGTGTAATGAAGCACCAAAATATGCATTATATGCCTGTCAGTCCAAAATGTGAATTACTTTCCCGTCACTTAGTCATTTACTTATATCTGCAGGTATATTATAGTGTCTACAGTAAAAGGTACTTAGCAAATCTTGCTAACTTCAAATCAAAAGCAATTTAATTGGTTGGATTGAGTAAGTAGATATGTTTTATACATACTGTATTATGTCTTAGTACAAAAAAATCATTCCAGCAACAAATGTTTGTAACCCACAATTCAGCATTTTACACAACATTCCAGCATAATGGCTGTTCTGCAAAAAAACTTTGCTGCATTTGTCATTATATTGTGGTGGCATTGACATGGATGTGTCTGGCATTCAATGTTAATAATAGTGTTGTGCATGATTCACCTGGTGCAAGCAGAAACATCTTATATTGCACCATGCAGCAAATCTGACCGGTTTCACTTATGCTCCCTGAGTGTGCCATACTCTACCGGCCCTATGCTCCCTGTGTGTGCCCTACTCTGCCTGTACTATGCCACCAGTGGGAAGTGAGCCTGGTAGGGTTTGTTCTGGGTGTTTGTTAGCATTTGGTTATTGTTTTAAAAGTTCTTATGGTAACATGGATGTGGTTTAAAGTGGGTGTATTTAAAAAAGGGTTGTGGTCAACACTGGCTTCCAATACCATGTAGACCAGAAAAATTCCTTCCCTCTGTACCACAGAAGTTGTACAGCATTGTCTTAGAGGACATGTAAAGGGTATTTCACCAGGGGGTGCCAAAATGTTGGCAATTCCCAATGAAATAGATTGTTCAGTTTTACGTTTGGTAGGTTTTTTCTGTTAGGAGAAAGTGCACTGGTCCATGGAAAAGCTCTCCAAGCTCTGCACTGGCATCTCCTTATCTAAAGATATTTGTTCCTTTGGTGTTTGGTGATCACGCATGCACAGTAAAGTAAACTTTGCCCGGGTTACTCTACTGCACATGCACAAACAAAATTGATGCTAAGGATGTCGGGGATGCCTGTAGAAAAGTGAGTAAAATGCCAGCATGGCACTGAAACTGTGTCGTTTTTTTTCACAGGCCGGTGCCATTCTCTCCTAAAAGGAGCATTGGCCAGGGGAAAAACTGGGTGTGTCTAACATTTTGGTACCCCACAGTAAAATACACTTTTTTGTGCAAAAAAAAAAAATTGGGCAATGACTCCAATACATCTGTTGCAAGAACAAAATGCAGAGAAAAAAGTCCATTGACTCCAATGCATTTGGTGCTACAAAAACCATGAGCAAAAACATCCGTTGACTGCTGTAAAATCTCTGCATTTTGCAAAATATTCTTACATGTTTGTGATTTTTTTTTAACAAAGTGAAATGGGCCAGTTTTGCTTATCACTATGTGAAGGCACTTGCTCTATTAGAATCTGGTTCCAGAAAGGAAGACAGGACTGCTCTTTTTTGCCAAAAGTACTACTTTTTGTCAAGTACTAGCTATAATGTTTAATGACATAAAATAAGTCAAGATTTTTTGACCCCATTTAAAATGTATTACTTTCATTGAGTTACCAGCAGGATTTCAGCTACACTTCTGTGTAAATATTTCCCCCACCCAACCCCTGAAGAAGCGCTCTTCTTGAAAAATATTCCTTAAATGCATCTGAATAACTCTTTTAGGATATGATCGCCCATATTGCTCACTCGTTTATACTAATCTAAATTTAATTTTAACACAGCAATTACTGAGAAAAAGCAGTTAGTAAATAAATAATGTTAAAGTATATGCACAAGCGCAGGCTGGTGATGACTGAAAGCTTGAAAGCACACCAGCTGCCAGACAGAGCCATAATTAAAACAGCAGGGAGAAAGCATGAAGGTGGGCATGATCCCAGCTTATGAGATAAAATACTGTACTGTATAATAATGGCTTATATTATTTTAGACATGATAAATCCATTGCATTTATAAAAACCATGCATTACCTACTTAAAAATAGTACCTTTCAAAAGAAAAGAATAATGCACAGAATATATAAGATTATTCAACCTTAGACTTCCAGCTCTGTTTCATCTACAGCTGATTTCACTGTTAACCCATTGCTGCCTGCATGACGATAATAACCGCCTTCATAACTGCCGGCCAGTTGTCTTCAGTTGTCTCTTCATTGTACTCATTTTGGAGGGGGTCTACTGCCAGTTTAATTAAAGAAGGTCAATAGATCATTAAACCACTCTGGATTTGGGTCCTGATCACATATGATGTCAAAATGGCTGGTGTTTTCAAATGTGTGACATGACCTTGTATATAAGCTGTTATTGAGCTCTTCAACTTAAAATATTCCCTGATCTAGTTATGGTTCATAGAGGTATGAGGTGGGAAGGCAAAAATGTAGTCACTTCCCTATCATCAGGAATGACGTGTTTTACTACCTGTAGATTTAAATCAAAGTAGCATGGGAGGAAAAAAAGCATCTGAAGAGCAGCTTCCATTCTTCAAATATGGACAAAAAAAGGAATTTGTCATGTTGAGTCGAAAACTGTTATGAATTTACACATATATTATATTGTGATGCAATGTTGTGAATATACAGATTCTTAGATTATGTGAAGTTCCTAAACATGATTAATCCAAAGCAAATGGAGTGTTCTGATCTATTTCATCTTATTAAATATAATTAGATAAAGATAAAGATAATTCACTTTTAAGAAATATCTGTTTTTGTAGTGATGTGTGCAGGGGAGGAAAAGATGAGAAGGTCTTAATGTTCGCCATAACATTTAATAAAGAACTTAATAATACTGTCTCTCCTCATTTGCTAACATTAAGTTGTTACACCTTAACTTCATTTGTAATTTCCCTGCTATGGAATTAATTAAGCAATTATATGACAGATACATGCAATTATGCATGACTGATTTACAATTAAGATGGACAATTTGTTTGTGATTTATCTGCTTTACTGATTCTCAAATAGAGAGAGTCAGAAGAATGCTTCTTTTTTTAACAGGTGTTCTTTTTATTGAATTTTCAAAAAAAGGGGGGGGGGATACAGAAAGGAAGGGAAGGGGGAACAGATACAAGAAAGCAAGAAAATAAAATAATAATACAGCAGCAGTCTTAACTTCACAGTCTGACAAAGCACAGCAATATAAGGACCACACAGTTATGGCAAAGTTAACATATGTGTCTCCATCCAGACACCCCATATCCTATCAAATTTGTCGGGTTGCCCTCTAGCCTCGTAGGTCAACTTTATTAGAGGCAGCATCTTATTAACATAAGCAAACCAGATCGCTTTCTTGGGAGGAGCAGGGGCCATCCAATGCAGTACAAGTACCTTTTTAGCATAAAATAGCAATGTCCTCACGAGAACCCTGGTATTATTGGCTGGTATCATATCGTCTAACAGACCCAGGAGGCAAATTTCCGGTGACTTTAGAGGGGGTAACTGCAGCGTATCAACAATATAGCCTACCACCTTAGCCCAGTATCTAGCTATTATAGGGCACGTCCAGATCATATGCCAGAGAGAGCCATCATTATCCCCACACCTTTTACACAACGGAAGGGGTATTTTCCCCATTCGATGAAGTCTATTCGGGGTCAAGTAAATCCGCATTAAGAATTTGTACTGAATAAGTCTGTCCCTGGTGCTTATTAGGAATTGGTAAAGCCTATCCGTTACTTCCTCCCAGTGCTCTTCAGTCAAACTGGGGATATCAGCCTGCCACTGACTGAAAAGGGAGCGGAACGGGGGGGACTTGGAGGATTGTAGACAGGCATAGAGCCTGGAAACCATTTTAACTGGGTCCTCCTTCCTCAGTTGAACCAGAAGGGGAGGATCCCCCAAGACCAATTCCCCAGACCCGAATTGCGCCCTAAACATATGCCTCAGCTGCAAATAACGGTACATAGGAAGGTCTGGAACGCCCATCTGATCCCTCAACGGAACCATATCCATGAACCTCCCATCACACACAATGTCCCCCAGGTATTTGACATTATGCTGGGCCCAGAACCACATGGCCTCTGATGGAAGGAAGTGCTGGAGGTGTGAATTCCTCCAGAGAGGCAGCCGTGGGGACAGGATAGGGGATGGCATTTTGAGTGTTCTCAGAGCAACCAACCAAGCCGCACGGGGGGCTACCATGCAAGGGGGCAGTGTAGGCGAGTCCCTCGGCTTCCTGAGGATGCAATTACGAAGGGCTTCTAGGGATCCCACTAGACGGGCCTGTAGAGGTACATTAGGATTACTCAAATCTTGCGTTAACCACCAGTTAATATAACTAAGTTGGCTAGCTATATAGTAGTCATGAAAACTAGGGAGATTCAATCCTCCATTCATAGACGTGGCCATCAGCTTGAGTGACGAAATTCTAGGAGCTTTGTTACACCAAAGAAAAGGGGTAATCAGAGCCTGTATGGCCTTACAGGTTTGTTTGGGTATAACCGTTGGGGAGTTATGAAATAGATATAAGTACTTGGGTAGATAGACCATCTTCACAATATTGATCCTGCCCCAGAGTGTTAAAGGGAGATTACCCCAAGCCTGTAATACCGTGGCCAGTTGATGATTAATGGGAGAAATGTTCAAGGGCACAAATAGTTTTGGATCCAGATGGATGGTGATCCCCAAATATTTAAATGAATCAACCCACTTAAGGCGGGAGTCAGCCGCTAGCTGGGGGTCTAAATCCGGGTCCAGTGGAAAGATCACAGACTTAGTCCAATTTATACGGAGGCCGGCATAGATTGTAAATTGGGCAAAGATGTTTAACACTTCCGTTAGAGAGGGACCAGGGTCCGCCAAATAAATTAATACATCGTCAGCATATAGTGAGATTCTTTCCTCTATTCGGCCATACTTAAGACCAGTGAGATTAGTGGAAATACGAAATTGAGTGGCCAGTGGCTCTATCGCCAAAGCAAATAGGAGGGGCGACAGGGGGCAGCCCTGTCGCGTCCCCCTGCCCAGAGGAAAGGACGGAGTGATAAAGCCATTCACTAAGACCTGAGCCGTGGGATGACTGTAAAGCAACTTGATCCACTTAATAAATTGTTTACCAAAACCAAAGGACTCCAACACTGCCCACAAGTATGGCCATTCAATAGAATCAAATGCCTTTTCGGAGTCTAAAGAAACTACCACCCTGGATCCCAGGTTGTCATGAGGGACCTGCAAATTATAATAAAGCCGTCTTAAATTAACATCTGTGGACCTCTTGGGCATAAAACCGGTCTGGTCAGGTTCAATTAACTGAGTAATAACCTGTTGCAATCTGACCGCCAGCACCTTTGCCAGGATCTTGGCATCTACATTTATTAAGGAGATGGGACGGTATGAACCGCATTGCTCCGGATCTTTCCCTTCCTTATGGATCAAAACAATAAGCGCATTAGCAAAGGAGGGCGGGAGTTTACTGGCTTGGTTGGCCTGATTCAGAATTTCACAGAGTGTGGCCGGTGTTTTCTCCCCCAAGGTACGGTACCACTCCAGGGGTAGCCCATCTGGACCCGGGGCCTTGGCAGGACAGAAGAATGCTTCTTAGTGCACAAATCACATAAACACAAGTAGTGATGCTAAATGCAGTTTTACTTTAGTGTAGGCTTTCCTGAAGGCTTCCTATCATTCCATGGTTCCCCCTTTATGACTCTCTTTCACTTTTGTAGGCAATACATATGTTGTGCAGCATCCTGTATCCTGTATATCACTAAGCCTTGTATTTCACTCCCTTTGTCAGGTTCATCTAAACAAAAAAAAAAGGTAAAAACTGACTGATATGAGCAGAAGAGTGGGTTCCTTATAATTAAGGATCCAAGCCTATCGTAAGAGTAAGATTCGCTATGAAAATAACTGGGATCTCCACCATTAAACAGAACAAAGAAAAATTCAAGATATATGCGCTTCCTTATTTAAGCAAAGTACAGTAATGCTTTCAGAACTTCAGTTAATAATTTTTTCACAGACTTCCTGTACTAAATATATATTTTTTTAAATATAAATATGCATTAAAGCAATAAACCATACTACTTCAAAGCGTGTCACCATTTTGCACGGGTATTGGAAATGCCTATTTATAAAGCATCAACACATTTCTAAAGAAGTCAAACTATATCAAAGTAACTGACAAAATGGTGAAATTTTATTTTTTTAATAGCATTTATGTCTTCAGCAAACTTATTGGTATATAGTATAATCTTCCTTTTCTTTGCCCAGAAGAAGTTCCTCATCCTCCTATACAATGTAACAGAACTGAGCAAGTAATTTGAGTTACATTTTAGGCAAAGTCAAGGTGGACCCTTCGAAATAGGGTAAAATAAATTAAAATCATTTTTTTCTGAAAGTCAAAGCTGTGTCACAGTCATATCAAAATAAAACATCTGTCCTGTTAGGATCCTGTAGAAATAAACCTATATTTAATTGAATCACAGTTACAATTGCATATTAAAAGACACAATGTGGAGGGCCCTGCTCATGAGAGCTCACAATCTGAGAAGTTGAGAAGTTGACAGAGTCTGTTTTCTTCAATGTTGTGCAATCATTTCTAGAACTCTGAATATTGGGTCTCAATCACTAAACATGTACAACAGTCTCAAAAGTGAATCATGAATGTCAATGAATTTGTTTCCTTATTTAGTTTCAGTGTTAAATGTTTTAATAACTTAGGTCTTAGTTCTTATAGCCAATATTCTAGACTGTGGTGGAACCATTTGCACTGTATCTACGTGTGGATTACTGGATAACCCAAACCATACGAGTAAGTATTTTTTCTGTGTTTCTGTTGCATAAAATGTATTTGTTTACTAATTAACAAATTATTAAACATGGCAGGAAGTTTATCAGTAACTGATCTAGTGTATTTTGCATTTTATATGTCGCTGTCCCATTAGGTTAAGGCTACAACATACAAAATCTATCTAGAGAACATTTACTTTATATTATAGGTTATGAGTAAAAATACAGTGTTGTAATTTCAATTTCTGTTATTTTGAAATTAAGTAGATGACAAAAGAAATAAGCTACCTCCTCTTACTCATGTTCTGAAAAAGCCAATTGTACTACCCACCTTCTAGGAAAAAAGGACAGGCTCATGAGCCTTGGAATAAAACTCCATTAGTCACATTATAAATATGGCAATGTCTAGAACCCTTGAATAATAAATGCTCCATCAGAGTTATTGTTTAATATCAGATCTGGATCTGTTCATCTCTTGAGTAAATAAAGGCTAAAAGCAGTTAAAAAAAATAGGAATGACGAGTTTTTTTTATTTTTATCTGAATTATAATTTTCAAATTGATTCAAAGCTTTTAAGCAGATATAAGTTCAGCAACGTTCAAAGCAGGAATTCCATTAAGAATTATTAATTTATTTTCCTTTTATGTACCTTGTCTATATATCATACAGACTACTTTCCTTTAAAATAATAAATTGTACCCTTTTCTCTCCTAAAGGTTCCCTTTACAGTAAAAACCATCTTAACAGATACATGGGATTATGTAATAAAATATGCAAAGTATGTTCAAAAACAATACTTCATGCAGGATTTTAATTCAGGATTTTAATACTCAAGAATTATTGTAAGAAGGATTTAAATATCTTTACTTCTTTGAATCTCTCTCTCACACAGAGACACACCCACATATACATGCTATTGTCCAATCTTCATTTGGGTAAAGTTCGAAGAGTCCTCTGGTAGAACATCAAATCTCAGCAAATTGGAGTGGGTTGAAAGGAGATTACAAGTCGGCCATTTTATAATTTACAATATAAACCCTGTTTTGCTAGTGGAATTGATAACATGCATTCTGAAAGATAAGAAAGAGCAAAAAGTATTGACTATTTTATATTTGAGTTTACTAGAACTTGTATAAATTCATGTGTTGTTATCTCATCTCTAAACCCTCATCTATTGCTCTGAGAGTTTCATTACAATCTCAAATTTTACTTCACCTTTAACAAAGGCACAGATTTAAGTATGGTAAGCAGCTAGACACCAGTAGCACATGGTTTAATATTCAAAACGCAGAAATAAATGTCATATACATAACCTGCCCCTTATGATAAATTGAGCTGTTTAGTTTTCATGCTTTTTGTAATGTCTGCTTCTTATGGAAATTGAAATCAGTGATGACCAGAGCTTTTAGAGGAAAGTGACAGGTTTGTCATTGCTTTATTTTGGCTGGAGATCAGAAGCTGAATAAATGAAATGTTCTTGTCAGGTGATAGACACCTTCACAAGTCAGGGTTGGTGTAAAGAGATATACTTCAGAGTCGAATTTGGGCCCATGGTATTAATTTTGAAACAAAACTGAGCTGCTATATTTATATAAAGTCAATGTTTTATTTACATATTTAACATTGCCAAAACCGTGATGTAATAAACTATCTTTTTCACATGAGTTCTGGGTGTACATCATACATTAACCGTAATAAGATGTAACAGCAGGTCAGTGTGCACTGCATTCATTTTCTGCATATATAAATATAGACAAATTTGTCAGAGCAAGTACATTGTTAGTCTTATGTGAACCATTTCACTATAGACTTCTTTAACTGTAGTACAATAAACAAGGATTTTCTATTTAAGTATTAAGAAGAATGCCTATTTTCAAGAATTTTTATAAAAAACGCAAATATACAGAAAATGGAAGTACTGATGTCACAATAGACTATTCCGAAATAAGCTATGCTATTATATTTTATTCTCATTGTAAGATAATATAAATGCCTAGATAGATGGGTTTTGATTAAAGGATAGATGTCTTTAATGAATTTTTAGTCAGCAAACTAAATGTAGGTATAGTCTTACTGACCTTGATGGACCTTCTTGTTTTGTACAGGACTGGGATAGAAAGCAGAGAGGTTATTGGGACTAGGAGAGGCACAGGCAGGTTGAAAGAATGTATGTAAGCCAAAGGCAGGATCTTCCACTTCTGTTTTTTGCCCATCAGACAGCTTATCCAGCAACTAGCTTGAAGCAATTTTTATGGTAGAACTTCAGATCTTATTAAGGCTGCTTTAAGGGAGATCCATGGGTGCAGGCATAGTTGAGGACTGTATCACTTGTGGGGGGAGAGTCTCAGCAGGAGAACATAGCCTCCTTAGCTCCTTGGCCTGGAACTCCTAATGCTGCCGGCACCAGTAGAAGACAAATAGTCCTAAGTCTGCTGTGTGTAGAGGTAGGCCAGTGAGACAGACAGCAGCCCACCATCTAGGGTAGCCTATCATAGGGCAGCCCCTGTAAGCATAGGAGCATGGACCAGAGAACAGTGCAGGGAAGGAAAAGGGATAGGAATGAGGTCTCAAAAGCAAGGGCCCTCTGGGGTAACCAGTGTGATCACTTGGAGAGAAAAAGGACCTGTCTCAGCTCAGTTCCTGGGACTGCAGAAATACCCTGTCCAAAAACAACAAAGTGTCAAACTCGCTGGTGAGACTGGCTCCTTCTTTGTGCAATGCCACTGGCACTCAAAAGATGGCCTACAATATCAAAGATCAAAGCTGCTGAGGTCAACTTTGAAGGCATGGAACATTACTGTTATACTGTATACATTATGTTCAGTGAATAAAATACATAATTTCTAGGTACAATCTTGTATGTAGGTTTTAGTTCTATTTAAATGTTTCAGTTGGGAAAGCTATTTTCTAACACAGCTTTATTTAGTAGCTGAATCAATCTGCCTACAAGAATGGCAACAAACTTCCCATTCACATAGATAGGAATACACAAACAATTAGAAATAGCTCGAAATCCAATTTTTCCATTTTCACATAATAATTCATTTGAAAAAAATGAAAATCATGTGGTCATTGAATAATGTTTTTTTTTTTTTTTTACTATTTTGGCTTAGGATGGAAAAAATCATTCAGCTGCCTCAAGACACTGAGGACAGCACAATAATTCTAACATCCTTAACCCACATAAGTAAAGGATATTTTACTAATCTGGATAGAAAGTTTGATAAGCCTCAGTGTGGTGTTTAGGATTTTTGCTTGATCTGAGTTAAAGCAAGCACTATTAAATTCCCATGCCAGAGGGCTGATTCAATTTATTTCAGTCAGTTTAAAATACTGAACCTGAATTGCTTAATGGTAATTGTAATGTGCAAGATTGCAATGGCTTTTGTGGAATACAGCTGAAAAGATAACATGTCAGTGATAACCACATGTGTACTTTATACAACTCCAGTTTTAAAGAAATGCTTTAGCAATCCTATTGCATTAAAATAAAACAACTTTAGAAAGTCCATCAAAGTGTTGATTAATACCTATGTAGCCTGTAATAAAAGAAATGCTGCATATTTGCAGTCTAGGTTTACAAAGAATCATATTCAGTTAAAGGTTATTAAACCCTTCCAAAAAACATGTCCAAATTATTGTGGAGCATTGGGCAGAATATTAGATATATGATGTATCTTAATACCACTGCAGACTAGTTGGGTGATAAGGGCCATCTGAGGCATACTGAGTTAGTGTCATTTTTGTAACCATGACCTGGCGGCCCAATCATCTTTCTTCTTGAAGCTAAAGGAGGAGGCCATAAACATTGTACACTAAAGAAAATAGACATAATTTATTTGGTGGCCCCGGGAAATCTTGCCTGATGGATATTTGGTCAAAAAATAAACCATGTATCATGTAATGATATCAGTTTTAAAGATTTTGTTGCAAACTCTGCAGCCCAATTTCAATTACATTTTTGGGTCCAAGAAGTTTCTTGTTATGTGCCTGTATTTTTTTTTCAGGAGAGCCAAACTCTGGTAAAAAATAAAACATTTGAGGCGCTGAGACGTCTCTATAGAATAGAATTAACCAAAAAGCAGATGCTTCATGCTATGAGAACACTGTTTGCATATAGTGACAACAATGGGAAGCCTTTAGTGTTCCTTGCTAAACCTCTGGAGAGCACCACAGCCGTTCCCAAAATTATGTCATCTACTGGAGAAACATTAACTTCTCCAAAGGATAAGTTAAATGGATCCAGCTAATGTACAGCGAGCCTAAGGCCACTATTAAAGTTAATAATAATTTTTTACCTAAATTTTTATACATTTTGAGCAATCGCCATGTCATATTCCAAAAAAAATTCTCTTAGACATAGATCGTACCCAATCCTCTTTTATATAGGGAAGTAAGATTCCTACACTCTCCAGACTCACCTTTAATGCTTCACCGGAGCAGTTAGGACTAGTTTCACCTAATTATGAGCTGCATCCCAAAGCACGCATATAGCTAATTGGAGGACACTTGACGTTGAGAATCCGCCATCAACATTGGAGGCACTTTACTTTACCTCAATAAAAAGCCTTGAAATGCTTTATATAGGAGCAGAAAGGTCACAAGCCCACTGCTACCTGTGAAGCACACCACTAAGAGAGCCTGGGACACTATGATGCAATTAATCAACAAGACAGGGGATATATCCCCAGACATGCCGGTGTGGGGGAATAGCAATCTATCACACTTTGCAACTTTTGTAGAGGCAGGATTATGGGCCAAATTGGGAGTGAAATGTATAAAACATCTATACACCAATAATACCCTACATACACACCCGCTTCTACAGCAAGCCATTTCTCGGCCCAACCTGTCTGAATTTAGATACATGCAGATATCTCATCTGTGCTTAACTCAATTCCCAACATCACCATCAAAACAATACTCAGATATAGAAAACCTTAAAGCCCGACCTACCAAGAGCAAGCTTCTTTCGAATACTTACAAACTATTAATTACTAGGAGGTATGACCCACGGCCTAGGGTAAAATATAAGTAGGAGGCTAGTGGGATCCAGCTAGACCCTGATGACCTGGAAGAAGTTATTTATAGTTTATATCAACAAATACAAGAGGTCCTCTGCACTCAACCCATTATCAATATATTTAAGACAGAGACATTTTGTGCATACTGCTACTGAAAAATGCCTTACCCTTTAAACAAAATAGGGATTGTTTGTCCATATATTGCAATATATTTAAGCTGGCCAACTACGTCAAAGTCATCCCATATCTGGCCAGTCCTATGCTCAATTTTCATCTGTTTCATTAAGAATTCTATTGCTTCATTATACATTTTACAAAGGGACTAAGTTTTACCTGCAACTTACTAGCTGCTTTCAAAGTAAAACTCCCAAACTTGGCTGCCCTTTTATTAGACACCAGTGGGATCACCTGACTACAGTTGGGAAGGGTGGGAGCTACAACATGGAGCTGGTCACTGATCCTGTATAACTATAACAAACAAGAGAAGGCATTTTTCAGTAGCAGTATGCTGATGCAGATAGCTGATTTTATTGACCTATTGTGGAGCTGCCCTGTGGTGCAGAGGTTTTGGCAACAGATTACTCACTTTATGGGATCAGAACTGGCCCTACCACAAGTGCTGAGTCTGGCCACATGTTTGCTGGGCCTCTTGGATTTCATGGTGCCCAGAACAAGGACTAGACAGTTAATTAGACTACTTAATTTCTATGGGAAGAAACCCATTGCGCTACATTGGATGGGCCCATCACCACCAACCATGCATAAATGGATTGTATTAATTTTTAATTCACAACTGGAACTATATAAACTTACCTACCTGGCAAGAGGATGCCCGAAAAAATTTGACAACATCTGGTCTCTGTGAATAGATTCTCCTGCAACTTCATTGTGAACCAGGTTGCATCTTCCAGCCCCTTTGCTACTCTCTTTTCCTCCTTTCCTTTATTATTTATTTTGTTGTTAAAATTCAATAAAAAGCATTCTTTAAAAAAAACAAAAAAACATTTGAATTTAAAAATGAGATACCAAGGTAATATGCTCTTGTTTTTGCTTTACTTTCCCTGAAGAAATGCCCCCTGAAGAGTTCTAAACTTGTCTCATGGCAAAAGTTGCCCTGAAACAAATCAATTTCCTTTTGAACCCAACTAAAGCATGTCTCTAAGATAGTTACAGCTGTTATAATATTCCATTTAAAGCACTAAGTGACACTTTATTGCAGGACATTCATTTTATATAGCACCATCTATTTATATATATATATATATCACCCCAAGTTAAACAGGGCTTCACATTTATTTTACATACTTACAAGACCAACAAACTTCTGTTGGCAGTCAGTTTTTTGGAATTGTTCCATAGCAGTAGAAAATGGAACCAGGATGTTGATGGTGAATTTTTAAACAATGTTAGTCCTCTCATAGCATTATGATTGATGAGTATTATGGCATTCCATATTTTTTTCAAAGTTCTGTTCTCCATATGATACATATGAATGGCTTTCTGGTACTGTAGTTCTTTGCTTTGGTATTTCACAATGATGACATCATAATTGCAAAATATTTTGGAATCAAACTGTAATCTATAGATCCTATCAAATCCCACTCCTGCAGAACCTAGTAGCATTCAGTGCATTTAAAAGTTACTAAGAGCTAGTTCTAGGACACACCTCTTCTTTACAAGTTGATAAACTAAAGTTAAGACTATTAAACATGTGTGAAGGGTTACTTATATTGTCCATGTTGCTGACAGTATAATTTGCCTAATGGTGACACTGGGTGACATTGCTTTCTTTGCCCTATTGGCTGCAAGATATTCATAACAGGAGATACTTATTAAAATGCCATTTAGCATTGAATGTTTCCTCCTTACTGTACACAGTAAATTGTAAACCAAATGAATAGGAGGTTAAGTTCATACTGTATGACAGAAATATTTATTATTGTATATAACATTAAAATAAATATGAGAGAGCTGGTGAGTGAGAGAGAGTTGAATTGGATTTTATTCATATTTTTCAGTCTTTTTATTTAACTACTGAAATGGCAGTGAATGGTTTAAGGATAGTAGGAAAGGAAGAGGCAGTCTTTTTCAGGTTTGGCCAGGGCACAGGCAGCATACCCCTCTCCCACCCTTTATATTATTTTTAATTTTTGAGAAAAGGAGAAAAGTTAAGGATGCATCATGCAATATTATTGTCACAGCTGCCAGAGGATTTCTTAAAAGCAGTGGGAGGCCCTATGCCTCAATTCGAGGCACAAGTCTGGCAAGGCTGATTGGTGCCATCAGAAAATGGGTCACAGAGCAAGTTATTATGCCTGTTTTCAATTGCAAACTTGTGGCATTTAACTTCACCAATCATTGCCAGTGATGGGCGAATAAATTCGAAGTGAATGTCCAGGTTTCACCACCAGCGAATACATTTGTGAAACTGCAGCAAAAATTCACTGGTGAAAATTTGCCAGCATGAAAAAAATTTGGAAATGCGTCAGAATAGTCGTTTGCGTGAAAATTGCAATATTTTTCGGATGCCCATTGACTTAAATGTGGGCGTCAAAATTGACGCGAATTGACATCGGCGTCAAAATCCGTGTTTCGCTAATTTTTCGCAGGAAATTTTTGAATTTTTCACAAATCGAATTGGGACAAATTTGCGCATCACTGATCATTTCACAAAATTGAAATGGAAATTTTTTTTGAATTGTACTGGAGATTCAGGGAAGGTGAAATTCCATTGTCGTGTCTTTAGCTCAGTAATAGTATATACATCATCATTCCTTTCCATGCTCATGTCCACTATGCTGCAAGTGTTCTTCATAGAAATTAATCAAGGCTCACATGTTGCCAGTTCCAGACCATCTCTCAGAGAAGATGGTTGGATCATATGGAAGGCAAGAGCAGATAATAATGCTTTTTTTCCTGGCCAAACAGATTTAATGCCAAAATTTTAGAGTGGATATGCAAAACATTTCATCATGAAACTCTCGTGGTCCAGCGCACAGCTGTTGTCCTTACTGTCTCTATAGTTCTGTGATTGTGGTAGGGTGGTGTGTGTGAGCATTGTTAGCAGATGAGCCTGGTTTCTTGATGCTGCACAGTCAAGATACTGTTTTTTTCTTTTACTAAGCCACATGTGTCCAATCATGTTCTAATCTGCCCAACCAACAACTTCATATAAAAAAATAATCAACAATCACAACCTTCTGATTATGGCAATTTATTACTAAGTAGAGATGTCGCGAACTGTTCGCCGGCGAACTTGTTCGCGCGAACATCGGGTGTTCGCGCTCGCCGGAAGTTCGCGAACGTCGCGCGACGTTCGCCATTTTGGGTTCGCCATTGTTGGCGCTTTTTTTTGCCCTCTCACCCCAGACCAGCAGGTACATGGCAGCCAATCAGGAAGCTCTCCCCTGGACCACTCCCCTTCCCTATAAAAACCGAAGCCCTGCAGCGTTTTTTCACTCTGCCTGTGTGTGCTGAAGAGATAGTGTAGGGAGAGAGCTGCTGCCTGTTAGTGATTTCAGGGACAGTTGAAAGTTTGCTGGCTAGTAATCGTTTTGATACTGCTCTGTTATTGGAGGGACAGAAGTCTGCAGGGGTTTGAGGGACATTTAAGCTTAGGTAGCTTTGCTGGCTAGTAATCTACCTTCTACTGCAGTGCTCTGTATGTAGCTGCAGTGGGCAGCTGTCCTGCTTCTGATCTCATCTGCTGACTGCTGCAATAACAGTAGTCCTTGTAAGGACTGCTTTTATTTATTTTTTTGTTGTTTTACTACTACTACTACTACTACTATAAGAGCCCAGTGCTATTAGTCTAGCAGTGTTGGGGAGTGGGACTGGTGTGCTAATCTGCTGCTCCTAGTAGTTCAGCAGCACCAACTTTAATTTTTTTTTTTAATATTCATTTTTTTTTTATTTTACTTTTTTTTATTTTACTACCGCTGTAGTAGTGTATAAGTTGACCTTTTAGGCATTATTTGCCCTGTAGGCATTATTTGCACACTGTTTTCTTCAACCCGCCATCTAGCTGTGTGACCTTGTTCACATTCTGTCTAAATATCCATAATATTACCGTCTCCAGAAAAAACACCGGAGTGACTTTTTTCAAGCAGCCATAATATATTTTACGTAATCCGTATCCACCGCTGTAGTAGTGTATACGTTGACCTTGTAGGCATTATTTGCACACTGTTTTCTTCAACCCGCCATCTAGCTGTGTGACCTTGTTCACATTCTGTCTAAATATCCATAATATTACCGTCTCCAGAAAAAACACCGGAGTGACTTTTTTCAAGCAGCCATAATATATTTTACGTAATCCGTATCCACCGCTGTAGTAGTGTATACGTTGACCTTGTAGGCATTGTTTGCCCAGTTTTTTTGGCCGCAGCCACTGAAGCACAGAGGCCAGAAAAAATATGCCATATAAATGCTGAAAATAGTAATTTTTTGCCATACGTTGACTCAACGTATATGGCAAAAAATGACTATTTTCAGCATTTATATGGCATATTTTTTCTGGCAACTGTGCTTCAGTGGCTGCGACCAAAAAAATGCATATTTTCTGCATTTATATGGCATAATTTTTCTGGCCTCTGTGCTTCAGTGGCTGCAACCAAAAAAATTTATATTTTCAGCATTTATATGGCATAATTTTTCTGGCAACTGTGCTTCAGTGGCTGCGACCAAAAAAATGCATATTTTCTGCATTTATATGGCATAATTTTTCTGGCCTCTGTGCTTCAGTGGCTGCAACCAAAAAAATTTATATTTTCAGCATTTATATGGCATAATTTTTCTGGCAACTGTGCTTCAGTGGCTGCGTCCAAAAAAACTGGGCAAACAATGTCTACAAGGTCAACGTATGGCGAAAAATTACTATTTTCAGCATTTATATGGCATATTTTTTCTGGCAACTGTGCTTCAGTGGCTGCGTCCAAAAAAACTGGGCAAACAATGCCTACAAGGTCAACGTATGGCAGTTGTTTAAAGAGAACAGTAGATTACTAGCCAGCAAAGCTACCTAAGCTAAAATGTCCCTCAAATCCCTGCAGACTTCTGTCCCTCCAATACAGAGCAGTATCAAGCAGATTACTAGCCAGCAAGCTTACTATCATCTGTCCCTGAAATCACTAACAGCTCTCCCCCTACACTATCTCTTCCAAGCACACACAGGCAGATTTTTCAGATACATTTTTGCCCTTGATCCCCCTCTGGCATGCCACTGTCCAGGTCGTTGCACCCTTTAAACAACTTTAAAATCATTTTTCTGGCCAGAAATGTCTTTTCTAGATGTTAAAGTTCGCCTTCCCATTGAAGTCTATGGGGTTCGCGAACCGTTCGCGAACCGCTCGCATTTTTGCGCAAGTTCGCGAATATGTTCGCGAACTTTTTTTCCGACGTTTGCTACATCCCTATTACTAAGTTGCTCTTAGAAAAGATTCCTATGCTGATGGAAAAAACTGTTATTTTGCACTTATATACATTTGAACTAGTTTGTTTTATAAAATATATCAAGTCTTATCTGAATGCCTTATTTGTTGCCATTTTTATTCTTAACATGGAGGGCAAAATGTAATCCACAATCTTCTTAGTCCGTTTGCTCCAGCGGGGAGCATAGGGCCTCAACGACACTCCTCCAACGAACTCGGTTCGCAGCGGTCTTCTTCAGCTGAGCCCATGTCCATCCGGCTGCCTTCATTTCAGCCTCCATGCACCTCCTCCATGTCTGTCTTGGCCGGCCAACTTTTCTTTTCCCTTGTGGGTTCCACTCAAGGGCTTGCCTTGTGATGTTGTCAGAACTCTTTCTGAGGGTGTGGCCTATCCAGCCCCACTTTCTTCTTCTGATTTCTCGGTCGATGGGGATATGTTTTCTCTGGCCATCTGATGTGCAGGATGTGTCGTAGGCAGCGGTTGATGAAGGTTTGGAGCTTACTTGTGGTTGTCATGGTCAGTCTCCAGGTTTCCGAACCATAAAGCAAGACTGCTTTCACATTGGTGTTAAAAATACGAATTTTGGTTTGTTGTGAAAGGGTAGTGGAGTTCCAGATGGGACGTAAGGTGTTGAATGCATGCCTGGCTTTGTTGATACGGCTCCTGATGTCCTCATCTGCTCCTCCATCCTTGCTTACTACGCTGCCCAGGTAGACAAACTTGTCCACGTCCTTAATGTCAACTCCATGCAGCTAGATTTGGTCTTGCTGCTGGTTGTTAATCCTCATGGTTTCTGTTTTGTTAGTGTTGATCTTGACGCCAGTTTTTGCTGCTTGCTCTGATAGACGTGTGAGTTTCTGCTGTGCATCTTGTTGTCTGTGCGACAGGAGGCTGACATCATCTGCAAAGTCTAGGTCCTCCAAGATTTTAGTGAAGGACCAGCGGATTCCTGTGTTGCCATTTTGTGTAGAACTCTTCATAATCCAGTCTACTACCAGCAGGAAGATAGTTGGTGACAACATGCAGCCTTGTCTCACCCCCACCGCACTTCAAAAGGCTCTGTCATTTTTCCTTTATGCACATCCAGGCATGTGGAGTTGTTGTAAAGTTGTTTGATAATGGAGATGAATTTTGGTGGTATCCCATAATGTGACATAAGTTTCCAGACGACCTCTCTATCTACACTATCAAAGGCCTTCTCAAAGTCTACAAAGATTGAATCCACAATCTAGGTCCATTTATTTATACACGGTCAAATGTATTATCTTTTTTGTGTTCCTTAAATCATATCCCTTTTCATGCATGCTGACATTAGAATTATGTTTTACCTTCAATTGTCAATGCTTATAGATATGTATTTACCATCAGGTGAGTAGGTATGGCAAATGTTAAGTACAGGCCGTCCTCAAACCAGTGAAATTGGCATGCATTACCAATGTAGGGGACTGGTAAATTAGTTCCCCAGTATTATTTAGCAGGCAGTCCCCTAGAGTTATAGCCACCTAACTTGTCCTAAAATACAGTTAGGAGGGGTAACTGTTTCCTATTTCTGCTTTAAGCTATGCCCCTTGTTGTTTCTCACAGTGACCAGTAGATGGCACTGTGGCAAAGTATAAAACCCTTTGAAGCCATGCTTTCAGGGCCCATTTTGTATTAATCCTGGTCTGAGCAGGCAGACAGGACCCCTGTGGAACCTAAACCTGAATAGGGTTTAGTCATTATAGGTTATCTCCTTAATAGGTCACTCTAGGAGTGACAGATAGTTAGTTTATTTAGTTGAGCAGCTGAGGCTCTTCCAAGGATTATAACTGGGATTAAGATCCCGGGTACTAATTGCCCAGAGTAGGGACTAAGTGTACAGACCTAGGGTAGAGTTGCCTCTCAGGTTCCACTTAGGGAAAAGGCTGAAAGCTGGGTGTACCTCCTCAAGGCTGCATACATTGTCTCCTATCTCTGAGTGGACAGATACTGACCAAAGGTGTTGTGAGTAAATGCCTATTAACTGTTGATATATGATCCTGTCTGTTTCTATGAATGTACACTCCATATAGGATTGTATGTGTTAAATAAATGTGTTCATTGGTTAAGTTATAAGAACCACTGGCACCCAATTATTGCACCCTGAATACCGTTAAAGTTACACTACACCCTGCCTCCACACTGCTGCCAGGGCTTATTCCCTAGGATTTTAAGGTCTCATCTGGTGCATATTTATTGGGAGTGGAGTTTATAGTAGAGTAAGGTGCACTCAATTTACTATAGCGCTACACCAGTATAATCGCAACAGTTCCACACCCATTTTTGCCTAGTGTTGCACCTATTGATCGTTATGAATGTATTCTCTTTTTACCTTCTATTTCTTTGTTTTCTACTACTATATTATTCACTCAATTTCAAATTCAATTATTTAATAATATAATTTTGTGTCGAAGACGAGATATATCTGTTCATTACTGAACTTTCTCTAACAAGATGTTAATATTTAGAATCATAATAAAATGTTTCAACTTTATTATATATTTCTAAAAATTTATGATTGCCCTAATGCCACAACCTATCCTTTGTTGTTCTAATGAGATGGAGTGTTCAAAAAACAAACCTTTGTTGTATAATTGCACAAACAATATTAAAATAGATGAGATATGACACCAGATAAATGTAAAATAATTTCAGAGGCAGTAGCGTCAGTATAGTCTACGTATACGTATAGTATAGTATAGTATAGGACTTTTCTGCCTGCCTGACTCTACTTCAAATAAAAATACAAGGTAATTTGACAAACACATATTTAAACATAGGCATTAAATTGCAACAGTGCAGTTGCTCATAGAAACCAATGTATTGAGCAGACTACTTTCAGTTAGAAAACAAAAGTGCAATTAAGCACCTGTAAATCAGCCCTAGTATCTTGTAAAATTATTACTTTCCACTAATAGATTGCTGTATACCTCAAACACAGCAGGTCGCTCATTGGAGGAAGCCAGTCGACGAAACGCGTCAGCGCGTGGAAGCGGCAGCTGGAGGCAAGTGCGCTGAATTGTAAAAGATGCTAAAGAACTTGGTACAACACATGGACATGCTGCATTGCTTTTAAAGTGATTTTACTGGAGAAACGTTTGATACAAGAACATTTTAAGCAAATTGGAACCCTTATTACTATCGAGTATAATTGATACCACCTGTTTAAAACTAGGATTGTATGGTTAAAAGCAAAGCAATTGGTGGTGCACAATAATTGATGTAATTGTGAGCTCTTGGGTGTAAATAAGCACACAAAAAACTAAGTATATGTACAATAATTGTATTATCTGTTCTTTCCCCTCAATAACCTGTGGTCTTTGAGTTATACATCAATCTATTTGTGGAAAGTATCTTTTTGAGGGAGGAGGAGAGCCGGATTGGGGAGACACCATCCGTTTTTGAGAATTAACCATTTGTAATTGTAAAATTATTAATTCCCTTAATTAGTTCTCTCACTTTACTAAAATGGAAATCCTACATTGAAATTGTCTTGTCTTTGATATTTATATGTCAAAACATTGAAATTGAGATTTAATTTGTAAAGTGAAATTGTATATTAGAAAACAAAAGATTTATTTTGCTGGTTGCAAAAGTATAAAGCCACCTTTTTCAGCAATGACAGATTTAAGTTACATAGTTAAATTGAGTTGAAAAAAGACAAAGTCCATCAAGTTCAACCCCTCTAAATAAAAACCTAGCATCCATACACACACCCCTCCCTACTCTCAGATAAATTCTATATACCCATATTTATACTAACTATAGGATTTAGTATCACAATAGCCTTTGATATTATGTCTGTAAAAGAAATCATCCAAGTCACTCTTAAAGGCATTAACTGAATCAGCCATCACAACATCACCCGGCAGTGCATTCCACAACCTCACTGTCCTCACTGTAAAGAATCACCTACATTGCTTCAAATTAAAGTTATTTTCTTCTAGTCTGAAGGGGTGGCCTCTGGTACGGTGATCTTCTTTGTTGGTATTTAAGTATTTAAGTATTATTGTTAGGAAGTACTGCTACCTATTCTTCCATGTTTTGGAACATTAACAGACATACTGTACCTATCTTTCCATAATTTATATATTCATACCTTGTTTATAAATAAGGCTTATTAAAGGGATCCTGTCATCGGAAAACATGTTTTTTTTTTCAAAACGCATCAGTTAATAGTGCTACTCCAGCAGAATTCTGCACTGAAATCCATTTCTCAAAAGAGCAAACAGATTTTTTTTATTCAATTTTGAAATCTGACATGGGGCTAGACATTTTGTCAATTTCCCAGCTGCCCCCAGTCATGTGACTTGTGCCTGCACTTTAGGAGAGAAATGCTTTCTGGCAGGCTGCTGTTTTTCCTTCTCAATGTAACTGAATGTGTCTCAGTGGTACATGGGTTTTTACTATTGAGTGTTGTTCTTAGATCTACCAGGCAGCTGTTATCTTGTGTGAGGGAGCTGTTATCTGGTTACCTTCCCATTGTTCTTTTGTTTGGCTGCTGGGGAGGGAAAGGGAGGGGGTGATATCACTCCAACTTGCAGTACAGCAGTAAAGAGTGATTGAAGTTTATTAGAGCACAAGTCACATGACTTGGGGGCAGCTGGGAAATTGACAATATGTCTAGCCCCATGTCAGATTTCAAACATAAAAAAATCTGTTTGCTCTTTTGAGAAATGGATTTCAGTGCAGAATTCTGCTGGAGCGGCACTATTAACTGATTCATTTTGAAAAAAATGTTTTTTTCCCATGACAGTATCCCTTTAAGTATCATTTGTTGTTTATAATACTGTTGCAAACCACAAAATCCATTCAGAAATATTGTGAAGAAATTAAAGACATGGATGGTTGGGGGGATTTAAAGCTTAACCCTTTGTTATTGGGCATAATATATGAATATAGGTAGATTCTAAGACTTTTTCATTTGTGTTTGGAAACAAATTAATATATTTTTTAATCACAAAAAAGTGTATTGCCACTTCAATTAAAACTGGTTTAATTAAATTGGAAAGGCTTAACTGAAGTGAATTCATTGTAAACATTTTAAACTGTAGAATACAAGGTAGAATATTAATACAAAGAAAATATCACTGTCCTTTAAAGTAATATTTATACCCCCTTATACTATATGCATCTCCCAGCAATAGTGATGGGCAAATTTATTCGCCAGGCGCGAATTCGCGGCGAATTTGCGCGATTCGCGTCCAGCGAATAAATTTGCGAAACGCCCGCGAAAATTCGCCAAAAAAATTCGCCGGCGTCAAAAAAAAATTTTTTTCCGAAAAACGGGCGCCAGCGTCAAAAACGCGCCGTTTCGCGAATTTTTCGCCGTTCGCGATTTTTGCGCGAAATTCGCGAATTTTTCGGCGAAACGGCGCAAATTCGCCCATCACTACCCAGCAATGAAAAAGGCCAATAAATAGTATGAGATTTAAGTTCCACTATTTGCAGTATGTTCTTAAACCCTCCCAACTGATTACCTTTGCAAGAGCTTATATATAACTTTCATAGCTTCATAGCTATAGTCAGCATAATGCTTGAAATGTTCAGCAGGCACAATCCACCATGTATTCTGCACTTTGTGCCCAGTGCAGAGATCTGAATAAATCATAAAAATTCAGCATATTTTGCTTGGTGAGTGCCATCTGATTTCTCTTTGTTATTGCTACAATCCACCATGTATTCTGCACTTTGTGCCCTGCCCTGCATCATTCAAATGTGCAAATGGTAATAGTAGAATAGAGCTTCTATAGCAGTGATCCCCAACCAGTGGCTCACCAACCCCTTGGATGTTGTTCCCAGTGGCCTCAAAGAAGATGTTTTTGTTTGAATTCATGGTATGGAGGCAAGTTTTGGTTGCATAAAAGCAGATGTACTGCCAAACAGAGCCTTTTGTAGCTGCCAGTACACATAGGGGCTACCAAATAGCCAATCACAGCCATTATTTGGCACCACTGAGTAACTTTTTTTAAGCTTGAGTTGTTCCCCAATTCTTTTTACATCTGCATTTGACTCACAGATAAAAAAAAAGGTTAGAGACCCCTGATCTACAGTAATTCATCAGAGAAGGGCAAAAGAAAGAGGCTTAATACTTCTGCCTCTGATACTTTTTAACTGCCCACATCAGAGTCATGCAGTCTACAGAAAAACCTGTGTCAAATACTTTGCATTCTGGGGTAAAATATTTGAATTGTTTCTGGTGTTTGCCAGTGCCTTTACCCAGACATGTTTTGCGTGTTTTGCATTTCTACATGGATTTACTTTGTAGAACAACAACACTGGCAGTCGAGCACTCCTAAAGATTCCACAAAGTGCCGCAGAAAGTAAAAAATAAAAAAGTCTTTATTCAAAGCTACATCAAAACAGCCAACATCTCCATCCAACAGATGGAGCACCAGGACAATATTTTTTACTTGGCGAGTGCCTCTACATTTTCGTATTTTGAGTGCCCCCGACTTTGTAGAACACCTAGGGGGTAATGTAATATTGGTCGCTAGCGCAAAAGTAATTTGCAATTTGTTCACAATGGGAATAAATGTTTGCAAACTGAACAATTTTGCCTTTGTGAACACTTTGCACAACACACCACAGTAGGATAGTTATTGCGAATTTTATAGTTTGCTACAGAGTGCAGTGTCTGTAATAAAACTTCTTAATGAAAAAGTTATTTTTGCTCCAAAAGTTTCTCCACCTTCAAGCAGGTTTGCAATGCGCAATTAAGATATGCAATAAAAGCCCACTGAAGAATATTACATTGCGACATGTGAATTTTTTTTTTATATTTAATAAATACATAATTTAATAAATAAATATAATATGAATAAAAATGTAAATAAAAAATTGTTCTATTTGCGAATGCTATTACATTTCCCCCATAGAGCTAGAAGAAAGGCAGTTTGATATGGAATTGTAATGATTTAAATCCATAGTCTTTGAACCAGAATGCAATCCACATACCTTCTTTAATCTTAGATAGGAATACTGTACATATTTGCTCCTGTGAAGTTGAATTGCCAGATGTCATTCTAGGTTTGGCAACTTTTTGGGGCCCATTAATTAAACCTTGATTGTTGCTGGATGAGTTTTTTAGGGTGGAAACTTGAATTTTTCATAAAAAATTAAAAACTCGATTATTTAGAGATATATTATACTGCAAAGCTGCTAAAATTTAAATCCGAAGATACATCTCAAACCTGTCATGGTTATGTAGAAGTCAATGCCAGATGTCTCTGAAATTGTTTCTTGCACTGGATAATCTGATAAAGTCTGTGATTTTGTCTGATAATCCGATAAAGTCGAGCTTTCACGGCGACAATTCGATAAAGTCGAGTTTCCGGTGTGTTAATTGCACAATATGAATTGACGTTCGATTTTCTCTCACTTTTTCAATCTGAATTTTTCGAGAAAAACTATTGATAAATGAGTTCAATTCATGGAATGAAGTTTGGTTGACTTTGTTTTAATAAAAAAATTAGTTAATAGGAGTTTTAGTAAAAAAAAGCCCTAAGCATCATTGATTCCTTGATAAATGTTCCCTCTTTACGAGTAGAGAGAATGTTTTGGAAGTTTGACGGTTAATTTGATTCTAGAGTTGTTCACATCGTAACTTAAAAGTGAAGCATTTAATATTGTACTCCCTTTCCTTTTGAAATACCTTACTGGAGATTCAATATATTCACCATGATAGGGGAATTAAAGAACTGTTTGATGGAGCACACAGCAGATATAATGTAATTTCTCCCAAAGCTGAGCAAAGACAATGGATGAAACCCATAAATGTTATCTAAAAGGAACTAGTGGCAAAGCATATTATTCGCTGAAATGATCAGTGAAACAATAATGTGCAGAAAGGCTACTATCTTGTCTAATTGGATGTTCTTCCTCTAAGAAAATAAAGGTTATTAAATTAGTTCTGATTGCTGCAGCTATATCACTAATGCCTCAAAACTGCATTGAATTAATCTTAAGAAAATGTGCATTAGCATTGCTTTCTGTCGGTTAATTTTAGTGACACGTATATTATTTAATAAAAAAAATGTTTAGTACAGTATA
This sequence comes from Xenopus laevis, assembly GCF_017654675.1. Classification (NCBI taxonomy): domain Eukaryota; kingdom Metazoa; phylum Chordata; class Amphibia; order Anura; family Pipidae; genus Xenopus; species Xenopus laevis. Next base: position 173,283,230 of record NC_054371.1, read on the forward strand.
GAAGTACGCATATGAACAACTTTCAGTGCACACTGGCCTTTACTACATAGACAGAGCCAGATGTCACCCAACACTTGAACTGAGAACATTTCTACTAAGCAAACTGTGCCAGATGTATGCAACTGTATATACTTGCTGCATAATGATTGCAATAATATTTTTTATTGCAGTCAGGTTATACAGCATAGAGCATATTTTCCCTGACCAACTACATGTCATACTTACTAGGATAGCCCCACCACATTGCTTCCATCCACCCCCAATCCAGTGTTTTTTTTTGTCATTCTGCTTCAGTTTTTTGCACCCATTGGAAGCAAGTTGTCTTTTTAGCCTTGCAAAAGCATTAGGGCTACTAAAAAGTACATTACCCCATTTGTGCTTTATCCCCTGGATCAGGTAGGCACTGTGGTGCTATGGCTGATATCCATTTTTTGTCTTTGACCCATGCCTGCTTATAGCATTTCCGGCATCAAGTGCTGGTACCCCCCCCCATAAGTGGCACCTGAAAAGCATTCAGCGATGGTGGCCCCTACATCCCTTATGATTTCTTATACAAATAAGGTATGTAACCCTTATTGTTGATAATGGTATTTGACATGAGGCATGTAATTATGGCATGTTGCAGTATTTTAGGGTTTATGCCACTTGAATGTACTGGAGTTTGCCTTTCAGACTTCCATAGAACTACATCACTAATTGTAATTTGGAGGGTTTCCTTCAGTACAGTATGGTATACAAAAAGCTGTTTTACGGAAATATACTTTTTGACCAGGGTTTCAGTGTTTGCTTTTAGGATGTTCCAGGCTGGATTCCTAGGATAAGGAAGTCGTTTTCCAGTAATTTACAGTCAAAGGAGTGTTTCACTTTCTGTTGGGCAGACTTATTTTTGAAACAGGCCAAATAAATATTTGGTTCTAGACCCAATCTACATGGTATAAAAACTGGAAATAGTAATTTCTCTCTCCTTACATCCATATCATGCATGCATATGTGATAAGTTCTGCAACATGGAGAAAATGTTGTTTTTTGTTATGGCTTCCACGTACATGCCCTTGTATGACAGATTAGTCCTGTGGTTTAAAATCCATGTGGTTAAGTTTATCTTCCCTTTAAGTCAATGATGCAGGTCCAAAAAAAGAGATGTTCCTAGTTCTAACTCTGACCTTCCTCCAGTTCTGTACAGTATTCTGTGTACAGAATACTGTATACAGTATCCATAGGTCATTATTTTTTTCTTTCCTGCTAAGAGCTAAACTGCTTAGGAACATACCTTTAGTCCATGGTTACCATATTATTGCTGTTTTATGAAATATTAGGGTTCATTTAATATGGGCCCAGACAGTAATGCAAGAACACATTTTTAAAAAACCCAGCATGGTGGGCATAGGTGGCCACAAGCCCTTGCTAACGTCCCTCCCAAACACAGGCAACGCTATACAGGTCTCTCTGCTATGTTTTTATTTGCAGAGACCTGCAACAGTTTTATTTTGTGAAGTGCAGGGTGCAAAGTGCAAAAAACATAAAAGGATTGCATTCATCCTTTACACTTTGCATCCTGCTCTGCATATAACAAATGAGCCTTATTGTATTTCCACATCACCTTTAGTTTGTTGTAAGCTGATCTTTGTTAACTTTGTCAATTTTTGCTAAATCCAGCTTTGTTAAATCCAGTTTATTATTCCAAAATAATTTTTGTGCAACACTATCATAACAACCTGTCTGTTCTTCAGAAAGTTTGCATTTTTATTCATAACATAATTTTTTCAAATGCCTTCATTATTTTGCATTTAAATCTATTACAGATTATTTATTTTTCTTTTGAACTCAGTTACTACATTTTAAATATGCAAAACAATAAGGTTTGGTCCCTTGAATATTTTACAAAATATTACTAACATATTCATCTTCTAATATACCTCAAATTTTTCTCTATGCAATTTCTTTCCTCTGTTGAAAAAAGCAATACAAGGAAATATTGTTTTGAATTCACAAATTGCACCATGGAGTGACATGAGTATTTACATGGTAATTGCTATACCTTAAGCATTTCATTATTGACCACTTCCTGTGGCCCCACATCCAATGATGTCACACATAACTTGCACTACATGCTATTTCTCCAGATTCTGTGTCTAAAGGCAGCAATTTCAGCACCTATTTTTAATAATGCCTTCAGAGCTGCCTTGGCGCAAGTCAGTTGCAGCTGTTGATGCAACCTGCTAAGGGATCCCTGGAATTACCAACAGGTTCCAGGGCTCCCTTGAGTCAATACATACACTTGCATGAAAGTAATCAAAGCAAGCATTAATGCTTAAGCATCTTTATGAATACCATCAAAGCATGCTCAGATTTGCATCCGATTGTGTACCTACATACTACACTTAGGGGCAGATTTATCAAAGGTCGAGGTGAATTTTTGAATTAAAAAAATTCGAATTTCGAGCTATTTTTGTGTACCTCGACTAGGGAATAGTCCAAATTCGATTTGAATTTGAAGAAAATTCGAAAATCGAAATTTATCATGTACTTACATACATAGTTACATAGTTACATAGTTAAATTGGGTTGAAAAAAGACAAAGTCCATCAAGTTCAACCCCTCCAAATGAAAACCCAGCATCCATACACACACCCCTCCCTACTTTTAATTAAAATTCTATATACCCATACCTATACTAACTATAGGGTTTAGTATCACAATAGCCTTTGATATTATGTCTGTCCAAAAAATCATCCAAGCCATTCTAAAAGGCATTAACTGAATCAGCCATCACAACATCACCCGGCAGTGCATTCCACAACCTCACTGTCCTGACTGTGAAGAACCCTCTACGTTGCTTCAAATGAAAGTTCTTTTCTTCTAGTCTAAAGGGGTGGTCTCTGGTACGGTGATCCACTTTATGGGTAAAAAGGTCCCCTGCCATTTGTCTATAATGTCCTCTAATATACTTGTAAAGTGTAATCATGTCCCCTCGCAAGCGCCTTTTTTCCAGAGAAAACAACCCCAACCTTGACAGTCTACCCTCATAATTTACGTCTCTGCACTCTCTCCAGCTCATTTATATCCCTCTTAAGGACTGGAGTCCAAAACTGCACTGCATGCTCCAGATGAGGCCTTACCAGGGACCTATAAAGAGGCATAATTATGTTTTCATCCCTTGAGTTAATGCCCTTTTTTATGCAAGACAGAACTTTATTTGCTTTAGTAGTCACAGAATGACACTGCCCAGAATTAGACAACGTGTTATCTACAAAGACCCCTAGATCCTTTTCATTTAAGGAAACTCCCAACACATTGCCATTTAGTGTATAACTTGCATTTATATTATTTTTGCCAAAGTGCATAACCTTGCATTTATCAACGTTGAACCTCATTTTCCAGTTTGCTGCCCAGTTTTCCAGTTTAGACAGATCACTTTGCAAAGTGGCAGCATCCTGCATGGAACCTATAGTTCTGCACAATTTAGTATCATCTGCAAAAATAGAAACAGTACTTTCAATGCCCACCTCCAGGTCATTAATAAACAAGTTGAAAAGCAAGGGACCTAGTACAGAGCCCTGCGGTACTCCACTAACAACACTGGTCCAATTAGAAAATGTTCCATTTACCACCACTCTTTGTAGTCTATCTTTTAGCCAGTTCTCTATCCAGGTACAAATACTATGTTCCAGTCCAACATTCCTTAATTTAACCAGTAACCTTTTGTGTGGCACTGTATCAAATGCTTTAGCAAAGTCTAAGTAAATCACATCCACTGCCATCCCAGAATCGAGGTTTCTACTTACATTCTCGTAAAAAGAAATTAAGTTAGTCTGGCAAGATCTATTACGCATAAAACCATGCTGGCACAAACTCATAGTATTATGATGTGCTATGAAGTCCAGTATCTTATCATTTATTAACCCTTCGAAAAGCTTTCCTAATACTGACGTCAGACTAACTGGCCTATAGTTTTGAGGCTGAGAACGGGATCCTTTTTTGAATAGAGGCACCACATTAGCAATTCGCCAGTCTCTCGGCACTATGCCAGATCTCAATGAATCCTGAAAAATTAAGTAAAGAGGTTTGGCAATCACAGAGCTAAGCTCGCTAATTACCCTGGGATGAATACCATCTGGCCCTGGACCTTTGTTAATCTTAACATGTTCAAGTCTCTTTTGAATTTCATCATGTGTGAACCATGCATCATTAGTTGTATTACTAGAATTGGGAGTGTTAAGAAGGAAACCTTCACTTACTGGTTCTTCATTTGTGTAGACAGATGAAAAATACGAGTTCAGAATCTGCGCTTTTATTTTGTTTTCATCAACCAGCTGACCCCCCTCTGATAGTAAGGGTCCCACCCCTTCCTGCTTCATTTTTTTACTATTGACATATGTCAATATGACTATGTACTGTCTTTTTAAAAATTCAACTTCAACCATTTGCCATCTATAACCTGCTGAATTGCTGTTTTAGCCTATGGGGGACCTCCAAGAACCTATTTGGAGTCAATTTTAGAAAAATCTAAGTTGTTGTTTTTTTTTAAAAAAAAACTTTTTTTGAAAACAAATTTGATCGAATGTTCTATTATTTCGATTCATACAATTCTAATTTGGCCGAATATGGACCTATTCAATTCGGCCAAAAGAACCTTAGTCTTAATTTCAGTTGGTCTTTTTGAATTCAAATTTCGACATTTTTCAAATTCAAAATTCGACCCTTGATAAATCTGCCCCTTATAGTGTAGATAATTGCAATAGTGGTAAACAAGACCTTATGTGTCTTCCGCACATTCCACGTGTCATGATTGGTATCCCAAAACCCAGGACAGATGCCAAGGATCCGGTCTGGCTCACGCTCTACCTATAACAGCCGCCTTTTGCTTTGGGAGGAGCATACTTTGATGCCGCCAGGTCTTAAAACGAACGAACCAGGGAACGAATAAACCGAGAGTTCTGGGCAGGCTAGGGAAGCGTAATGTGCAACTGGAGGAATGGGGATAAGGAAAGCATAGTCGTAGAACAGACTGAGGTCAAACCAATAGGTACAACGCAGTACAAAAGAATAGTTAATAACAGGCTATGGTCATTACAGGCAGTGAATCAGTATAGATCAGGGACAGGCAGGGGTCAAGAACAAGAAATCCGGCAATGAACACACCCAGGAACTATCTCAATAAACCTATGTGGGGCAATGTGAATAGGAATGTGGTACCTTTAAATATTCAAAATCTGTGCCATACACGATGATGTCAACCCTAAAGTGGCACACACCTGAGGATGGAGGAGACTTGTAGTGACGAGGAGGCATCGGGAATGCCCAGGTATCACAACAACACATATGTTTTGAGCATTGCAGTCTGAACCCTACTTTCATATAAAAATAAATCTAAATCTGCCTTGGAAGCAAACCAGGAATGGGATCTGAAATACAGTAACCTGTTATCCAGAAAGTTCAAAATTAGAGTAAGGCCATCTCCCATAGACTCACATGTTGTCATGTTTAAAAATGTCCTTTTACGTAATTATGTAATAATAACTCAGTACCGAGACCTTAATCCCAAGTAAGATATAATTAATCCTTATTGTAGGGAAAACAATCCTATTTGATTTAAATGTTTCAATAATTCCATAAATTATGGATCCCTTACCTGGAAAACTCCAGGTCACAAGCATTCTGGGTAACATATCCCATACATATCTGTACTGCGATAAGCATAGAACTCAGCACTCAGTAATGTGGAAATGTCTTATCACGGCTCTCCTATCCCTGTTTATGAAATGATATTGCTTCTGCACTGTGTTTCTGCATGACAGATTTGGGAATTCTCTCAAAAACCAATTAACTGTGAATTATTTATATTAACAACTGTTCTGTGGCGCATTCTTGCTCTTATCATACACTTAAAATTATCTTTTGAATTTAACACTAGAAGGATGCCAATGTTTGTATTTGTCATCAAATTTAAAAAGGTTCTTAATAAGTGTGAACAGAGAAAGGATCTAGACAAGGCTGTTTCATCCTGTCAGCAACAGAGAATATGATGAGGAGGATATGATTTTGTTCAGGAAAGTTCATTGTGCACTGGCTGTTACAGCTGGCCAAGATATAAGCTGCAGAATATGTGAACACTTTGGTTACACTGAAGTAGGTTCCAGTTACACTCCCTGTATATGACTATATTTGAAATATATGCAGACCATACAGTACATTGTATGAGGTACTTTTGTCACTCTGTATGTAAGACGATTTACCTGCTGTCCCCAGCATGGCAACCATTCATCAGCCATGAGCAGACATTGCATGCATTGTGACACAAATGTGCTCCTATAGTTACTTGTTTATCAAGTTGGTTCCCCTTTTGTCTTTTGACTGTAATTTGGTGATCCTTCTTGTTTATGACTCCTGACTTTGTTTGCTGTCTGACGTTACCTTCTGCCTGATTTTCAACCACAATCCTATTTTTCCTGCTCTGACCTTCAGCCAGTCTGACCTCTTGCTTGCCTGATCCCTATTGCAGTATAATGTTAGAACATTCTCAGGATCCCTATAGTGCTCTACTTGCTTGACAATGAGTGGGGTGCCACTCGAAACGTTGCAATCTTTTTTTGCTGCCATTAGATGAGATAAAATAAAGGCATTTTTATGGAACAATGGAGTGCTGTCTATTGGAAGATTTATATTTCAAAAGTTCCAGAAGAAAGTCACAGATCATACCTCAAAGGAGGATATGGAGGAAAAAAACCAAGAAAAAATAGTAGTGTAGCGTTCTTGGGAATATTTACACCTCAAAGTGATTACACTCACACACTATCAGTGAATAGCTCAAATTGCCAAGAGAAAAGGAATACATACTTCAATCACCATCAAATTAAAGTGCGTTTGTCCTAGATATGAGATAGAGGTTTTAAAGTTTTTAAAAATGTTAGAAGGTAGGGGGATACCCACACGGCCTGTGTCCCCGTTTCAGTGCTTGATTATACTCACAGACGTTCACAATAAAAACTTGCTCATCGAATTGGACTTTTTCTTCCCAAAACCTTCCTTGTGGACAACAATAAGAGTGGCATGTGCAGAAAGCGTTAATAAATATATTGCACTTACAAATTTTATCTTTAAAAGTGCCTTTTAAAAACCCAAACACGCAGCGTCCTTTCTGCTGTGGACCAGTATTTAGAGCGGTGATTTCTCCACGGCACGTTTTCGCCTGTGCGCGGATCACCGTACCGTTCCCTCAGTCCAACTGCGCATGTGCGTGATTACTTCCACAATCGTCACCTGACGCGTTTCGTCACAATAGGAAAAGACAGGACGCTATCCAGTCCTTGCAGCTCGGTTGCGTTCCTCATTGCTTAGCAGCTCTGTTTGCCCCCCAACTTCCGTGTATTCCCTCCGAGGGCAAACAGAGCAGCCGTTGATAAATATGAGCTTACCTTGATAAATATGCCCCCAAGTGTGGTTTAATTTGAATTGTGTGTCCCTATCATGCTCTACTTTAGCAGTTCAAAGAGCCTGTTCTCCCCAGGGTATAGTTACAGAAAACTTTAACAAAGACCAGTGTTTCAAAGAGCTCAGGCTTAACAGCACAAAGAAAGTAATATAGTGTAGTAATTTTGTTATCTTATAGCCCACCCTTTTGTAATAACACACTATTAATGGGATGATTAAATGTGTCTTTTACAACAGAAAACAAGGTTAAGTTGCCCTTTAAACTAGCGTATAATGACTCACGCTTTAGGGGTGGGTACTTATAAATGTTTAAAGCAATAATATGCCTTGAACCAATCTCCTTTTTGTAGTTCCAGCTTCAAAACTTGCTACCAGTGATTTTGAAACAAATTCACTTCTAATAGTATAACATCTTTAATAAATATTATTTACAAATAAAAATTGCACTCACATGTTAGACAATTATGATTGCTCAAAATCAGTCTCTCATTGGTGAATGCTCCAGAACCACTGCCCTGAGTTGATCCTTCCTTTGCAGGCCTCCAAAGAAGTTGCAATTGATGAAACGCATCAGGCTAAAATTGTGACTTCATCCGGGTGAACCCATCAAACAGTAGGCTGCAGAATAAAGAATGCTGGCGGGAAATGTAAACTCAGGGCAACGGTTCTGGAGCAGGCACTGGGGAGAGACTGATTATAAGCAATCTTAATTGTTTAACAGATGAGTGCTAGTCCATCTTTGATTGCTGATCCCTGGTGTTACACACAGACTTCATCCACCTCACTCCACTACCGACTTCCTGTCCTCATCTCAGTATAGCTTGGTGTCAGTGTGAGTGAGGGTTATCTATGGGTTATCTTCCTTGTCTGTGACACTATATACTTACCCCCATATGTAATATAAGGCACTAAGTTTGCCCAGGAGCAGTCACCCACAGCAACCAATAAGATTCTTGCATTTAAACAGGTGACTAGTAAATGCTACCTGCTGATTGGTTGCTATGAGTTACTGCCCCAGGGCAAACTTAGTGCCTTTTATTACATAACTCATTTAGTCTGTAGTTTACAAAACATGTTAACTGTATTAATATAGTCAACCATGATTGGAACACATACTGTAGTGTAGTTGAGAAAGTACTCTGTAAAATGGCATTGATGCAAAGGCTTAGCAGGTCTGCTGTGATGGCCGAATTTGCATGATTCACCGCCAACGAATAAATTTATGAAACGCCTGTGAAAATTCACTGGCGAAAATTCGCCGGCGTCAAAAAAAATTGTCAAAAATGGACGCCGGCGTCAAAAACAAGGCACCGGCTCCGTTTTGTGAATTTTTCACTGTTTTGCGAATTTCGTGGGAAATTTGCAAATTTTTCGGCGAACCGAAATGGCACAAATTCGCCCATCACTAATTAGGAATCAAATTTTATATGGTAGAGTGAATATAATAGTGTAAATAGAGCAGTGTAAACAGTGTAATCTAGGAATACAAACTACACCATAGAAATCATGACAGAATCTCTTTAAGGTCTCATTTCAATGTCATACAAACATTTCAGCACATTTTATCAGGAGCCAATAAATCCATTGATATGTTTTTGGAGTGTGGATAAAATAACCTCATGGATGATGAAAGAACAATACATAAAACTAGGAATCAAAGCCAGCGCTTCATATGCAGTGCATACTAATATTTAGTAGTACCCTAGGCTCATCCTCTACAATTCCAGTCTATGCACATGTGCAGATCTGGTAGCAGAGGGGTACTCCCACCTACCACTATACTCTTTTGTAGCAAGTGCCCAGCAGTGGGCTCAGTAAAAAAAGGAATTTTGTTTTCTGTTTAGCACCCCCTGAAGCTACCAGCCTGTGCATTGGACCTCCAGTGCCCTAGTCAAAAGGTAAACCCTTTTTTCATTCATTGATAAATATCCCTATAGAAATCATACACAAATAAATACAAGCCTATGACATTTCCCTCTAGCAAGCTATGGCTAAAATACAAGTGAATAAATCTCTCCATGCAGAATCATTTCCAGCAATGTCTGTTACTGAGCAGCTATAGAAAAATAATTTATAAATAAAATACAATTTTATTTAGCCTCAAAGTGGCTGATCCCAAAATATGGTTTTCCTTAGCATTAAAGAGCTATGCAAAGTCTGCAACAATAAAAAAACAAATGTGAACAAGAGCACTCAAGAAAAGAAAAATAAAATGATCACTTTATAGTTTGCAGGTTCATTTCTTGTTAAGGACAAGATTGGTCCATTAACACTCTGAATCAAAGCCGGAATTTTTCTTTTCAGAACTCTACTTAGAAGCCATTTTCACCCATGCATCTTTAATAACCTGTTTATTTCTTGGCTGAACTCACTAAAATCCTAACTGACAAGCATCAAAAGTTCTGAGTGGTTTTCTGCTCGATCAACTATGCTAGAAAAGAAAGTAGGCAAAGAAGTAAATGACATTCACTATGGAAGTGTTAGCGGTGGTTTTGACACAATTAATTGCAAAATGTGTAGCAAAAACAATGTACTCACTCACTAACAATTTCATTTGCCTTCAACAGAACACTTTTCTTTATGAAGTTGTGTGATTGGATACATCTGTACCTTAAAATTAGGGCCACATATACAAATAGCACTGAAACGGACCACAGGAAATTAGGATCAATACTAAAACCAAGCCAAGGGGAACGTGCATCAAAGGCAAGCACCTCTTGCCCTACAGCCCGCCGCAGCCAGCCATTTGCCAGTCACTTGCCACTTTCGCATGTCACCCCAGTACCAACCCCCTCTGTCCCAGCTCTATTTTCTTCCCAGCTGCTTCCGCTCTCCTTGTCAGAAGCTTATACACCAAAATGGAGTAAATCATTTGGTATTTTAATTATAAATAAATTGCACTTTGGTATATGAAATGCATGTCTTTCCCTGGTACATGAATGGGGCAAGTGCTGAAAACAAGTAGGAAACTGGGATGGCTGTTTTTCAGACCATGCTATTTGTGTCATTTTTGTTAATTCACCCATGTGTAAGGCAGTTCAAGTTGTGGGATCACTTCACAAGTCTAACTAAAATGTAGCATATCTATACCCGCTGATCTACTCTGATCTTTCAGTTTTGAAACATCTATTTCCTATAAATAGTGGTGGGCGAATTTCGCACAATGGCGAAAAATTTGTGAAACTCGAATGGGTATCTGAAAAGTGTTGATGCACGGCGATTTTGAAGCTAGCGACTTTTCGGACGCGTGTCCATAAAATTCACTGCAAATTTGCACCAGCCGAATTTATTCGCCCATGACTACCTATAAATCCTTCCTTTGCTATTTAGTCCCAAAACCTTTATGCCATGACATTCCCTACTATGTCCTGTATTGACTGTATGGGCAAACCTGTGAAAAGCCTCAAGATTTGCAAAAAATTAGTTGTTTAACCCCTTCCCTACCAGTTAGTGCTCCGCAACTTGTGAGTTCTTCTCAATTGTACGGAATCCCTTAGCATTGAATCTACATTACAGTCAAGCTGTAAGTTTCTTACCAGCAATGTAGAAAATAAAAAACATGCCCCACTGTTTGCTTATATCGTTTCTGGTTATCACAATCACCAATGTGTCAATAAATTATGTAAGGGGGGATCACCACTACCACTCTGGTAAACTTACAATGGCCAGTCCCGTTCAAAATCTGTTAACGTCATCCTCATGGCAGCGAAACAATAGTTCTGTAAAAGGGTAGGTGGTATACATATAAAACTGTCAGAGGATTGATGAAATTCATCAACATTCTAATTTTAGTTGTTTTAGGTTTTAGAAACCAAAACACAAATTTTTTATAAAACCAAGAATGGCAGTTAATTTTTTTTTAAAACCGCCTATTATAAAAAGTCTCACCTGCCCATGATCTATGTACTTTGTATACTTTGGTGAAGACATTCTGTAAGAGATGACATTTTCATTTAAATGCCCTATACATTTTCTAGATCCCTATTGTCAATACACATTTCTACATATTCTCAGTGACAGGAGCCGCACAAGAAGTCTGTTATTTATGTCATTTTTTGAAAATGCACTGAATGCTTTTCTGCATTGGATATGTATATTATATAAAACATTTCAACAACAGTACGAACGCTAACCAGGCTATTTACCCATAGTAATTTCCATTTTTTCTATAGACATTTTCATGTAATTTTTATTTCAGCATTACCTGCTGTGTATGACAAAAGGAACCTTATTTATACTTTAAAAGCTCTCCTTCTTCACTTACTTAGAAAAGGGTTTTTATTCCTGGCGAATGTAAAGAATACATAGTTGGGGGTAAGTAATCATGCATTTATGTCTATTTTAGATATCACTGACCAATTCATGTGATGAAACAAAAAGTCTATAATATGGCAGCAAAGGCTTGAGACCTATATATTAGATTTTTTCCCATTTTTAAAGTTACTCTATTCAAACAAATAAACTTACTGCTATGCAAGCACATTATAAAGATTCTTAGGGGCAAATTCACTAAAGGACGGAGCGCCTAACGCTATCGTTAATTCGCTAGCGAAGTGCATTTTCGTTAATTCGCCGATTCACTAACGGACACTGGCGTAAATTCACTAGTGTTACTTCGCACCCTTACACCTGGCAAATTGGCGCAATGGACGTAACTACGCATTTTTCTGAGCACTACCTTTTACGCCAGACTTCCTTCGCCACCTCAGACCTGGCGAAATAGAGTCGATAGGGATTGCTTCAAAAAAAGTTAAAACATTTTCTAAGTCCCAAAAAACGCTTGCGATTTTCTTTTTTCATGGGTGATAGGCTGAAATAGATCGGAAAATTTTTGGGGGCTACCCTCCTTCCCCCCTACATTTCCTAACTCATGGCACCTTAACTATACAGTGGGCACATGTGTAGGGCAAAATAAACATTTTATTTGCTGTTTTGAAGGTTTCCCAGGCTTGTGTAGTGATGCTACATATACCTCCATTGTAACTTCAATTTGGCGCCGTATGCAAATTAAGCATCGCTAGCGTAACTTCGCTTTGCTTGGCGAATTAAAGGACCAGTAACATCAAATTTTTTTTTTTACAAAATTCGTTAGTATACATCGAAAAAAACCACCAACACAAATTAAACTTTAAAATAGCAAAGCCTTTATTAAGAAATAACTTACCGAAACTCCACATCCGGTCCTCTTCAGAAAAGGCGACACGGCGACCATCCATCCTGCGGCGCTTGATTTCTTCTCCTGGCTTTTGTAGTGACAGCATGTGAAGGAGTCCGATTTACAGCTTTGCCGGCAGAACTGGTGCTTTTTGACTCAATGGACGCGCTGCCCTCCTCTCCCTTGCTACACATCATGTGGACTCGGGCAGGCGAATCGCTTCTCCCCCGGTGTGGGTTAGCAGGATCCTCTGCAGCTCGTCCCAGTGTGTGAATCTGTTGCCCGCAGGAAAAACCAGTTGCAGACAAGGGCCGCTTCCCGGTGTAGCAGCGCAGGTGCACTTTTAGATGCGACTGAAGTGTTGAGTCCTGCTGCACTATAGTCCGTATCCCAAGGCTGCTGGGACAGCCACAAAGGGATCCGGAGGAGCTGGTAGCCGGGGGACAGTCCGGACACGGCAAGTTCTTTCCCTCCTGCCCTTTCCTCCAACAGCAATGGACAGGTATTGGGGCAGCTTTCTAGGGAAGAACCGGACCGCGCCAGCGAGCCAGTGTACCCCGAGATGTCTGTGCAACAGGTCCGTCTGGGCTCCTTCCACACCTGGCCACGGGAGCCCTGAGGAACTGACTGGAGCCGGCTTCTTCTACACCGGTGCTCTGCAGGGCTCCCTCCACTCCCAACTGGCACGGACTATAGTGCAGCAGGACTGGGACACTTTAGTCGCATCTAAAAGTGCACCTGCGCTGCTACACCGGGAAGCGGCCCTTGTCTGCAACTGGTTTTTCTGCGGGCAACTGATTCACACACTGGGACGAGCTTCAGAGGATCCTGCAAACCCACACCGGGGAGAAGCAATTCGCCTGCCCGAGTCCGCATGATGTGTAGCAAGGGAGAGGAGGGCAGCGCGTCCATTGAGTCAAAAAGCACCAGTTCTGCCGGCAAAGCTGTAAATCGGACTCCTTCACATGCTGTCACTACAAAAGCCAGGAGAAGAAATCAAGCGACGCAGGATGGATGGTCGCCTTTTCTGAAGAGGACCGGATGTGGAGTTTCGGTAAGTTATTTCTTAATAAAGGCTTTGCTTTTTTAAAGTTTAATTTGTGTTGGTGTTTTTTTTCGATGTATACTAACGAATTTTGTAAAAAAAAAATTTGATGTTACTGGTCCTTTAACGCTAGTGCAACTTCGCAACGTTACGCTTCCCCTGAGCGCAACTTCGGATTTTAGTGAATTTGCGTAGCGCTGGCGAAAATATGCCTAGCAATGTGCAGCGAAGCAGACGCTGGCGCAACTACGAATCTTAGTGAATGTGCCCCTTAGTTTCTGACTTGGGCTCAGATGGTTCAAATATCAAATGGTTGCTTATAATAATACGTGGAGGCCAATTTATAAAAGGTCAGATTTTTGTGGTTTAGAGGTCTTTGAAACCACAACTAAACTCACTTTCTCTAAAACTACAAATGTCATGACATACATAGTAACATAGTAAGTTAGGTTGAAAAAAGACACACGTCCATCAAGTTCAAACTTTTAAGTCTATATAAAACCTGCCTAACTGCTAGATGATCCAGAGGAAGGCAAAAAAAAACCCAGGCCTCTCAAATTTGCCTCAGAGGGGGGAAATGTTTTTCCTGACTCAAGATGGCAATCGGACCAGTCCCTGGATAAACTTGTACTAAGAGCTATCTTTTCTAACCTGTATTTGCTAAATAGCCATGCAACCCCTTCTTGAAGCTATTTAATGTATCAGCATGTATGATTGATTCAGGGAGAGAATTCCACATCTTCACAGCTCTCACTGTAAAAAACCCATTCCGAATATTTAGATGGAACCTCTTTTCTTCTAGTCGGAATGGGTCCGAAGTTATTGTATGATCCCCTTATATATTTATACATAGTTATCATATCCCCCTTAAAGGAAATGTAACGCTAAGATTTTTTAGTAAAAAATCTATTCTACCCTGCATGAAGATAAGCTCTGTCCTGCACAAAGTTTACCACTTGCAATGCTTTATTAAAAAAAACATGATATAATCTGCTTCAGGTCTTCTGCATAAAGGCGATGGGGCGACATTCCCTCTGTAAGATCAAACATGCGGCACTCAACATCTCCTTTAGGTTATAAGTGGCTTGGATATTTTTGCATCCCAGGTGCATGACTAGGGATGTAGCGAACCGCCGATAATGTGTTCGCGAACGCCGTTCGCGAACACCGGCAAAAAATGCGAACAGTTCGCAAACAGTTCGCGAACTTCGAAAATCGTTCGATTTGAACGATCGAAGGATTTTAATCGTTCGATCGAACGATTTTCGTTCGAATCGAACGATCGAAGCCATTCGATCGAATGATTTCATTCAATCCAATGGCTTCGATCGTTCGATTCGAACGAAAATCCTTCGATTTTAGCGATCGAATGGTCGAACGATTTTGACGCGAACGCCTATTGGCGAACGTCGCGCGACGTTCGCGAACTTGCGGCGGACGCGAACAGCCGATGTTCGCGCGAACAAGTTCGCCGGCGAACAGTCCGCGACATCCCTATGCATGACTTTGCATTTATCAACATCAACATTAGCTGCCCAGATTGCCAATAAGCCTTCAAATAATTTTCCCACCACAGATGTCAAACTTACTGGCCTATAATTAATTAATTGCCAGGGTGAAATCATAATCCCTTTTTAAATATAGGAATTACATAAACTTTCCTCCATTCCATAGGTACCATGCCAGATGAAAGTGAGAAAATAAGAAAAAGAGTCCAGTCTAAAACTAAACTAAGCTTTCTTAGAACCCGAGAGTGTATTCCATCTGGCCCATCTTTTATTAAAAGATCTGAATAAAAAAAAAGTATGAACAGAAATAATGCTGAATGATGCACTAAAAATTCAAATACCTTGAAAACCTCTAAAAATTTGAGTTTTTCAGAAAATTCCTAAAGAAAACACAATCCAAAAATCTCAAAAAGTCCAAATTGATTTCAAACAGTCCAATAGGAGCATAGCTCCCATTGACTTCTATAGGACCTTCACAGGTTTTACATGGCAAAATTTTGTATCAGTTGTTTTTTGGTTTTTACAATTAATAAATCTCGAGTTTTTAGAGCTTTTTAAACAAAACTAGGAAAACACGTTTTTAGAGTTTCATGGAAAACAATTGAAATTTGATTGTTAGTAAATGGGCCTGTTAGCATTAAGATTTATGTTCATGAATATGTTATACTGGAGGATATTAAAGTGTGTATATTTGTGATCTTTTCAACAGGACTTATGATAGCATCTCAGAAGCAGGAATTTCAAAGTGTAACTTTGTGGCACAGTAGTAAAAAGCCACAATTAGCTCTGATGTTCAGTCACATGAAGGGAGATTTAAAAAATAATTAAACATTCTGATTTTTTTTTTAGTGCTCTGGACTAAATTGTATACCTGGTTAGGAATTTCTTCCATATTATATTTTTGCTCAACCTAAAAATAGGTAGCAGGGAACATCTTAAAAGTCCGAGCAGAGTAAGGCATTATGCACCTTGATGCTTATAGCTTAGGTCAGATTTGACAGGTCAGAGTAACAGGAAATAAAAATCAAGTTGCTTGGGGATATTTTTTTTTGGACAGCTGTAGTTTATGGCTCTCTCGCATTTTTTAAGCAATCTTATGCTAACAAACCCTCATTTATTAATACAAGATCCTGTACTTTGAGCTATTGATCTCAGTGTACACTCATTTCAACAAAAACTAAACCAAACATTTTTCCACCTTCACCTGGTGTTTCATCCCCTTTACTATTTATACAAATTGTATGCTTATTTATCGTGTCAAAAATAGAAACAGTACTTTCAATGCCCACCTCCAGGTCATTAATAAACAAGTTGAAGAGCAAGGGACCTAGTACAGAGCCCTGTGGTACTCCACTAACAACACTAGTCCAATTAGAAAATGTTCCATTTACCACCACTCTTTGTAGTCCATCTTTTATCCAGTTCTCTATCCAGGTACAAATACTATGTTCCAGGCCAACATTCCTTAATTTAACCAGTAACCTTTTGTGTGGCACTGTATCAAATGCTTTAGCAAAGTCTAAGTAAATCACATCCACTGCCATCCCAGAATCGAGGTCACTACTTACATTCTCATAAAAAGAAATTAAGTTAGTCTGGCAAGATCTATTACGCATAAAACCATGCTGGCACAAACTCATAGTGTTATGATTTGCTATGAAGTCCAGTATCTTATCCTTTATTAACCCTTCGAAAAGCTTTCCTACCACTGACGTCAGACTAACTGGCCTATAGTTTTGAGGCTGAGAACGGGATCCTTTTTTGAATAGAGGCACCACATTAGCAATTCGCCAGTCTCTAGGCACTATGCCAGATCTCAATGAATCCTGAAAAATAAAGAGGTTTGGCAATCACAGAGCTAAACTCGCTAATTACCCTGGGATGAATACCATCTGGCCCTGGACCTTTGTTAATCTTAACATATTCTAGTCTCTTTTGAATTTCTTCATGTGTGAACCATGCATCATTAGTTGTATTACTAGAATTGGGACTGTTAAGAAGGAAACCTTCACTTAATGGTTCCTCATTTGTGTAGACAGATGAAAAATATGAGTTCAGAATCTGCGCTTTTATTTTGTTTTCATCAACCAGCTGACCCCCCTCTGATAGTAAGGGTCCCACCCCTTCCTGCTTCATTTTTTTACTATTAACATATTTAAAAAATAATTTTGGATTTTATTTTACTGCTAGCTGCAATATCCTTTTCTATAGCAATTTTAGCTTGCCTTATAGCTTCCTTGCATGATTTATTGGCCTCCTTGTACCTTATAAATGTTTCGGCTGTACCAGCTAACTTGAAAGCCTTAAAAGCATGTCTTTTCTTACCCACCTCAACACCAACGCTTCTATTGAACCAAAAAGGTTTTGCTTTGCAACGACGTTCCTTGCTTACAAGTGGAATATACTGACAAGTATATTTATTAAGCAGCATTTTAAAGGCTTCCCATTTTTGTTCTGTGTTTAACCCTGTGAAAAGCATTTCCCACTTAATATGTTGCAGAGATGCCCTTATACTGTCAAAGTTTGCACGTCTGAAATTTAGTGTTTTAGTTACTCCCTTATAGAATTGCTTCTGCAACAGAATCTCAAAGGAGACCATGTTATGATCACTATTCCCTAAATGCTCACCCACACAAATGTTAGAGATGAGTTCAGTATTGTATCATGTATCATGGCTTCCCTTAAAGCAAAGAATAACTTCTCATAACCTTCTGCACCTCACTACATCTCCACTGGATTAAACTCCTCAGCACTAATGCTTAAACTTTTCTGACTTGCTATTCCTTACATTTGGAATGCAATACCTAAATTCTTCAGGAGAGAATCCTCCTCTTCACAAATAAACTCAATGGGGCTCATTTATAAACTTTGCGCAAGGCAGATTGGTTCACAAAGTGAATGCATTTGCCCTGCGCATGGTAATATTTATAAAGCTGAATAAATGTGGTGGAAACAGAATTGCAATTTTTTTTTCACAATGCGAATGTCTATAAGAGCTTTTTAAATATGTCAAAAATCGCAAAATTGTGAATTTTTATGTGCACACTCTGCGACTGACTTACTTACTCTGTAACTGAAAATATTCGCAAAACAGTTTTGCAATGTGCGAAATTAAGCTATTGTCAACACTATTTTCATGCAAAACAACCTTGCAAAATTGGGTGCCCTTGCTCAAACGCCCGTCTCATTTGCAAATCATTGCGAATTTTGCAAATCATGCGAAAATTTATTCAAAATGTGAATTCACCAAAACCGGAAAGACGGGCTCAGCAGTGCGATATTTTAGCATTTTGGAATACAGCATGGGCAATACAACCATTTGCGAATAAATATGCGTTGCACAAACTTTATAAATGACCCCCAGAGACTGCCTCTTGGGACACATAACTCTTGACCTAGTTTTGAAACGTATGCAGTGACAATGACTGTAGCCTGTAGCACTTACTATACACCTTTTTCTGTCTGTAAATTATCCACCCACTCAGATTGTAATCTCTATGGGACAGGAGCCTTTGGCATCATGTCTGTTTAACACTTATGGGATTGTGTAATAAAAGGAACTAAGTTTGCCCAGGAGCAGTGACCTATAGCAACCAATCAGAAGGTAGCATTTACTGTTCACCTCTTTAATAGCAAACATCTTATTGGTTGCTATGGGTTACTGCTACAACTCTAATACTTTTAAGCAGTATAGAAAGTACTATGTACACTGTATAACTCTTATGCACAGTGACACCTACAGGCCCTTTGTATAAACACCACACTGAGTGCAGGCCTAAACCTCAGTCTCTACAACAATAAAAAATTGAAGATGTTTCACACTAAGATTCACTTGCTCTGCTGGATACATACATACATACATACATACATACAGTACATATGGCAATGTTCATTACAGAAAAAAAGAAAAAACAATAATAAAATAAGTATTGTTTATTTAAACACTATGGAAACTGAGTATTTCAGAGCTTTCTGAATGATGGGTTTCTAGATAATTGATTGCCTTACTAATATCCTAAGTTGTCATATTTCTCTGTGCATTTCAGTGCTCTATCCATGCTTTTTTCCCTTTAAGAAATAAACAATACAATTACTTCAAGATTTATGCACTCCTTTAACTATGTTGTGAGGAAAGATCTGAACTTATATGTATAACATATAAACAATTGCACATTTCTAGAAGCCCCTTAGTTTCATTAGGTATCATTTAAATAGAGTGAACGATCAATTAATAGAAAAAGGTATCATAATGCATTTTACTGTATATCATATTTTATATATCAGTCCCAAATATTAGTGAAAATGTGAAGTCATGGAATTGGGCTATTTCTTAATTTGGTTATACAGGTATGGGACCTGTTATCCAGAATGCTCGGGACCTGGGGTTTTCCGGATAATGGATCTTTCCGTAATTTGGGTCTTCATGCCTTATGTCTACTAGAAATTCATTTAAACATTAAATAAACCCAATAGGCTGGTCTTGCTTCCAATAAGGATTAATTATATCTTAGTTGGGATCAAGTACAAGGTACTGTTTTATTATTACAGAGAAAAAGGAAATTATTTTTAAACATTTGGATTATTTGGATTAAATGGAGTCTATGGGGGACAGTCATTCCGTAATTCGGGAACTTTCTGGATATCGGGTTTCCCGATAAGGGATCCTATATCTGTTCAATGTATGGGGCTATTTATTAGGTATCAAGAGGACTGTTTTACAATAAAGGGATCAAAATATATAGTTTTTTCTTCCTTTGTCTTTTATTTAAAGGAATAATTTATTTAGCCTTACTATTTGAAATATATCTTAGTAACTCCAATAAAAGACCACATATCTCTAAACCTATTATGCTTGTCTGTTTTAAGAAATAAAAGCAAAAAAGATAACAGTAATTTTTCCTTCTGGCGTTTGCATTAAGCATTTAGATTTTTACCCATGCTTCTGCATTATTAAAAAGTAGTTACTGATTTCCCTAAATAACCATAGCCTTGATCAGATTTTTTTTTCAGTAAATCCCAAAAGTTGAATTGGTTTAATATTTTTCCAATTAGTCTAGCAAATCTTATACATGACAGGAATAAGCCTAGAGGGTAGTTTTCTGCCAGTAAAGAACCATTTAGGATATTTCAAAAATGTTTTGATGCTACGTGAATTGATTCATATTGAGTACAATAAGAAGCATTGAATGTAAATCATTATCTTAGTCTGAAATATACTGAATGCTCAGAGTACCAAATACCTTTCTTCTGCTTCTGACATGGTCTTTTTACATATATTCTGTCTAGTTTCAGCTTCACTGGTCCTCCTGGTTTCTAATAAAGCTGCCCCTGTAAATAAATAAATCTGTGCTCTTATTCCTCCAAAACCATAGAGATTCATGACATGCAATTATTCCTAGTACTTGACGCCAAACAAAATGTGATCATTTATACATACTGCTCTTGGGCGAAAATGTAGTTGTTGACCATAAATCAACTCGAATAGAACCAAAAGAAAAACAAAATAAGACGAACTGATCCGTTTTTCAGTGTCTATCAGTCAATTTAGGACAATAAAATTTAGTAAGTTGGGAATACTTTGGCAAAAGAGAAGAAGATGCTACTGCCCCACAATGTTCTTATTTTTCAGTAAAGCTCACTATATTCTCCAGATTCACCATGTTTCCAGGAATTGTGTTGTAAAGTGTGCACATTAGTTCAACTCTATTAACTGTCCACAAGAATGGAGCAAGCATTTTTTTTTCATTATTTTTTATGCTCACTCAGTTACACTAAAGGAGACCATACACGCACAGATACTATTGTATAAAACAATATTTGGTGCATGTATGGTGAAACATGAGGAGACGGATATTGGGAAAAGATTTGGATATTGTTGT
Source organism: Xenopus laevis (assembly GCF_017654675.1). Classification (NCBI taxonomy): domain Eukaryota; kingdom Metazoa; phylum Chordata; class Amphibia; order Anura; family Pipidae; genus Xenopus; species Xenopus laevis. The sequence continues at coordinate 173,304,248 of NC_054371.1, forward strand.
CTTGCCGATCGGCCAAAAACATTGTCAAAGGATTACTGCTGAATTGTCAGGTAGAGGTACAATTCTATTGTTTCTACTTGTATATCTAATGATTCAGCTCTTCACGTTTGCATTGAAAACTAGATTTCCTTTGACCAATGGGCGTAATTGTAATGTGTATGGCCACCTTTAGTCTGTACAGTTTTCTATTATTTGAGATTTTGTTTCTGATATTGCAATTTTGTTTCTTATATTTTTTACCCCTTTATTGAGATGAAGTGTAAGTATTAAAGTGGAAAAAGAGAAAAGATAAGCTTGAATCATGAATTGCTAACCCTAATCACAAACATCTGAAAATTACAAGATATCCTGCTTGCTGACCAACGTTAGCTGTCAAACTGCTGAGGTATAATATTAAACAACTAGACTATGTCACTGCTACTTCCCCTTTTTCTGTAACATAGGATGAGGTCATGCCTATGTAGGGGATTTGACAAGCTTTCCCCCTGATCTACCTTTGACATCATCAAGCCCAGTTACTGGCAGGGGAATGACCGATTGGCTGGAAGCCCAAGAGGCTGTCTGGGAAAAAAGAGGAGATTCCAGTAAGAGCCTGGGGTTGGAGCCAAATCCAGAGTGTTGGCAGAGAGAGCTTATAAAAGAGCCCCCGCTGCAGCAGCCAAGGAAGATTGCCAGGAACTGACCTGTGCTAATTTGCATTTGGTTCACCTGGAGTGGAGTTTGGGACTGTGCCAGGAGTTGGATAGTCCATGCAGGTTCCCCTGGTCAGGGTTATATTATGTTATTTATATTTACATATTTTATAGTTATTTTTTTCTATTTTATATAAAGTTATATTTACTGCAAACTGTGTGGTTTAATTTTCTTGGTGGAATTCCCTTAAGGTGTAATTCCTCAGTGCCCACTAGGTGGAGGCACTACGCTGTAAATCATAGTTCCCAGTATTTTTCATGCAAAGAAGTTCAGACTCCCTGACTGTCATAACTGCACCACAGTAATAGCGAGTATATACCAGCAAAGGGTTACACCTTAGATGCTTTCTGTATGCATAAGGGTGCTGTGACTCTTTGTAAATCAGTCTTTCAGTTCTTTGCTGAACAATATTGCTGTCTACAATAAACCATGAGGACCACTGGTTGGTCATTGTCTAGCAGAAATATCAAGATGCTCTGGTTTTGGTATTCTCTATATCTAAATACTTGTATTATAAACAACATGTTGCAGCTAGCTTCCTTGATCACTGTAATAGAATGCTGTGTACTAATGACAGACACTCAAAAGAATCATAGGGCTTTGAGAAAAAGGAAGGACAAACTTCCACCGAAATATGCAATACTTGCAATGTTTTAGAATCAAAGTTCATATTTATAATGTTACACATTATTTTAGGGACAGATTCAATGACAATAATAATAATGCCATAAGCAGTGCAAAATTACCATTACAAAAACTTAGATGGAAGGAGCAAAACGCCTTTTTTCAGTTTGTTCTGGACACAACAGAAAACAAGCTTGAAATTTATTTTTATCAACTGTCATTTAGAAAGAGAGCATTCAAGATAAGACAAAGTTTCTGCGCACAGGGAACAAGTCCTTTTCTAAAAGGACCATTTATAAAGCCTGAAAGAAGGTCTTGCTCTCTCTCTTGAATTGATGAGGATATTTCTCTTAAAAATCCAAACAAGCAAAGATACCATTTGTTTTTCTTTACTTTGTTTTTACCAGTTGTTTTTCTTTACTTACTGTTAAACACATCTACAGAGAACCTCTCTCTTTCCAAAATTTTGTAATGAGCTATTTTTATTTCTGAATGCTGTTGCACTGTGTAGATGATATATATTAAAGAACCAAAATGAAGCTGTAGATTTTTTTGTATTCCCTCTGAAGTAGAGAAATCAAATAAAGATGAATTTGCAATATAAGACTTTTAAATACATTTTCACTGCTAGGGATTTCATTAGATAATTGGGGCTAATGCTAACACATAGCCATATCCTAAAATATTACTGTCACACAGGCTTTCACCCAAGTGCCGTCTCTGTGAAGGGCTGCCTTTGGCATTTGTTAATAATCTAGACTTCTGAAGGCAGTTATTAAACCTAACCAAAATGTTGAAATGTGTGAATAAATCTTTTTTTTTTTTTTAGGGCAAATTCATTTTTGTATCAACTTTATATTATTTTTCATTTCCTTTCTCTATTGTTCTCCCATTGCAATATAAAGGGGCTAATTTTTTTTAACGTTTTTTAAAGTTTAGTTGAGTTTGAAATTTTTGATGAATAGGTCTCAAAGTGTCAATAAACAGCCAGACATAAATTGCTATCTCATCCGCTCGACAAAATAGCAGCCTTTTCAGCCATGTATCGGTCTACAAATATTGTTCAAGAGCTTGTACTTTACATGTTTTCTTAATAAAGAATCTATTTTTTACACCTATTTGTGGCGTGTGTGAGCACCTGTTATATATTCTTCAAAGTTTGGATTACCTCCTCAAACTGTAGTTTTGGGAAACTGTAGGAACAGTTATAGTTCTCATCTATCACAAAGTTAGCTTGGTCAAGATCAGGGATTTGCAGCAGTTCTTGACTCCTCAGATTACAGTTGATCTTTCCTCCTGATCAGCAAAAAGACAGGGCAGCTCTGTGATGCAGTGTAGGCTCTCGGAAGTCCTCCTTCTGATCAGCCACCAGGGTGGGGCATCTGGTTTATTCCACATTAGATTCTCTCTGAAATCCTTCTTCTGATCAGCCAGTAGGGTGGTGCAGGATCTCTGTCAGGTCCTCCCGCTGGTCAGTAAGCAGCCAGCTCAGCCAGATGTATAAGTGCTGTATAGCTTTCAGCCTGGATTCATTTTTTTAACATCAGCAAAAGACCTTTCACAGGTAATTGAGAACCCATATTTTATATTTCCAAGTCCTCTGTCACATCAGCCTGAATATTTTAGCTCTAATAGGCATATCTTTTAGTACTACTCACAAGATGCTGCCTTAAGCCCCCTTAAATACTAAACATTTTACATATGTTTTCATATTCCAGGTGTATTAAAGACGTGGTTCACCTTTAAGATAATTAAGGTAATTGTCTCAGAATATCACTCTCTACATCATACTAAAAGTTATCCCAAAGGTAAACAACCCATTTCATGTATAACTTGTATTTTAACAAGTTATACAATAGGACATTAGAAGATCTCTTTTGTCTTTATTTTGCTTCCTTGAACATTTGTAATAATAAGTGGCCACTTCGAGCATTTGCACCAACATCTCTAATAAAGACATAGATTTATGACCTACATGTACCCGCACTATTCAAACTCACCTAAGCGTAAGTGTAGTAAAGAAGTTTCACTAGGAAAAAACGAACATTAGATGAATTAACGGACACTGATGAATTAACACTAGCGGAACTTCTCCAGCATTTGGCTGCATAGACACAACTTCACATTTTCGAGAATTAGTGTAGTGGTAGCGAATGTGCGCCTGGTGAAGTGGCGAGAAGTGTTGCAAAGTAGTGATGGGAGAATTTGCGCAGTTTCGCTTCGCCGAAAAATTGGCGAATTTCACGCGAAATTCGCGAAACGGCGAAAAATTCGCAAAACTGCGCCGGCGTCTCGTTTTTGACGCAGGCGCCCGTTTTTCCGACGCCGGCGCCCGTTTTTGACGCCGGCGTCCGTTTTTTCGAAAAAAAAAAATTTTGCCGCGAACTTTCGCGGGCGTTTCGCAAATTTATTCGCTGGCGGTGAAACGCGCAAATTCGCCGCGAATTTGCGCCTGGCGAATAAATTCGCCCATCACTATTGCAAAGCCTTCGCAGCCGAAAATTCGCCCTTTAGTAAATTTGCCCCAGTGTTTAATGCAATAAGCATTTCCTCCATATACAGCTCAGGCAAAAAGAATGTCTATTTGTCTTGTAAAGCCACAAACTATGAATGGTTTCCTAATTTATAAAATTTTACATTTGCAAAATTATTATACTCAATAGAAGTTAATTTCTTCACTTGATCCAGATCCCACAATATATGCAAATATTTCACAGGATCAAAAATAGTGGAAAAAATGTGTATCAGTAGTTGTCCTATGTTGTATAGAGGATTTTAGTGAGCTTTTTAGGTTACTTAAATGTTCTAGGCCTCTGAATGTCTTGATCTGCATTGTTTTTTTTTTAATATTCCTTGGATAGTGTTGTTTTTCCTTTCCAAGGTGGTTTATTGATTGTTTACGCACTCACGTAAAATGCATTTCTCATTGTGTCAGCTATGAGAAAAAAAAAACAGCATTTTGATTTAGTAAACTAGGGCATCAAGTAATTTATTATTAATTTCCACTCTTAATCGTCAAACCTGGCTTTTCAACCGAGTCTATAAATTATTTTGTAGTTGGTGCCTGTCATAAAGGTTTAATTAAAAGCAAATAAAACCTGTGTTAGGGAAGGTGGCCCAAGTTATCAGCAGACAAGTGGCACGCTCTGGGGCTGATTTATGAACATAGGACAGGAGCTACAGTATATTCAACAAGTGTAGTTGCCACTAGCAACCAATCAGTTTTGAATAGTCTACTTCAAGTTAGATAATAAACACAAAGACCTGATTGGATGCAATTCAGCACTTATGTTAATAGGTCATGCTAATCATTATTTTGTACTGGTGGCAAGCGTCCATGCATTGGCACATGCAGTTGAGCATATAGGAATAGCAGAACAAATGTTTGTCGAGGTAAAACTCAGCATGAAGATTTTTACATTTTGTAACTGCTACTGAGCTACAGAAATAAACATGCAGTGCCTTTATTTTCTACTACTTGCAATATCAATCTATAGTATGACTAAGCAACAAGACTATGAACATTGCTTCAGCACTTTTTATTGGATCTCTTAGTTTTTCTATTGATATATTATGGTTATTATGTGATTGATTTATGCACTTATCCTTTTTGATATTTAAACTGGAACTTTGATTAGAACTTTATGGCTGTACAATATATTAGTTTTTCCCTTCTTTTGTAGGTTGAAGCACTGATCAGCACTGTTTCTTTTGAGATATTTTTAAATAGGAGGGCTCCTTTTAGCTGACAGGCAGGAGGACGGATGTTAGCTTATTTTAACACTACCTTTTATACACTGCAACGGACATTGAGGTAAATGATAAATGAGAATGTCTCACTGAAACTATCAGGTTCAGTAGGCTAATTGAGTATTTCTTTGTTCAGTCATATCTTCTGCTACCAATTATGGATATTAAGGCCATTTGAGGGCATTCTAAAGCATTACAGCCTGTAAGAAAAAACCCTACGGGAAGAGTATACTTCATGGTCTATTTTATGTTTATATACTGTGCTTTCTTTGCAATGATGTGCGGTTTCTGGCGAAGAGATTTAATATCCTTTTCAAATGCTGGTAAGAAAGATAAAGCAAGTCAGGTTGATTCACAAATCATTTTCCATGTTGCAAACTATTTTTGTAGCGCTAGAATATTTTTTCTGAAATATTAATCCTCCATTAACTTTCATTGCTGTAGTTTTAATCCAGTGCTTGTTAATTTTCTGGGACTTGATGACTCAATGTTGTGTTAGTGCTCAGTGCTGCCACTGAGCTCTAACACCCCAAAAATGCTCAAAGCAGTCAAACACATTTTGTTGAATTTTCACATTGTTCATAAATGCTTTGATCATTTTGTTAAACATTTTCTTGAGCCAATAAAGTGTAAATAACTAGGGAGAATAATGAACTGCTGGGAATTACTTCAGTTTGGTATTTGGTACATGTGTACATTTATTACCACTTGGTCATCTGGAGATTTGTATTCATAGCAATTCTTGGACTGGGGTTAAAATGTGTTTTATGATTATACATGCACATTCATTATTTTTTAGGGAGCAGAGATACATGCCACTATTCAAAACTTTGGTACATGTGCCTCATAATTATTTCTGCCAATGAAATCCAACTAGAAACAGGCTCCATTTAAACCTTTCCCATGTAAAATCTGATGCTTCTGCTAATGATCAGTACACAGTTTTTTGTAATAATGGTAATGGATCCAATTTTGTCTGTTATCCATAAAACTCTGAATTATGGAAAGGCCATCTCCCATAGACTCTGTTTTAATCAAATAATTCACATTTGAAAAAAATATTTCCTTTTCTCTGTAATAAACAGTACCCAATTGAAGATACAATGATTGTTGGTGGCAAAACAATTGTAGCTGTTTTAATCAATGTTTAAATGATTTTTTAGTAGAATGAAGGTAATTACAGAAAAACCCCTAACACAGAAACCAAGGTCCCGAGCATTCTGTGTAACAACTTATTAGTTGTCCTTGTATGTGGAAATATCTATGCTAGAATAGTTTTATATCTCTATTCTGGCCAGAAGAAAACTTTGGGAATAATCCAAGCTAAGATATCATCATCATGTCATAATTATGTTGCGGGCAAGTAGTCAATGATGGATTTCTAGGGCCTGTTAAATATGATTGAACTAATTGTGTAAGTGCTAATATATTTTTCATATGCTTGATATAAATCAAAATCTTAGGGAAAGTATACATACATAACAAATAACTATTTCCCTTAATGGAGCTCAGTTTATTACTGCTAAATACTGTCATTTAGCAGGTTGTGTGCTACTGGTATGCTGGGGATATAAAACCAATTCATTTGCCAAACAGAGATATAAAGATACCACATAAGAACATTTGCCCAGGCATGCAGACCTTTAATTGTTTATTTGGAAAAATTAATAAGGTAACATAGTCCTAGTTTCAGCTAATTAAAATCAAAGGACTAGCAAGAAAGATTGTTGTTACTAGAAATGTTGCTGTATTGGGCCTAGTGAGCTCTAATTATACTAAACGCATTACAAATGTGCAAGTAATAGAACACCTGGGTAACAGTGTTTATAATATTGTTGTGCCACAATATTTTACCGACATTAAAGAGATTCTGTCATGACAAAACATGCTTTTTTTTCAAAATACATAAGTTAATATCAGTCCTCCAGCAGAATCCTTCATTGAAATACATAATTTTGAAATTTGATGTGGGGCTAGAGATGTTCTTAGTTTCCCAGGTACCCTCAGCCATATGCCTTGTGCTCTGATAAACTCTTTACTGCTATGCTGCAAGTTGAAGTGATATGCAAGTTGAAGTGTTATGTTCAATGATTAGTCGCCCATCGATAGATCTTCTCTACTTTGGGTGAATAATCTCCCCGAAATGCCTTCCTGTCATCAAGAATACAAATTGGATTTCCGAAGTCGGCCCTATGTTTCCTTGTGAGGCAACTTTGGGTGAGTTAAGAAATCCGAACCGGTTCATATGCCACCCTGCCGACGATTCATATTCTTGCCGGCGGGAAGGCATTTGAGGAGATTAGTCACCAGAAGTAGAGAAGATTTGTCGATGGGTGACTAATCACCCCGTCTGCCACCACCCTAAGTGGTAGACTCAAACAATGACCAGATAATATAACAGAATTAAAACTGCATCCATTACGGGAATAACCAGACTGTGCCCCCCCCAGGAGTCACCAAATTAACATATTATTAGCCTCTTATCAATAGAATTACTCAGAATTAGAGTTAGAAATGTTACTTAAATGTTACTATGTATTGTTGATGTAACTATATGAATCTTCATATTTTTAAAAGATTTGTATATTTGAAACGTAATGATTATTATGTTACAATAATAGATAAAAACAAGTGGTAATTACAAGGCTCCCAATGTGACTTGCTTGGACAGGCACACCTTCTAATGATTTACAATGAGGTGCAAATGTTATTACTTAAAGAATCAGAAATAAAGATTTGCACCTGAAAGTAGCTTGTGAGAGCATGTACAGTATATTCTGAAGCCTGTAGACCGCACCATTTGTTTCCTGAAATCGAGTGTCCAAATATTCATCTTTCAATGCGGTGCTTAATATTTCTACAATTGTAAATGTATTTATTGGATGTGTAATTCATCCATGTATGTTTAGGGCTTTCACATAATTCTCAAGTGCCACAAAAAGGCTATCATTTGTCCCCAAACATAGCATTGTGTCCAAGGCAGACTGCCCACATGCTTTTTTATAAACTCCTTCAACTCTCTTAATTTGTTTTGACCAAGGAATGCATGGCCTAGTTACCATTGTGTAACATGACTGTACCCAGATGAAGCCACTCGTATTTGTGTGTTAAATGCGTCATGACTTGGGATAAACTCATTTAATGCATTCAGCCTTCCCATTAGCATACCAAAGCAACATTGTTTACAATGGTGAACGCTTTAATTAGATGGGATGCTGTGACTCAATTGTCTGTGTTAAATGGGATAAGTGGGTTAATTGTATTTAGATATTCTGTGTTAAACACACCAACCAAAGTGACTTCATCTGGCAATCATGGGTAAGCAACACAACACAGATAGGGCAGTGTTACCCAAAAAGAAAAAAATGCTACCCGTTGCCATTTAAACTCAATTCTAGTGATGGTTGAATCTGTCCCATATCACTTTTCAAAACAGTGAAAAAATTAACATAACAGCAAAAAATTAGCAGAACGCATTGAAGTCAACGGGCGTCAAAATTATTTTGACGCGCAACAATTTTTACATGACCGACAATTTTTATACGCATGACTATTTTGTCCAAATGCATTAAAGTTATTGGGTGCCGAATTTTTTTTAACGCGGGTCAATTTTTATGCATGTGCCAATTTTTACACGCAACAATTTCTTTTTTGTTGCCCTGGATTTCTCACTGGCAAATTTTTGCTGCAGTTTCGCGTAAACATTTGCAGGTGGTCGATATAAGGAAATCCATGCCTGCCAAATAAATTCGCCCATCACTACTCATTTCTAATTATCTTTCACAATTGTTATTTTAACATGCAGATACTAATGAGCACATCACAGAAAGGGTTACTTTTCTGGGGTTTATTGTTATTGTTACAATCCAGGTTTGCTAATATTTTAGCCAGTAATGCCACTGTGGCCCCAACTATTCTCAGTTATGTGCTTGGTTACACTGAATGCCTGGCAGATTGGAGGATGCACTGGTGATATCCCTGATCTAAATCATTCTGTTTTATCCTGGTAATGATTTTGGAAGCCTAGAAAATCTATTGGTGCATTGCTTTATTATGGATGTCTGTAACCTTCCAAAACAAATAAATAATTTGTGTGACCTCTTCCAAAGTAATTTTTTAATGCCTGCTCCCATAGTTTATTCAAAATTGCATTGTTTATTTTCTTATTCTAATAACTCATTCAAAGCTAGAGGGCTTGTCCTTTACTGAGCATACAAAGTAAAGGGCTCTCTTACAATGAAAGAGTTAATCTGGCAAGGAAATCATTGCTGGAAACATGCAGAATGATTGGCTTATTACATTTTCCTGATCTTTTCCAGCAGAAATAATACAAGGCAAAATAATGTTATATCAATCTATGTGCAGATGTCCATGAATATAAAAAACAGTATGTGAGTACCAAAAGAGCCATTTTAGGGATTGTTTGTCAATAGATGTTAGTAACATCACCATTTATATTGCTAAATTAATTTCCTTGGAGAGGCAGCGCAACAAGCTGAAAAGCCAAAAATGTATAGTTTAGCAGATGATTATTAGATGAATTGTACAAATGCAAGTCAAATTAATTTAATAGATGAGGCAGTGCTTCATTGTATAATATTCAGAGCCATTTCTGTGCTACATTTTGGAAGACAAATGAACATGAAATTTTTATGCTGCAGAATGTTTTTTGTAGCTGGATAGCAGCTTTCTTTGTAAGGACTTAACATGGCAGTTTTATTGTAGAGCACAATGGGCACTTGCCCATGGCTCCAACATCGCAGGGGCTCAGTGGGGTGAAGGCAGTAGATAAAAGTACAAAGAACATATTATATTCTGTAAAACATGTTAACTATTTTCTCTGTGCACATCAGAAAGGCTTATAGGTCCTTTGTGAAGGCCAGAAGGTAGAAGTGATTGGGCTAGTAGTGCTGGGTGTATGTGGTGTCAGGAGGATGTATAATATAAATAGTGAAAGGTCATAAAGCTCCTGAAGTCTTCATGGGTCAGACAGATGTAGATTATTAATGACAGTGTCTTTTCTGCAGTTCAGCTTATACAGTAGGTTAGTAATGTCAAAAGCCATTGCTTTGTATACCATGTACTTTAAGTCATTTCTGGGATCCACTTGCTGGTCCTGAGTGTTAGTGCATTTCAGGCATCTGGAGTATGACTGCAGAGGAATGGAAAAATATTGCTTGAGATGCAACACATCTGGGACTGTATTTCTTAGTGAAAGATATGCTCAATTATGAGAGGCAAGTACATCAATCAATCTGTCATTTCTTCCCATCTCCAATAATTTTAAAACAGAAATAGCTAGCACCTGTGTTGAACCAAGTTAGATGATGTGGACAGGGTCAGACTGGGCCACCGGGACCACAGGAAAAAACCTGGTGGGCCCTGGCCCTGATGGGCCCCGAATAGTTAGCTAAACAACCAAGTTGATTTTGCCATATTAGTTCTATAGCAATGGAATACTGAAGATGATTGGTGGAAAAAAATGCCCCCCCCCCTGTTTTTTTTATACACAACAACTTACAAATGTTGGGATACTATAGAAAGTTGAAATTGTGGCTGACCAGCACACCCAGTATTATTCTTTATTTCTCTGAAAATAAAATAGGGTGCTGTGTTTATCCTATATGTTATCTTAATAAAAACAGTGTATTGTATGTATGTATATTTTTATAGCGCTCCTTGAGGGCAAAGCACTGTACAGCAAAACAATAAATTAGAAGTAACAAACAAGGGTCATTGAGATAAAAAGTAACACTAAGTGCATTATTAAAAATAAAATTCACGTAAATATAAAATATAATTACAATACAGATTACGTGCTCAGTGTCAAGGAGACAAAAGGCTGGAGGACCCTACCCTGTAGGGCTTACAGTCTAAATGGGAGGGTAACATACAGACACAATTCGGAGGGGTATTAAAGTGCTGTAGGTTACAGTTTGTTACACTGTTAAATAAGTGCCAGTTAACAGTTCAGGTGTTATCCAGGTGCTCCCAGAGGTAGTCTTTGCGTTTAATTTTAAAAACATTGAAGTAGGATTGTCTTGGGAGAGTTTCAGGAATGACATTCCAAATATAAGGAGTCACAAGAGAGAAGGGTTTAATACGGGAAACAGCAGTAGTAGTGGGGGCTACAACCAAGCAGTTGCTCTGAGAGGAGCGGAGGTTTCGGCCAGGAACATATAGAGAAACAAGAGATGAGATGTAATTTGGTGCAGAGGAACGAAGGGCTTTGAAGGTTATGAGGAAGAGTTTATAAGTTATTCTTTGTTTTATAGGAAGCCATGATAAGGACTTCAGCAGGGGAGGGGCCTGTACCCTTTTGGATGAGAGGAGGATAATTCTGGCAGCAGTGTTTAATACAGACTGTAGGGAAGAGAGATGGGAGTTAGGGAGGCCAGAAAGTAGAAGGTTACAGTAATCTAGTCAGGATAGGATGAGAGCATGCATGAGCGTCTTGGACGTATCAGGTGAAAGGAAGGGATGGATTTTGGCAATATTGCGTAAGAAAAAGTGACAGGTTTTGACAGTGGTGTTAATATGATCAGAGAAGGAGAGAGAGGAGTCAAAGATAACCCCCAGACAGCGTGCTGAGTTGACAGGATTAATGAGCATGCCATCAACAGAGATAGTAAAAAGGGGAGTAGCCCCGGCTTAGGTGGAAAGATGATAAGTTCAGTTTTTGTTAGGTTGAGTTTGAGGTGGCGCTGGTTCATCCAATTTGAGATAGCCAGGAGGCAGTTAGAGATGTATTTACTTCATCCTAGGAGTGTTAGCATGATTTACACAATGGCAAAACAATACTATTGGGTTTATTTAATTTGTAGTAAGGGTTAAAATTCAGAAATAATTGAGGATTTCTCCTTTCTGTGCTCAATGTTTCCCTACTGAGCTCACTTTCTGGGTTTTTTTTTAGCTTCAGTGAAAAAGTCTGGACTTTAAAACCAGGTTTGTTTTATTTGCTAGAAAAAGAGCACAGAATTGTGTATATGGTGAAAATATAGACTTGGGTGAAAGCAACTTCAAGATAATTTGGACGGGTCTTCATGGTCTAAAATGGGAAGATTTAGATCCACTCTTTAATCAGATATTTAATAGGTTAATATACTGGGTTATCAAGACATTGCCCTAATGCACTAAGGGGGGGGGATGATTTAGAAAATAGTAGGACTTTTGATCTAGAACAAACTTGACCTTTTGCAAATGAGCTTTTTAGTATCAGGGGTGGTGCTAATCTGGTTATCTGCCAGTTTACAGCAGATAATTAAATTAACGTAGAAATAAATGTAGAAACAACTCAATCACGCAACAGGTACATGTGCAAAATCACTTAAGTTTCTAGCTTACAGGCACTTACAAATAATTAGTCTAGTGAGGCAGGCCTATAAAGAAATGATGAAAGTTTGTCTGAATATTGTTAATGTTGGCTTCTGCTCCATGGTCCATGAGAATGTATGTTTATCGGGGACAGGATCAAGATCAGTTTGAAGGTTTTTGAGCTTGAGACTGGTGATACATGGATGATTTGTAGCTAAAAGGTGCTGGATAAGGTGGCTTACTCCTTTTAATATTTTTTTTGGATATCTTCAGCTCTCCAATTGTAACTTATAACTGAATTCTTACCAATACATCATGATATCACCTTTGATTTATCAAAGGTCGAGGTGACTTTTCGAATGAAAAAAATAGAATTTCAAGCTATTTTTTGTGTACTTCAACTAGGGAATAGTCCAAATTCGATTCGAATTTGAAAAAAATGATTCGAAATTGGAATATCGAAATTTATCATGTACTGTCTCTTTAAAAATTCACCTTCGACCATTCGCCGTCGAATTGCTGTTTTAGCCTATGGGGGACCTCCTAGAACCTATTTGGAGTAAATTGGTGTACTTCAAAATCAAAGGTTCTTTGGGGAAAAACTTTGAACCAAATTCGATCGAATGCGTTATCCCGTCGATTCGTACGATTCGAATTTGGCCGAATATGGACCTATTCGACCGAAAACGGTCCTATTCGGGCAAAAAAAATACTTCAACTAAATTTTGGTTGGTCTTTCTGAATTTGAATTTTGAAGTTTTTTAAATTCGAAATTCGACCTTTGATAAATATGCTCCTTACATTTATTCTAACATATAGAATAAATTATGTGTGTACTAGACACCTTAAAGTTTAAAGACTTGGGTGTATAATATTAGCCCTGATGAAATATTGATTCTACTAACTAACTAGAAGGGAAAAAATATATATATATATATATATATATAACATTTATCAAAAGCAAACTCTCTCCATCTATTTTGTGTATTTTTAGTCACATACATATTTGACAATAAGAATATGGCTTCTTGGTTCTTGAAGAGCCAGTGAGTAAATCTGTGATGAAACACCAGTGTGTTTACCCTACTTTTTCCTGCATTAAAAAATAACACATTTTTATAAACTATATTCCTGCTGCAGGAAATTACAAAAAATATTAAAATCCTTATTGGAATGCTAAGACAGATGTCTCAAAAGTAGGCCTACAATTTGTTAAAAAAAAATTAAAAGAAATTAGATAAATGATATCAGCTACTTTGGGAGGTCTCACAGTGCACATCTCAACATCTTCATCATTTCTAATCAAGACTTTTGTTCCTCTGCAACTGAACTGACACAGCTATATAAAAACTCTCCCTGAATGTGATAAATAACATCGGTACTCAAGTTAGGTCTCTTTTGCACAAGGATGTGCTGAAGACTCAATTAGTTTGCTTTTCGATGATCCTCTGCATGGATGAAATACAGGTGAGAATTGTGGTGAAGGCAGACGGCTCTTCATTTTCATTTGTTTCTGCTGCTATTTCATTTACCCAACAATTCTAAATTCCCACTCAAGAAGTCTCAGTTCAATCATGGCTAGCTGAGCAAACTTCTGTTTGAACATATGTTTTTACAGAGTGCTTTTTTTCTAACATTTAGAACAGCGGAAGCCATAAACCCATTTGGTGAGTTTTGAAAGTGAGAAGGTTAGCTCTTTATGACATAAAACTGACATATGTGACCAAGGCATGCCATGAGTTTAAATATTACTTTGCTTGATATTAAATGCTTAAATCAAATGTTGTAATTGTTAAACAATGTACAGCGCAGGGCATACATTTTAAGACTCCAGGGGTTGTTTTCTGTATTAAAGTTTTAAATCTTTAAATTCAATATTAAATCATGACTCTTTTCCTGACCTATGTAATGGCTAAAATAATTGCATCCTGAAAAGTGTTATGTATATAGCTACATTTTATTAGAGTCATTTACCTTTGCCTTTAGACATATTCTTCAGTCCTTTATAAATTCCCAATCTCTTTGTTTTTTCAATAAAATAATCTCTGTGTGTACATCATTTTTGTCATCTCTATCTTCTCCCTCCTTCTTGTCATATACTCTGTTTTTCATCAGATATAGTTTATATAAACTCATCACCACCATCAACCTCACATCCCACATCTAAAGCCTATAAAGCCAGCACAATTCTCCTGCAATTATTTGCTATGATATTTTGTCTATTGCTGATCTTAAAACATTATATAGAGTTTTTTTTAGAACTAGAACTAGAAACCCTGTAATACTTATCTCTTCACATCACACTCTGCACCAGAGATACCCCCTTCACCAAATTGCCTATACTGCACAACTACTGACTCCCTACTGCTTCAAGATCACTTCCTGTAAAACACCTCTTGATATCTCTTTTATCTAAACATTTTCTGTAGGAGGCATGTAGGTGTCCCTTGACCCTCCCTTTACCTGCCCCCTACAAGGGGATGGCTGGTTAAATTTTAACTACCCACAAGTACTATTTAAAAAGACCTGCCTAGGTCATGCAGTGTTTGAACTGCCCAGTACACTTTGGACTAAGATGACTAGATTATGTAATAATAAAAGCCATACACATCTCACATAAAGGTCTGTACTAGTTGCAATGCAGACTGTATAACCAAGCTAGAAGGGATGAACTCGTTGCAGTGAATTGAAGTTCAATTCAGAGGAGCCCAACAGCGTACAGGTAATAAATGCATCCGCGACTTTTCAAATGATCTGATAAACCAAGCATGGGCTAAAAGCAGTGGTACAGTTTTCATTAAACCTGCCCCAGTATGTAGGTTTAGTAACATGGAACTATTGATTAACACTAAGGGGCAGATTTATCAAGGGTCAAAGTAAAATCAAGGGAATTTTCGAAGTTAAAATTTTTTTGGATACTTCAACCATCGAATAGGCTATGACTTCGACCTTTGTTTTGAAGTAAAATCGTTCGAGTATTCAACCATTCCATAATCGAAGTACTGTCTCTTTAAAAAAACTTCGACTTCAATACTTTGCCAACTTAAACCTGACAAATTGCTGTTTAGCCTATGGGGGACCTCCTGTGTGCTTTGCTAAGTTTTTTTTAAGTCAAAGGATTTTTTGGGAGAATTGTACAATCGTACGATAAAATCATTCTAATCGTTCAATTCGAAGTACGATCATACGATCGTACTACGATCGGAAGACGATCGCACGATGTATGAAATCTTCCGACTTCGAATGTCAGAGGATTCTATTCGATGGTCGAATTTCAAAGTTTTTTCTAATTCGGAATTTGACCCTTGATAAATCTGCCCCTTACAGTCATAGATGCAAATCTAATTACTGCAATGTCATTTATTTGAACATGTTTCTCGTTGCCTTTTTATTGGTGTATGCTGGTCAAAAAAGATATTTTGAAAAAATATGTATATATTAAAAACAAAAAGATTCGGCAAAGACACATAGGGGCCAATTCACAAAAGGTTGTTGTTTCCTAACTCAAGTAGGGCAGCAATTGAATGCCTTTATAAGGAGCTGGAGCCTTACCTACAGCCACTAACACACAGAGGTCATGCTGTCCCTAGCGTGGGGAACCTGCTGTGCTCCCTTCATTTTTTCACAATTGGTAGTTTCCAGAAAGCTGGAGGGATATATGATCACAGCCCATTTTGTCTTCTAACAGTCTTGAAAGCACTATGTTCTGTGCCAAAAAATTATATCAAGTTTCCCAGAAATAGGAATGACTGGAATACTGTAAAAAGAGATTTCTACTGTCAGTGGCATCCCGAATGTCTTAGGCACTATAGATTGCACTTAAGTGGCATTTAATCCACCACTAGACTGAGAAGGGAACATTCTCTTAATATTTAAGTGGTATGTGACAGTAAGATGAATATTATGAGTCCTTATCAAGGGCTCTCCCAGGCCCGTAGGAAATTCAAATATAGGTAAAGGGGAATCGCTGTATTTCCTGACAAAGCAAAGGAAAAGGGAACAAAAAACAGATATGCGTAATATGGTGCAGTATTTTCTGCTATTTTTAGTATAAATGCACCTTTATCTGTGCGTGATTTAACGTATATAAAAGTGCAAACAATGTGTGACAAAATTAAAACACTTCGATTGTGCGACTGTGTGTCTATTTTATATATATATATATATACACCACTGTTAGTTTATATATTAGTGTAAATAATGATATAAGTGACTAGAAAAAATTATTTTTACCAGTGAAAAAATAAAATAAAAAATAAAAAATAAAAAAGCACAAAAAATTTTTTTTTTTGATAATAATGTGTAAAAATACCCTTATCTCACAAACACCTCTTATAGTTAATATATTAACAAATTAGTTCTAAAGACACCAAATGGTAGCAAGCATAGAGAGTTTTGGTTTAATTGCTTAATTAGTTTCCTTTAAATGAAATCTTCACCCGGTGCTGATCTGATGGTATATTATACTCACAGACGTGAGTGAATCTGCGCTTTTGAGAGAACAAGCCGTGTCCTTCCAATAATCATCCGGCAACCTTCTAGCTGGGCAGAAAATAGAGCGGCATGTGCAGTATCGTTTAAAAAAGCTGTTTAATAAAAATATAAAATATACTCACAAACGCCTCTTTTAAAATCGCATGTAAAATCTGTGAAGTCCGCTTTTCAAATGAAACCGTAGCGTCCTTTACTTTGCTCTGCGCATCTCAGTCTTGCGCTGCAGCTCCAAACGATCTGTCTCCGCTCGACGCGTTTCGCCAATAGGCTTCTTCCAAGAGCCTCTTGGAAGAAGCCTATTGGCGAAACGCGTCGAGCGGAGACAGATCGTTTGGAGCTGCAGCGCAAGACTGAGATGCGCAGAGCAAAGTAAAGGACGCTACGGTTTCATTTGAAAAGCGGACTTCACAGATTTTACATGCGATTTTAAAAGAGGCGTTTGTGAGTGTATTTTATATTTTTATTAAACAGCTTTTTTAAACGATACTGCACATGCCGCTCTATTTTCTGCCCAGCTAGAAGGTTGCCGGATGATTATTGGAAGGACACGGCTTGTTCTCTCAAAAGCGCAGATTCACTCACGTCTGTGAGTATAATATACCATCAGATCAGCACCGGGTGAAGATTTCATTTAAAGGAAACTAATTAAGCAATTAAACCAAAACTCTCTATGCTTGCTACCATTTGGTGTCTTTAGAACTAATTTGTTAATATATTAACTATAAGAGGTGTTTGTGAGATAAGGGTATTTTTACACATTATTATCAAAAAAAAAAATTTTTTGTGCTTTTTTATTTTTTATTTTTTATTTTATTTTTTCACTGGTAAAAATAATTTTTTCTAGTCACTTATATCATTATTTACACTAATATATAAACTAACAGTGGTGTATATATATATATATAAAATAGACACACAGTCGCACAATCGAAGTGTTTTAATTTTGTCACACATTGTTTGCACTTTTATATACATTAAATCACGCACAGTTAAAGGTGCATTTATACTAAAAATAGCAGAAAATACTGCACCATATTACGCATATCTGTTTTTTGTTCCCTTTTCCTTTGCTTTGTCAGGAAATACAGCGATTCCCCTTTACCTATATTTGAATATTATGAGCATTGTCCCCGGATTTCCTGGCTCATCACGTGATTCTTACATCTTGAAGCAGTCAGGATAATATGATGGTTTCTAAAGTGAGAAAATCATTGATGGATGGCTTTTTGCGGTAAATTCCCGAATTTTTCAGCAAAGCGAAACAGCACAGATTCATCCATCACTAATAAAGGCACCAGTCAAAAAGCGTGTACATAAAGTCTGCATGACATCTCTGAAATCAAAACCCCTGAAGACTTGGGAAAGTTTATTAAACTGTGGTGTTCTTTGCTTAACAGCTATTTGTCTTCTAACACTCCTTTTATGTAGTTTCATTTAATTTGCGATTAAAAAAAAACATCTCCTAGTAAACTTATACAAAAGTATACCACAACATTTCAAAAAGTTATTTGAAGGAGTAGGAGCCTCACTCGCCCCTCCTGTGGGTATGGTATGAATCTCTTTAAATCTCTTCATTTGTCCTTCTTTCTGTCATCAAAGCAAAAACTAAAATCCATTTAGAAAATAGCAGTGACTCTTTCTAAGCTTTTTTGAAAGGATTCTTAGTAAAATTGATATACATTTACATTCTAACACTCTACCAAGGATGTTCTGTTTTCTGGTGCTTAAAAGCACTTTAATGTTTATAAGCTGAATGTTGCGTCTATCCATGAACTATCGCTCTCTTAATCACCCATCTTTCATAAAGGTTAACCTTAATATAATGATACCAAACTTTATCAGGTGTACTGATATAATAACTAGATCTCAGTGTTGTAGTTATAGACCAGTTCTTCACACATGTGAGCTCCCATGCCTACCACGTGGGTAGCGGTGGTGCCAGTGTCTCACAGCAGGCACGATGATGTCCCACAGCCAGCGCCAAACTCAAAATAAAAGGACGGCCAGACCGCAGATTCATTGCTCAATTATAAGTCCTGAATCCTAGTGTACCTGGGTGCGTTATAGTTGCTGTTTGACTGATTCCTGGACTTTGACCTCTGCTTTGATCTTGACTTTGAAACTTTTTTGCCTGCCATGTGAACCTTTGCCTGCATCTTGACCACGTCTCCTGATTAACCCTTTGTGTACCGTGTTCTGGACTTTCGGCCTAGTGCTTCCTCCTTGGTCCTGACCTCCCTGCTTCCGGAGCCGCAAGGCCCCTGACGCAGACTCCACCTCAGTGGTCCCATGTGCTAACAAATCTCATTCCACCGTGGGACTGAACTTTTCCCCCTTCTTTTTGCCTAGATAGGCATCCAGTATCTCAACTTGGCAACCCCACCAAACACTCCATGTGACAGGGAGAGAGGTTTCCCAATAATTATTAACATGAATGCAAGACAATTTTTCAGTGAGGCAAGTTTCATCAAGGATGCTAGTGGAAGCTGCCTTTACATTTTACATCTGATATTGTTGCCTATATCAGTATACTGTATTTGCCTTTCCCTTTAAAGGAGAATCAAACCACCCAATGGGAAAAGCCCCTTCCACTACCCTCCATAGTGCCCTGTCCCTGCTTTTGCCCCATAGCACATTAATGAAAAATATGCCCCTTATTGTGAAACTCAAGTATCTGTGCAGAGTAGCACAGCAGAGCTCAAGGGCCCCATCTTCCACTTTTTTATTGCTGTAATTTTGGCCCCCTTTTCTCATGTGTGGTAAGTATTATGTAACAACCATTTTGTGCAATATAGAAAGCACAGAAATACATAGCATATAAGTATAAGGGCACAAATATGTACATTGGAGAGAAAAAAGGTAGAGCACTATAAATGTAAAACAATTAAGTTAATATAAGTTTATACATTACAAAATGGCTGTTATCTCTACATCCCATTAGACTACCCTGCCCGTAGTGAACCTCAGCATGTAATAAATGCAAATGTATCTATATTTATTAGAACTTTTCATTCCTACAGATATATATATATTTAAATATACATTGTTTCCATTTAGTGAAAATAATTATGAAAATAACTATGGATTACCAAATCAAGTCTTTTCTGTGTTAATCCTGACTATAAACTTTGTCAGTAGAAGATTAGGAGTAAGGCCACACTGGGCGTTTTGGGGAGATTTGGTCGACTGGTGACTAATGGCCTCGTCTTTGCGGCGACCAATCTCTCCAAACGCCTTCCCCGCCGGCGCTAATCACACACGGCGATTCGTTTTCTGAAGTCGCCTGAAGTTTCCTCGTGAGTCAGGGAAGGCATTTGGGGAGATTGGTCGCCGCAAAGACGAGGCGATTAGTCGCCAGGCGACCAAATCTCCCTAAAACGCCCAGTGTGGCCTTACCCTAGGAATTCAATCCATAAAGAAGTATGTTATATTAAATTTACACAATTGTCAACATGCTTTATCAGTTAGACTGCCAAGTATAGTTCCACACTTCATTGATTGAATTTCACCAGCATTGTTTATATGGTAGAAATGTATTTATTTTTAGGTTTAGTTGTTTAACAACTCCTGTTACTTTTCTCCAAGTGTACTATGTACAATGAAGTGAGTAGGAGTTATTATTACTAATTATTTGTGCAGCTCTGTCCTTCATGTGCAGTTACATAAACAAATACTGGATTCATTTACTAATGCATTTTGAGAACTACTAGTATTATCTTATTGGCTGTTTTAGGTTTGTATTTTTTCCTTAATTTAAGCCATTCTGCAGCATGTAATACATAGCTCATTTGTTTTATTATTCTCCCCAGGTACTTACTTTGTCAACCTGATCTTATAGACAACATATAAATATAATGTATGACTGTATGCTTATAATGCCAGCATTTGTTATCCAGAAACAAATAGCTACAGTTTAGTTACCAATGACATACAAGTTATATGTCCATATCATTGATAATATTGTCTTTAGACACAATTTTACACAAAGAGGTGTAAAAGAAAATGTATCATCTGAATAAAGCACTTAGTATATGTTGTTATTAAACAGATATGGGATTAATGGTCAATTGCCCTGTTAGTGTTTAAATTACTTCTCAACCAGATAGCAGAAAGTCATGATTTCGAGAGAAAATGTCTACTTAGTAATTAAAATTAACCTTTGCTTGTATAAAATATATTTCCCATACAAAACGTTCAGTTTTACAACATGGAATATTTGGATGCATTTTAAAATGAATGTTCCCTTAAACAATGTCACAATGGCAGGTGCAGTTTCCATAAAGCAGCTACAAATAAGTCTGTATTAGATATACGTTTCAGCAAAAGTCATGCTAAGAGAACCTTTGGAGACTGTTTGATTTCCCAAGCCAATGACAATGGATTCCGGTGATGATCTTGTCTGTATCTTGTAGGCAGTGCCCCCAGAGAAGAGATTTCAGAGAGGTCCTTTAGCCTGGATAAACCCAACTTTACATGACTATCCTAGCTCTGTGTGACTGTCTCATTTATCCAGAGATTTCAAATGCTTAAACCAAGTTTCTTGTTTCATAAATCATCCGTTCTATTTTCAGTCCACCAAACCTAAAATTCAATAATGCATGATAAAACAATATATCTTTTAAACAGCTATTTTATGAGAAAGATTGATGAGTTTATCAAACAGTAGTGCTTTCTGAAGGAGTTCCTTAATAGCTATCATATTCCTTTTCCTACACCCCACTTTCCAGTGTATATGAAACTAGCCTTTTATGGCACTATGTATGCAGTAATTAGTATATTAATGCATTATTTTCTTGCATCCACACTGTCCAATTTGTAATTTAACCCAAGAATATATTCCATATTTGCTGCGAATGTTATCCTGGAATATGCAGTATGCATATATGAGTGTGTGTATATTTTATTTCTATACTTACTACTTATGTAGCAGAACAATATGTACAGCAAATGTACATATGTACAATTTATGTACAGCAGAACTACAAACAGGAGTCAATAAAATGATATGTTGTAAATATTAAGTGCTAAGTAGATCCGTGCCCTATAGACCTTACAATCTAAGTGCATGGGTAACTTACAGGCAAAAATATGAGTCCTATGATTGGGCAACAGGGAAAGCCAATGTAAATTAATTGCTATCCCTATCATTTTATGTGAGTGAGAGATAATAATATTTAAAAGGCAAGCAGGAGAGCTGATATTAGTAAATGCTTCCAATAGTATATTGTGGGGCACATTTACTTAGGGTCAAAGTAAAATCCTTCGACTTCGAATATCGAAGTCGAAGGATTTACCGAATTTCCTTCGTTCATACGATCGAAGGAAAAATCGTTAGATCGAACGATTAAATCCTTCGAATCGAACGATTTTCCTTCGATCAAAAAAAGCTAGGAAAGCCTATGGGGACCTTCCCCATAGGCTAACATTGATGCTCGGTAGGTTTTAGGTGGGGAAGTAGGTGGTCTTTTTAAAGAGACAGTACTTCGACTATCGAATGGTCGAATAGTCGAACGATTTTTAGTTCGAATCGTTCGATTCGAAGTTGAAGTCGTAGTCGAAGGTCGAAGTAGCCAATTCGAAGTATTTTTTATTCTATTCCTTCACTCGAGCTAAGTAAATGTGCCCCTGTATTTTATTATATTATATTATTATCATTACAGGTCAAAGTTTAATTTTTTTCAAAATCTGCAGTAGCATGCAACTTGCTTTTGGAAATTTGATGTTGGATTTCCCACAGAAAACCCATCTACAAAAATCCATATAGGGAATCTCTGATTTATCAATATCAATCTGCTAAAGTATACCTGTATACGGGGGGGGGGCATTTAATTAGTTGAGTGAAGGAATAGAATAAAAAAACCTTCGAATTTAGAATGTTTTTTTTGGCGACTTCAACCATCGAATTGGCTACTATGACCTTTGACTACGACTTCGAATCGAACGATTCGAACTAAAAATCGTTCCAATATTCGACCATTCGATAGTCGAAGTACTGTCTCTTTAAAAAAAAACTTTGACCCCCTAGTTCGCCGCCTAAAACCTACCAAAGTCAATGTTAGCCTATGGGGAAGGTCCCCATAGGCTTTCCAATCTTTTTTTAGTCGAAGAAAATTTGTTCGATGGATGGATTCGAAGGATTTAATTGTTCGATCAAACGAATTGCGGTAAATCCTTCGACTTCGATATTCGAAGTCGAAGGATTTAACTTCGACAGTCGAATATCGAGGGTTAATTAACCCTCGATATTTGACCATAAGTAAATTTGCCCCTTAGTATCAAGCTTTCCTGTGCTTTTTCTGTAACATGATTGCTCCATTTATAGCACTGTAGACCTCTTTAGGTCAGTAGGGTCAGGTACCTTAATCTGAACCAGGGCCAGAATTAGGGGTTGGTAGAAGAAACACCTGCCTAGGGAGCAATGCTGTGAGGGCACTGGACAGGTGCCTGTTCAAGATTCTTCTGCCTACCCCTAGTCCGAATTTGCTCCCTTCTGCAGCTCTTGCAGAAGGAGCTGTCCCTCTCTTCCCTCTCTCCACCTCTCTTCCCTCTGACCCTCCCTCCCCTGCTCTTACCTTCCCCTTCATTGCCATCCCCTATTTTATAGCGCAAGAGCGGGTGGGGGTGGGGTTAGCCGACCGGGTTGCCTAGGGTGCCTGGCTAGTTTGGCCCGGCCCTGACCTGATCTTCCTGTTTTTTGTGCCTATTATAGGTCTCAGATTCCAGGCTACAGTATATTATACTAATATTATACTAAGCTCTATAGTTAGTATAGGTATGGGTATATAGAATTTATGTGAAAGTAGGGAGGGGTGTGTGTATGAATGCTGGGTTTTCTTTTTGAGGGGTTGAACTTGATGGACTTTGTCTTTTTTTCAACCCAATTTAACTATGTAACTATGTAACTATGTATTTGTGTATCCTGTGAAATATTTCAGCTTATCACTTCAGTCTGTTTCCTGATCATGTTTGTTGGCTAATTTTCTTGACACTGGCCTGTTAGATAGAGATTGGCTTGTTTGCTTCTAGCCTTAACCTTGGATTTAACTGGACTGAATTCATTTTTCCAATCCAGAGCTTGACTTGAACCTAAATCTGGACTTCCACCTGTTCTTTTCTTTACCTGATCTGTCTGCACAGTTATAGAAGCCCTAATTAAGGTGTCTGACCACATGCATAAACCCTTGCAGCACCCAAGTAGTAGATTACTTAACACCAAGAAAACTGAATGTGAAAGAATGTGAAATAAAAAGGCATTAAGCTAACAGGTTCCTAATCAGGCATAGGGTTGCCAGCCTAGCCAAATCACCAGCTAAGGCCAGAGCCAGTATTAAAAATTACCAGCAATATATTTGCTGTTAAATTTGTAAGAGTGGTAACCCTGCCTATAAATCCCTCCCTTCACTGCCCCTCTCCATGGTAGTTTATTCCCTTTTTGAACAGAGGCCTGCCTCCACCCTACCCATTGCCATGCTGTATTCACTCGTTCCTCCTCCCATGCCCAGTTGAATCATAGCCCCAACCCTGAATGACATCATCACCCACCCACCCCAACCCGAAGGCCAGTATTATCTGCACAAAAAGGTAGCAGCCCTACTCAAGGATCCCATAGTTCTTCTTGTCTCACAATGCACTCTAAAGCAACTTTCTTAGAAGGGGGTTGGAATGAATAAACACAAATCAACAGTCTTTGCTTTTTTGGCAAAGTCCCGCTGTGTCTTATTTGAAAGGGTTGCAATCAGTTGTGTGATTTATAGAACTCTATACACTTCTGCATATATACATATTACTATGATTTTCATAATAGTCAGTCTTAGCTTACAATACAATACCAACCTAAAAACATGCTACAATGTTTTCCAAGCCATATTTTCTCATTATGTAATTGTAATTCTCTGTCTCTTTCAAAGTTTTAAGACACAAACAAAACATTTGATAGTGCCCTATTACCAGCTGCTACTATGACTGATCAATACTAGTCCATTACGAATAAGACTAAGCTTGTTTGAAGGACTAATGTGATTTGTGAGATTTCTAAATAATTGCCATTGCCATTCTCTTGGCATTTTCAAACCTCTTATGGAATATTGAAAGGAATTCCCTTCATGATGCATTTAATTTCTCTTCCTAAAGTGTTAGATACCTCAGGAAGGAAAAATGATTAATTCATAAAGCATGAGTGTCATTTATTCAAGGAAACAATCCAAATCTATTAGAAAGAACCTTGCTGGCCAAGGCTACAATGGGATACAGATCACCTGTTCAGAAACAAAAACCATCCTACTTTATTAGCACCCAGCTGCCATGCCATCATTCCATTATGCATATGATGAATGCACTCACTAGGTTTCCTGGAATCATTCCATGCTATGTCACTCACTATACTACAGGAATTTTGTCAGCGGCATGTTTAGAGGTGGTTTGCTGTTATGTGATAATAATATCAACTTTCAGAAAAAAAAATCCAAAATGATATGTGTTGCTGTGAACTGAATTTTCTATAAATGGAAACACCATGATCTTAAAGAAAACAGATACAGAAATGAAAAATCTATGATTGTGGGAATAACACACAAACCTCTATCTGTTCATTTAATGGTGAAACCTAGCATGTACATGTGCCCTTGTATGTGTGGTAGCTCTAATTTCAGATGGAGGGACTTATTAGTAAAATAACAGCATTTCTGGCCCTCTGAACCCTGATTGCACAAAACTACATTTGCTTGACAAATTTACATATTTGGGAATTCACATTGCAATACCCATATCCTTTTTTTACTTCATTGAGCTCAAGCCAAGTTCCAAGCATGGGAACTCCTCCCCTTGGGTCCGACTGGGCGCATACAACTTATAAAGATGGCGATTGCCCCAAAAATTCTGGGGCATGCGCCTATTAAGATACAAGGCCCTTTTTTTGCCCACTTGGCATCCCTCTTTCGGCAATTTATTTGGGGGAAAAACAGATGCAGACTGTCCATAAAAATGCTGCAAAGACCCAAAACTGATGGTGGCATGGCCCTCCCAGACATGCACTTGTACTACCTCGCAGCCCAACTCTCACAAATCCGTACTTTGAAAAATGCTCAGCCTGAGGACGCTCTATATCAGCTTTGGCAATGTTTATTAAAAACTGATCTCCCACCATTCTATGCCATTCTGGCCCTGAACCTGTATAGGACAAAGCAGATGATAAGTAATTACTTCCTGGTGGAATCCCAAAAACTCTGTTTACAATGGTCTCTCCAACTGGTCCAACCAGCAGTACTAGAACTGCAAACCCCTTTATGGTCTAACTGTAAACTGGCACCTCTAGATAAACTGTCCACTCCAAAGGAGTGGATTCAGGCAGGGGTGTGGTCTATAGGCCAGGTTTGGTCTGATAACGGCATGGTTCCCTTTAACGAATTAAGACAAACATATTCATTGCCCAACTCTCAGTGGCTAATATACCACAAAGTGAGAGCTGCGCTTTACAGACTGAATAAATCCAAGCGCCTGCAGTTTGGTACCTCCTCAATAATGGAACAATTGATATCAGCAGGGTCGGACTGGCGCAGTCGGGGCCCACCGGGTTGTGAACCTCGGGGGCCCCGTGCGCATGCGCAAAAACGAGTGCGCATGCGCAAAAACGAGTGCGCATGCGCGAACGTCAGCCCCAATGCGCATGCGCGAACGTCAGCCCCAACGCGTGCATGCGCAACAGCGCCAAAAAACTTTTACTGCCGTTCGGGGGCCAATCTAGGACCGGGACTGGGCCGGCGGGGGATATCAGAGAACTCTCCAGGCACTCTATAACCCACTTCTACAAAGAACTACAGAATTTGATTTTACGGAACAACTCACTAAAAGCAAGGGGACAA
The DNA here is from genome assembly GCF_017654675.1 of Xenopus laevis. Classification (NCBI taxonomy): domain Eukaryota; kingdom Metazoa; phylum Chordata; class Amphibia; order Anura; family Pipidae; genus Xenopus; species Xenopus laevis. The sequence goes on from NC_054371.1 coordinate 173,330,980, forward strand.
TAGGAACACTCCATTGACTTTATAACTGACGATCAATGGACCCAGGTGTTGTTGACCCCACTGTCTATTTCACCCATATATAAATATAGAATTTTGCAATTGTACTTGATACACAGGGCGTATTATACAAAATCTCGGCTGCACAAAATCAACCCTGATATTCCAGATACCTATATTAGGTGTAACGCAGCGGAGGGAATTTTACTTCACACGTTCTGATCCTGCCCTGTGTTAAATGACTATTGGGCCAAGATACAAAAACGAATTACCACTATCCTAGGCTTTGAGCTTCCACTTGACCCCAAATGGTATATCTCTGGTATTGACCCACCTCATCAGCTGACTCACCCTGCAAAAAAAATACTACATAAAATATTATTTCAAGCACGTAAACTTATAGCTCAATTATGGAAATCTCAGCTCCCCCCTCTATATGCAGACTGGGAAAAGTCGGTTCAAAACATGTGTAATGTGGAACAACTAGGCGAAACAATAACTCTGACCAAAATATGAAAATATGGCAGTTGTGGATTCTGGAAAATGTATAAACTCTTATGTTTATCGTACGTTCAGAGAAATGGAGAATTTGTTTTACGAAATGACTTGTCATTGTAACCCTTTTGTAACATTTGTGTGATATTTGAAATGTTTGATATACCTGTGTGTGTATTTTTTTTATTACAACAAATAAAATTCTCACCTGAGTTAAAAAAAATAAAAATAACAGCATTTCATTTTGGATAATTCAGTAGCACACATTATTGAAGGCTTTATTTATATGCAGCTTCTTCAAGGATGACTTGCATTTTACTCTTGTCCTCCCATTGTTCAACCCAAAACACAATGACATTGGCAAACGAGGTCTGTGTCTGAGATTGGATCAATGGGTAGGCATCTATCTGGCATTTGGATCAATTTTTTAGATATAGATTTGTCAGATATCTATGATTTAGACAATTTGTTGGACTTGCTGTCCTTGACGCAGTAATTCTCAGTGGATCACCACAAGTTCCCATTTTGATCCAATCTCAGCCTAATTTGGCCTAGCACCTGGGTGGTCAAATCACGTAAAGATCTTCTTTTGTACAACCATACTCATTTTATCAGTTCACCAATTTTTTTCTACAGTAAAAACAAAGCATCAAACTATATCATCAAACTATACCAGCAGATAAGATTTTTTGCAATAATGTTGGAGAGTGCTTTTGCAATCAATAGTGTACCGTACTGTCAAAGGACTACTAAGAATTAGTGATGGGCGAATTTATTCGGCAGGAGCGAATTTGCGGTGAATTCGCCGCCAGCAAATAAATTCACGAAACCACCGCGAAAATTCACCGGCGTCAAAAAAAATGGATGCTGGCATCCGTTTTCTTCGACGCCGGTGCAATTTCACCAAAAACGGACCCCGGCATTAAAAAAAAACGCGAATTTTTTGCCGTTTCGCATATTTCGTGGGAAATTCACACATTTTTCGGCAAATCGAAACGCCCCAAATTCGCCCATCACTACTAAGAATTGGAAAGTCGTGCAGGTCTGGTACAGGAAAACAATTAAGAATGATCCAAGACAATTTTTAATGGTCACAATTTGAGAAATACTGCTGTAGAGGCTGGCTGTACCATGATTCTTAGCCCTTGTTTACCATTTCATTATATCAAGTTCATAAAAGAATTATGAGGGCCATGTGAGAACCATGTGAAGGGGCAACTTGATAGCAAGTTATCGGATGCATTCATATGTAGCTTTAATGTGCTGCTTAATATAAGGGCCTTAATAGAGCAGAAATTGAACACATTCATACCGCTACGTGTAAGGTTGTTATTCATTCATATATGTCCTTCTGCCCTTAAAACCAGACATAATTATTGTTGAGGCCTCTAATATATAAAATAAGCCAGCCCTGTCTTTTATTTGGGAAAGAATGCATTAATTATCAGCAACACTGCTTTTATTTTTAACTACATTAATGCATGTTCCGTAGTGCAAATTCGCATCTGAATTTAGGTCAACCTTCACCCCGATTTTCACACAGTCTCACAAGACTTTCAATAAAGTAAATTTAGAAAAATAGTATGATTTAAAAATTACAGGCTGAAAACCAAATGCTCTCTTTACAGTGCTTAGGCATCAGATTTAAAAATGAATTCCACATCCATTCCCTAGCCCACACAGGATGAAAGACACGTCAAAGAAGAAAGGGTATATAATCAGATTAACAAAGATGCACTTTGGGAATTGCAATCTAAAGATATCCTTCCAGTGGCCTTATAGTCACACTTCAGGAATGTTCAATTTTCCTGTTGATTTGGACATGACAAATTATAACTCCGTGGTCTGTGACCTTTGCACGAAAGGCCTAGGGCCTCCATCTACACATTTAATCCTAATTAAAGCTCAGTATCTCCAGTACAAATTAATTCATTGCTGGATATCTACCTTGCTTTTCCATGGAACATATTTAGCTTTGTGCTCAAGAAAAACAGTGGCACATACATATATCTATATTCCTTCATCTGAAATACAAAATCTGGCAAAAATGCAACTTATTAAACCACTCCATTTAGAATCAAAATACAGGTATGAGACCTGTGAACCACAATGCTGGGAACCTGGGGTTTTCCAGATAAACTGTAATTTGGATCTTCAAACCTTTAAGGGCAAGGAAAGGCTAAACACAATAATGAGTGCTGGGAAAGGAGTACCTAATTGCAGGCCAACAGTGGAACAATTTCGCTGAAGCATGGCTCTGTTTAAAAGATCTGTTGCCGATTATTTCCAAAAACTGCAGAGTATAGCGATAACTTTACCCCAAAAATCATTGCACTGGTCTCAAGACCAAGACTACCACGCATGCGCAATAGGTATTCTTTTGTTTTGGTGCATGTGCACATCCTTTGTTTTGTGAATGTTCTTTCATCTCCTGGAGCACATGATACAGACAGGGAAAGTTTGCACATGGGCAGATGAACAGAAGCGAGCTTGGTGACGAGTACCGGATTAAAATAGTGGACGTGACCGGTGCATGAAGGGAAATCTACAAGGTGGAATAACTGCATTTACAATAGGTATTTCAAAAAACAAAGGACCTGGGAGAGGTGTATCCAACTATTTAAATTTAAAAAAAGTCTTTCCTTGCCCTTTAAGTCTACTGATAAATCATTTAAACATTAAATCCAATAGGCTGTTTTGCCTCCAGTAAGGATGAATTATATCTTAGTTTGGATCGAGTACAAGGTATTGGGGGTCATTTATAAAGTTATTTATTCACAAATGGTTGTATTTCCCATGTTTGTTCCTGAACGCTTATATATTGCACTACCCTACCCGTCTTTCTTTTTTTTTGTGAATTCGCATTAAGAATACATTTTCGCAAATGGCTTGCAAATGAGACGGGTGTTTGTGTGAATGCGTCCACTGTGCGAGGTTGTTGTGTGTGAAAATAACGTTGACTAACTTAAATTCGCAACTTCCATTTTTCGCGAATTCGCATTGAAAATAAATTTTGTTTGTGTGAATGCACCCACTGTGCAAGGTTGTTGTGCACGAAAATAGCATTGACAGTAACTTAAATTCGCAATTTACAAAACTGTTTTGTGAATATTTTCTCCACCACCAAAGTTGTGGCATGATTTAAACACAGAGAGAGTAATTTATAAAGTTTGTGCAGTGCATATTTATTCGCAATTGATTGTATTACCTATGTTTTTTCCTGAACGCTAAAATATAGCACTGCTGTGTCCGTCTTTCCGGTTTTTGTGAATTTGCATTGAGAATATGGCTCGCAAATGAGACCGGTGTTTGAGTGCGTGCACCCAGTGTGCGAGGTTGTTTTGCGCAAAAATAGCGTTGACAGTAGCTTAAATTTGCACTTTTCTTAACTTATTTGTGAATATATCACCAAAGTTATGGCGTAATTCAAACTCAGTGTGTGCACATAATATTTGCAAGTTGCGATTTTTGCCATATTTAAAAAGCTCTTATAGATATTCTCAGTGTGAAAAAAAAAATTCCAATTCTGTTTGCACATTATTCAGCTTTATAAATGTAATTATGTGCAGGGCAAATATATTCACTGTGCGAAACAATCTGCCCTGCGCAAAGTTTATAAATGATCCCCATTGTGTTATTATTACAGAGAAATAAAAGGAAACATTTTGAAAAATTGGATTATTTGTATAAAATGGAGTCTATGGGAGATGACCTTCTCATAATTTGGTTCTTTATGGATAACAGGTTTCCAGATAACAGATCCTATACCTGTACCTGCTTAAAAAGATCTCCAGGGCATCACTGAAGTGTTATGCATTTTAGTGTAGCTCCCAAATCACAGTCAACAACTGCCCAATATTATAATAGTTCTGCATTTTAAAAGCAAACATTAGCTTCCCACTTTCCAAATGATACCTATGCCATTCATCTCCTAAACACATTCAATCTCTGGGATTTATGCTTATGTGCCAAACTCATTATGAATGGCAAAGAAAAAATGTATTACCTATTTTGCAGAGATGAAAGAATTACTGCAGATTGCATGTTTCTCTGAACGCTTTAGCAGATCAATTGGTGCTCCAGTCAGACAAAGCATAAATTAAAAAAGGACAGCATTTTGCAAAATGGAAATGAAAACACTTAACCCATCTGTGCTAGAGCGTTTTGCTTAGGGTTGCCCAGGAAAGGTTGTTCAGTAAGCTCATAACAATAACAGATAGTCACATGACAAACAGATTTTCTATTTGATTGCCCTAAAGTGAGGTGCAAATAAGCGTATTTTAAATGAAGCAATTTGCATTTATTTAACAAAAGAAATTTAGAGTAGTTGTCACGCAAAGTCTAGTAAATGCCGTTGGCTTTCATTTTTGTGGTGATATTCATCTTTCTTTTTTTTGCCGTTGAAACAATTTCATACGCTTTCAATTAGCCAGATGGAGAATTTGGGAGCTGCACTAAAAATGCCAGTGTTTATAAGAAATATATAACATATAGGAGGAAAAAGAGAACTAAGGCAGTGACCTTAGCAAACTCTATTTTACTTTTATTTGGGAACATGTGAATGTGCAATAAAAGAGACAGAAGCAAAGCACTCACTCCAACTGCAGGGTATAAAAGGAACTGATTGGTATCTGAAGGATTTCTGATCCTGGTGAGCATTTCTACGGTGTTGCTGGAGAGTCTCTTATACACCATCAGCATCCAAGCAATCAGGATAAGGCATACACTTAAACTGTATAATTAAAAATAAATTGTCTTAACACATGCAAACGGTGTTAAATTTAATAGCTTAAAGCCTGCGCCTGTCACTGAGGATGAAATAAAAGAATCATAAAGAGAAAATATTGAGAGCTCCAATACAAACATATTGTTAATTCAATGTCAGTTCAGTTTTAGAGCTGATATACAGAAGCTATTCATCAATTTCAGCTCTAAATTCAGGATTTGCCCTGTGCCATTAATCTGCATTAACATCAAGCTTGCGTCACCTGTGTCATTTATTTCTATCTTATCTCAAAAATCCTATTTAAGCTCAAACATATGCCGAAAATAACGTGATTTTTGGTAGCTATTATTGTCTTGTCAAGGTCAGGAGTGCATTTCAGCTTTCAAGTAGTGATGGGCGGATTTATTCACCAGGCTCGAATTTGCAGCAAAATTCGCATTTTCACCAGCGAATGTGCGCCGGCATCCAAAAATGGACCCCGCGTCAAAAACGGACGCTGGCTTCAAATACGAGACGCCGTTTTGCCAATGTTTCACGAATTTTGCGGGAAATTCACAAATTTTTCAGAGAAGCGAAACACCCTAAATTCGGCCATCATTACTTTCAAGGTATTTGATCGTCAAAGGCTTAAAATAGTACTGGGGCACTACAGGAGAACTCTTCAAATAACAGGGTGCCCAGAAACTCATTAGTTTTGATTCCTTTACTGCTAAGGAATAGCTCAAATGAAAAGGACCCTGTGGTATTCTATATGGGTCTCTTCATAGAGAGACATATAAAATCTATAATAGCATCCATGATACATTCAGTCCTTTTAGCACTGTAACATTGATAATCATCATGTTAATAATGATATTATTGAAAAAATGTGAGAACCTCTAGGCAGCTAATTCCATTTTTCCTAATAATATTAATTCCTATAACAGGTATTCATGCTTCATGTAAATTCCTTAAAGGGACACTGTCATTGGAAAACATTTTTTTTCATAACACAGTTAATAGTGCTGCTCCAGCAGACTTCTGCGCTGAAATCCATTTTTCAAAAGTGCAAACAGATTTTATAATATTTAATTTTGAAATTTGACATGGGGCTAGAAATGTTGTCAGTTTCCCAGGAGCCCCCAGTCATGTGACTATGTGCTCTGATAAACTTCAGTCACTCTTTAATGCTGTACTGCAAATTTGAGTGATATCACCCCTCCCTTTCTCCTCCCTAATATCCTGATTGACTGCAGCAGAAAAGTTATAGTTTAACAACACCGTTCCCTTCCTCCATGCACCGTTGAAAGGACTCAGCTGAATAATGTAACAGTGCTATGCTTTACATTGGCTAGAAACCTTGCTGTGGACCAAGAAAAGGTTTCTATTATATATATTCTATTACGAAAGATTGACGTATACAGGCATGGAATTCGTTATCCAGAAACCTATTATCCAGAAAGCTCAGAATAATGGGAAAACCATCTCCCATAGACTCCATTTAATCAAATAATAAAATATTTTAAAAATGATTTCCCTTTTCTCTGTAACAATAAAACAGTGCATTGCACTTGATATCGACTAAGATAAAATTATAATAGTGATGAGCGAATCTGTCCTGTTTTGCAAGAAAATTTCCAAAATTAAAACAATTTGGGAAACTTTTTTTCTAAATTAGAGTCTATGGGCATTTTGTTTTGATGGCACCTTGCTTCTGCAGTAGGGCTAACAATAAAAATGTTTTCCTTACTTTCAAGTCTTGTTGACTGTATTGAGCAAAGTGGAGTTAAAATTAGTTGATTTGCATTGAAGTCAATAAGAGGGCAAAATCACACACAGTTTTTTCTCAGTATACTGCTACACACATGACCTACATTGTTAGAGAACCTTCTATGCACTGTGGTACAACTGCTTTTTCTATATAAAAAATGTCTCCCATGATGTCAATTACTTAAACGGCTGTGATTTTTGACATTGCCTCTGGTCGGCTGGTAATGGTATCTACTACAACACGTAGGGGCACATTTACTTAGGGTCGATTATCGAGGGTTAATTAACCCTCGATATTCGAATGTTGAAGTTAAATCCTTCGGCTTCAAATATCGAAGTCGAAGGATATACCGCAATTCGATGATGAACAATTTTCCTTCAACCAAAAATTTGTTAGAAAGCCTATGGGGACCTTACCCATAGGCTAACATTGAGGTTTGTTAGGTTTTACTTGGCGAAGTAGGGGGTCGAAATTTTTTTTTTTTTTTAAGAGACAGTACTTCGACTATCGAATGATCGAATAGTTGAACGATTTTTAGTTAAAATCGTTCAATTCGAAGTCGAAGGTCGAAGTAGCCAAATAATAATTCGAAATTCTACGTTTTTTTTATTCTATTCCTTCACTCAAGCTAAATAAATGTGCCCCTAAGTAACTCTGTTTTTTTTTTTTTTTTGCTCAAAAAATATTTTTGCCTCTGGTGAAAACACAGAATTTTGCGACGAATATGTACATGGTGACATTTTTCACTCATCATTAATTTATAATTATTTATTGGTAACAAAGCAATCCTTTTGAGTTTAGTTACTGTTTCAATTATCTTCAAGTAGACTTAAGGTATAGAGATACAGGTAAGGGATCCGTTATCTGGAAACCCATTATCCAGAAAGCTCATAATTACAGAAATGCTGTCTCCCATAGACTCCATTTTATCCAAATAACCCAAATTCTTAAAAATTATTTCCTCTTTCTCTGTACTAATAAAACAGTACCTTGTACTTGATCCAAACTAAGATATAATTAATCCTTATTGGAAGCAGAACAAGCCTATTGGGTTAATTTAATGTTACATGATTTTCTAGCAGACTTAAAGGAGAATTCAACCCCGCCCATGGTGATGGTGAAGTCCCCACTGGCCCCCCTCTGCTGGCCCCCCTCTAGAATGACTGACTGACACAGGCAGAGTGAGTGCAGCGGAGCTCACGGGCGCCATCTACGGTGCTTCAGTAATCTTCGTAAAGCGAGTGCCGTATTGGTGCATGCACTATTGGAGCAATCTTCCAGTTAGGGACAACTGTGCATGCGCTGGAAGTGACGGAAATTGGCGAAGGGAAGGAAGAAGACCCGAAGATTACTGAAGCGCCCCTAATATTCTGCTTCCCTAGGCCCAGGCCTTTGTGGCCTCGCTACAAATCTGGGCCTGGGGACACAATTCTGGGGTAACACTCACGAAAACATTCATCCCTATATATGACCTGTTCCTGCCAAAAGTGCTAGGAGTCCTGAAATAACAACCTATTACACAATTGACTTTTTTCTCCAGTTTATATTTTATTGATATGATTTTCTAGAAATAAATACCCAATTAATACAGTGAAATATTTCTACAAATGTTAAGAGTGACATGCTTCTAATCTTTATGTATTAGGTTTTTCTAGGATTACATGTGGAATATGTTGTGGTATGCGTAATGGAGCTTCTCTTTCCCCCTGAGTACACCTGAAGTGTGATACATTCGTTGTTTGTATAGTTTTGAGGTATTAATATTGCACAACCGCTGCTGAATGTGAATCTGATTGTATGACGCCAATCATTTATATAGCAGTAATTCCATTAGGTGAACTATCAATTTGAATAAAGTGTTCTTCATTATTACAAGCTTCAAATTCAATTCCCACTAATCCTGGCCACCTGCTGACTCAATTTTCAATCTGTCCAAGATTCTAAAAGTTCTCCTGGGAGTTTGACTTATTGAATTTCTAATTAAGGGTTAAAGCTGTTGCTTATTAATTACAAGAATTGTTCTAAACAAATGATCACCTTGTGTATGTTATTCTGGCAAAATAAATGCATGCAACCCATCTTGGTAAATAAATTATAGGCATTATACCACTATTTACAGACTGTACAAATATCCTCAGCCCCAAAGGGCATGAATGATGGTAATCAGTTGCAGAAGGGGGAATCAATCATCTGCTGAATGTGTGTTGAGATATTAATGTTTTTATTTAATGACATGAGGTTTAATAGAAATACATTCTTAATTTAGTGATCTATGCATATATTTTATGCATATTTATAATGGCTTAACTAGAAAGTGTCGGGCCTGCCGTAAAGAAAAATATTAGGGAATGGCTGTACGAGGGTGCCCACTCTAGAGGGGGGCTACTAAACAGCAAACCCTGGAGTTCTGGGCCCCCCTGTCCTCTGGGTCTCCCACGACCTCTGCTGTATTATAGTTATGCTGCTGCATTTTTATAACATACTAGTGACTCTATTACACCTAGCAAACCAGGCTATGCCGTCTGCATGTATTAGCAGTAATACAGTAATTCCCCTGTAGGCTTAGTGACACCCATACATTAAAATATCAGTGAATGTCACCCCAATATGTAATAACCCTATTAAACAAATATACACAGATACTAAATTGAATATTTCATTGGATGAATTGTTTTAATTTTTATTATTTTTTTAGTCATTTTTCTTCCTCCACTGCAGTTTTAAATTATGTCTAGTTTTTAGTGGTTACTGACCCAATCAACCAAAATAAAGACAGCTACCATTTTCAATGTTATTTTTTAGTTGTATTACTTATGTAGCGCTATAGTAAACTGCTTTATGTGAGGGCAGTTTTAGCTACTTTCCTTTGTGGGCTGCAACCACAGATGAGCTCTCTTTCTCAGGGGTAAGCCTTCGCAGCGGGGTGGAGGCAGGGTGTAGTGTAACTGTGTGCAATGCACAAGAGATTGGGCGCCAGTAGTTTTATTTGCTTAAACAATAAACGGAGTTTATTAATAAAAACCAGAGTTCACCATGGAGCATGGAACATAGAGTAAAACAGAGATTAATCACGGTAACACAATATACTCACTGTATGAATATAGAACAACTCTCTGAAGAGTAAGGAGTACATGTAGAGAACAATGCAGCTTGTTGGAAGGTATTTCCCCAATCTTCAGGATTACCTTAAGTGGAACTCAGAAACACTTACTTCCCTGAGTTTAACACATAGGCCCTACTATGGGGGCAGTAATACCCGGGATCTTAATCCCTCTAATCTCCTCGGCGGAGCTTTGAGCTGCTCAACTACATACCCTATCTATCACTCCTAGAGTGATCTATTAAAGGGTATAACTATCACTTCACTATACTCAGGCTGAGTTCCACCACCCCTAACCTCTGTGGCCTAACAGAGGAAAGGTTCAGCAGCAATGGTTTCTACCTCATGGATTTCAAGCCCTTTTATATTATACCACAGTGCCATCTAGCATCCACTGTGAGAACTGCAGGGATGACATAGCACAAGGTCCCCATAAGGACCCACTGAGGTGTCCATATTACTAGGGGTGTGCCTGTCTGTAATGTGTAAGGGTGTCTAAGATTTTCACATCCCTACACTTATATTTCTATTCAGGCCCTCTCCTATTCATCTTCCAGTCTGTCATTTAAACTACCTGGTTGATATGGTAAGTCTATAGGAGATGACCTTCCCGTAGATGACCTTGCTGTAATTTGGAGCTTTCTGGATAACAGGTTTCCAGATAACAGATCCCATACCTGTCTATCAAATAGTTAAATATTTTGCATTTTCAGAACCATTAGCAAATCCATGTTACATCATGGCAGACACTACCTTAGACCAAGAGTTTAATAACACCATAACAGAACTAGAGCGCAATGAATCATGGGGGTTCTTGCTTAAGTATTTGACTCTGCATTTTTCCACAGGGAGTTGTATAAAACAGAATTAAAAAATAAATGCTTGTAGTTACATCAGTGTGGCTTTATAGCGTCCATTTGAGTAGATGAATTTGCAGTGGTAAGACAAAATCAGGCAGTTTAACCATTGCTGGTTGTCTTACTGTGGTTGTTGGTTGCCTTACCATTGTCTGTTTCTAAACCTTGTAGAATTGGGGGTTTTATGATTACAAATATGAACTTCGGCAAAGCATAGTTGACAGGCCAGTAAAAAAAGTAAAAAAAAGTATGTGAAATGAGACACATGTCCATAAATGTCCTGCAAAACTTTAGTTCAGTAAAGAAGAATGCTGAATTTCAAATGCTGCTAAAGCTAAGTCTTGCTTGGCAAACAATGCAACTTTTAACACTGAAATAAATGGCTTTCTCTAAATGCAATCTCTGTAGATGAACTCTGAATCTCATGTAATTTTATTAGATAAAAGGAGAAGGAAAGTTCCAATCCAAGGGGGTGCCAAATGTTAGGGCACCCACAAGGATTGTAATGACTTACCTGATACCCCAGACTGGTGCTCCTGTTAGTAGAAAACTGCACTGGCCCAGAGCACTTGTGAGTGAACAATCCTCTTCCTCCCTTCTTCTTTCTTCAAAATCCAGCCCTTGCATGTGCAGGAGAGCAAAAAAGATGACTTTTTTGTGAAAGCATGTCTTTTAACTCTACTGCGCATGCACTCCTGAATGAAGAAAGAACAAAGGAAGAGGATTGCTCTATCGCTACTGTCCCATCTTGGTGGCAGGACCATTTCTGGGTTAGGTAAAACTGCCCCCTCACCCCCAGTACTTACCTTTCCTGCATTGGAGTGGGTTGGGGGTGCATGGTTAGAGAGTTTAAAAATCCAGAAATTTGCCTTTTAAAGTTACCAGGAGTAGCTTTTTGTTGCCCCTGGTAACACTGCCGCCTGAGGAAAGTTTTCAACTTGCGTCATTGGCGCAGCACCTTCACATAACTTCACATCATGGAAAGCATTGTGGGAACTGAATTCTTGGCTGAATGCATACAATGTTGTACTGGTGTGAGTAGTCAGGAAAAGAACAGGAGGGAATTGTAAGAGACAATCTGCTTTCCATTGCAATTACACTTACAAAAAACTGGAATCATTGACATTTTTAATGAATGTGTATTGGAAAGCTACTTAGAATTACATTATCATGCATTATGCAAACAAAAGAAAAATCTATAGTGGTGGGCATTCCCTTTAAAGACTTTTTCTCTGTATGCAGAAGCTTTAAAATATTTGTACTCTGGTTTAAAAAAAAAAAAGAAGTAAACAATGAAAAGAGAAAAAGGAAAAACCTTTAAAGGAGAAGGAAAGGTTAAAACTAAGTAAGCCTGATCAGAAAGGTCCATCTAAATATACCAGTAAAGCCCCAAAGTAGCGCTGCTCTGAGTCCCCTGTCAAAAGAAACACTGCATTTCTTTCCTTCTATTGTGTACACATGGGCTTCTGTATCAGACTTCCTGCCTTCAGCATAAACCTCATTGCCCTGGGCAAGAGCATGCTCAGTTTGCTCCTCTTCCCCACCCCCTCCCTTTTCTACTGTAATCTGAGCCCAGAGCAGGGAGAGACTCAGGCAGGAATTGATGTCACACCCCATTAATACTGCAGCTCCTATTCTAAACAAACAGAGAGTTTCTAGAGCTTTTTACTCAGGTATGGTAAAACATTCTACAGAATAAATATAGCATTCTAGCTTGCACTATTGCAGCTTATCTATTGGCAATAAAATGCCTCCGTAGCTTTCCTTCTCCTTTAATCATTTCCAATATGGGAATGTGCACAATAAAACGTTTGGCTCAGTAGTTGTCTACTATCATTTGTGTTAACTGGGGTCATTCTCACTAAAGCAATTAGTAGTTGTCTGCAAATGTGTTACGTATGGTTTCCCAAACTCAGAACAGACGTCAAGGATCTGATCATGGCTCACGCTTCTGCCTATAACAGCCTTTCACTTTGGGAGGAGCCCTCTGCTACTGCCAGGTCTTAAAGTGAGAGAACCAGGGTAAGAGTTCTGGGCAGGCAAGAAAACCGCAACGTGCAGCAGGAGAAAGCGTAGTCATAAAACAAGCTGGGTCAGATGTGCAGTACAGAATCAGGAACCAAAAGCGTAGTCAAGGACACGAGCTGGGGTCAAACCAATCAGATGGTGCAGTACAAAGTCAGGATCCGGAAGAATAGTCAAATACAGGCAAAGGTCGGTTCAGGCAGCAATACAAGTATAGTCAAGAACAGGCATGGGACAAGAACAGAGAAACAGACTAGAATCGCACCCAGTTTCAAATAGACCTACGTTGGGCAAGAAAGAATTGGCCACAGCCCCTTTAAATATTTGAAATTTACTTCAAGCGCAATGACATCACTAGGCGCGTCAGATAAAAAAGACACTGGCGTCAAATAGTGATGGGCGAATTTGCGCCGTTTCTCTTCGCCGAAAAAATCGCGAATTTCGCGAAACGGCGAAAAATTCGCGAAACGGCGCTGGCGTCTCGTTTCTGACGCCGGCGCCCGTTTTTGGCACCGGCGAATTTTTGCCGGCGTCAAAAAACGGGCGACGGCGTAAAAAACCGTGAATTTTTCGCCGTTTCGCGAATTTCGCGCGCAATTCTCGAATTTTTCGGCTAAGCGAAACGGCGCAAATTCGCCCATAACTAATCTCTGTGTGTAATATAATTAAACACTGTTTACCATCCTTCATTTCTTTCTAAAACTCATAAGCAGAAACATGGAGCAAAATCACAGGCACTATAAAAATACTGCTCAGAGGTTCTAATAAGAATATTTGTATAGGAGGGGCCTACACAGGGGCCAACAATTACTGTATAACAGTAATGCATCACGTTCATTTCAGTCATTTTGAGAGAATAACCTGGAGGCAACTAAACAAGCATTGTATAATTATTTGTATTGCTAATATCTTAATTCAAATTCTTGGGAAAGAATATATTATTATAGAAAAGTAATGATGCTATTAGACTTCCAACAGGACCTTTGGCCCAAAGTCATTATAGTGGGCATGTGAAGAAAATCTCTTATGAGAGATCTGCTTTCTGGTAGAGCACAAATGATACATCAGTGAGGTCAGTGACCTTATTTGAAGTAACATCAGACTATGTGTTTTTGTGTATGTGTATGTTTTCCAAAACATTTTGTTGCTTGTACGTAATGCTTTTACTTCCTGATTTGTAAAATATGATGCCTGCTAACTGCTAACTCAATGCTATAGTATTAAAAAAAATAGCCCTGTTCACTTACTGGCCGTAGCATTTAAAGGGATCCTGTCATCAGAAAACATGTTTTTTTCAAAACGCATCAGTTAATAGTGCTGCTCCAGCAGACTTTTGCACTGAAATCCATTTCTCAAAAGAACAAACAGATTTTTTTATATACAATTTTGAAATCTGACATGGGGCTAGACATTTTGTCAATTTCCCATCTGCCCCTGGTCATGTGACTTGTGCCTGCACTTTAGGAGAGAAATGCTTTCTGGCAGGCTGCTGTTTTTCCTTCTCAATGTAACTGAATGTGTCTCAGTGGGACATGGGTTTTTACTATTGAGTGTTGTTCTTAGATCTACCAGGCAGCTGTTATCTTGTGTTAGGGAGCTGCTATCTGGTTACCTTCCCATTGTTCTTTTGTTTGGCTGCTGGGGGGGAAAGGGAGGGGGTGATATCACTCCAACTTGCAGTACAGCAGTAAAGAGTGATTGAAGTTTATCAGAGCACAAGTCACATGACTTGGGGCAGCTGGGAAATTGACAATATGTCTAGCCCCATGTCAGATTTTAAAATTGAATATAAAAAAATCTGTTTGCTCTTTTGAGAAATGGATTTCAGACCAGAATTCTGCTGGAGCAGCACTATTACCTGATTCATTTTTTTTTAAAAAAAATTTCCCATGACAGTATCCCTTTAAGGATTCTGTAAATGAAAACCCCCATGAAGAGTATATGTAAAACACAACACTAAGAGGGGCTGTGGTTTTTTTTTTTGTAAGAATGTAGAAAGTTTCAGGCCCCTCTGAGATGTTCCATCTCTTTCAACTTAGCCTTTGTGCTGGTGGGGATCTTATCTGCTCTGTGATGTAGAGTTTTTATAACCACCAGTTTGTGATCTAGTGGATGGTGGGAGTCAAACAGCAGGTACTGTCCATGTGGGTAGGTTTCTTGTAGACCTCTATTTCCAGCTTTCCATCCTCTCTTACCAAGCAATCCAGAAAAGCCAGTGTGTTATCTTACACTTCCTCTTGTGTAAACCTGATGTTGTGGTCCACTTTGTTCAGTGAAAGTCTGTACCTCTTGTGTGTGTATTTTAACCCAGGTGTCGTCCACATATCGGAACCAATGACCAATGGGAGTGATTGCTTTGCAGCTATCCAGGGCCTTTATTTCCACTTCCTCCATGTACAGGTTTGACACAATGGGGAAACTGGCGATCCCATGGCATATCAATACTTCTGCCTGTAGAACTTATCCTTGAAATAGGTCATACTTAAGCATAGATCCAGTAACAAACATACTTGCTCTGGGTTAAGCTTTGTTTTGTTGTCAAGGGTGTTGTCTCTTCGCACTATTTCAACAGCCTCTGCAAAAAAAGATACCATGGTTTCTTCTGTGGCCAGTACCAACCCTTGGATTTTGTTAGTAAAGGAATTCTGTATGTGATGCTCTGTATTTCCAACCAAAGGGACCAGAATGTTGTCTAGGTATTTTGCCACATTGTAGGTCACAGAGTTAATGTTGCTGACAATGGGTATGAGAGGGACCCCTTCCTTGCGGGAAGTCCATATATGCATGGAGGGGTTTCCCGAGGAAGAGGTGATGATATGTGGCCCGATCAATAGCTTTGTCTTCCTTCCACTGTTTGAAGAGGTCTGTTTGTTCTCTGGCTCCCCTTTTAATGGATTAATGGATTTCAGGATTTCTTTGTATTTAGCAGCAGAATATGCATCTCCATCAGTGATAAACCAGACTGGACCTAACCTTTTCACATACCCCAACATAGCTGCCGGAGACTTTCTCTTCAAATACAGTGGTGGCACAGGGGAGATATTTAATTTTTCTTAGAAAAAAAATAATCTACTAAGCACCCAAGGCTACCCTGTAAAGCTGCCACCCTAGTCAACATCCTCTGTGCTCTCTCCAAGTAAGGAAACCGCATGTTATAATATAAATTTACCATGTACAGAATGCACAAATTAAAGGACAATAGTACAATGCCCACTTTCCACAGCTGCAGGCCAATCGTCTGGATGCATATGGTATTGTTCCCGTGAGGCACTGTACTTTCCCTTTCATTCCATTTTGTTGTGGTGTTTATACTTTTGTATAATAATAATTATGCTAAAGATGGTCTTTTCCCTTCTCACTTCAGCCAATGTAGACAACTGTAACTTCCAATTTTCTTCATGCTGAAAATTATTTCGACATCCTACTGAAGCACAGAAGAACAATGCTGAATCACTTTTACCAAAACAAATTAGGGAATAAGTAATGGCTGAGGTTTAAATCCAAAGAAAAACAGAAACAAAATGTTTGGTATATCAGGAAACAGCTGCATTACTTTGAAATACTGATGTAAGGAAACATGAAAGATCATTAAAGAAGGTGCAGTGCAGGGCCGCTACATTGGGTGCAGTCAGTTTGAATGTACCTACGTTAAAAGGTGCGCCAAGAACTTCCGTATGGTTGATTTGTTCTGTCTAGAGGTGAAAGCTTTAAAATTCTGGTTCCTTTAACTGAGATTGTTGAAGTGTTATTGGATGCATTTGTAAATAGTAATTTACAGATATTTTAGCTAATTGCCAGCATGGTTTGAGTATGGTTTCCAGAGTATGGCATTTAGGTTCTGAATACTGCCTTTTCTGAAACTGTTTATTGTCCAGTGATGAATATAAAAGTTAAGCTCTAAAAATATATTACACAAAAAATGTAAAAAAAAAATATTTTTCATTTCCATTTTTTAATTAGAATATTTCAGATTTTTTGTTAATTTCTGCATTTCAGGCCATATTTTTTAATCTTGAATGTGATTTTAAAGGGCCTTGTAACACCGTCATGCATATTATACATCATACATATAAGTGATGTATAATATATATAATAAAGCAATAGATTAGTTTTCAATAGACTCATCTCACTTGCACCTGCATCAAAGTGCAAGCATATTTTAACGCTTTGGTTGCAATTGCATCAGGCATAGCTCCTGGAGGGAGGACAGAGAGAAAATGATAGAAGTTGAAGAAATATAAATATAAACAGTACATATTTGGGATATATTAGGGATCCAGAATGCAGATGAATTTCAGGACTTTTTACAGAATTCAAATGACCTGGGCCACGTTAGAGCAGATCATTGCATCTACCTATGATTTTGCCTAATCAACCAGTCCTCAGAATGTAAAAAAATCTAAAAGCAGTCAAATGCACGTAGAAGTCACTGGGAGTTTTTTTATATCAAATGTAATAGAATAGAATAGAATGTGATTTTGCTGCATTCGAGATTTTTTTTCCCTTTTTAATTGAAAAAAAGATTCTAGGTTTTTAATAAATAAGTGCACATTTGAATTTGGTGAGTTTTTTCTAATTAAAAGAAACCTTGAAAATTTACAAACTTGAATTTTGATTAATATGCCTCTAAGTGCATGGTAATAGCTAACTCCTAAATAGATAACATTACTGACCTTCTTGCTTTAATACGTTGTTGGATAGTTGTCACTAGCATAGGATGTATAACACCAAATAAACTCATTCATTTATAATTCATCCATTCACATTCATGAATAGTTTCCTACTTTTATTTAGATCAGGTGCATACCAGTGTAGTTGCAATGGCTCTGCAATCAGGAGCTATTATCACTACAATGACAACCCAGCAGGTTTAAGGAATGTAAAGTAGTTGAATGTCAAATATATGTACAGTGTTTCAGTTCACTAAGAACTTGGGTCATTTGTCCCAAATTACTTGTTAGTTGAGGCAAACAAACAATGCAAACTCAAGTCTTTTTTTCAAAACAATGGAAAGGCTGGATAACTTGGCAATCATTATTTGCAGGCACAAGTTGTTTATGTTATTTCGTTGTTATACAGCAGGAGCACCAATCTGCAATATCACTTTGCAGAAGTTTCTTATTTCCATCTACAGAAATCATTAATTTTAATGGCCTTTCAGCCACTGCATACCCAAGTATTTTATATACCAAAAAAAATCATAGTTCTTGCACCTTTAGTAATAATTAATGCTCTTCCTCCTGTTTGCAAACACTAATGGGAACCACACCATGGAACATAAACAATTTTTGAAAAGTAAAAACATGCAACATTGTCAAGACAGGTGTTCAATATATAAGTTTTACATTTTGTAATTGCATCTCGTTTATTCACCAGATCAAAAATACAGGCTATAGCTATTTCACTTTAGCAAAAGATGAAGTCATTTAGAGGTATTTAGTAGATATCTTTCGTTTTCTGCATATCTGCTTTAATGCACATGCAAACGTACAACTTACTCCAGTCATGTATCATAGATAAGAAATCAGCTTCATTCCTAGTACATTGCTCTATTGTGTATGTATGTTTGTTGATCATGCTTCTGCCTAATCAAACATACGGTATGTTTTATGCAGCACTTTGGTTTACTATACAGTACGGGTAAAAAATTACCAAACACAGAAAACTTTACATTTTGCTGAACTGTTATAAAGTCTGAAGGTACAAAAGACTGCAATGCTATTTTTTTGTTCTTTGTAGCGTCGGTAATGCTAAATGACCCCTATTGCATTGTGCAGGGCCGGAATTAGGGGTAGGCAGAAGAGGCACGTGCCTAGGCCGCAAATGTGGAGGGGCGCCAGGCACCGTACCTCTTCTGCACCTTGCCCCTAGTTCGGATGCTTCTTTCCCCACCTGTAGCAGCAATCGTGCAGCGCCTGTGCTTGCACGCACTTCAGAAGGGGGCTATGTAGTCGGGTTGCCTTGGGTGCCCGACTTACTTGGTCCGGCACTGGCATTGTGCCACATATTCATATATAAACAGATTTATTTCTTTTTGACTGCATAGCTTTTTTACTTTAATAATAACACAGTACTGTGTTCCATATCTAAGCAAGCTCAGCTCTTCATCTTACTGAGGCCTACTTCCACAGGCTCTCCAGCAACATCTACCTCAGGCAACAGGTAGGGTCAAAAACACAAAACATTGTGCTCTTTTTACTTATATAGAAGAGGGACATGATCTACTCACACTACCCATGGACCATTGGGAATAAATTCCTCCACCAGGGCATACGGTAGGTTACACTTCCTTATAGTAGGGATGATTAACTCCTTACATTCTTTCAACATCCCAAAGGTTTTTTTATAAGCTATTTCAGCTATCTTAATCAAGAATTTACTTATCATTATCAAGAAGTAACTTTGTATTCTTCCCAATGCCTTTGGGAGTAATTTTTAACATCTTTTTGCTTCACTTGGATGAGAATATTTCAAATAATTATAATAACTTATGACCAATGTGTGCTATTAATTGATCCATTACATAAACAGTAAGTGGTCCTATGTAAAGATTATGTTCCCATAGACCTATTAGCTCTTATAAAAATCAGAAAATAAAAATTATTTTACAATGCAATTTTTTGGGCTTTTTAACTCTCTCAGAATGATACGGACTAGTTTCTTATTTTCTCCATTAAGATACAATTTTCATGCGGTACAATATATTGGATGAATAAGTAAAAAAACAAATTTTACATGTAAATGGTGGAACTAAGAATGATTTAAGGAGAATTGTCATTAAAGGAGAATCACTTTGTGGTGCTCCCTGGAAGAGCACCTACCCGGGTAGTTTTTGATGATCGGAGCACCAGCCTAGGGTATCAGGCAATGTAATCATTAGGGAGTTGGCATCCCCAATTAAAAAAGCTTTTCCTTCTACTTTAATAGAAAAATGCACCAAAATGGTTGGCTCAATTCTTGTTCACAAATGGTGGTTCGAGTGCTGCATTTGTTTTACTGAATATAACACACAACCCAAATTCTGCTATAAGAGTACTTGCCTTAAATGCAAGGTTTCAATCATCCTCCAACTTTATAATCTATTGTTATTTGGTTGGTAAATTATATACCGTAGTCTTTTGGGAATGATTTTTATTTGCAGCTTTAGTTTGCTAAGTTATGCTCCATTTGCATTTTACAAACTGCCTAGGAAATGTTTCTTATTTTCTACAAAGGATTTGTTTTTACTTTTTCATCTGAATTCATCTTTTCAGTCTACTGACAGACTTTAAAAGACGAGCAAGAAAACAGATGGTACTCACTGGGATGGGCTGCTCTAATTTGTGCATATTACGTTTTATCGTCTTTCCAAGGGTATTGAGAAAGCAAAGGCACAACAGTGCTGAATAAAGTTCATAGTGTTTTCTCCTCAAGTACCTTAATGAGAACTTCTACTCAAATTGTATATAGATAGATAGATAGATAGATAGATAGATAGATAGATAGATAGATAGATAGATAGGTGCCACAACATTTTTCGTTTGTTTTCTGTGCATGACACTGAAGGTCACAGTTGTTTTATTATTTGTTAAGGCTTTTGTGAGGGAACCTGATTACTCTTTACAAGTATTTTGATAGACATTACAGACAGATAGCAGGGGGTCCTTTTCTCATATAAAATTGGCCACTTCTTTAGACTAGAGTAACAGAACTGCTTATTGGAAGCAGTTTATTTTATTGTAAGGGCAGGGAGATTGTGGAATGCCGTGTCGGGTGATGTTGTGATGGCAGATCTTATTGAGCGATTTAATAGTGGCTTGGATGACTTCTTGAACAAACTATATCCAGGGCTATTGTGATCTTAAGATCTAAAGCTAGTTTGTATAGATGTTGGTATATGTAGTTATATGTGTGAGTCTATAGATAGGGCTTTATGTATGGCACTAGGATTCATTTGGAGGGTTTGAATGTCATGGACTTTTATAAACACAACTAAACTATGTTACTATGTAACTATGTAATAAATACATGTTATGAAAAATTATTGAGTGTGGTATTGTAAGGTACTAGTTAGGCTAGAACCTGAAGTGAGGTTGCTGGTATCAGTCTGACTCTTTTGTAAAAGTAGGAGGGCCCAACTAAACCCGGTTTTCCCTGATGCCCTTTTGGGGACCGGAACTTTCTGCTGCAGCACTAGCAAGGATCCTATCAACTTCAGAGGTCAAAAGTTCCAAATGTGGTACAGACAAGGGTCAAACGAAGAGAAATCAAGAACAGGCAGAGGTCAGGAGGGGCAGCGAGATTCGTAGTCGTGTAAGCCAAAGTCGTGTAGGCCAAAAGTCAAAAACAGGATCAGAAGCAGACAAAAGTCTTGAGCAGTATCTGATAGGACCAGAAGCTAGCTTGGGCAATGAATGACTGGCTAAGCAGGCTAAGCAGGTTTAAATAGGGAGATTTGTTGCCAAAAAGCAGGAAACAGGAAGTAAGGGCAACATAAATCATAGCCCAAGACAAAGTTGGCCCCCACGGCTTCAAAACGTGCAACAGCGATGTCAGCACACACATGCGACGATGCAAAACCAGAGTTCACGAATGCGCCAAACAGGACGCACCCACTGCCCGGAGCGCATAGAGTTAAGCAAGCGCACCGGTCCGCCGGGGTGCCTTAAAGGTACTGTGTTTTTTTATTTTGGGCAAAAGTTATTAAACAAAGGAGTGCACTGCCTGGACTTATACATTTTATTTTATATGTATATGGTGTTGGCAAGGCATTTGAAAGTAAGTATCACACTAACACAAGTTCTGTAACCATTCTCAGAGTCATAATCGGCATGCACGTTTAGTGATGAGTGAATTTTTTTGGCAGCCATGGATTCGCAGTGAAATTACGCACTTCGATATCTGCGATTTTTTTCATGAAATTGTGGTAAAATAAGTCAATGGTAGATGTCCCTGAAGATGTTTGACATTGTGAACTGCGCTGGTTTTTATTCAATAACCCGATAAATTTGATTTGTCGAAAGAAAACCAGGTCAGATCACGATGTCAAGAAACATCTTCAGAAACATCTGCCATTGACTTCCACATGACCTCGACAGGAGTAGCTGGAGTATTTTTAGATTCTGATTTTTAGCAGCTCTGGGGCAAAATAAATCTCTAAAAATTAGATTTTTCCCCTTTTAAAACATGACCAGATAAATTTGAAGTTTAATAAAAAGGCCCCCTAGTGTTTGCACTGCAATCAGGACACAATAATACCATTTGCTACAAATGGGACACTGCTCAACATTTACAGGTTAATCAGTTTAATAACATGCCTTTACTTAGCCTAACCAATGAGGCAGACTATTTTGTATATGAAACATACAGTATAACAGAATGTTGTCTATACTTGTACATTACCCATTTTTTTTTAAAACAATTTTCAAAAGTTTGCTATGTTCACGGAAACCCCTCTTCTAGTTATGCACAATATATTCATAAATGAAATACAGGTACTGAATACATTATCCAGAAAACCATTATCCAGAAAGCTCCAACTCCCAAAGACTTTATTTTATTTTTATTCATTTTAATTTTATTTAATTAATTATGGAAAGACTCTTTATTTGGAAAACCTGAGGTCCCGAGCATTCTTGATAACAGATCCCATACCTGTACTTGTATTAGGCTTTACTAATTTGCTTAGCCCATTTGTTCATACTCAGTCCTGAATTTTACTCCCAGGACTCTTCTCACTTTCATTTTCACCAACTTTACCCCTTGGGTCAGTGAGAAAATTTACATTGAGAGTGATTCCCGGAGACAGTGGTCGGAAAAAAGAACATTTCTCGAAAAACAACTTCATGTTGCAGATCCTTTATATCTGAATTCTGGAATGCTTCCATGCACATTGTCTTTTTATTTGAAATTATAGTCAATTTGAGAATAATCTGTTTAACATATATATAATCTTGCAGTGATACATAATGTATGGTAAAATGGATCCTATTTACTAACAGGGAAAAAGTATGCTAAAAGCAAAACATCGGTGCAAATAGCTTTGTTGTTAACCACAATGCTGCATTCCCCCCCCCCCCAGAATTCCAGCTCATTTTGCCTGTAACTAAGCAAAGCATGTACCAGTTGTGGTGTTTAAACAAATGGCCTGCGGGTGTCACTGTGCACAGGACTTGTACTGTGCATACACAGGACTTTCTGTACAGCTTGAAAGTGAAAGCTTACTGTTGTGTAAGGCCTGCATGAATCTGCTAATAAAGCACTGTTATACTCTACTCAACCTGGGCTACACAAAACATAACACTAGTTATGGAGCAGGATACAGAACCTGTTGCAAATCTTATGGAACTTATTTGTACACAGGAGAGTACAAAGGAAACTACATGTTTTATGCTTCAAGAAAGGCAGAATTAAAGGGGTGGCTCACCTTTATATTAATATTTACAATGTTATAGAATGACCAATTGTAAGCAACTTTTCAGTTGATCTTCATTATTCATTTTTTGTTTTATAGTTTTTGAATTATTTGCCTTCTTCTTCCTACTCTTTCAAGCTTTCAAATGGGGGGGTCACTGACCCCATCTAATAAAAATGCTCTGTAAAGCAACAAATATATTGTTATTGCTACTTTTTATTGCTCATCTTTTTATTCAGGTCCTTTTCTATTCATATTCCAGTCCCTTATTAAAATCAATGCATGGCTGCAAGGATAAGTTGGAACCTAGTAACCAAAAAGCAGAAATTGGAAACTGGAGATCTGCTGAATAAAAAGCTAAATGATTCAAAACCTACAAATAATACAAAATGAAAAGCAATTGCAAATTGTCTCCTCAAATTGTCTACATCATACTAAAAGTTAACACAAAGGTGAACAACCCTTTTAAATTGCAGCATTCTGTTGTTACCATAGGGATAGGCATGGTGCCTTGCTCTGTCCTCACTCATCACTATTGATGGGCGAATAAATTTGGCAGGCATGGGTTTGCGGCAAATTTCTGTGTTTCGCCACCCGCCAATAAATTTGCGAAACTGCAACAAAAATTCTCAGGCGAAAAATCCAGTGTGACAAAAAAAAAATTGGCACGAGTCAAAAGTGTTCATACGCCCATTGACTTCAATACGTTTCATGAATTTTTCGTTGTTTCATAAAATTTTCGGTGAAGCAAAACAGGACAGATTCGCCCATCACTACTCATCAGTTATACTCCTTGCTCAGTATTAATGCCAATCACTACAGTGGCATGGTTTAAATGTTTTCTAAGTGGAGATTTAATTCCCCCACCCCATATTTTCGCTAAAGAAACATTGATGTGGAATATTATATTCTAACCTCTACTGGAACTGAACACGCATCAGATTCTGATACTTTTCATTTTTAAAGAGTGTATCTGAACATGTTTTTCCTGTTGTTTTTGCAACCTGTCTCCTTAATGTACCTTTGGAAAAATAAAAGTGCACAGAAGATAAAAGTACTTGGGCGGCTGCAATGTTTTTATACTGTGATGGCTGTGCTACAGAATTAAAATATATTAAAGAATGAAAG
Organism: Xenopus laevis; assembly: GCF_017654675.1. Taxonomy (NCBI): domain Eukaryota; kingdom Metazoa; phylum Chordata; class Amphibia; order Anura; family Pipidae; genus Xenopus; species Xenopus laevis. Next base: position 173,355,451 of record NC_054371.1, read on the forward strand.
TGGGAGTTGGGAGCAGGAAAACAACAAAAAGACAAGGCTTCGAATGTTAAAGTTTACTAATGACATAATAATGTGCATAGTAACACACATAAGCATTATTCTATTAAACATTCTTATAGCATTTTTCCATGCAGAACGTTTATTTCTTTATGACCTTACCATTTAACAGTGAAAGCTGCATCTGCTTTAGGTTTACATATAGGTAAACTAATTATGTAAAGTGCTAATGTGTTACTTCCTAACTGGCCAAGCTTTAAAACATTAACGGCTAGGATAGGGTTCGAAGGTTATGCACACACGACGGGTCATTTATGATTAGGAGGGCAATGTGGAAAAACGTAATCCACCATATTTTTGCCCTTTACACATGGGTTTTCCTCTCTACTTGAATTACTGCAGGTTTCTCTGCTCCATTTCAGAGCATGTATTCATGAAGGATGGGAAGAGGGTTGACTTTTCTATCCGCCACAATCTGCAGGGTTTATCCAGACCCTGAGGAGAAGTGCTCTGTGCATGACCACTTGTGCCCCTTAGTGCGCTTGCACTTCTTTTCAGGGTCTACGTAAAAGACCCCTATGGTCTTGTAGTTTGGAGGAGTACATAGTTTAGCAAAGAAGTGATATTTATTTATGTGCAGAACTGGGCATTTCTAAATTCAAAGTGGTTTCATGTGGCAGCATACAGTGCCGGTGTGTGTGGGCGCACGGTTTATTATATATACTTACTGGTGACCTGAAAGAACAAGGTTATTTTACAAGGCTAAGGTAGAGAAGCAATGTTTGTCCTTTTAAGAGAAACAGGTCTGCGCCTCAGCTTGGCCATATGGTTTATTGGATGCCATCAGAGTGACTGCAGTATGTGTGAAGCAATTTGTGTGTAAAATGCCTCTAATTCCAGGAGGCTTATAGTGCAATTCAACTGATGAAACAGAATGTTAATGGCAGCTTTGTATTACCGTATGATAACAGGGAGCCCTAGCATGCCATTAGTGAGCAATGGAAAACTTCCATATATAGAAAGACAAGGAATTGTTTTGCGTTATCTTATAATACACAAATTACCTTTATTGCCATAAAACTGCATAAATTGTGTTTTCACATTTCTTATGTGTCTTATGTAACACAGTGTTATATTTGACATGCCAGGTTCATTTATCACATAAAGATTATTCACGTCTCTGCAGATATAAAACAATCTAACTGCAGAATGTATTACATTCAGGGGCGATTCTAAACATATGCCACACTGGGTGCACTTAGGAGCAGATGAGGAACTATTAGTGACCAATATTTGTATGCAACAAACTTGACAGAACTGAGGGGATAAAACAAAATAAATTATTGTACTTTATATTTACTATTAGGGGCCGATTCACGAACTTCGAGTGAAGGATTCGAAGTAAAAAAACCTTCGAATTTCGAAATGTGTTTTTTGGGCTACTTCGACCATCGAATGGGCTACCATGACCTTCGACTACGACTAAGACTATGAATCGAACGATCGTACTAAAAATCGTTCGACCATTCGATAGTCTAAATACTGTCTCTTTAAGAAAAAACTTCGACCCTCTAGTTCGCCATCTAAAAGCTACCGAAGTCAATGTTAGCCTATGGGGAAGGTCCCCAAAGGCTTGGCTAACTTTTTTTGATCGAAGGATATTCCTTCGATCGTTGGATTAAAATCCTTCGAATCATTCGATTCGAAGGATTTTATTGTTCGATCGAAGGAATAATCCTTCAATTGTTTGATCGAACTATTTGCGCTAAAATCCTTCGACTTCGATATTCGAAGTCGAAGGATTTTAATTCTCAGTCGAATATTGAGGGTTAATTAACCCTCGATATTCGACCCTTTGTGAATCGGCCCCTAAATGTCAGTGCTAAAATGATTACTCAATCTCTACAAATATCCAGTGGTGCTTAAAGTGACCTGTGCTATGTATAAAGTGGATAAAAACCATTCACTTATTACAGCTTGTTGCAACATGAAAACTTCTAGTTCAATTAGAAAGTGACTAGTGCCAATTGATATTGCCAGCCTAAAAAACGTCATACCCTGCCATGCCCTGTACTTAGTTGCCATTCTTTAAAGGAAAGTGATTTGTGCAAAAAATTTACCATAAAAATCGTCAACTTGAACCACAGGGGCACATGAAAATCCTGGTAAATGTAGTTATTTAATTCATTAGAGCAGCAATCTACCTGTTAATCAAAAGTGAAAAAAAATACGTAAAAGGAAATTTCAGAATGTGGATATATCCCCGAAAATCTGCTAGCTCAAGTTTTGCCTGTTTAAGCAAGGAATATATATTCGCCTGAAAATACCTGTTTCCTTTAAAAGGGGGCATTTCACTGGCAGCTTTATGCACAAAATGTCTTTTATACCCTTATATTGATATGGGTGAGTGCATAGATTGTGTGTGTTAACACTCATTGCACCCCACTGTATAATGTAAAATTGTTTAGTGTTCATCACAATTTTCCTTTTGCTATTAGTTTATACAGGAGCAGCTCTCATCCCCCCAACTTCAGGTGATCCCTGTTGTGTCCAATAAAAAGGGTGATCATTTGGGAAAATAAAATCTGGAAAAGCAATTTGGATTCTCTTTAAAATGTATAATGAAATAGGACCATTTTAATGAATCAGATGAAAGTGAGTATAGGGCTGACCAGACCAGTTTTGACATTATTGGCTAGCTTGTATATATTGCAATATATGGACATAAAATCATGTTTTGTTTCTTTCAAAGCAGGGTTTCAGACGCAGGTTCAGGCACACCTAAACACATCAGCTATTCATTTCATTATATTCCACCTAGCTGTACTCAGGAGCATTCAGAGCTGTGTTTCATTTACTTTTTTTAGATGCATCATGCTGCGCCCTCTTTGCACTTGATGCACATTTAAAAGAAAATAAAATAAAATGATGCATTTGGAACTCACAAAAGTAAACTTAGTTGCATTAAGAAAAGTGTATAAACACAATATGTGTTTTTAAATGCAAATTTTTTCCCCAATTCTCTTTAAAAAAAAAGAGAAGACATAGCCTTAACCGTACCTCCCAACCTTTGAAAATGGAAAAATGGACAACAATAGGTGCTGCTAGTAGCACAATAAATTTGTATTGACCACACCCATTTTGTGGCCATACACCCTAAATACCACATTCATTTTACCAAATTTGGCAGGTTATAGAAAGTCTAAACACATTTATGGGGGTTTTAGGGCCATCTTTTATGTGTTATTACAGATTTGCTAATGAAGATGAAATCACCTTTTAAGTTGTAAATCTCAGTTCTCCCAAGAGACCTGCTTATATTGAATAGTTACAATTGCATCTTTGCTTATCTAAAATAGTTACAAATGTATCTAAGTGCAGATGCTGAGTATTCTGGGACCTCTGCCAAAAAGCCTCTTGTTAAATTAAGTTTTAGAAAACTTTGTGTCATTTTCTAGCATTAGTGCAAGAGATCAAAAAGAAACTCAGGGCACTTCAGTAAAAATCCGGCACATTGGGCTGAGCTGTCAAATCGGGACTGTCCCATGCAAATCTGGACAGTTGGGAGCTATCTCCTTGGTAAAACAATTGTTCCCCTTTGCTCGTCCAGAACCCTTTGCTTTGCTCCTCTCTTATTAAGACCTGGCGGCATCCATTAAGCGGAGGGCTCCTCCCGAAGTGTAAGGCGGCTGTTAAAGGCAGAAGCAAGAGAGCAGGGAGCCTAGCACTGGTTCTGGATTTAGGGTGCCAAACGTGACACACAGGAAATAGAGAACAGGAACAGGAACAAGAATCATGATAAATACAGATGGCAATGCTGCAGAAATGCACTTAATCAAAATGTACAAATTAGTAGAGGCAATTACACTAATCAGTTGACCTGAAGGAAGATTATTTGGGCAAGGCTCGCCTAAAAATCCTTAAGGATTTCGGAATTTAGGAATAGAAGAAAGAATATGGCTACTTCGACCATCGAATTGGCTACTTCGACCTTCGACTACTACTACGACTTCGAATCGAACGATTCAAACTAAAAATCGTTCAACTATTCGATAGTCTAAGTACTGTCTCTTTAACAAATTCTAAAAGAGACAGTCCACATAGGTCCCCATAGGCTTCCTAACAATTTTCTGATCGAAGGAATATCCTTCGAACGATGGATTAAAATCCTTCGAATCGTTGGGTTCAAAGGATTTAATCGTTATATTCGAAGTCGAATGATTTCAATTCGGCAGTCGAATATCGAGGGTTAATTAACCCTAGGTAAATCTGCCCTTTAGTGTTTAATACATTTTTTTTTGCTAAATCATTGCCACGTTTTTTTTATAAATTAAACCCAGTGTGTATAAAAATAAATGGATAAAGGGAACTTTAATAACCTGTACTTTTAGGGGCCCATTTATTAAACCTTGTTTTTTTTCTGGTCGAGTTTTAAGAGGAAAACTAAAATTTGTTTTGGAAAAATAAAACTTCTTTTAGAGATTTATTATTCCCCCAAAGCTGCTAAAAATCAGAATCCAAAAAAAACTCCATCTCAAACCTGTCGAGGTCATGTAGAAGTCAATGGCAGATATCCCTGAAGTTGTTTCTTGACATCATGATATGCGCTGGATGAAGTCAGAGTTTATGTCAAAAAATCTGTAAAAGTTGGGTTTTCACAGCGACAATTTAATAAGTCATTCATACAATACCAATTGATGCTGGATTTTATCACAATGTTTTGTTGTTCCAATTTTTGATAAATGATTAATTCAATTAGTGGAAGAGAATTTGGTCAACTTTGTTTTTATAAAAAACTGAGATCAAATCAAGCTTTAGTAAATAACCCCCATAATGTCAAAAAAGTGCTGCAGAAAATGACCTTGCAGGTTTTATATCTGTCACATCATGAAACAGTACTATTAATGCTTTTTCTCTTCACGTTTCTTTTATGAGCTGAATGTTTATTACATATTTAATTTTTTTATACTGCATGTTAGGAATCACCAGAAGACACACCTTAAACATAAACCAAGTCCTTGCATCATAATGAACAATTAGTATTCTGTGCTGTGATACACTCCACGAGGGACTTGACATCAATTACAAAAATCCATATGGAGCTATTCGCGTACAAGTATCTCACTAATTGGGAAAATGACCCATGTAAGAGTCAAATTGTAGTGTGCATTTAGTAGGGCAAAAGGGAAAATGACAAAACATTTAGCAGTTGTTCAAACTACTGAAACAAGACCAGTGAAATTACACTTCTGCTCTATACAATGCTATACAGCATTCAGAAAATAATCTCTCCTTTAATTGACAATGGAATACCCATTGACTTTCAATTGGAGAAATTAAACGGCTGCCAGTGTTAGAATTTTGAGGCTACATTCTCCAACTAAATTTTAAAAATGTTGTCCACCTTTAAACTAACTTTCAGTATGATATAGAAAGTGATATTCTGAGACAATTTGCATTTGGTTTTCATTTTGTATTATTTGTGGTTTTTGAGTTTAGGTTTTTATTTAGCAACTCACCAGTTTGCAATTTCTACATCCTGGTTGCTAGCGCTCAAATTACCCCAGCAACATACATTAATTTCAATGAGACTGGAATATGAATAGAAGAAGGAATACATAGAAAGATGAGCAATAAAAAGTAGCAATGACAATACATTTGTAGCCTTACAGAGCATTTCTTTTTAGATGGAGTCAGTGACCCCCATTAGAAAGTTGGAAAGATCAAGAAGGCAAATAATTAAACAACAAATAATGAAGATCAAATGAAAAGTTGCTTAGAATTGGTCCTTCAATAGCATACTAAAAGTTAACTTAAAGGCGAACCATCCCTTTAATGCATTTTAATGCATTAATGGCCATTGGTAGCTGATCTAATTTCCCACTTTGTATTTAGGTAGGGTTAGACTAGGAGAGGTGAATGGCAGTTGTCAAGGTGCCAATGGGCACAGAGCAAAGATCTCATTGGTAGACCTTTTAGATTGTTATACAATGGACAGTTCTAAACAACTTTCCAATTGGTCTTCATTATTCATTTTTTTTATAGTTTTTAAAAATTCTTCTTCTGACTCTTTCCAACTTTTAAATGGGGGTCACTTACCCCATCTAAAAACAAATGTTCTGTAAGGCTACAAATTATTGTTCTTGCTACTTTCAATTACAATCATTTGTAGCCTTACAGAACATTTGTTTTTAGATGGGGCCACTGAACCCTATAATTCTAATCAAATGATTTCCTTTTTCCTGTTATAATAAAAAAAAGTAACTTGTATTTGATACCAGCTATCCCAGGATATAATCCATCCTTATTGGAGGCAAAACAATCGTATCAGAGATCCAAATTATAAAAAGACCCCTTATCCATAAAAAAGCATCCCATGCATTCTAGAAAACAGGTCCTGTACCTGTATTGTGTTTTGTCCTTAAAGCCATTGTATTCTTGAGTGTACACAGGTACTCAAAACTAAACTAACTCAGTTTATAGCACTTTAACGTTTGTTTTCAATATTTATATTTATGTCTTAATTCCTAAAACAATTGATTTTTATTTGGGGGGGAGCTAATTTATTTAAGAACATAATTTACAAAACATTGATTGTTTGTCTGAGAAAGTAGGATTAACATGATGAAACACTGCTTGAGAAAATTATGACCTTGTGAATTGCTTTAAAGTCTAGACTTAGGGTGTTAAGGGACTTTCCCAGCTATAGACTACAGTATATCCTTCTTCACAAGTAGTGATATATAAATTGCTCTTGTACTTGGCACTGTATAAATAATAACATCATATAACTCATCTGACATGTTTGTTTTTATTGATATTGATTCTGGTTCTATTCCATTCAGGATATCTTCAATGTATAAAGATATATTGGCTTTGTTCAGAGGCACTGTTGATGGGTTCCCATATGCTCGTTATAAATCCCTTAGTACCTAGCTGCAAAGAAAGGAACAGGTATACAAAAACTAGGGAGGCACTGAATCCAGGATTCAGTTTGGTATTTGGCTAGGATTCGCCTGTTTCAGCAAGATTCCGATTTGGCCGAATCCTTGTGCCCGGCTGAACCGACTCCATAAAATCTGGTGACTTTTCGTCACTGGTTTGGATATGCAAATTAGGGTTCAAATTCGATTTGGTATTTGGCTGAATCTTTCAAGGATTCGGGGGTTTGGCCAAATCCAAAGTAGTGGATTTGGTGCCTCCATAACAAAAACATACATGAACAGAACTGGAGGTAATGAGGATGTGGGGAAAAACACACAAAACAAATGGAAAAAAAGTGATTAGACCTTATAGTGCTTTCTGTAATGGAAACCTTATTTCAAAAATAGATTTTTGCTGTAATAGGTCATGTAACTTACCATCTCCTCCTGTGTAAATGATAACCTATTGTGAGGCTGCTTTGACCAGTCTGTCTACCGGGTTCTGCTTCCTTCCTAGTCTGCACATTCCAGCTTTTACATAATGGCTCTGACACCTATTCATTCAAGGAGGTGTTTCTATTAATACAGGAGTGTTATGGGTACTGCTGTATATAAAAAGTGAAGAGCAGCTATATTCTCCCGCCCTCTAGAGCATGCAGTAGAAGTCCTCAGTAGGAATTTAAAGTAGAGGTAGAATGCCTTGCTGAAAGAGAAGGCAGGGCCCTACAGTAGGGACAAAACCTTAATGAGAGCCTGGGAAATAGAAAATGTGAAGGAATGAGTAAAAGGGAAGCAACAGTTATTGCCTGCTGTAGGAATTTGAAGTAAACAAGGTCATTAGGATTAGCTGTTCTAATCTAAACTGAGACAGGTTGGGGTTACTTTCCCAGGTTACATGCAACAGGGTAGAGACTGCAGTGTGTAGGGGTGTCCTTTTGAGGCAGCACTGGATATGAACACATACACAAACTCTATTGTGTATTAATAATTATGAATAAGCTACCTGATACCCTTGAGAAATATATTGAAGTAATGCCAGTGTACTATGCTAGAGTAGAAATTGACCTTTGTTTCGTAGATGTGATGTTCCTGCTTAAGAGCCATTGGCAGCCAAACACCCAGCAGATTGTTTATAGCAGTCCTTCGCTTAAAATATTATTCTTGAAGCAATAAATGCATTTTATTATTGTAATATTGGTCTGTAGGCAGCCATCTCAGGTCATCGTGCCTGATCATGTGCTTTCAGAAACAGCCAATTCAGCACAATGCAACGACAGCTATTGTTTCTCTTATTCAATGTCATCTTGAGGAGTTGTGGGCATTTTTAACAGTGCAAATAATATGTTTTTTTACCTACAGTATTCAAAGCTGAAGCCTTCAGGTAACCTGCTTTTTGAAAAGATAATAGGGGTCTGGGGTGGCAGGAACTATTGCTTTTCACTGTATATAATATATTTGGGGCTGACATTTCCACTGCCTCTCACATTTTTTCATGTATTTGGGGTTGAAAGGATAAAATACCCTGTTGTAACTCCTGATAATATTAAATGAAAAGCAGTTGGAGCAGTAAAAGTCTGACCTCCCCTGTCTCCTTGTGTGGCAGCTGAATATTATCAGAAGTTGTGACAGACAGATGGAGGATTTTAACCAACTCTGGTTTTCCCTGAGAGCAGTGGCAGCAGCTGTAACCCTTAGGAAAATGGCAGATGGTATATATTGCTGCTATTGAGATACCTCACTCACAGAGTCACTCATACTGGTTATTTCCATTGAGAAAGGTCACTAAAACAAGGTGACCAAAACATTGGGCTATCAAATAATAATAAAAAAAAAAATTTGAATAGTTTTGAATAGTCCTTTTGAGTGCTCTACTTTTATTTTTCTAGAAATATTTATTTTAACCTACCAACAGAGGCACCAGGCTGTGAATACCTTCTTATTTCTGTTGTACATGAAATAGTATCAATAGAGTCTTTTGTATAAAAAATAGAGTCTATTTGCATAAATAAAATCAAAGTTAAAAGTAGAGTGGTTTATAACTGGTAAATGATTTTCACAACCTCTCGTGGAGTTGTCAACGTTCAAGGAGAGCACAGAGCTCAAGCAATACCCCAGTCTGTGCACTGGTAATGTAATGTTCTACCTCCCAAGAGCCAAACATGGAGTTTCAATCTACCTGTTTAGCTTAAGAGGTAACAAAAAACTTTTTTCTTGTGATTAGAACAATAGGCAAACAATTTGCTCAGCAGAAGACCAATTTGATGAACTCATGTTGAAAAGGGGGTACTGTGCCCTTTAAATGTGAATAGAATTTATTTATTTTTATTGACCAATATTTTGGTATGCTGACAGTGTCATAATTAGTGTGGAGCCCTCCCCCCTCCCCCCACAAAAAAGTTTTTGAAGGTAGCCCAACACACAATGACACCATCCTGGTCCTCTCCCACCCGCTCCCCATCTCCTGCCTGCCAACTCTCCGCTCACTCCCCACCTCCCACCAGCATCTCCAGGAGCATATGACCTCCCTCCCAGCTTGCAGGTACAAGGGGGGGATAATTTCCATTTTTCCCTTTATAGAAGAAGCAGACCCCACAATCTGTCCCTCCTGTTCCCCCCACGCAACCACAGGGGTCACTTCCTCTATAGTTAAACCACTGTATTCTGAATTCTATTTAGCTCTGAATAGTATTCAAAGCACTTCATAACTCTGCCCCACCCTACATCTCTGAACTCATCTCTATATACTCACCCACTCGCTTACTACGCTCCTCTACTGACCTACTACTCAACTCTTCTCTCATAACCTCCTCACATGCTCGCCGCATTCAAGACTTTGCAAGGGCTGCACCCCTCCTCTGGAATGCTCTCCCACGGTCTGTCCCACTTTCTCCCAACCTTTCTGCTTTCAAGAAATCTCTGAAAATGCACTTCTTTCGAGAAGCCTACCCTCACTCTGCTTAACTACCAAATGCAACACCACATACAGTACCACATTTCTCACCCACTTAATTCGATCTTGCCCACTCCCACACCTTGTGTATTACTCCCTTCCCTTTAGACTGTATGCCTATGCTTAGGGCCTTCCTCACCTTTTTGTACCTGTATTGATTGTGATGTTTGTTATATTCTATGTATGTAATTCATGTGATGTAGCTGTATAATCACATTTACTTTACAGTGCTACGCAATATGTTGGCGCTATATAAATACATGTTAATAATAATAATAATAATAATAATAGACACTTCTAGGTTGTTTTTGTATGTTTTCATTGTCACTACATACTCAATAATACATTTGGAATTATGCATAGTATATTTTATAGTAACATCACTTGCATCAGCAGACATGTGAGCTGCATGTTAACTTTTGTTCCCTTAAATTCATTGCCTTGCATTTATTGAACCTTCTCTGTTATCTGACCAGCACCCTCTCAGTCTTAATCCACTTTAGAGAGGAAATATCATGCTCTAATTTTATTACTGTGCATAATTTTGTAAAGTTGGCATTTATTAGTACTTTCATTACCCTATTCAAGGTCATTGCTAAGTAATTGAAAAGAAAGGGTGAATCTGAACTCAAAGTTATTCCTTTTACCAAACTTTTAGCAAACCTTTTGCCTGAGTATTTTACCTGAATTTTATATAGTAGTGGACTAAATGAGCTGATTAAACAAAAGAGCACTGAAATACCTGAAAGAATATCTATTTTATAACTCAAATTCATTTAACAATATGAGGCCTGTATCTGTAAAAGATTGTCTGTATGAATCAGTGAATGGGAACAGCAGATAATAAATCCTTTCTTAACTGCATTTTTTTTGCAAACAATACTATAGGATGTTCTAAAAAACTGCTAGACTATAACTTCACCCCCAACTTGAATGCTAGATTATTAAAAGGGGTAATTTCTTTCCATGGCAGTTTCAAAGTTTTGCAAACTTTTACGTGAAGAAAAATTCCACAAGTTTGCTCATCGCTATCCATTTGCATTAGGAAAGGGAATATATTACAGTATGTACCAGTATGTAGCAATTAACTGAGCTTTTAAAAAACCACTGACACCAATGTTGTTAAAGATCTTTAAAGTGCATGTGTGAGACTGTAAGAGAAAGAGCAGTGAGTAATGCATGCTCTTCTGGGACCAACAGGGAGTAAATGGCTTCAAAAAGCTACAGCAATAGAAAAAAAGCAAGAAGCGTATTCACTCTCCACTGCTTACAATTGCTTACAGCAGGAGTTACAGCAACTCAATTATTTTAAAGACCAGCAAAGAGTCTCATTTAGATTCTGTATGTCCATCCTGTATCATGTCCTCCACCATTAAGATAAAATGATGACCTCTGCAGCACTTTTTCATAAAGTTGAATACTGCATCTGAGTCTTTTCCTCTGGAAGATATTAAAGTGAACCTACCTTGGTGTTTGGATCAAAGAAACCTATCCCAAGTCATACATGTTTCCAAACTGAAGTATATCAAATGGCTGATGCTTCATTAACAGCATGGGGTGCAGCTTTAAGCAAACAATTTGCTCAAGTCCATTGGTAGCTACATTGATGGCCCTCAAATATCCTGCAGTGAGGAATCATAGGACAAGCTTTGATAGCCTTCTCAGCAGACATTTCACACGAATGGGTGAAAATTTTGTTGGCTTATGCAGGAAAACAAGGAGGGATCAGCAATCGCCCTTCTTAAAAAATCTGTCTGACTTTGGCAGAAAAAAATCTTGCATGCCCAGAGACCTTCCATAGTTCCAGCAAACTTAATTTTTAACAAAGTTAATTTTCTAAGTTGAAATGTGTTACAGCCAGAAGCATGAAGTTTCAGTCTCATGGGCTCATTAAGAATTGTTAAGAGGTTTGGAAATCTGAGGTTCTACTTATAGCCACAAATGAAACCCACAAATGCAAAGGATTCTTGTCAGGACTATTTGTCCTTTGATGGAGATGGCGGCATTGCTTTTTCTGGACGGGAGAAGAATATTCTGTTTCTCTGTGCTTTTCATTGATATAGAGAAAAAATAGACCACCTTTGTTCCCTGTTCAGTACCAGTTAGCAGTACACTTCCTTTTGAAGATGCCTCTCCAGCCACATAAGTTATCAGGTTTCATCATTAGGAAAGGGCAAAATTAGGTACAAACTTGCAGCAAATCTCTAGTTTTTGCATGTAGAGTTTTTTTTAATACATACTAGAATTTTGCCTTGTGGTCTGTTTGGCCACTCAGCCTGCAATAAGACTGATTTGCCTAACGTGTCCTTTCAACAAGATTGGCTCATCTGCAACATCACTGTGTCAAGATTGGCTTGCTTGCTACATTTCTACATCAAGATTGACTTGCTTGCTACATTCCAACCCCAAAATAAAAATATTATTCTAAGCAACTTTGCAATATATATTCACAACACATTTTCTATGTTTTTTAATGTATCTGTATATGTATTGCTATTGAAAGAAGTGTTTGTCTGTCCCTACCTTGATGGCTCAGACTGTTGATACAATGTAAGACAAGGCAACTGACTTTGCTGGGAAACCAAGACTTTTACAACATTGTTTAAAAAGTAACAAGCAAGAGATAAGTAACTGCTGCTTATAAATAACTTTAAAGGCACTAAAAATCTTTAATAAATGTATATTGGAAAGTTACTTAGAATTGTGCTTTCTTTTTTTAGGCAGTTTTTTTATTTTGGGGTTGACTTGCCATTTAACTACAATCAATTCTGGAGAAATTTCATGGTTTTGCAAATTGCTCATCAAAACTTTTCTGCAAAGTAAAACGGGACAATTTCACCCATCACTATTCAAGACTATTGATGTAACTGACGAATTCTGAGGGGATGATTCCGTAGTTCAACAATGCTTCAATGCTCTAAAAGGAGAAAGTTTTGCAGTCTGTTTTGGGAAATCCCATGTTGGTTAAATGCCTGCCGTGGTTGACTTGAGAAATTAAGAAATCTAATATTATTCAGTGTTCTTTCTAATTTCAAGTTACATGACGTTCCAAGTCCATGGCATCATTCACCACCTTCCTCCTTTATTCTGGTGCTTTATACTAGGTAAAGAATCAAAATAGCTAGTTATACTCTGATTAGTATCTAAATCTCCACTATCTTCTGAAGTATGAGCAGGGTCAGATTCCCTTTTCCCACCTTCTTTCCTATGCAATTAGTTCCCATGCAATAAATTATACATCCCTGCTATTGGTTACTGCACCTGTGCAAACGTAGTGCCTTTTATTAAATAACCCACTTTGCATCTTACAATTAAATATTTTTCATTGTACTGCACATTTTCTTTGTGCAAAATGCATTTTTCATCAAAATAATGAATATTTCAGTAAGATACATACAGTGCACACTGACACTAAAAAATGTTTTCACTTTGGGCATTTTTTGTCTCCGTGAATTACTTTTATTAAACTTCTCCAATAAATCCAATCTAAATTAATTGCTCATTGATCGTGCTGTATGAGGATTTTATGTCCATTATAACTTAAACAAGTGAAATGGTAACATCAGTCACACTTAGTTCTCTTATGATTTATACAGCTCTGTGTAATGGAACCGCCTGCTCTAAATTATTGACTAGCACTGGGGGGGTGTAGTTGTCGCTGGCACTTTTTCTTACTGTATATAATGGCTATAACAGAGCATGGAACTATTCTACATATAAAATATAAATATCTATAGAAAAAATATAAATACAGCTTAATTGCAAATGTTGCTGATCTAACACTGGATAACATTGTTTTTCTCAAGCGAAAAATCCTGTTACTAGCAGCAGGAGTTTATTTACTTGCTCCATACATGCTCACATGTTGGTTAATAACTGGGAACACAAATGAACAATCAGGGAATAGATGACTTAAGATCTTTACATAATCTTTCATATTCAAATGAATCCCGTGAGACTAAAACTGTTTTGGGGCTGAAAACCTTTTCGCTTATTATTTACAATATTATGTAGGATGGTGCATTTTGTTCTTGCTAGCTAATGCACAGTCAGTAGGGAAGCAAACAATCAGAACACTAATAGCTTGTGTTTTTCTAGTTCTCAATAGTTCTTTGCAGAGTCTTATGTTTCATTTTCTTAAATTACTAATTGTCATTTTTAAATTTAGCATAAAATAACACACTGTTCTAATAATCCCATGTATCTTGCAACGCTCATGCACTTTAGGGATCAAATACTGCAGTAGCACTGTGTGCAATGATTTCTTCCTGTACTGCTACCGCTACCATTTTTCTTCTTTTCTATCCAGAATGTCCCATGTTTATTGCTTTGTTTTTTTATAGATTATGCAGAATATGGACATCATAGTCTTTATTGGCATTTATGCACTTAAACTGGAATCCTATCTCTGTGAGTCACACACAGTTGCTTTGCATATGCTGAAGACTCCACTTCCATTTCCATACCTATAAATGTGCATGTGGACATTTATTTGGACACTGATCAGCATCACAGGTTTAGATGAATGGCTGACAGCACAAAGTCATAATGCGATGTATGATGCCTTTACCATCTATAGCAAGTTCTGTGGGTGGCATTGGTCATTGGTAACATTTTCTCAGGTTCCTAGTAGTGTCTTGGCATAGCTGGTTATGCTCATGCAGGATATTTTAAATTACCATGAAGAACTCTTTAAATGTTTTAATCTACTCATTTGTGGTGGAGCTAACTAATGTTAAAATGCTAAAATGCTTTAGGTGGTTATACAGTTTTTTGCAAACAATCTTCATCAACTATATTTGGTCTTCTTTTATGATCATGCTATGTCCATATGTGATCCAGCAAAGTCAATGTATACATATTGGTAGAGGTATCTATAGTGCTGTAACAACATTGGGACCCAAAAGCTCAGAGCAGTGATCCCCAACCAGTGGCACATGAACAACATGTTACTCACCAACCCAATGGATGTGGCTCCCACTGGCTTCAAAGCAGGTGCTTAATTTTGAATTCCTGGCTTAGAGGCAAGTTTTGGTTACATAAAAAATGTTGTACTGCCAAACAGAGTTTCCTGTAGGCTACCAGTCCACATAAGGGCTACCAAATAGCCAATCACACTTTTTTTGCATCGCCCAGGAACATTTTTCATGCTTGTATTGCTCCCAAGCTCTTTTTTATCTGTTGTTCACAGGTTAAAAAGGGTGGGAACACTGCTTTAGAGCATGGGGATCGGAGAGGTTATTTTATTTATGATATACAGAGAAGAGAGCTGGACTAAAGAACAGTCTAGTGCTTGGGCTCCTACAAACTTCTACACCACCACTGCATGGTGCTTTAATGATTTGAAAAGTATGAGATGTGGGTAAATGTTTTGCTTACTGAAATTCCCAGTAGTACCTATTTTATTCCTCTAGGACAATGGTTATCAAATCTTTTGGCGTTATTAAGCAATCCACACTACAAACTTTTCTAATGAAGAAACGGCACTTACTGTATGTGTAGTAGAGCACAAATCAGATTTTGTTTGTATACGGTACTTTCAGCCCTCAAGAATTAATTACGCATTTTGATAGCATGACATCACTTTTAACTTCTTGTTTAATCATGTGGCACATCAAAGGAATACACTTGATCTCATTGAATATTTATTTATTCTGTTATCACGGTAGAAGTGTCATCAGATAGCAATGTAAGATTTAATTATCTATAAGCATTTGCATAAGAAGCTGCACTTCCAAAATCAATATCGTCCAGCACTGGATCCAAGTTACAGCAACCTCCAAACCTCATTTCTGAATGGAAATTTTCATCCAATAGATATAGTCTATTATAACATGAATTTTCATCAATATAGAACTTTATCAAGTCTCTTTAGACCAGATTCTAGAACTCAAGGGTAATTGTCTATTTGTGCAAATTTAATTTCTGGTGCCTTAACTAAAGAACTAAAGAAGTAGAAATGTTGTACATTATGTTTTGGTCTTCTGTTCCAGTCCAGGGCAACCACAGACATTTAGCAAGTAAGAGCTGTGCCTCTAAAGATGCCCCAGTAGCTCCCCATCTTGTTTGTCTGCGTATTCACTGCACATGCTTTTTTTTTTATCTTAGAGGCCAACTCAAAGTACACTGTACATATACAATATAAGCAAACAGAGGTATGGATGGAGCACATAAAACGCAGTCTCTGCCGCAAATAATTATTTATTGCATCACTAATTATTGCATCACTATTGCATGTGATGCAATAAATAATTATTTGCGGCAGAGACTGCGTTGTATGTGCTCCATCCATACCTCTGTTTGCTGAAATTGTCTATGGGTCTTATGGTGTGGCCTGACTGGAGAGTGAGCACAATACACAGGTGAAGGTGACTGAACGAATTTGCTGACATATACAATATAACTATATAACTGTCACAACTAGGGATGCACCGAATCCAGGATTCAGTTCGTGATTCGACCATGATTTGGCCGTTTTCAGCAGGATTCGGATTCGGCATTATCTTTATGCACGGCTGAACCGAATCCTAATTTGCATATGCAAATTAGGGTATGGGAGGGAAATCACGGGACTTTTTGTCACAAGACAAGGAAGTAAAAAAAATAGTTTTCCCTTCCCACCCCTAATTTGCATATGCAAATTAGGATTCTGATTCAGTTTGGAATTCGGCCGAATCTTTCACGAAGGATTCGGGGGTTCGGCTGAATCCAAAATAGTGGATTCGGTGCATCCCTAGTCACAACATAAGACTGATTGGTAACTAGGGGCGATCCTGCCCAATTTGCCGCCCAAGGCGGCCTTTGTTTTTCCACGTCGCTAGCGCAATTGCGCTCTCTGCACTAGAAGAGCCGAATTTCCGGGTTGAAAACCGGAAATTCGGCTCTTAGTTACCAGGAGCGGCATTTTTGGCGCGCCCCTGTTGGTAATTAAAATACAGATAATGACTACATGGCAGTACAGAAACCAGTGCATCAGAATTTAATAATCAGCCCTGTAGTATTAAAGGGATACTGTCATGGGAAAAACATGTTTTTTTCAAAACGCATCAGTTAATAGTGCTACTCCAGCAGAATTCTGCACTGAAATCCATTTCTCAAAAGAGCAAACAGATTTTTTAAATATTCAATTTTGAAATCTGACATGGGGCTAGACATTTTGTCAATTTCCCAGCTGCCCCTGGTCATGTGACTTGTGCCTGCACTTTAGGAGAGAAATGCTTTCTGGCAGGCTGCTGTTTTTCCTTCTCAATGTAACTGAATGTGTCTCAGTGGGACATGGGTTTTTACTATTGAGTGTTGTTCTTAGATCTACCAGGCAGCTGTTATCTTGTGTTAGGGAGCTGCTATCTGGCTACCTTCCCATTGTTCTTTTGTTTGGCTGCTGGGGGGGGGGAAAGGGAGTGGGTGATATCACTCTAACTTGCAGTACAGCAGTAAAGAGTGATTGAAGTTTATCAGAGCACAAGTCACATGACTTGGGGCAGCTGGGAAATTGACAAAATGTCTAGCCCCATGTCAGATTTCAAAATTGAATATAAAAAAATCTGTTTGCTCTTTTGAGAAATGGATTTCAGTGCAGAATTCTGCTGGAGCAGCACTATTAACTGATTCATTTTGAAAAAAATGTTTTTTCCCATGACAGTATCCCTTTAACTTAGAAGTGCTTCCAGCTGCTCAGAGCTCACTGAGCACACTTTCCAAGATGGTGACTTCACTACCAATAGGGCACAATAGGGCTCATACTAACAGGCATTTCACCCTGGTTTCATGTTGCATTCCATCTTTGGCGATTGGATGCATCTATGTGAGTATGGCAGTATAGGGAAATGCATGGGTTGCGTTCCACAAGGGAATGCAGAGCAAAAAACCCATCAGTATGAGCCCTTAAGGAAAGAATTCTAAATTTACCAAAACAAAAAGACAAAGTAAACTTTCTATATGCACTCTTGTTTCCACACTGGATGTGTTAATGCTAATTGCATATTAATTGTATTTGTAAGTACAGCAGTTGTGTTTTAAATAGTAGACAGGCCAGCCACTTATTTATTGTGTTTAAGATGCTGCAATAAAGGGTAATGCAAAAAAAAAATTATAAAGAAAATTTTCTACTGGAGCAAAAGTAATTTATTAAGCATTTACAATATTACACAGTAAAATATGAATTTCCTTTAAATGCCCTGGCGAACTACTTCCTCATGTCTAGAACAAACAATATCCTGGGAACTAAAATCTTTTTCCAACCAAAACACAAGAAATGTTGACACAAGGGGGCTTGTATGAAGCATTTGCTAGGAAAACCTACTTAATCCAATGTACATATGTACAGGATGTTAGTTGTGTTTTCCTGGAGGAGTTAGAGGATCATATTGGTGGTAAAGTAAAGCTTCCCTGAGAATTTCAACTTCAGTTGCTAGTCACAGTTCTGTACATGGATTTCAGTGAGAGTATCTGTTGCTTAGGATTTGTTCAATCAAACAAGAATAAAAGATACAGTCTCCTAACAAGGGCTTACTGAAGACAACATGCTTTATTGCTCTTGTTTAAACAACTGCTTGATATTTGTCATTTACCTCTGAAAATATAAAAAAACAACTTTTCCAATTGTACCAATATATTGATTATTGTTTTTCTAGTGTAACTGAAAATAGTACATTACACATGGGTTCTGGATCAACAAGGTATAGTTTGTTAAAATGATGAAAGTGGATATATACAGTATTTTACAATATTCACAAAATCTATACTTTTAAAATAATCTAAATCAAATGTTTTATTTATGGATGTCTTTTTTTGTTTTCTTTTAAGCTCTTTTGGGGACAGGTTGCAAATAGGTTTTTATTGGCACAAAAAAAAATTAACATTGAGAAAGTCATAGTTCTTTTTCAGGAAGGTTGATAAAGGAGCCATGTAGGCTTGAAACTTTGGTTCTCGCTGCTACATAAAGGCATTTTTATTTCAAACATTGGAGTGCTGTCAATTTTATTCAATATTGATATTTGTGGTGTGAGGGGACACTGTGCATTTCAGCTGCATTAAAGGGCCTATTTATGATTACTCAAGCCTTTTGAGCTGCCAAACTTTTTATTCATTACAATAGGCTGTTTGTTGAAAATAATGAAAATTGTGTCTTTGTCCCGAATCCAAATATTTGAAAACACCAATGGTTGATTTATGTTGTACCTTTCCCCCCCTAAATGGAGATATGAGATTTATTTTAATTGTTGTAAAAAACCAGAATTATTATTGAGCATGATAAGTTATTGAGAATATATATATATATATATATATATATATATATATATATATATATATATATATATATATATATATATATATATATATATATACACATACACACAGACTGGGCTGGTGCACTCAAAAAGTAGCAACAACTGCCTGGGTGCTGGTTACACAAGTTTGATCATCGGACCACAATGGGCGCTGACACTTCCAACAACCACGATCCCTACCCGGGGTAAGATCTTTTATTCCTAGTGTTCTCTAAGGGACACCAGTGCTGATTACCTGTATGGTAGCACCCTTAACACAATCTCTCAAGTTTATATGTGGCACTAAAATCACACTTATTGTCCTGATAGCGTTGTTTAAATATATGTTGGGTTCGTATTCAGCACTATGTCACTAGGTATTTATGGATATTACGATCGTTCTTATTAGCGCCAATTGTTTTTCTACACGTTTACACCTAATGATGACGTCACTACTAGGTTTGGCGCTGCTTTATGATTTTAAATAGGGATGGTTTAATGTGCAGGGTTCACTTCCTAAAGACGGCTTGAGTTTTGAAGCCGAAACTTTGAAATAAACCACCTTTTGTTATTTCACTAAAGCCATGAGAGTGTGGTTTCTTTTTTGCATATATATCTATATATATATAAACTATTATAAACTCTTTGTAGGATAATACTGAGAAAGTAAAAATATAGCAATTCCTCCTGTTTTTATTGGTAGATAATGTTGCTTTTCTCAGTCTCTATGAAATATTTTTAAGTGATAATTATGGGGCAAAGTGAATGGTGCAAATATGAATATAATAATTAATATTCATATAATATTAATATACCTTATTCGTTGTGTGTGTTTATCAAGTACTAACTCGACAACCGTTAAGACTAATTGCCTAATGTGCTATGCCTCCTTGCTGCTTTATAAAATAAGAGGCAGTTTTGAAGTATCAAAGCTTATTTTCAACTGCTCATTTATGCATTAATTATCACATGTTTATGAACCAGACTATTTGCTGATATATTTTTATGGCATCCCTGCTCTGTTTATATTCATCACTTCATCCCACTGATACTAGAAGGAACTATTTTGGTGCATGGGAAGTCTAAAGAAACAGAAAAACTTTCAAACTTTAAAGGAATTGTTCAGATATTCTTCACATCAGTGTAACAGAACATTTATTTAGTTCATGATAAACAAAAGGCAAACTGTTATTAAATCCCTATTAGGGCTCTTACACATGGGTTTTTTGTGCATTTGACAGGTTTGCGTCCTGGAATATAATAATTGAATCAATTCCATTATATTCTGTCTGTTGGTACTCATGAGTGTTCAGAGTTGCATTATATTGCATTCACATTCAGGCTGCATTTGCTGCCTGATTTTCTAGTTTCTGCAGTATTTGGCCTGAATGTGATCAGCCTTTCACTGCACAGCACTACGGTTGCCACCTTACCACTTTAATTACCAGCCACAGTTATGATCATTCCCAGAAAATTCACACGTGTGACACTCAACCTTAATGTTCCTGGGTAAATCAATAATACTTTCAAGAAATTCACCCAACTGTCAACCACTATATTCGATATTTAATTTGATCTCTTTTTTTATGTTGTGGTACTCAAATAAAGCTCCTATAATTTAAGGACAGTATTTTGTTTAGCAATGGCTCATGAAGAAAACATTTGTCAACTTACCCATTCTTTATTTTTTTCATGCATGCTTACTTTCCTGTTACCCCATATAAAAACAAATTCTCTGTAAGGCTACACATGTGTGGTCATTGCTACTTTTTATTATTTATCTCTCTATTTAGGCCCTTTTCTATTCATATTCCAGTCACTTATTTAATTCATGGTTGCTGGGGTAATTTGAAACCTAGAAACAGATGGCTGAACTTGCAAACTTGAGAGCTGCTGAATAAAAAGCTAAATAACTCAAAAGCCACAGTTTGTCTCAGAATATCACTCTCTGCGTCATACTAAAAGTTAATTTAAAGGGATACTGTCATGGGGGAAAAACATTTTTTCAAAATGAAACAGTTAATAGTGCTGCTCCAGCAGAATTCTACACTGAAATCCATTTCTCAAAAGAGCAAACAGGTTTTTTTATATTCAATTTTGAAATCTGCCTTGGGGTCAGACACATTGTCAATTTCCCAGCTGCCCCAAGTCATGTGACTTGTGCTCTGATAAACTTCAATCACTCTTTTCTGCCATACTGCAAGTTGGAGTGATATCGACCCCCTCCCTTTCCCCCGCAGCAGCCAAACAAAAGAACAATGGGAAGGTAACCAGATAACAGCTCCCTAACACAAGATAACAGCTGCCTGGTAGATATAAGAACAACACTCAATAGTAAAAACCCATATCCCACTGAGACACATTCAGTTACATTGAGAATGAAAAACAGCAGCCTGCCAGAAAGCATTTCTCTCCTTAAGTGCAGGCACAAGTCACATGACCAGGGGCAGCTGGGACATTGACGAAATGTCTAGCCCCATGTCAGATTTCAAAATTGAATAAAAAAAAATCTGTTTGCTCTTTTGAGAAATGGATTTCAGTGCAGAATTCTGCTGGAGTAGCACTATTAACTGATGCGTTTTGAAAAAAATGTGTTTTCCGATGACAGGATCCCTTTAAAGATGAACAATCCCTTTAAAGAGTTCCAAACTACAACACTTATAATATATAAATTATAATGTCTTCTCCAAGGGTATACATAATATTTTTTCCTCAGTTTCTAAGTAAAAAATTAAATACCATCACAGTAGTACTTCTGGAGGGATTGGAAACAATGCTAATTATAGTATTATGTGTTTCATTTAAAATCAATTATTTCACAGTCAGATGTCAGTGTTAATTTGACACCTAAACAGCCTTTCATTCTAGGACTATGAGGGGCTAGAAAACTATTGCCAGTTTTGTTTTAAAAAGTTGACACTTGTTGTTTTCCTTCCTGATGAAAGCCATGCATTAAACAATCAAATCTGCTTCGTTTTCGGTGGCAGAATTTGCACAATGTACCTGCAATGTAATGGATTTTTTTTTTTGCTGCAATTAATGCACAATTTTACTCACCTTGTGAACTTCCATTAAATGTCAAATCTGTTAAACATTTTAGAAAATGTATTTTATAAACCCCTTCATAGAAGTTTTACTGTAGTCTAACAAGCTTGCTACTCTTCCTCTGAATGGCATTACCAGTAAAAGTAGATTATGCTTTAACTTTAATGTGCAATGAAATAATTTGCAGGACAAATTTATAATGAATTCTTCAGAAACATGCTCCCAAAACCATTTTGCTTGGATGTGTGTTTTTGAAGAATTTTGCAGAAGTGCATTTTTTAACGATTTTGCATTTAGCATTCCAACTCTATAAAAAAACAACATTTTTTCGTAACTTGGTTGAAAGTACCAGCTAGAGGTATACAGTATGTAGCACACACGTGGGTGTGACTTGTTGCCAGTGTATCCCAGATACCTTTGAACTATGGGCAGCTCCCTGCAACTCCCAACAGTGTGTGTTGGCCCTTTAAGCACATTACCCTCAGGTTAATCCTGGGTGTCTCCTGGTGCACAGACCAACTAGGTTGGAAGCATCAGCAGTCCAGTAGATTGCGTCAACCAATAACTTATTTATTGAGCAGTGGCAGTAAATCTTGGTCACAGCATTCAAGCAGTATAGTTCTTCATGTATATTTAAGGCAAAGGAAAACATTCACATGTTGTAGGTCCCCCTTAGGGGGTATTGCAGCGTGTCTTGGTGATTTTCCCCAGCACTAGGCATCCCACGGGCTAACTTTCTCCTTGGCACTTTCCCTGTTTCTGAGCTCACCCACTCATGTCCATTTCTGGTGGCTTGATCACCACAAGGGTGCTAGCCCCAACTTCTCTCCTTGTTGGAGCCAGAAAGCTGCTCACTAAATACACGGCCTCTCCTAGAGCAATTATTACACAAACTTCTACCACTACATAAATTTTCCCTAACCAGGGCCTGTAACCTGCTCAGATCCACTCCTGTACCCATCTCCCCGCAAGGTGTGACCAGGAAAAGAGCATGTGTGCTCTTCCTTTTAAGCACTGCCACCTATTGGGCAAGCAATGCACTTTATCACATTACAATAGACCCAGGAAAAGGGACAATAGCTGCCTGGGTAAATCAAAGGACTACTTACTGTAGGTGCCCAAATATAGGGGAAGCTTCCTAAGCAAAACACTTAACCCTCGAGGTCTCTCCATATATATATATATATATATATATATATATATATATATATATATATATATATATATATATATATATATATATATATATATATATATATATATATACCTGTATATACAAAAAGTTTTTGGACTAGTATTGTGAGATTGTTTTTTCATTTGTTTTTTCATTGTTTAATCATATGCTCATCTACTACTATGTTATATTTATATACAGTAACTATGCATTTCACATAAATTGATGTATTTCCCTATTACAAACATTTAACGTGCTGCTATTCTTTTGTAGCTGCTGGTCTACTGAACTGTTGCTGAAATAGAAAACCTAGAGTGGTTTAGCGATAATACAGTAGAAGTAAATGGAGGAAATATGATCCTCAAAGAAAGTAGAGGTAGAAGGTACAGCATAAGAATGGTATGAGAACAAGGTCCAGGAGCAGGATATCAGTGGAGGAGACTGAGGAATATATATCAGAACCACCACTACATTGGTATTCTAGCATATTCCATGTCCACGGGCATGGGGAAAAAATACCCTCCAAGAGTTAATCGTTCCTAAGACTGTTTTGGACTGGCAGGTTTGAATTTTTTCAAATACAAATGGTCTTATTATACTTTAAAGAAGCAGTAATATCTCGGGGTTGAGACTATAAACCTAAGCTTGGGAAATGGTTATAATGAGTAACAAGCCTCACTTTCAATCTGTGGCACCAGGCATGTCTGTGTAAAAAATGCATTTATTTTTCTGGAGTTTTAGGGGTAAATTTATCAAAGAGTGAAGTTCTGCCACTAGAGTGAAATTCCTCAGCTCTCAATTAATTTCTATGGGATTTTGAAAATTTTATTTATCAATGGGTGAAAGTGAAAGTTCATCCTTTGATAAATACACCTATAAAAATCCCATAGAAATGAATGGAGAGTGGCGGAATATCACTCTAGTGGCGGAACTTCACTATTTACGTCACTCTTTGATAAATATACCCCTTAGACAGTGTATTTGCTGGAGGATCAAATATTGTAGGGTCAATTGTATCTGCTTTGTGTAAATATTTGTAAACTGGCTACACATTCATATGTATTTATTAACTGGATATGGTTGTGTAAAGTTAGCTTCAGCTCACCCATACACCACTGAAAATAATATATATAATATTTCCTTTTAATAATACAACTGTGTATGACAAATGTTCTTTGACCGAGCTCTGGGATCTTCTGAGCAACATTCTTATGTTGTGTGCATAATCCAATCGGTACAATATGCCACACCAATTGATTATGTGCATAAGAAACCAATTTTGGCCAATGGCACATTGCCCTTAAACTTTTCTGGATGAGCTCTTCAAATAGTTTGTCACTTTTGATCCATTACCTGGCAAAAAAATCCATTATTTCTTGAAATGAGAAAGATCCTTTTGGATTCAGCAGTAGCAATAAGATTACTCACTCTCTGAATCTTTGTACTGACCTTCAGTATAAAAAAAACCTCTGTAGAATGACAGATCATTTGTAAGTAAGTGTCAGCAGCATTTATCTTTTGCCAGTATAGTAACAGAGAACTCCTTGGTCAAGTGTGCCCTATTTTTAAGAATTTCTAATATGAACCAATTGTTCAGCATTAGGGAGTGAGCATGACCCATTATTATACAGGGCCTGTATTTAATGTGAGCAATAAAGTTGATTGTATATTATATAGTGAATCAAGTACCCCCTATTGTAAAATATAAGGATATAATAAGTTACCGAGGAGTTCCATGAGCATGTTTTTATACAGGTCATGGGACTCCGAGGTGACTCTAATATCCTCATATTATGCAACAGGAGGTACTTTATTTATTATAATACACAAGTTTTAGTAAGTCATGTGACAGAAAGGACATCACTAACTCCAATTATAACTGATGACATCACTAAGAACCATTTATAAGGATATAATATATAATATAGAGGATATTCATGGCTCTTGTGTATTATGCTATTATTTTAACTGAGAATTGACTGCAAGAGAGCATTGCATCTGAACCAAGAACATTGCAAATGCTGCTCACTTGGAGACTATATTGCACTTACAATTTAGCAGAGCATAATTGTTCATTAGAACAGTCCATTCAATATATTACCAACACGTTTCATCAGTGTCCTGACTTTCTCAAGTATAGTGGAGTGCTTTATAGTGTAGGTTTTCTGATATGCTCTTTATATCAGTAGTAATGGGCGGGAGAGGCGAATCACTATGAAAAAATTATTTCCATTGGATGGATGTGATGTCAGTCAACTGAGCATCAGAGGAAGTGACATCATAAAAGGAAACATCAGAGGTTCAGCTTACTTTACTATTAAGTCCTAAAAAATAGAAAGAGGGCCAATATATGTTGTAAAAGGATCTGATCCTTTCTCTCCTATGTAAAGTACAGGTATAAAGGAACTGTCCCATGCATACTGTATTTGTATAAGTTTTCATTATTTCTCCTTTGCTTCTATCCATGTTTCTTTCCCTGTAAGACTGTAAGATCAATATTGGGGGATATCTAACAAAAGACAATGCACAAAGAAAAGGAGCTTCAAGTAATTTCTAAATATGTAGTTTATAAATGATACTGGATGTCTTTTTTTAACTATTTTGTACTTTGGCCATATTGATAATGAAAGCCTTATGAATCTTAGGAACCTATTGTAAATATTATTTTGCCGTTGCTCCAGTATTAGATTTGTAGTCTCGTTAACTTATTATTTAATTTTCTTTCCTTTAAGGCTGGTCAACCAGAGGAAATTCCTATTGTCGAGGAGCAACAACAACAAGAGGAGGTGCATCGTCCATTAGACACTCCTACTGCAGAGGGACAATAACCTGAAGAACTACTGTTGTAGAGGAGCGTTTAATTCCATTTAAGATGTGGCATCTTTGCAGCAGGAACTAGACAAACTGGCAATCTGGGCGGCTAAGTAGAAGATGAGATGCCAAATTCTATGCAAAGACATACATCTTACACTGCCTACTGTATATATGTCTATTCTTCATCTTTGGTTGGTTTCGTACTGTACCTTTCATTTCCCTTCAATTTTCATTAACTTACCAGCAATGACTACATCACTCTTTATATAATCTAATATGTCCCTCATATATCCTGTATTAATAATGGTTCTCTGGCAGCTATTGAATGTAATCTCTATATCAATGAGTCATTTTACACTCAATTTGGCATGTACAACAAATGATCGATGTGTCCAACAGTTTTGGAACAAGAATCTACAATAATATATTGTAACTTATGTTTCGAATAAGTATACTATGATCAGTTACAGTTACAGGTGGGCCTCAATCAACCAGGGCTGCCATTAGAAATCTTTGGGCCCCATATATATGATTAGTCTTGGGCCCTTTCCAATGAACACAAGCTTATAGTACCGAAACGTTTTGGTCTCACCACTTGTATGTGCTACACAAAAGATCCACTAATGGTTAGGTTCGTTTTTCTAGGACAAAAGGTTGAGCTTGACTGATGTAATTTTTTATATTTCAATCATGGCTATTATTATACAAACACACATCTTTAACTTTTTTTTTTATTAAAAAGCAAGGGTGTAACTATAGAGGAAACAGACCCTGCAACTGCTACAGGAACTAGAAACTATAGAAGGCCATTGGGACTGATTTGTTTATGGAAAATATCTTTTTCCCAAAGTTTAGGGTCTCTGCGGTCCCAATAACTAGTCATTCCATTCACTTTGGAAAATGATAGCAAAGAAAGCATTTTGAAGCAAGTACTGTACCTTCATTGAATTGGGTTTGACAAGCAACTGAATGCGGCAGCTGCTCTTGTATTGGTAAATGACCCTAAAAGTGTAACGCCATATGCATTAACCAACTGATTATTCTGCAGCAAAAAAGCGCATACAAATATGTCAGTAAAAAAGTATCCATGTGCATGCTTCACACCTTTTCTTTTTTTTTTTGTATTTCAAGAAAACTTTATTCATAAAGAATAAACAGGTTTACAATAGATATGCATTAAAGTGACGTGTCAGACTGTTACTTAGGTTTGTAAACTATAGAAATTTCAAGATCACTTTTCTCAAAATAAACACATGGAAGTTGAATTAGATATCGAAATAGTAAGGATGATAAGAAAAGAATGGGAAGAAAGTGGGGAAAAAAGAAGGAGGAGGGGAGCTTGGAGGCAAATATCTTGTAAATTAATAATATATCACAGACTCTCATGTGCATGTAGGTAAGAGATCCAGGGCTGCCAGGTCAGTATAAAGTTATCTTTTTTCACTGCTAGGCATGAGGTCAGTTCCTCTATAAGGTTATTGACCCATTCTTCAAAGGTCTGGGAAGCAACCTCTCTCCAGTGTCTCGGTATCAGTATTTTTGCCGCTAGCAGTAATTGCACACCTTTTCTATGTATCTAATGATTTACTAAAACATCATAAATGGAAACCAAATGGTTATTTCTAAGAGGATAGTTTTGGAATAGAGTAAACCAGGTAAAAGTGTATGGAGTGTATGGACATTAAAAGAGAAAAAACTTCACTGACATTATGGACATACTTTTAATATACGGAGCAATGCCACCTAGATTGAAACAATTGGAATTCACTGTGCACCCAATACAATGATTCCAACAGATTCATAATGGAGTGCATGGGCTTTACTTTGAACGTTCAGAGAAAGCACCTGCCAGCTTTGATGTTGTGAATTTTCTCTGCAGTGTGGTGAAATGGAGGCCCAGGTTCTGTGTATATTAAGGACAGAGCAGTTCACATCTACACAGAGCCATGTCTGCACAGTATATACTACTCATGTAAATTAGTTATAAAGGCGTTCAGCTGCTATAACTGATGTGAAATATGTACATTTCTACCCAAGCCTTCACTTCTGAATGCTAACCACTGAAAGACTCAATTATATGCTTATGGATTTGAAGAATTTGGTTATGTCACTGCTGGATGCCTGCAACAAATATAGTGAACTTCCAAAGAACCAGAATTTAAAAAGGAGGTAAATAGAAAGCTGCTATTACTGCAGCTCAGATCTCCATGGTATATGTATTTCAAAGTACTTGCATTTAAACATCAGTCCTATTACTTTTTTTTATTAAGGATAATAGAAGGTTTAAAAGTTCCAAAGAAATACAGGTATCAGACCTATTATTCACAATGCTCAGGACTGGGGCTTTTCTGTATATTAGATCTTTCCATAATTTAGATCTCCATACATTGTCTACTAGAAACATTTAACATTGATTAAACCCAGTAGGATTCTTTTGCCTCCAGGATTAATAGGGATGGGCGAATTTGAGCCGTTTCGTTTCACCAACATTTATTTCTTAGCTGGGATCAATTACAAGGAACAGGTATGGGACCTGTTATCCAGAATGCTCGGGACCTGGGGTTTTCCAGATAACAGATCTTTCCGTAATTTGGGTCTTCATGCCTTAAGTCTACTAGAAATTAAATTAAACATTAAATAAACCCAATAGGCTGGTTTTGCTTCCAATAAGGATTAATTATATCTTATTTGGGATCAAGTACAAGCTACTGTTTTATTACTACAGAGAAAAGGGAAAAATTTGGATTATTTGGATACAATGGAGTTTATTGGAGACAGCCATTCCGTAATTCGGAGCTTTCTGGATATCGGGTTTCCGCATAAGGGATCCTATACCTGTACAGTTTTATTATTACATAGAGAAAGGAAATTATTTTAAAAAATCTGAATTATTTGATTACAAAGGAGTCTATGGGAGATTGTCATCCTGTAATTTGATTCTTTCTGGATAACAGATCCCATACCTGTAATATTAATGGCTTCAGTTAGTTTGTGTCAGTATAACATCATTTTCTTCAGAATCTTGTTAAGGTAAAAATAGATATAGAATAGGCAGGAATCTGATGCTGCCATAGTTGAAATGATCACTTTATTGTTCCATAAATTACATCATATACACATTAAGGTACTGTACATTCAAATGACTTCCAGAATGTGTTCTTTTAATTTGATATTACGCAGTATTGATGATCTCTTCCATTAGCATGGCGCCTGTAGCACCATCTGTTAGTTTTGACAATAGTCTTATTAAGTTCAATGTTAATTTAAAAAGAAAAAAAAAAAGAAATCTAGGATTTAGTTAACTCAATCGGGTATGCCAAATGTTTCTTGATCCTCTGTGTGCATTACAAAGCAGTTCCCAGAACGGACACTGGCATTAGCTTTATCAGTTCATTCCAGGTCAGTGGTCCAACTGGTTCTTCTGCTGAACAAAGGAGCTGTCTTACATCCACAAGACATCAATCCATGATTGAATATAATTTTTATTTTTTGTCCTCTAGCAAAAAAATAGAGCCTTTTTTCACAGTCTCACCAGTATCCCAGCTGGTGACATATTTCTTTGAAAACAAACACTGTATTACAATTTTACACACTATACAAATGCAATCTGTTCAGTTTGCCGTTTAAATGCAAAAAAAAACCCCAAAACAAACAAACCTTAATATTGTTTCAAGTTATGGTACAGGCTTTATATATAAATAAAAAAAATCTCAGAGAGGTTTTAGAACAAAGGTTTTCTTTGTACATTGGGCTATCGTTAGTTGTTTTCCTCGGAAATAAAACCTGTTGGCGATGCTCCTTGTAACACAGAAAGTAAAATATCTATTAACCGTTACGTTATAAAAGTTACAGGAATCTAGTGCCAAAGCCTAGTAATGTGCACCATAACGAGACTGTAGATTTCTGGCCAGAGTCTGTAATCCAGTAGATAAAGCTAGGAGATTGTCACTTTACAATATGTACTGTATATTATTTACAAATAAATATTTTTCTCTATCCGACATACAATGCAGAAATTCACCTGAGTCTTAGGGTGGACATTTTCTTTTGAGAATTAAACAATACATGGAAAGAAATGGCATTGTATATGTACTGTATTTAAGACACCGTCCAAAATTTTTTTATGATATAGAAAGAATCAGTGGAATACACATGATAGTACCCAAGGTATAAATATCTCATGCAAACACATATCTTTCAGACACAGCTTTCCAAACTATGTGGGAAGTTTCCTTGGGTGGTGTAAATCAGGCCATGTTGTGGGACTCATTCTGATGGTCAGTAAGAGCTGGGCAAGAATACTGATTGGCTGTACCATATTTTCCAGTTAGCCCTACCTAAATGCCAATTAAGGTAAGATTTTGTTTTAGCAACTATTAAGTAGAATTAAAGCGGAACAAAGAAGTAGGCCAAAGATGCCCCAGTAGCTCCTCATTTTATTATCTGCCAGTTCATTGCACATGCTCTGTGCTGCTGACAGTTACCTGACTTAGACACTAAAAAACTAT
The DNA here is from genome assembly GCF_017654675.1 of Xenopus laevis. NCBI lineage: Eukaryota > Metazoa > Chordata > Amphibia > Anura > Pipidae > Xenopus > Xenopus laevis. The sequence goes on from NC_054371.1 coordinate 173,386,131, forward strand.
TCTTCAAAATATTAATGTACATTACAATAAGTCTGCTTTTGCAATACTTACTTGAAATTCCTAAACCTTACTGTTTTGCCAACCGACTGTCCATTTCCAACCTGTCAGAGTTTCTAATGCTAATGGACTACTACTGAACAATTATGGCAGCAACCTCATACAGCAACACGGTGGGATCAGACATGTTATGTAAAAGCATCAGGCAAATACTTTAATGTCAAAATTACAAATAATTGTAGCATGCAAAGACAATATTATGATAAATGTAAAAAATCTCATTTCTGGTGTCAGTATCTCGTTTAAGGACTGACTATGCTCAGGAACCAGTGTGATTTGCATCAGAATTTAAATAATTAACCCCATAGCATCAGCTTTTATGGCAGGTAAACCTCACACTCTCCTTAATGATTTGCGACAACCCCTAGGCTTAACTTCTCAACAGCTGTTGCATTTTAAACTTACATGATCCATTGTGATACATAAAAGATTCAAATGGGTTTAGCTGTATATGGTTTTTATAATAAATACTGTATTACTTGAAAACGGGTTTTTTTGATAATATGCTAATTACTGTATCTGCCAAGGTTTTTTTTTTTTCATAAAAATGAGAACCTTACAGAGATTTAATTTTTGAAATGTGACCATTAATATGGCTATTCTCAAACAAAGAGGTTCCAGGGAGGAAGCAAGTTCCTATGGGAAGTTCCAGCATTTATAAAAACTCTTGTAACGGGCATGTGGTCAACATTCATTGAATCCAAAACTAGCAGTAAATCAGCAGGGACGATGAAATACAGTAAGTGGCTCATTTGTTTACTGTTTGAGATTCCCCAGATCATTGTTATCACTGTAGCCATACTACTAATGAAACAATCGCAAAGCAGATACAAGAAACGCTGTTGATTTTAAAAATACTCTTGTGGAACCATGTCTTTTGGAATACAACAGGATTAGATTAGAATCTACTGGGGAATCTATCTGTTAATCACTCAATGGTATAGCACCCAGAATGAATATGAGGATATTGTCATTACTGTATCTTATCCTAAAAGTAGCTCACACCCCAAAATAGCCTTTTCTTGACTGTTGGTCTAAAGAACTGACCCACTAACTGACATTCAATACCCCAAATTGAAGATGGTCAGGTCTATGACACATGCCTCTGTGCAGAAAGCAACTCAAGTCAAGTCAGGTCAAGGCACCAATAATGGCCCGTCAAAGCTTTTTCCATAGTAGACCATGGCAAACTTGTAGCAAATGGTGGGGAAGTATTTTCTGACTCTATCAGAGAAGAGGTCGCTTGTTTTGGGTTTAGGCAGTTAGTCTAGTCTGTCGCTTTCCTCCTGTGCACAAAAGCAGGTAAAATGCTCTATATGCCATAAGCCTTAGACCGGAGCTGCTGGACATTGACCTAAATAAAATTAAATTAGATGCAAGCCAACTGTAGCAACACTGACCTAAATGATGAAAAACACATTTGCTAAGCCTAGTTAACTTTTAAAAATACCAAGTGGCATTGTATCATTTATTTTATTATTGCATAATCAATCATCTAAAAAGGAGAAAAACTGATAGATTTGTGATACCATTGGTTTTTATTTTACTCCCCATTCTTTTGATCTATTGGTGACATTGGTAGATAGTCACTCCAACTCAAGCATTACACCAATATGATTACACTAAGGAATTGAAATGAATTTCCACTATACCAGTAGGTGCACTTAGGGGGCCTACTTATCATGTTGTGTAAAAAGGGAAACATTACTGGTAATGTTGCTCTTGTCAACCAATCAGATCTTTGCTTCTGTTTTCTGTTGAAATCGAATTGCTGATTGGTTTCTCTGGGCAACATCACCAGTAATCCTTCACTCCACTTTTTACATCACATAATAAATAGGCCTCTAAGTGCTCCTATTGGTATTTGTGGAAATTCATTCCAGCGACCATTCATTACCAATTCATTCCAATAAGTACAGGGCTTCAAAACTATAGATATTCCTTCTTGAACTGAAGAAATCATATGAAATACTTTACAATAAATCTACTGATGTCTAGCATCTTCTGACATGATGTACACTTCCTTACTTTTGGCTGTGATCCCCATAAAATCTAAAACAGGCCACCAGCTGCCCATTGTAGTTCCAATTCCTCTGACGCTTCATTTCCTGACTTCTCATTTGCGTGGACACTGACCTGGATATGTATACGTCATGCCATTAAACATTTCATTTAGAAAAGAACTGATCTGAATAACACAGCAAAACAACATTCTGGCTCATTTCCCACAGAATTCAATAGTAATGCTGACACTGAATGGCTGCCTATGCTGTAGATACACAAATGCAGATTCTGATGGATGCTGACTAGTCACCCATTAATATTCTGTATCTGTTGTCATGTACTGCAGAATTAATACAATTAGGACATCTATAAAACTTTGGGAAATAGATGCATTAAAAACAATTCTGTAGGGGCTCAGCTTCAAGCCTGTACATTATTTAAAGAATGTATGTATGTGCCACTGCATGAATCCTACCTTATATATAGATAGATCACTAGATAACTAATAGTTAACAACAATTTGCTACAATTTACTAAATGAAAGGCAAGACCTGATTGTTTGCTGCTGCATTTGTTCATACGGATAGTTTCTTATATGTTTAAAATCTTTTCTAATAACCATCTACTTGCAAAGTTGTTATATAGGCGGATTGATCAGACTTACTGTTCCAATAGCTGTCCAAACTATTAGGGATGCACAGAATCCACTATTTGGGATTCGGCCGAATCCCCAAATCCTTCATGAAAGATTTGGCCAAATACCAAACCAAATCTGAATCCTAATTTGCAGATTGCATTTGCAAATTTCAGGAAAGGAAAAAGTGAAAAAACATTTTTTTACTTCCTTTTTTTGTGATGACAAGTCACATGATTTTCTTTTCCTGCCCCTAATATACATATGCAAATTATGGTTTGGATTTGGTTCAGCTGACTCCAATCCCTGCTGATAAAGGCCTGGATTCGGTGCATCCATACAAATTATGCACACAAACACACTAAGGAGCAATTAATAATCACTAATTGGATAGATAACCTGTAATGATTCTCCTGAACCTGTGTTTATACAGAAAACCTGTCGTTTTGCAGGGTTCCGATGAACAATTTAAGACCAGTGCTCCTTCCTGCTGTATTAGTGTGCACCATACCAGTAATACAAATGTCCAGCGCTAAAACGTGATCTTCACAATCAAATGTCCAATATCCAATTAGTGAGTTGAAGCTTCCTGAATTACTGTATCCCCTCTGTGCAGAAGTCCCATATCTGATATAGATGTAGTAAAACTACACGAAGATCTGCTGCAGGACTCTATGCACCTTTATTCTGTACCATTGGATTTAATTCTGGTCTAAATCTGGTGAGTAGGCTGATGCACTGGGTGTGCGGTAAAGGAGAGATTACACAAGTGCACAAGTCACTTTAAGTGGATTTTATTGGTAAATTTTCACACATCTTTTTGTATATACACAAGTTGTATTAACGTACTACACTATATATTTTTTATCTAATGTGCGTTTCCTTGTAGTTCTACTACATCTATAGCTAAATCTATATCAGATAACTAATAAATCAATAAAGTTATCCATGCTTCTTCATGGCTGTGTTAATTGCAAGTTTTGGTGTTTTGATAAAATCCCCAGGCCCAGATTTGTGGAAAGGCAACAAAGGCCATTGCCTAAAAGAATTTTAGGGGGGCGGCATGATGCCCAACCACACCCACAGTGGATCAGGAGGCACTTGCAGGAGATACAATACTTTTTAAAATTTTCTGTACACCAGTCCCCAGTACCATGGACTCAATGCTGAAAATTTGAGCATGTGCACAAAGGTTGGGGAGATGATGGGGACAGGTCTAGGGGTGCCTGCTATGTAAATCCGGCCCTGGAAATCCGTTCATGAAGAAGCTGATGTAGTCATAATAGCTTTTCCCAGCCTGTTAAATGATCTTCTAGCATTGCAGCCCAGTGTAAGCTAATGCTTAGTAAGATATCCTGAGCAGTTTGATATTCTGTGGACTTTCTATATTGCATCCTTATTTTCCAAGAGCCTATACAGCAATCTGAAAGCTAGACACATACACCCTCTGCTGGGTGCAGACTTTCCTCCAATACCTCCATTAGGGATGTAGCGAACTGCCGATTTGGTGTTCGCGAACGCCGTTCGCGAACACCGGCAAAAAATGCGAACGTTCGCGAACAGTTCGCGAACTTCGAACACCCGCTAAAATCGTTCGATTCGAACGATCGAAGGATTTTAATCGTTCGATCGAACGATTTTCATTCGAAACGAACGATCGAAGCATTCGATCGAATGCTTTTCATTCGATCGAATGCTTACAATCGTTCGAACGAATGGAAATCGTTCGATTTTTAGAGGTCGAAGGAATTCGAATGGTCGAATGGTCGAACGATTTGTATTCGAATCGAACGCGAACTCAAAATGCGAACGTCGCGCGACGTTCGCGAACATTCGGCGGACGCGAACGGTCGAAGTTCGCGCGAACAAGTTCGCCGGCGAACAGTTCGCTACATCCCTAACCTCCATCTATGATTGTCTTGTAACAACCCGTACTGAGAGTAAACAATCATGTGTACGTAAGCAGACAGAATTCCTGTACTGAGCTGTCCATTTACTATACCTTTAAACTTTAATGAGGAAATGTAAGAAAAGTTGGTAATGGGAAAAAATATTCGCAATGCGGAAAGTTATGCCTCTATGCGGAAAAATTGAATACAGATTTTCCGACAGTGGAAGAAGGTTTGTAAATGTTATAGTTTGCTCCAGTGCGCAGTGAATGTGTTACTGAAAAAGTTGTTACGTTTGCTCCAAAAGCTTTGCGACACCTTCAAGCGCTTAAAAGTAGGCAATGTGCAATGAAAATTCGCAATTAAAATTTGCAATGCAATAACAGTTTAAGGAAGAATATTACATTGCAAAATGCATATTTTTTTTGTGCAAATTGTTTTGTTCTTTACGATTTTATTACATTCCCCCATATAACTTTAAGTTAGACACTATATACAGTATACCAACTGAAGAGTCTGTATTTTTTCCACATCTTTTCAATAAACTCATAGTTTATATTCATTCTGGAGTGCATATAAATGCATTAAAATGGAATATATTAAAAAAAGGACAAATTGTGTGTAGCATGATGCCATCTGTTAGCTATCTGTCTACTTTAAAATTGATTTTGTCTCATATACTGTGCCTGTATCCTTCCAATGTATAAAGGCAACTATGTCGTAAATACATTTAAATGGGGTTTTCACCTTTGAGTTAACATATGGGGGGTTATTTACTAAACTTCGAATGCAAAAATCACAAAAATTTGTGATTTTTTTATATAAAATCAGGCTTAAAATCATGAATGTTTCGGATTTTATTAAACTCTGAGCATGGAAAAGTCAGAATCAGAAAATCCGCCATCTCAGACCTGTCGAGGTTGCATATAAATCAATGGGAGAAGTCCCAATGATTTTTTGATGTGCGCTGGGTTTCGTGCAATACCACAACGTTTTCGGGTGAAAAATCTGAAAAAATCTTGAAAATCTGAAAAAAAATTCGGACTTTGATAAATAACCCCCTTAGTATGGTGATATTCTGAGACAATTTGATATTGGTTTAATTTTTTTTACCAAGTTTTTTTAATTTTTTTGAGTTAATTAGCTTTTTATTCAGAAGCTCTCTAGTTTGCATGTTTTGCAATTTGGTTGCTAGGGTCCAAATTACTCCAACATAGGAGAGAACTTGAATAGAAAGATGAGTAATGACAACTAGCAATAAATAAAAATACATGTGTAGCCTTACAGAGCATTGTTTTTTTTAGATGGGGTCAGTGACCCCCATTTGAAAGCTGGAAAGCGTCAGAAGAAGAAACAACTATAAATTTGTTATTAAATGAAATGCATGTGGCCTCCTAGTGATTCCATGTTTTGTATCTACTGGGGTGTGTAATTTATTTCAAGATATAACTCCTTTATAAGATTATAGTTCCCTCAGTAGGTAGTTAATATAGATTAACATTCTACAATTTTTTTTGTTGAACCGTATGTTCTTCTTAGATCTTTAACAGATTTGTTTTAGAATAAATAAAGCTTTAATTTGCTTACTTTTTTCTATTCAGAGAATCACAGGCAGAAATTGTGAAGTTGGGTCATTGAGGCAGCACTTACTGGGGCTCATTTATTAAAGCAGCGCAGCGCATAAGTGGACGCAAAAGATTGTCTGCGCCATCACGAGCATGATCGCTAATATATTTGCGTGATATTGCGCATAACACAGAGCTTTTGCTATGGTTTTGTTTATGCGCATTGCGCAAAAGATTGGGCATTTATGTCGCAAACGATGCCGTGGTTGTTAGGGGCGTGGCTGTGGGCGTGGCTACAATGCGCTTGCACTGCGGCCGTCGCAGATTTGCATCTGTATATGTGCAAAACTGCACCCGGGCAACAACACCACAATTTTTACGACTGCCTCTTCGTGGCGTAATAGTAACGGTCTTCAAAATGCGCATTCCTGCCCAGCTGCGCTAGTATATTCACATTTTTGCGTTTCATGTTGCTTAAAAGAGAATTTTATATATGTGTGCAGAGCCACACTGCTAAACTGGGTTCTGGCAAATACAATGGTGCTGCTGTTGGTGGGGATGTTTGTTAACTCAAAGTTAACTCAAAGATGAACAACCCCTGTAAAGTGCATATTAACCACGCCTTCCACCCAACATGTTTATATTGACCAAGGTTCCTTTAAGGGTATCAGGTAGGCTAAACACCTTTGCAACCAAACAAATATTAGCACAGAAACAAATGCAGATGCGTCTAAGTGAACGCAATATGCGCAATATGTGACGCAACTAATTAAAGCAGCGCATTCATACATGAGCACAACTAATCCTTACCTTTGCGGTATCTTCCTGTGCGCACAATTTATTATAAGCACTGCGACAGCTGATACGCAGTTTCACACGTCGCACCTGTCTGTGTCTACATTAGCGCACAAATCGCACTGTTAAGGTATCGTGCGCTACATTATTAAATACTCGCATGCGCTGGGCAAATGTAAGGCCACTGCGCTCTTTTTAGCGCTGCGCTGCGTTCATAAATGAGCCCCACTGTATCTAAAACTCTCTTAACCTGCTTATTTATAAGATCTCTCCATTTCAAATATTTTTGCAGCACACACGAAAATGAAACAGGAATGGAAGACACTAAACGGTTCTTCTCCATAGTAGTGCGCCTCTTTATACATCTGTGAATAGGAAAAACTGAAGAGGCTCTCTTTGGGGCTATATAATTCATGTTAATTAAGAAAATGTGATTTGAAGCTTATTTTCAACATAGACTCCCCTGATGTACACTGATATTAGGAAGCAAATTAAATGTGAATAATTTTATGTAAACATGATTGCATTTCTTCTTAATTGCATCAGCCTATAGCAAATACCAGGGCGCCACAGGATATTACATTATCCGAAAATGGAAGGGGTGACCGCAAAGAGCAGCATTAAACAGAATGCAAAATAGACAAAAAATACCCATGGTGAAAAGGTGAAAGCTTAAAGGCACATGTGCACCATAAGACCCATGCTAATAATTCTCTTAAATTTGTAGCATACCTGTTTAATGATAAATACTGTATTTAAGAGATCTTACAGTTGCTGAAAATAAGGGACAATTTGTTTAGTCAAAAGCACAAATCTAGGTGGAAGTAGTATTGGTGTATTATTAGTAGTGATGGACGAATAAATTCGCTAGACACTAATTTGCAGTGAATTTCTGCGTTTCGCAGCAAGCAAATTAATTTGTGAAACTGCGGCGACAATCAAAAAAAAAACGTGCATATAAAAAGTGCCGCTTGCGTCAAAATTGATGTGCATCAAAATTATTTTGACGCCCAGTGACTTCAATGCGTTTCGCGAACAGCACAGATTCGCCCATCACTAATTATTAGGCAAAGATCGGAATCCCCATAAGTGTTGTGCAAATCGGTGGAATAAATGATGAACTTTAACTGCAATAACCTTTGGATAGAGACTTTTACAGATATTGCAGGTGTCTTATTTTAATTAGTGATGAGAGCTCTGCAATATAACAGATTGGGTAAAACAATAAAATTTTGGGCACATTTTTTTTACCCATAATGCAGTATTTCCCCCAAAATTTCAATGTATTTGCTGCATCCACTTGATTCTTGACACAAATTGGGTGCAAGTTGCATCTTCTATGATCAGAATGGGGGTTGCTTCAGCTCACTATGGGGACTCTAGAATAACCATCATGTTCATGGTGGTGTTAGTTCCAGGGTTCCTGTGTGTCATTAGGTGCAAAAGCCATAATTGACACCATTCATCAGAAAAAGAGGGATGGACACATTGGCAATCATCTGGAAGTGCAGTAGCTTTAAAGGGATACTGTCATGGGAAAAAAAAAATTTTTCAAAATTAATCAGTTAATAGTGCTGCTCCAGCAGAATTCTGCACTGAAATCCATTTCTCAAAAGAGCAAACAGATTTTTTTATATTCAATTTTGAAATCTGACATAGGGCTAGACATATTTTCAATTTCCCAGCTGCCCTTAGTCATGTGACTTGATCTAAGAACAACACATAATAGTAAAATCCCATGTCTCACTGAGACACATTCAGTTACACTAGAAGGAAAAACAGCAGCCTGCCAGAAAGCATTTCTCTCCTAAAGTGCATGCACAAGTCACATGACCAGGGGCAGCTGGGAAATTGACAAAATGTCTAGCCCCGTGTCAGATTTCAAAATTGAATATAAAAAAATCTGTTTGCTCTTTTGAGAAATGGATTTCAGTGCAGAATTCTGCTGGAGCAGCACTATTAACTGATTCATTTTGATTTTTTTTTTCCATGATAGTATCCCTTTAAGATCTGCTCTCCATTGCATCCATTTAGCAGAACACTTGCATATGCATTCATAAATGGCCCCTAAGATGACCGTTTTTTTTAGAATGATTTTAAAATATGTTTTGTCTGCACAAAGGCATAAAGGTTTTCTTCAACATAATGGCAGAAGAGTGGTTGGTTGTACTAGGACTTTCAACAAGCATACTCCCAGGAAAAGACATATAATAGTAGTAAAGTAACAATAAGGAATGCAAACTAAAAGAAAAATAAACCTTTTATATAAATCAGCACAGAAAAGTGGTTCACTGTAAAAATATGATGGGCCCATGGAATTGAAAATAACTTCTCCTAGATAAGGTACAATTTCATATAAGATTCTCTTCATGTACTACAGTATATTGGTATAATTTCTTATAGAAGAAAGCCTGCATAGCCCAATCATATTGTCTTATTTTAGTTTTAGTCATTGGCATCAGTGGGTAAGGGAGGAACAGTTTTATGAATGCGTTTAATGTCAGTGCCCAACAATTCCTCCCGTTCTAAAGTGAATAAAGTTTTGGGTCAGTTATGTAGACATCATGGATATATAAACAGTGCCTTTAACAAAACAAAAAGCATGTTGAAATAATTGAGCTCCAAATGTTGTACTTTGTTACTGGGAACTGATAAAACAAGAAAAGTCCACTGTGCTTTTAATTATTAATTCCACACTGCAGTTAAATTTGCATTTGGATTCGCAGTAATTAAGAAGACAGGTTCATATTCAATATAACCTTTTCCTTAATACATTCAATGAAGAGTAAAGAGCCAGAGACTCTAGTGATTAACCTCTTATTTTCTGTTAATTGTTGCGACTTTCATTGTTACATTTAGCTACGATTACGGTAAGACCTTCTATAAAAGCATTATGTAGCTTCAAATCTTGAGATGAATTACACTTTGACATTTTTTTCCTAGGCATACATTCTATTTCAGTGCCAAAAAAAATGCATTGGCAGCACTGACATTGTAAAATGACTTTAACCTTGTAGGTTTTGTTCTTTTCCTATTGCTGATTGAATAGTGCCACCCTTAAAAAAAGGAAGAAAAAAAAAGAAAGAAACAGAAGGCATAAAGGTGAATATAAACACAGGAAAATATTTTACAGATTGTCCTGGAGGCTATCCATATAGTCTTTAAGCTGTTGTGAATCTCCAAGTTTCATATCTTTGCAAACCCACTTGATGTTTTCGTCATTTCCAAAAATGACTGCATTGGTGTAGGGACCCCCTTCTTCAGGTAAGACAGTAGTGAAAGAGGTAAACTTTACTCGTTTCCTTTTTGTCCCCCCTGGATTTAATGGCTCAATGTGGGCATCTTTTTCATAATTGTAATCAGATGGCTGAACGATTTGGCTATATGGGTTCTTTTGGGAACCACCATTGAGAAGAAAATTACTCTCTTCAAACTGCGGCCTCCTGTCAATCATCGTAGTACATTCGTCTGCTGGAAGGGGAGTATCTGCTGGGTTCTCCAGTAGTTCTACCTCATTTCCAAGCCATACCCAATCATGAGAGTGTGGGATATTGGCTTGATCAGCTACAGGGAACCTTTTGTTTCTATATTTCCATGCAAATGCCACGCAATTAATTAAGAAGACTAAAATCGCAAGGCAAAAGACACAAAGAAGGGCATACATGCCAATTTCTAAGTCTGTCAGCCCCCTGGATGCTTGTGTGAGTTCACTCTCCCGATTGTGTTCCGAAGATACTATTCGCGTAGGGAAAATGGTATAAGTGACAGGAATAATTTGTATGTAACCATCATAATAGTTGTTGTGGTAGTCTGCAGGTGAATCAGATGTCATATTTTTGTTATTATCTTCAAAATTGCTTACAGATGATCCATGTTTGGGCCGTTCATTTGCAGTTCTTTCTTGTTCTGCAACTTTTTCAGTTGTTTTACTTGTGTGTTTCTTAAAATCGTCATCTGCAGTATGTATTTCATTAATATTTGCTTTTTGATCAGAATCCTTTTGGCCAAATTTAACTTTAACGATTCCACTGCCAACAGCAAGGTTACTCTTTCGCTTAGACTTTTGGCAGATCTCACTAATTCCCAACTCTAATTTTATGAGAGGGCCCTGGCCTTCTCCTTCTGCAACCACAACTGGCCAGTTTGACAGAGGATTTTGATAGGTGGATACAACCATCTCATCCAGTGAAGACACTAAGATAGAAAAGTCTTTGCTTTCATAAATGTCCAGGGGTGTTACTGAGCCATCGCTAAACAGTGTCCACACACTGAGGACGGCTTCCTGCAACAACAAAAAACAGTAAAAACTCAATAATTACTGGAAATGGACAGTCTTACTTTGACCATTTTATCTTCTCGGTGTTCAATTCAGAAGACTAGAACTAGATAAAAGTTTGAAAGGTCTTGTCTCCAATCTTATAAATCTTTAAGACTCAAAAATCTAAAATGGCACTTAATGCAAAAACACCCACTTACCTTACATTAAATGTAACTTTCAAATGAAATTATGTGTATATTTTTGGATGCTGGCTGTGCATTTCAAAGCAATTTCTGCAAACTGCATTACAGGAAAAAAATCTAATAATGCATATTTGCACTGAGAACAGAAAAGAAGCACATCATGCATGTAGGCCTAGTGTTATGTGATCTGCCTTTGATTCCGGAACTTATGCTAGATGCTGGGGGATGCGCCGAATCCACTATTTTGGGATTCATCTAAATCCTGAAACCTTCATGGAATATTCGGCCAAAACCTAAACCAGATCCTAATTTGCACATGCAAATTAGCACCAGGAAGCGTTAAAGAGAACTGCACACAGAATGTTTCACTTCCTTGTTTGTGTGACAAAAAAAAATCATGCGATTTTAAAGATTCGGCTCAGCCAGGTACTAAGATTTTCCCAAAACTCGAATCCTGCTTAAAAAAGACAGAATACTGGCTGAAGCCTGAACTGAATCCTGGATTCAGTGCATCCCTACTAGATACACTGGCTTGAATGTGTGTCTACACTTCTTGTATCCATAGATCCATAGGGCCTATATAGTGACTTTAATCAATCTTAGTGGTTCTTTTTAAAAAACTAGGTTTGAAAGTTGAGCGTGAGGACTTCCAAGGTAATTGTCTCAAAGATATTACCTGTGCCAGGAGCAATGCTAAGAAGACAGCAGGAGTTTAGGGAGATAAATGCGTGGCTGAGAGATTGGTGTAGGATTTGGGTTTTTGGAGAACTGAGCTGATTTCTCAGCTACAGGGCGGTGGGCTGCACCTCAGTGATGATGGTGCAGCTCTTTTGGGGGAGAAGATCAGGGGGTGGGCTGCACCTCAGTGATGATGGTGCAGTTCTTTTGGGGGAGAAGATGGCTAGATGGTTGGAGGAGATTTTAAACTAGAGTGGGGGGGGAAGGTTCAGTAAAAGATTCAGTGGAAGACTGGTTAGATGAAATAGAGGGCAAAGGAAGGGGAAATGGTGGAGGAGATTTGGTTGGGGATACTGTTAAGGATAGGGAGCACCACATGTCAAATGTTCAATATGGTACCAGTATTAAATGTATGTTTGCAAATGCAAGGAGTCTGACTGGTAAAATATGAGAGCTGGAGGGAAAATATGATGTGATTGGTGTGGCCGAAAAACATGGCTGAATGATTTGCATGACTGGGCAGTAAATATCAGTGGCTATACTTTGTTTCGAAGGGACAGAGGCAATAGAAAAGGCAGAGGGGTATGTCTGTTTGTTAGGCAGGATTTAAAAGCTTATATAAAGGAGAAGGTTATGTTAGAAAATAAGGGGGCAAAAATCTCATGGGTAGAGTTCTTCACCAATTGTAAAGAGTCCAGAAAATTGATTGTAGCAATATGCTATAGACCCCATAATGGAGGAGGAGGAGGCTAAGCTCCTGATGCAAATAGAAAAGGCTGCTAGTTTGGGTAAAGTAATGATAATGGGGGATTTTAATTACCCAGATATTGACTGGAGCATCAGTATGGCCAGATCAGTTAGTGGGAACAAGTTTATAAACTTGTTGCATGACAATTTTATGGCACAGATTGTTGAGGAGCCTACCAGAAAAAATGCTTTCTGGATCTAGTGATCACATTCAAAATGCTGTCCTAGTAAATGGCATTATGAGCAGCAATCAGCATGGCTTTATGAAGGATAGGTCATGTCAGATACATTTGATTGCTTTTTATGATGAGGTAAGTAAGATGCTGGACAGTGGGGGGGGGAGTAGATGTGATCTATTTGGTTTTTGCCAAAGCGTTTTATACTGTGAAACAACTGCTTTCTAAACTAACGACTGCTTTCTAAACTAAGGTCTGTTGGGCTTAATGAAGTCGTTTGCACGTGGATAGGAAACTGGCTACAGGATCGGGTACAGAGGGTGGTTGTTAATGGTACATTCTCTACTTGGAGTAAGGTTCTTAGTGGGGTCCCTCAGATCAGCCGATGTTCTGCCCCACAGCAATCATTGGAAAGAAAAACCCTTTTTATATATTTCTACTTTCATTCAAATAAAATGCAGAATTCCTGAAATCTGGATGGTTGTTAACAGGACATTTTTGTATTTTAAGCTTTTGGAACCACCAGTAACGAGGGGTTTGGTGAAAGACAATGCATAAGAAATCACTCAATACCAAACTCAGGGAAGTAAAAAGGGCTCTGTTTACTTGCTTCGTTATGTGGCAAAGTCACTTAGGCAACTAAGCATTGAATTCAAGGATCTACTGTGCAAGGAGTCGTCCACATACATTTGACAAGTTACATATTTTACTACTAACCTTCAATTTAGATGGGTAGATCTCTTTTAGCAGTAAACTGACAAAAGTGTAACCTGATCTGAAAGGGCATCTTTTGCTTTATATAATTGGTTATAGAAGCATTTGTAAATATTGGTGCATTTTAGACAGAGTCGGACTGGGACACCAGGGGCCCACCCAAAAACCTTTGACTAGGGGCCCACCAATTAATCTTAGACCAGGGGCCCATTCTCAGTACTATTATTCTTCCTCTCATCACTCAACCTCTATTCTCCTAGTCTCTTTTCTTTACATACTATAATACTAGAACCTGTTATTCCATCTATTTCGCCACTTTGTTCTCATAAAAATAGGGAATGACCATGAAATAGGCCAAATATTTAGCAGCATGAGGGCCCACTGACACCTTGGCCCACCGGGACTTTTCCTGGTATCCCTGTGGGCCAGTCCGACACTGATTTTAGAATAAAAATGGAAGCATCATTGATAGATTGGTGACTACACCCTGTGGGTTAGGCCCAAGTTTCAAAATCTTTATAACAAAGGGGGGTTATGGTTCAGACCTTAGATTAGAGCCAATTGCAGCAGATTTGGGGGGTTGAAGTTTAAAGAATTTGGTATTTTTAACAGTAGGTATAAAATTAGTAACAGCAGACTCAAGAGAAACAAAGGGTGCTTAATTTAGAAGGGGCCAATTGTGGCCATTTATGCCATTGTTAGTACTATTTTCTTGACCCTTTTAGTATTACAGAGAAAAAGGAAATCATACCTGAAGTATTATAGGCTACAGATGCAAACTATGAAATATATGCCATCACACATAATGTACAGTATTTTGGTTCCCACTGTACCTGTTTATAATCATGCAGGATATCACTAGCGGATGTGGTTGTTAAGATGGCTCTCTTGTTGATTCTGTTTGCTTGCACAGACAAGGACAGTCCTGTGATGATCTGCACTCCCAGCTCCACTATGCCTACCCGATCATCCAGCACCGTAACAGTTTTCTCAGCCAAGATTGAATCAGACAGGGGTGAGAGGACCTTAAACAAATATTCAGAACAAGTAAATAATAAGACACTGGAAGTAAACTCCAATTTTCTGCTAGGTAGAGTTTACATCTGGTGATCAATGGAACTGAATACATAGATACTTGTTAGCTGTTGACCTGGTTATCTATGAATTAAATTACAAGACCTGATATCAGCAAGGTTCATATGATATAATTTATGAATGGACCATCACAGAATGATGACATTGCGCAAAATGCTGAGCAATTTACTTCCTGTACCCCAATTTGCTTGAGGTGCAACAGAAAGATGTTTATGGCAGCATAAACTGGCTGCAGTATTTCTAAAATGCATGATTTTACAGCTTATAATGAATATATTTGGAAAACTTGCAAATCCACTGATATAAACAATATGTCTAATACCCCAAAGTTAACCAAGGTCAGAAAGCAAAGGGGGTAATATGGCAAGGATACATGTTAATCGGCGACTGGTAGCCAGCCATTTCATTTGAAGCTACCCCACCAGACAACCAGTCAAGCCCTACAAATCCCCCCAAAAATGCATTTTATATAGTATAATATGTTTTACATTCTGCCCATGGAGTCAAAGACATAGAGCAAATTCCTAAATGAAAGCATTGGAGTGCCTTTTGTGTTTTGATTATTTATCGTGAATGCTGAACTCTGCTAAGAAGCTTTATCAAATTCTCTCCGAATATACTAGAGTTGGCAGACAATGAAAAGAAAATAATGTGATTTCATGGCGTGGCTGTGAAATGTAGGTGGCATCCCATCTTTCTCATTTTGCACTGATTGAGTGAAATCTTCTGTACTGAATGTGATTATTGCACTGAATCCTGAACTTCTGAGTATATTCAATTCCAATTATTCTCTGTTAGTCTCGCTTGCTAACTAGAACTTTCCAGACCAGGAGACACCAAACTTTTCTATAAAAACACATTATTTAAAATCAAAATAATTTTTTCTACACTGAAGTCAACTGGTTAATAATGCATCAAAATTGTATACAATGGCCACCATCTCTCGTGCTCAGTGCGTGTTTGCTGAATAAATATTGGGTTATTTATCAAGCCCATGTCCATGGATCTCACACTGTTTAAAGCTCTTTAATCACAAACA
Source organism: Xenopus laevis (assembly GCF_017654675.1). Classification (NCBI taxonomy): domain Eukaryota; kingdom Metazoa; phylum Chordata; class Amphibia; order Anura; family Pipidae; genus Xenopus; species Xenopus laevis. The sequence goes on from NC_054371.1 coordinate 173,401,985, forward strand.
ATATCTTTTCTGTGCCGATGTTCTTCGCTCAACTGTATGTTTTAGCATGCTAAAAAAACAGAGGTAGTTAAAAACTGGACATTGGAAAAGGATGCTGCTGAATAAGGATTAATGAAGGGCAGCACAGACATCAATCTTAAATTGTTAAAGCTCGAGCATTGATTCCACTGCATCGCCCCAAAGCAGTTGTTAGCAAGTGAATGAATGCTACCAAGAGAACGTGATTTGGCTTCATAATGGAACTGATCTAAAATGTTAAGTCTTCACATTTGTTAAAGGAACAGCAAAGTTATAAAATAATATGTTTCTGAGAAATACACACACACACATATATTTTTTTTTTTTTTTTTTTTCTGGTACTGAAAAAGTTTGAAGTTTAATTTAGCATTTTGCATTTTTATGACATGATTTAAGTTGGAGTAAGTTTTTGCCACAAAATAACTGCAATTTCATAAAGACTTTTTTTTTTTTTTTTTTTTTTTTAACATACACTGGCATAAATTACAGAATATTCAATAATGTTTTAGCTGGTGGTTCCATTGCAATGTGTTCACAAAAACAGAGCTACAGGAAACAATTTCTTAAAGGTTGAGTAGATTTCTTAGTTACTGCTCAACCAACATCATTTATTTTTTTTAATATGTGTTGCATATGGTATGGTGCTACACCTTGCAATACATAATATTGTATTCAACACTAGGAGGCTGATTTATCAAGGGCCGAACTTCGAAGTGATAAATACTTCAAAATTCGACCATCGAATGGCTTTACTTCGACTTCGAACATCGAAGTCGAACTTTTTTTCACCAAATTTGACAGTTTTTTGGCCGAAGTAAAATCGTTCGAATCGAACGATCGATTTTTCTTCGACTTCGAAAAATTTAGAAAAATGCTCTGGAAGGTCCCCAGGGCTAACATAGCACTTCGGCAGGTTTAATTTGGCGAAGTATTGTAGTAAAAGTTTTTTAAAGAGACAATACTTCGATTATCGGATGCTCGAATATTCAAAGTATTTTTACTTCGAATCGAAGTCGAAGTTGTAGTAGCCTATTCGGTGGTCGAAGTATCCAAAAAATTACTTAGAATTTCGAAAAAATTTTCGACTCTTCATAAATCTGCCCCTAGGTGCAGGGGTTATTTTTAGGTACCTGTACATTACACCAGCTTGTGATTCTTACGCAGTAAGTTTGGATGTCGTTTGTGTTTGAACAATTTTTTAAGATGATTGGAGATACACCACTAGAAAAGAAGCACACCACTGAGCCAAATATGTCTGGAGCATATGCCCTAAATATTTAATACTGTCTAATATTAGTACATTAATTAAATCCCTGAGCTATTTTTTGGAGGTTCAGTGTATGGAGCTGCTAGGCTAACCCCCATGTGCATTATAAGAATTATTGATTAAATGCAACTACTGTCCTGCTAATATTCTTTGTCTTTACCATTTTTCAACCCCCACCCCATTGGTGGTCTCAGCTGAAGCACCTTTCCACCACATAGCCTTTGCATGTGTAAGCCACTGTCATCAACAGCATAGGGGGCTCTTTAGAATAGACCTGTGTTCCTAAATGTTTAAAAGTTTTCCCATAAGATGTGAACTAATTCTCATTGGTTTAAAGGGCAACATACCCTATAGTTTGGTGTGGTCAAAAACACTTCTATCCATCCCTTTAACAGTGTAACACTATAAGGGGTGCACTATATTTTAAAACGTTTTATTGTTGTCTGCTCCTGAGCTTTTGGAGCACTTGCTCAAATAATTTGTAATTGCCACGGAATTTAAGTTCACATTGTATTTCTATCAAAGCTATAATTTCTTGCCCAGCCTACATATCAGTCATCTGTTTTATTTTTCTACTGTATTGCCAAAAGCTTAATTACTGCAGGCTCTTTAAAGTAATGTTATTATGTTTCTTTTTTGCACAGCCAATTCTGAGGATATTCAAATGTTGAATTCCTTAAAAAGGCTTTCAGGTGCAAATCCTCATTTACAAGGTGACGACTGACCCAATCAGAATACAGACAGGTTTTGTTTATTGATATAAAGTTTCCAAACCAATCAAAATGAAGTATATAATTATACAGCAAGTGGGAGGATAATATTACTGCAAATATCAACAAGATTCAACTCATGATTTGTATCAGAATAGAAAGAAAATACCTGTACTGTGGTTATTCCTTGATCACGTCCAACAAGGACCTTCCCAGATTCTAATGTAGCTATCCTAGGTTCTTCCACCTTCATGAAGTCACTCACTAGGTCAGTAATGTCCATCTGCCAATCAGGACCCAGCATGTAGGTCAGCTGCCCAGCCTCAGAAGATTCAGCTACAAACTGTGTAAAGACTCGTACTAATGCATGCTGGTATTGCAGAGAACATCCTCGTCCCTTCTTCTCATCATCCTCTTCATCTTCACTGTCTCTGGTTGGTCTATGGGAAGAAATGCAAGACATGCTTTTGTAATGCCACCAAGCGCAAGCTTTATATTTATAATGTTTTGGAATACATGTGGAAACAAATTCACTTATGCTACAAAAGGTATGGAAAGTATCAGGATTTCTCTATTCTAGGCCAGAACACATGAATAATATGCATATGATGCACATAATTTGTACTGACATAATGTATTTTGTTAAGACGGAAGGAAATTCATAAGAATAAACTTATAATTAATTATAATTTGTACATTTTGAAGTCTCCATTGTGTTTTAACATGGGAAGTCCCTAAACCAAAATCCTCTCTGATAGTGATGGGCGAATTTGCGCCGTTTCGCTTGGCAAAAAATTTTGCCAAATTCACAAAACCGCGAAAAATTTGCAAAACGGTGCCCGTTTTTGACGCCGACGCCTGTTTTTTTGACGCCGGCGTCCATATTTGCCCATGAATTTTCGCGGGTGCCACGAATTCGTGCCTGGCGAATAAATTCGCCCATCACTACTCTATAATAAGAAAACTCTTCAGTCCTGGTTTTCGACATAATAAATATAAAATGTACATACATTTTACTATAAAATGTACCTATGAAAAATTTGAAAATGGGGTTCTTGTAATTTACCTTTTATTCATATTAACTGGGATCCTCCAACCCTTGATCTGGCTCAGCTCAGTGTCTGATATTTCTATTTGCAGGGGAAGGCGTGGAGCCCAGACAGTTACCTCTAACTCAGTGGTAAAGTGCTGGTAAGTGAAATTAACAATGGTGTCCACTTTACTCTTCATTTCTTTGCCATTGACAAAAATTGAATCACATCTGTCAGAAACCTGAAAAAAAAATAGTAGCAGCTCAGTGGGTAACCTAGATGAAGGAAAGATGTTCTCTAAACCAGAGAAAAATTGGTTATCACCCTCCAAATTAAACGTTATTCTACATCATGATGATAATTTAATGGAAGCTGAAGTTCAGCTGGAGAGACTGACTAAAGCTGCTCTGTACAGTACTTTCTAAACAAAGGGCACTAACATTATACCACAAGATGTAAAACGTTTAATTATAGTGAATCATCAATTTTACATAACCTGATTTTATGTTTTACGACATTTTACACTGTTTTTCTGTGGTCCCACCTATATATATAATGCATGATACATTTCCCTGATTTTACAATTTCCCCGATTTTACACCATTTTTTTCCCAATCCCCTGAAAAACGTAAAATGGGGGTTCTAATGTATTTCAAGAAATTACAAAATAATTATCAATTGAAATAGAGTAACACGGAGAGGCATCGGAGGCAAATAAGTTTGATAAGAAGCAGATACAGAGCAAAAACTGTACTACTATATTACACTTTATATATCACAGTTCAATAAACAATAGTTTAGATTCCATCTTATTCATCTGTGTTCTGTTTTTCTGACATGTCTCTTGCTGTACCTAATACTGTTTGCCATGAAATCACAATATTGCTAGCTATTTCTTCTCATTTTATTGCATAACACATGCTGAAAATTACCTAAGGATTTTAGGCTTTTTTTTATTTTAGATTGCCCATGCCACATCACTAGTGACAATTACCACATCAGGTACAAATATGGCCTTTATGTCAAACAAACCATAAATACTAATCAATATACAGTGCCAGTTAGAAGAGGGTGCACTGCTACTCTCCCCATTGTTATTGTATGGAGAGGGTACTTTTATCTGTAATGCTTTTATTGAGGCTCCTTGGTTAAATTCAAGCTTGTTTCATTTAACTGAGAAAAGAATCAGATCAAACCAACACTAGACAAGGAAAGACAGCGTGACATTGACTTGCTCTCGTATTGTAACACCCATGGAGGGACCGATCAAATGTACATTAAAGATTCTTTTTAAGATCATGTTTTACATTTGATGATATAAATAATGAATCAATTATTTTCGTGTAAGTCAGCTCACACAATGGCCATTCTGTAAATTCCATTTATTTCTCAAAATGTAAAAAGGTGTTCTCGTTGGGAAGCTTGCTGGAACAAAAAACGGACTAGAAAAAAAAATAATCTCAATGGTACTTGTGCTCTTTCATGATAGGAGAAAGCACACACAGTACAAAGTGATCTTGTGGGCAGGAGATAAAATCTTTCTTCTGGTTTCAAATGAAACTGCCCATTACTAACAAAAGACAACATTTTTACTCATCACCAGTACCAAGGTAAAGAGTAGCTCCAGGCATTTTAGTGAAACAGAAGATATAATATAGCACATGGAAGTAACGTGTAGGTATTTATGGTTTCAAAAGGCATCTGTTAAATTTTCTATTCCCAGAAGGCCAAGCAATTTTTCTACCTCTCTGTAATTTTCCTAAAGGCTTTAAAAATGGAGAACCATGTGCCGCTGCTATATTTTTTCTTGAAGGATCTGAAGGAGCACAGGAGAGGTTTGTGAAAATACAATAACTCTGGCTTGCATGCTCTAAAATAAAATAGAATCATGGTGCTCAAACAAAGAACATGTCCTAGAAAATCTACCTTAAAAAATTAAAAAATGAGGGAGAGTATGGTAGAAATGAAAAACATCCATGAAAATAGAAACATTTTAACATTTAAGTAGTAGAAAGAAATGAAGAAAATAAGACAATGTGAACACCTGTGACCTTGGTGACTGTTGCACTTTACTTAATTGCATCTGTGCATCTGTGTAAGCCTACCACTGAAAAAAAGACAAGAGCCCAATTCTTCCTCCCTCTTGGCCATTTAGCAGAGATCATTTGAGTATCTGCAAACTATGTACTAGCTAATAATTGTGAGCACAGATGCATTGAGCAAGCAAAGAAAAAACAATGAGTTTGGGGAGTAGAAGAAAGTAAAGGTGGAGTCAGTAAGTCTGACCTAGAGTGCTTAGGAGAGGTTTTCTTTGCTACTATAGTCGATCCCTGTGAGATATGTGATGCCAATAACTGCTGATCCAGCAAAATATCTGATCAGCAGAAACTGAGGGGCCTATAGTGAGCACAGTCTTTGTTCCCATGAACAATGGGGTTTTTCAATGTTGCTGCTACAGTTGCAGAGAATTTAATAAATATAGAAGGAATCTAAACACATAAACTATATTGTGGTTGATTTGGGAATGCATGGGTGCTAGATCCCTATTAAAATAAAGCATTCAGCTGTCATCTCAATATAGAAAAACAGTTTTGTCTTTGTGCAGCTTGAATACAGCTTACATTTTTTTGGCAGTCATTAACTATTCATTTAGTGCCTCCCAAATTAATCTCCTACTCTATTTAATCCCTACAAGATAGCAAAAAGATTATAAAACAAACACAATTTCTGAAATACTTTACCATTCTTGTCATTTCATCTCATAATCTGTCACATAAATGTCTCATGACATTTTTAAGCACATTAATCATGGCAATTCAGAGACAGTGTGGCTGAAATTTTAAATCAAGGAGGTGATGTCTAGGGATCTTTGTCAAAATTAATATTAGACATGTATAATTAAGTAAAGAACGTGATGATAAATCATTGGTGTGCATGACAGAAATGGAGAAAATATTGCTACGTATTGCAACTTCCTCTGTAATAAATGATTAAAATACAGAGAAGAGAATTTTAGAAGATAAAATACGCAATTTAAGACATAATACAACCATTTATATTCATTGTATTTGCTCTCATTTGAGCATTTGTAAAAGCACCTTAAGAGAAAATCTTGGCAAGCAAATATGAAAGCAGACTCATGATTGTAAAGTTTCAAATGTATGAAAGTGTATATATTTATATTTCTTTGCACACATTAATAAGCAACTAAAGAATGCAAAGTGCTGACCAAACACAGGTTCTGTAGTTGAAATCTGACCAATATGTATGATCATTTCTGGGATGATCATTTCAAAAAATTAGGTAGAGTTGGAGGGAAATGTTTTTATTGCATGTCTAAGCTAGCCAATGACTTGATACGCTTGCTGAATCAGGTCACCAATTGGGATGATGTGCATGAATGTGTACTAAGTGGACTCTTGCACCCATATATTCTTTACAAAACAGCAATTATTGTCTTCAATTGGAACATATTCCATATCATTAATCCCAACAAATTCTATAATATTTTCAACCTAAGTGAGGAGTGAGCCCCAAAAAACATGGCATGCATGACATGTTTGCACTTTATAATTTACAATAAAAGGTGATATTGGAATGAGTGTAATTCCCTGTTGAAAAAACTGTGTTTGCAGGGCCGGATTTACATAGTGGGTGCCCCTAGGCCCACTGCCATTCATCGCCTCTGTCCCCTCCCCCTTATTCATGCAAATTTTCATCATCTGGACCAGAGCAATGGGGATTGGCTCATGGGAAGTTTAAAAAATTATTGTATCTCCAGAGCATCCCCAGTGTTTTTGAACCAATATGGGTGTGGTTGGGCAGCATGCCGCCCCCCTAAAATCCTGCTGCCCTAGGCCCGGGCCTAGGTGGCCTTTCCACAAATCCAGGCCTGTGTGCTTGCATCTACAGCATTGCTTTGTAATACAAACCACAAACCATTATTGCTTTCCTTATTTTCCTTAATTGCAACTTACTCCATATTATAACAACAAATTGTGTAACATTGACCAATAGGGGTAAAACAATCTAAGATTTAAAAAAAGCATTCAAATTTAAAAAAAATAAGCATGCAGAAACAAAAGCACGTGGTGCCTTGCTTTCAAGACACATTTAGGATACACAAATTAACCATACTGCAGAGTAAGATCAGCGAGTGTAAAAGATTTGATGGCTTAGCTAAAAGGAGAAAAGAATAGGGGCATATCAGAATTTGATGGAAAAAGTCTTGTAGTAGTGACAGTTAAGAGTTGGTTATACATGAAGGTACAAAAAACATGTCTTGCTGGAGGGTTAGTTGATCAGGCTACAGATGTTGGAATGCTGTAAATTAAGAAGAGAAGTGTAAGGGAAACTAGTGGCAAAACCACGCACAACAGAAGAGGAATAAATATGGTGACTTCAACATCCAGCATGATGAAGGTAGAAGGACAAATTAGGGCTTGAAAATGTGGTGTAAATAAGAGAGGAAGAGTCAAATAATATGGATGTCAGAATGACATTTTTAAAATGTTTTAAAATGAGAGTGTTTCAGAATAGACATTGACAAGAGAAGGAAGAAAGAAGATGAATTCATGTTTTCTCATTTTGTCATGAAATTCACTGTAAAACCACGATTCAGAAATGTTGCACAAAGGTCACCAAAACCACTACTTTTTCAACTTGTCATACAATAACTACGACTTTTTCGTATTGCCACACAAAAGCCAGCGTCTAAAACACCCGAAAACCTCCAAAACCAAGAATCAAAGAAAGATCTTCCACTTGTATAAAGGGCATCTGCCAGTGACTTCTACATGATTTTGACAAGTTTTAGCTGGAGTATTTTGTTAGAGTTTTGCCACGTAATAATTCCCCCGAAAAATCATGGCCTTTTTTTTGCAGTGACTTTATTATGTGGTCAAAAAGCCCAACCCAAAAAAGTTGCGGTTTAATAAACCAACCCCTACAGTCTTTTAAAAAATTGAGGTTGGTTTACTAGTCAAATCTAAGTAGATTTAAAATATTATCCTAAAATGCAGGTGAGGATACCATCCTGTTTTATACAAATTTGCAAGCATCCGCTGGATAAAAATGTGCAAGCGTTTAAGCATTTAAAAGTTGCCAGTCTCTCATTGCCATTACATTACTTGGCTGCATGCTAAATCCAGTGTGCGCAGAAATAGAGGTTAAGCCAATTCCCTATGTGCATCTGTTTTTTTTTATTTTTCATGAGACGGTGACATATAATAAGAACTGGGATATCTACTTTCTAGAATTTGTCTGATCTTTATATGTTTCTATTAAAAGTCAGAGATGTGCGTGCTTTAAAAATAGTTGTACACTGCCAGTTAATATTCATACTTCATTCTCTTTTCTTTTACTTTCCAGAAGGTATTCCTAAAGGAATGTTTATAGAAAAAAGGATAGAAACATGGATATTTGAGATGCAAATCATGTGAACAGACAATCCTGCATGAAGGAAATATTCCTACCTCATATTTTCCAAACAGAAAATCTACAAAGAGGGTGATAATAAAAGAACTCCCGAATTACTGCAATGTATTTTTCCCGAGGTTATATGAGACACATAAAAAAAGCAGTCTTCAAAATAAATGATATGCTGTGAAAAGGTAACAGGCCAACTTTTTTTGTTCAAGTGAGAATATGTATTGAAGTTGTTGCATTTGATGGGAGATACAAGCAATGCTTTGTTTTCTCAGGATGTTCTGATATTTATCTGTCAGTGATACTGTACATGAAAAAGCATTCACAGTGTGATGTCCGGAATCAGTCCTCTGGGTCTAGCAATAGATTTTTCAGAATTACTTCCCTCAATTCTTAATTAGCTTGGTACAAATCAGACTTGGCTTGGTTTAGGATGTGCTAAATAAAGAATAAAAGAAAGAAAATTGCCTTTTTGGTAAATTGAACACCAAATTATATTATTTTTAAATTGGAAGTAGAATGTTGCCAGAATCTCTTGGAAAGATAGCAACCTTTTCTATTTTAGTGAAATTACAGGGAGCAATACCAAATTAATATGTAAATATATATATATATATATATATATATATATATATATTTTTTTTTTTTTTTTTTTTTTTATTTGGCAACATTGTCTGGTTAATTCCATAACTGCAATTTGTAATCAGGTTTCAAAAACCTAACAATCCATCACTGCAAACAAATACAATTCTTTATAACTGTATTTGCTGATCAGAAAGGTCAGGGTTAACAACCCAAAAAAAACTTCTTCAATGGTTCAAGGTACCCCTGCCTTTGATTTTTACATGACCTTAACAGGTTTTATATTGTGTATTTTGAATTCTAGCAATTCCCAGGGTTGGGGTATAATAATTTTTGAAAAATTCTAATATTTAAACCCCCCATAAAATAGATTTTTGACTCAAAAATAATCTTGAAAACCTGAATTTTTCATGGCAAACACAACTCGAACCTTAATAAATCTGCTCCTTAGACTATTAGAAAATCATGTAAACATGAATTAAACCCAATAGGCTAATTTTGCTTCCAATGAGGATTAATTATATTTTAGCTGCGATCAAGTACGAGTTTCTTTTTTATTATTACAGATTAAAAGGAAATCATTTTTAAATATTTCATTACATTCATAGATTATGGGGCAGATTTATCAAGGGTCGAATTTCGAAGTAATGGGAGATTTTTTGAACTCCCGGAACTTCGAATCTAAGTAACATTGTATTAGATTGAACTCAATTCGAAGATTTAAAAAAAAAAAAAACTTTGAATTTTCAAGTCCACCAATTGATTCCAAATAGGTTCTAGGAGGTCCCACATAGGCTTAAACAGTAATTGGCAGGTTTTAGATGGCGAAAGGACGAAGCCAAAGTTTTAAAGAGACAGTACATGATACATTTCGATATTCAAATTTTTTAATTTTTTTTCAAATTTGAATCGAATTTGGACTATTCCTTAGTCGAAGTACACAAAAAATAGCTTGAAATTAGAATTTTTTTACATCGAATTTTCACTTTGACCCTTGATAAATCTGCCCCTATGTCTAATAAAAAATCATGTAAACCTTAAATAACCCCAATAGGCTGGTTTTGCTTCCAAAAAGGATTAATTATATCTTAGTTAGGACCAAGTACAAGGTACTGCTTTATTATTACAGATTAAAATGAAACCATTTGTAAAGATTTGGATTTTTTGGATAAAATAAAGTCTAGGGGAGACGGCCTTTTCATAATTTGGAGCTTTCTGGATTTATGGGTTTCTGGTATCCTATACCTGTACATACAGCTGCATGATTAACAATGATTCTTAGTATATGCCAATATGAAATCAGATGTTTGAAGCTGAATACATGGGAAGATGGCAGCAAGTGGTCCAAAACTGGCCAGCTGTATCTGTCCACGTGCACCAGTTTTAGACTTGAATTGGTTGGAATGTTTTGTTAATTAGAAAGTGAACACCTTACATAAAACATTAAACATGATGTGATGAGTCTGTAAGCATAATGTGTGTACATCTGCAATCACAAAATGAATCATCTTTCTATGGAACCTGCTATAAACAGTTTGCCTAGTACTAACCACACACCCACATGTCTGAGAGTCACAGCTTTGATCAACAGAGAAATAAACATATAGCACCTCAGAGAGTTGCATTTACAGTAGAAGGATGAATGTAAAAATATGGATATGTTTATATTTTTATGAAACTGATTGTTTTGCTATGGCGGGCATTGGAGAAGAAAAGCAAGGCAAGCATTTGATAATTCACGTCAGCAGGAGAGTATGTAAATACTTCTGTTCCAAAGGGTGGTTTATTTTTTCTGTTTTATAGCAAATAGCCTCTTGTATTAAAGCTCAGCAACAAAAGGTGGGCTGTAGGTAGCCCTGATACCAGAATGCCATTAATGGTTTCCATATTCACTTGTCTTCTTTGTGTTTCCTAGATAAAAAAAGGTTGAATAGTTGGTTATATTCTTTGCAAGTACTATGGAAAAGCAGACAAGGGCACTTACTGGATCTTTGCCTCATGACACTGTATCTAAGAATGAAATGGTGGCTCTAAGAAGAATTTATTTGCTCATAATGATTTTATGAGTAGTGTAGCGAGGCTTTTTTCTATAATGTTGTCCTGGTTCCAAACGCGGAGATCTCAGCTGCTGTGTAATGATTTCTGCTTTTTCAATTACATGTTTAAAGGAACATAATGCGCTTCATTACTCCTTAATGTTGCTAGCATTTGCCAAAGTAAAATCTTATTTAGAATTCAAAGTGTCCCCTTAAATCAGAGCTTGCCCCAGAAAACCGAAAGGAGTTTGCCCTGAAACTTAATAAAATAATCACAATCACTTCCCCATGATAAACCATTTGTTGCTAGGTAAAGTGGAAATAGAACATTGTAATTCGCTCCCAGGAAGTGCAAGAGAGTGATTACAATTTAAATATATCCCTTATTCTCTTTATACATGCAATAAAAATGGAACACCTCAAGATGTTTTTTTTAATCTTTCATCCAAAGACAACCAGAACACAAAACCTACTGCCCCATTTATTAAGGATTATGCTTTCCCATTATCTATGGGAATTGCCGGTAAGACAACTTTCCAAATAGAAGGCTATGAGTGCTTTTAAGGGATAATTTCTGTGACCAAGGTTTAGCAAGTGATATACAGCCATTTCATTCCACAATAAAAGTTGGAAAAAAAAATACCTTGTACAAATTGTAATATATATATATATATATATATATATATATATATATATATATATATATATATATATATATATATATATATATATATATATATATATATATATATATATATATATATATATATATATATATATATAGCAACGTTAGTATATCAAACCGGCTTGCACAGTCACACCAAGGTTTAGCAAGTGATATACAGCCATTTCATTCCACAATAAAGGTTGGAAAAAAAATACCTTGTGCAAATTGTAATATATATATATATATATATATATATATATATATATATATATATATATATATATATATAAAGCGACGTTAGTATATCAAACCGGCTTGCACAGTCACCCCTGACCCGCCCCCACTACCCACCCACCTGCATGCCTACTAACCAACCCCCCTGTATGCCAACTTTGTGGCTCCCTGCCAGTTCTCAATTAGGAGAGCGACTGCAGAGGGGAGATTTCCATGTAACTTTAGAGGAAGCAGACCCCATGTTGTGGCTCCCCCTGTACCCCATGTTCCCTCTTGCCCACAGGGTCTGCTTCTCCTTTAGTTATGACACTAAAACTCAACAATATCACTCCACAGGGTGTGATATGTTTTGTATGGGCACAATTTGCGCACAATTTGCGCACAATTTGCATTTTTTTTCATGGCAAACTTTTTTTCCATGCAGCTTTTTCAGAGCACAATACGTGCCAAGTCTATGGGCATTTTTTTTGTGGCAAAAGTTTCGCTTATCATTAATTTTAAATATTAATTTTTTTTTTGGCAATTTTTTCCAAGAACGTCAGTTGAATATTCATAAGACAGGTGGATAGAATGCATAAATATATATATATATATATATATATATATATATATATATATATATATATATATATATATATATATATATATATATATATATATATATATTGGTTCCAATGAGTATCCGCACTCTGATGCACTCCAATGGAGTTTTCTTCTGCTGGGGTGCACGGTTAAAATATATATATTCAAATTCTGCGAAGAACCAGCACTCCCATACGTAAAAAGTAGTTTTTTTATTTCTGTTGCATTCCAACGTTTCGGTCCCTATTGGGACCTTTCTCAAGGAGAAAAGGTCCCAATAGGGACCGAAACGTTGGAATGCAACAGAAATAAAACAGAAATAAAAAAACTACTTTTTACGTATGGGAGTGCTGGTTCTTCGCAGAATTTGAATATATATATATATATATATATATATATATATATATATATATATGGTAAAGTTACCATAGAACAGAAATCTTAAGTATCTGAAGCTTCTACAGACAGCTTCTGGCAGCAAGGTTGAATGAAGGAGGCACCCTGGCTGCAATTTGTTTTACTACTGATACAACTTTAAAAAATGCTGCTCGCTGGTTCTCTGGCTGCATTACAAGAAGCCTCTGAAGCATCCGCAGGCCACGCCAATTAATTCCTATCCAAAATAAAATACAACACAAAATGCAATTAAAGCATGTTTCTCCTGTGCTTGCAGAGTGATTCAGGATATTACTGTATCTTGACCAACTGATCTGATGAGCAACACTTGTGGAGAATTTGTAAAGGAAATTAACATGAAGCAGTTGTACAATTAGGCACAATTAGGAACAATAATGGTGTTTCAATAAAGCTCTCTTTGGAGCTCTTAAAGCAGGTGATGACATTCTATTAATTTAGATGACTTAATTAACTTACCTAGAAATGGTTTTATCTATGTAACAAGCTAGTGCTTGCCAAGTTTTTATGTGAACTAGGGAAGTATGAATTTAATACTGATATACGCTGCCCATCGCTTTGAAGGTACTGGACATTTAAGGCAGCTTTAACTGTCTGTATAATGTGCTATAAGAATAGCTATACACAATACCTTCCTTTACACTCTGAGGGCTCCCCAGATGTCCTTGTTAGATCCTCCCAGAGAGAATGCCACTCAATAATCACTTCTAGATTAAATATCCATCAGGTCATATTATTTGGCAGGTTTAAATTGGTGAAGTCTAAGTTTTTTTAAAGAGACAGTACTTTGACTATCGAATGGTCGAATATTGTAACGATTTTTACTTCGAATCGAAGTCGAAGTAAATATGAAGTCGTAGTATCCTATTCGATGGTCGAAGTATTTAAAAAATTACTTTGAAATTCAAACTTTTGTACTTCGAAAATTCACTCGAACATTAGTAAATCTGCCCCCTAATGTCAAATGCCAAGGTCAACACACTGCTGTTAGCTATCCATATACATTTTATCCAAATAACCACATTTTTAAATATGATTTCCCTTTTCTCTGTAATAATAAAACAGTACCTTGTATAAGATATAATTAATCCTTACTGGAAGCAAAACCAGCCTATTGGGGTTCTTTACATGTTTACCAGATGTTTTTTTTGACTATATGAATATTTGGACTGAATAATATGTCCCACAAACTTTGGGGATTTTTTCACATATTAGGGTGACTTTGGGATTTTTTTATCTTTTTTATTTTTTTCATTTTTTAGATATTGTTTTTTGAATTTTTTATATTTTTCCATGTATTTATTGCTTTTGAATATTTAACTAGATACACATTTAGACCAAGAAGCGTGATATTTAAATTATATGCACATTTCTTTTAGTATATATGGCTGCTCACAAGATCCATTGAGATAGATTGAAAACAGGGGTAGTGGTCACACTAAGGGTTAACACTCCTAATATAAGGGGTTATATAACAAGTACTGGAGTCACATTATAGTCACATTACACACTTTCACTAGTGGGAAGATGGGTGACCCTATAGGCACCTACACAATACAATAATGACATATTATTAATGGGTTAATTTAAAAGTATATTGACAGACTGGAAAGGAGAGGGCTTGTCCTGCATAAATTAAGATATAGTACGGACACCTGACTTGTTTGAGGGATCGCATTCAGTATACATTTTCATGTTTTAGGCTTTATGTATCTATAGTTATTGCATTTGGGGGATTTCGAAAACCGGACCTTTCATCTACACTCAGATTATTATACTATGTAACATTAACAATAGAGCCAGTTTGACTGTGCGTTGTAAAACAAGAAGTTACAAATATGATTGATATATTGTTACATAGTATGCTTTTATTTCCTTATTCAGTGGAATTGGGGTTTTAACATAAAAGTGTTTTCCGAATTTTAATGTGTTTTATATGTGGATCTTAAAAACTTCAGTACTTGACGCATAGTGATGATGATGATGTCAGCCAATTAACCTTTCCCGCCATCTAGAGTATTTATAGCTTTCATTGTGTACCTATCTGTACTTTGAGAAAGGCCTCGGAGAGGCCGAAATGTTAGTCCTTTTTTTAATAAACCATATTTGATTTTTAAGACCTGAGAGTGCGGACCTTCTTTGTTGGATTATATATATATATATATATATATATATATATATATATATATATATATATATATATATACAGTATATACCTTAAGTTAAGTATGGCTCCCTTGATGTTGTTGAAATTATTTTTCTACATCAAAATTTTGGTCTACGGCGTTTGCAAATGACACAGCCTGAACAACATGTACTATAAGGGTTTATTAATGAGATACTGTCATCAAAACAAAAATAAATTTATGCCACAGAACAATTTGTAATATTGTGTAAAAAAAAGTGTAGTGATAGAACAATTTATTTACTCCAGGAAAATATAAATTTTTGTGCTCTCTCAGTCCACTGAGTTCCTTTAGTTGGCAAAATGGAACAGCAATCCAAACATTTTATATATATATATATAGCCAAGGAAAGGTTCATATACATTTGTACCACTGCTGTTTCATATACGTGATATCTGCACCACTATGTGACATTAAGGGCAAATTTACTTATGGTCGAATATCGACCCTCGATATTCGACTGCCGATATCGAAGTCGAAAAATCGTTAAATATCGAACGAAAAATCGATATATCGAACGATTAAATCCTTCGAATCGTTCGATTCGAAGAATTTTAATCCATCGGTCGAATGATTTTTCTTCGACCTAAAAAAGCTAGCAAAGCCTATGGGGACCTTCCCCATAGGCTAACATTGACTTCAGTAGGTTTTAGGTGGCAAACTATTGGGTCGAAGTTTTTTTTTAAAGAGACAGTACTTCGACTATCGAATGCTCGAAAAGTCGAACGATTTTTAGTTCGAATCATTCGATTCGAAGTCGTAGTCGAAGGTTGAAGGTCGAAGTAGCCAAAAAAAACATTAGAAATTCGAAGTTTCACTCTAGTTAAGTAAATGGGCCCCTTAGTGTAAATTTAAGGTACAAGAAAACCCAGATACACAGGGGATGCAAATATGTTAGGTACTCCCCAGTACTCCAATAGCTAAGCTTTTTCCCCAGAGGCAGTGCTCATTTTACGAAGAAATTTAATTCACTAGGGGTGCCTAACATTTTGTCATGCTCCAGTTAAGTAACCTTTCCTTGTCTTTTGAACCTTGCCTTTCAATTATTCTGGTAACTGGGTGCATTTGGTATCCAAAGAGAAGCTCTAAAGAGACAAAATCTTTATTGTCAAATGAATACGTTGTGAATAAGGTAGCAACATAGTAATTCTGCTGTTTCCTCAAAAGATCCCCCCAGCTTGAAGTGACCACAGTGTTTGTCAGGCTAAAATATTAATGGGAGCTAAGCCCTTTTGCTGAAAATATTGTTTAAGGAGCAGCAGGATTCCTGGGAAGGAAGGTTTGTTTTACAAGCATTAACAGTAGGAATCATGGGAAGAAATATCAATATAAGGTTGGGTTTTGTTCACCATTTCTGTTCTCTTCATTAAAAATGTATTTTTTGTGTGAAACCAATTCTTGTGTCTCAATATGCTTATTACAAATCCTATCAACAAGGGTGCACCTACCATGTAGGTTTCAATTTATATGTTTTTCATGAAAATGAAAAACTTTAAATGGGGGGAATGTAATCTGTTTGCACAAAAAAACCTGTGCAAAGACACTTACCAACCTCAGCTACCTTGTTTGCGTCCTTTTGGACTGATTAAAGACCTCAACGACTTCATTGCAAAGCTTGCGAACAAATGGCTTTTGTGAAGATTTGCAATTGTAATTTATTTTTTCAAACGCAAAGTCTTTTTAGCGACAAAATATTTAACAAAACTCCAGAGCAGGTGTTAACGCTAAACCTTTGCTTAGCAAAAATGCACAATGAATATTGCCAGCGACCAATTTAACATTCCGAGAAGTGTTAAACATTTATAAAGGCGCCATTTTAAAGAACGCCCGCGACTAGTACTGTGTTAGTAAACTAACCTGTAAGTTATTTCGCTACTTTTTGTGGGGAATCAGTACTGGTGCTTGAATCCACCCACTACACATACAGTATGTACCGACCATATTAATTGGGTCTCTTCATGACTGTTAAAAGACTTAATCCAGGCCTGTACCTTGCCATTTGACTTAGGAAAAGTCAAGTAGCTGTTGGGCAAAATGGGCAGATCTAATCATGCTATATATATATCCAATTCTGCATTTTCTATTTGAAAATGATTCTGAGTGCTATGAACTGCACAGGAGGACTGATGGGATCCTTAATAGTGTGATTTCTATTCCTGCCAAATATTTCATGATATTAAAAGTACTTGACACATTGCCCTATTTATTTTATTGATCCGTTTTATTGAAACTTTTAGGAGCTCCTACTTTGGGAACAAATATAATTGGAGCTCTCATTGTGCTTTTCAGAACTCCTCTAAAGTAATAATAAAACAATAAAGACAATCATGACATTTACAGAAAGATTTCAGAAGCTTAACAGATTTGTAAGATACACTATGTTAATTAAAGATGCTACACTTTAAAGAAGTTGTTTATGACTTTTTTTTTTTTACAATGGACAATACTGCAGTTTGCAGTGAATTAGATGACACAGCTCTCAGTTAAAGGGGATGTTCATCTATTGCAATGTCCTGCCAAATATAAATATTTAAACCCAAAACAGTATTTGTTTATAATGTTGTTATAACACAAATAAATAACAAGTAGCCACTACACATACAGTAAGAAAAACAACTCGATGTAGCTTAACATCCCTTAACATCGTAAGCTTCAAACACCCTGTGGGACATTCACTAAGATTCGTAGTTGCGCCAGGCATAACTTCGCCGCACTTCGCCAGGCGTAGTTTCACCAGCGCTCAGCAAATTCACTAAAATCTGAAGTTGCGCTCAGGGGTAGCGTAAGGTTGCGAAGTTGCGCTAGCATTTATTCGCTAAGCGAAGTGAAGTTACGCTAGCGATGGTTAATTTGCATACGGCGCCAAATTCAAATTTTAATGGAGGAATATGTAGCAGCACTACAAATGCCTGGGAAACCTTCAAAACATCAAATAAAATTTTTATTTTGCCCTACACATGTGCCCACTGTATAGTTAAGTTGCCATGAGTTAGGAAATGTAGGGGGGAAGGAGGGTAGTCCCAAAAAATTTTTCTTTCTTTTTCAGCCTATCACCCATAATATAGACAAAACGCCAGCGTTTTTTGGGACTTTTTTGGGGATTTTTAACTTTTTTTGAAGAAATCCCTATCTACTCTATTGCACTTCGCCTGGTCTGAGGTGGCGATGGAAGTCTAGCGTAAAAGGTAGCGTTCAGAACAATGTGCGTGTTAGTGAATTTGAGTAGTTACATCCGTTGCGCAAATTCGCCAGTCGTAAGGGTGCGAAGTTACGCCAGCGTCCGTTAGTGAATTTGCGAAGTAATGAAAATGCCCAACGCTAGCGAATTGGCACTAGCGTTAGGCGCTTCGGCGCATAGTGAATTTGCCCCCCTGTACCTAACCTGATTCTAGGCCTTAGCCCTCTGATCTCCCCATCCCACCTGGGTAGTGAGCTTCCTTATTAACACCTAGTCCCAGGTCTACCCTCACACACCCCACAAACCCATTAACTTTGATAGCCCACCTTTTTGCTACCCCCAAGGAAGCCCCACCTCCCAGCTACTGTGTCTGCACTCCAACTAACTCCTCACCCCCTTGAACTTGCCAACAAAACACAAGACAGGCAGGTGGGAAGCTGTTTTATTCCCAGAAACTGCTTGTAAAGGTCCTGGTAACCCTAAGCACCTTCCCTTTTTTAGGCTACACCCCAACTTTGCTCTTCTATAGAAACTATATTTCCCTTCCTACCACCACCCTGAAAACCACCTTTTTCCACTACAGATCCAAAGACACATCAGGCTTTATTAAAATGTTGCTAGATCCTTCCCCTTTTTCTAAAGACATTTAAAATTAAAAATTGTAAATTTAAAGCAGCCTGATTTAATCTAACCAGGCTATCCTAAAGGATTTTCAGTCCAGCTTTTGTCATTTTTACTAAATGCTTTCCTATCTACAGTATTAGGAAAATATCAGGATACTCCAGTAAGATTAAATCTGACCTCAAATTTATTATGAAGATAACACAATTTGGAACATATCGATCCAATGTGGAAATAAGATTGTTAAAACTGAAAAAACTGTTATCTGGTAATGCTCAATTAAAAAGAAAAACAACAGATCTATGGCAAATCAGAACTAAACTAATCTGTGATGCACAACATTTGGGGATCCATGTAAATAAGGATGATGATAATAATTATATACATTATCACTGGATGATTAGTGATGGGCGAATTTGGGGCGTTTCACTTCGCCGGAAAATTTGCGAATTTCCCGCGAAATTCACAAAACGGCGAGAAATACGCGAAACGGCACCGATGTCTCATTTTTTACGCCGGCGTCCATTTTTTTACGCCGGCGTTTTTTCGCTAATTTTTTCTCCAGCGCGAATCGGGAATTGCCCGCAAATATGTGCCTGGCGAATAAATTCGCCCATCACTATTGATGATAGGGTTAAGAATATTTAGTCTTCAGCAGTTATGTGCCAAAGCAGTGCTGCTTCGTCTGTCCCTTATATTGATTTAATATGTAATAAGTAATATGTACAGTGATTGCAATACGTTTATGCAGAAGCACTAACCTTTTATTGTAACTAGAGTGGCTCTGAATGAAATAATATAAAAGCTGGAACTTTACAGCAGTAATGTTATTTCACAAAGTAACTCCGACCCAGGTTCAAGGGAAACGCATATCCTTTTCTCCCATTATTGCAACTGAATGCGGGTAGTAAAAAGAATGGCCCATCAATGAACAATATTTTGCAATATATACTTCTTTTAAAACAATATTGGCATCTTAGATCATGAAAACAACATTCTTACAGGCATCCTGTTTCTTAGATGTATTGTTATAATAATGTAAGACCTTCAGAAAAAGGTTTTAAAATCCATTTGGGTGTTTTTTTTATCTATGATGCCAGTCTCTTTCTGCAAAGGTTTCTGAAAGAAAGAGTATTAATTATCTACAGCAGTTAAAGGCGTGGTTCACCGTTAATGTAATTTAGTATGTTATAGGGTGAACAAATCTAAGCAACGTTTCCTTCGGTCTGCATTATTCATTTGTTGTGTTTTTTTATTATTTCTTCTGACTCTTTCTAACTTTAAAATGGGGGTCACTGACCCCATCTTAAACAAATGCTCTGTACAAATGTATTGTTATTGCTACTTTTAATTACTCACCTTTCTATTCATGTCCTCTCCTATTCATATTCCAGTCTCATATTGAAATCAATGTACAGTTACTAGGGTAATTTGGACACTAGCAACCAAATTGCTGAAATTGCAAACTGGAGAGCTGCCGAATAAAAAGTTAAATAACTCAAAAACCACCAATTGTAAAAAAATTTGAACCAATTGCAAATTGTCTCAGAATATCACTTCCTACAATATACTAATAGTTAACTCAAAGGCGAACAACCCCATTTAACAATATATTAATTATACATGTTTTTGTACATATTTCTGTAAGAGGCTAATAAATTGTCAGCACTGGAGAAATGGGCATTTATGACAATGGTAAATATATTCTTGTTAGAAGGGCATTAATAATATACTGAAATTAAAGATATGTTTTCAGCAACAGACCTATTCACACGACAATATTGGAAAGATTTATCAAAATGTGAGATTCGAGTTCACCACAAAAAAAATACACCCACTTTCTGTTTAATGTCTGGCTTTGGGATATATAACAATGTTTTTTTAATGCCTATCCACAAGAACAGGTATTTGGAAAATTGCCAGTTTGAATGTATCATTGGTTGCAGGATGGAATACCAGAGGGGCCCCATGAGAGATAAATAAGGTTAGGGTTTTCTTAGTATTATAGGCATGGTTGGGGTGGATCAGGTCATGCCCAAGTGGCTGAAGGTCTTTTTTTCTTTCATTGGGGCAGTATTCTACTTGTTAGCAGGGCCCTCCATCCTGGTTCCCAGGTGACCAATGGGTTAATAATCGAGGCCCCTTTGGGGGAGGAGGTCCTGCTTTCTTAGAAGTATGGGGCTCCATAATTCTTAATGGCAGCACTGCCTGAACCTACCTGCTCTAAAATACACAAATGACATGAAAACAGGCCTCCCTATTACAATTTTATGAGCAGCAGTGCAGTTTGGAAAGTGCAATTTTGGGCACAATGTTTTTTGAGTTATTTAGCTTTTTTAATCTGCAGCGCTCCAGCTTGCAATTTCAGTAATATGGTTGCTAGGGTCCATATTACCCTAGCAACTATACATTGATTTGAATAAGAGACTGGATTATGAATAGAAGAGGCCTGAATAGAAAGATCAGTAATAAAAAGTTTCAATAACAATAACTTAATGTGTAGCCTTACAGAGCATTTGTTGTTTAAATGATTTAAACGCTGGAAAGAGTTAGAAGAAGACTGCAAATAATTCAAAAACTATAAAAAAATTTAAAAAAAAAATTAAGAGCAATTGAAAAGTTGCTTAGAATTAGCCATTCTATAACATATTTAAAATATGTACACCCAAGTACTCTATGCTTCATGTCAGGTTTTGCATGCCCAAGTTGCCTGCCTTCTTCTCCCAGCAGGTGGACTGGACCTAGCAGCGGGAACACAAATAATATTAAAAGAAAATAGACATGGGCTCCTGATCACACTGGGACCCTGGGGTATAGCCTAGGGTAGTCTGTGCATTAATCCACACCTGCCTGGAGATATTGATGCCTACGAGATAGTGGCGCCTATGAGATAAGTGACACCTACGAGATAGTGGCACCTACGAGATAGTGACACCTACGAGATAGTGGCACCTACGAGATAGTGACACCTACGAGATAGTGACACCTACGAGATAGTGACACCTACGAGATAGTGGCACCTACGAAATAGTGACACCTACGAGATAGTGGCACCTACGAGATAGTGGCACCTACGAGATAGTGACACATACGAGATAGTGACACCTACAAGATAGTGGCACCTACAAGTTAGCTGTAGCTCCAGGGTTCCCCTGCATCAATAGGCTCACTGTGCATGATTCATAAGAGGAGATGGGACAGAATGAGCAAACTTTACACTACTGAAATTGAATTTGTAGGTAATAATTGATACCTATAGTGTTTTATCTCTCCATTTCCTTAAACAAAATTACTGAGTTAGATAAGAAACTGGGTATATTTCATGGGGAAAATAATTTTGTTTAGAATCAAACATTGCACTGCGCACAAGCTGGGGTTTATGTGTAACAAAAGAACTGTATATTTTTATAAAATGGGTGAGCTTTTACTGTCTGATAAAACCATAAGTCCCTGTATCTGTTTAAACAGAACTCTTCAAAATCCTTAACTAACAAACATGCGGCATACACTGTATTGACACAGCCGTTATGGGGATGATCAGAAATTAGAAATAACTAACAGTCCGGCTTCTGAACATGCTGAAATAATTATTATCCTGCTCTTTAAAACACTGTATCTAAAATTAAATTTGACAGCTTTAGTTTCAAGGGCAGGCTCAATCCAATTTAAACTTTGCAAAATTATTTACTATGATGCTGCAAATGCAAGGGCAATGTTCTGGTGGATTTTGCTGAGATTTGGGAAAATACACTATACCTTTTTCTATTAGATCTAATAAGCAAAGAAGGCTCACGGAAGGTTGAATAAGGTTATATGATTCCTCCAAGGATATTCAAGAAATAGTGTTGATGTCACAATCAGCATATCTGACTATCTTATGTGTGTTAGTGAAAGGCAATCAAATGGAATATCAGGTGGGCTGTGAAAACCCCACAGCAGAACTAAAATTAATTATTATTAGTTGTTATTAGTCATTAGGACTGAATTGGGGAATAGGAAACCTGTTAGTATCTAGCTGGTGAGCCACAGGCTGCACATACCTCCCACAGCACAGGATTCAGAAAGTGATAGGTTCAACAAAGAAAGCCACAAAAAAGACACTGCCATTTTAATAGTTGCATTTCCTTACAGGTAATGGCACACAAGTTGCTTAGAATGTAATTGATTTCTAATGCAATTGATTAAAATGTACAGCTTACTACTGCCACTGGCATGTACATGGTTTAAAGGTGCACTGGAGCCTTCAGGGGAGCCCCAGATGCTGATGGCAGCCCGGTTCCTCTTCACCCCACCAAACTTACCTCTTTCATGTATGAGTGGGGTGAGGTAGTGCAATTGTGCTCTCTGCACCACTGATTCGGCTTAACGTTGCCTTTACAACATTAAGGGGCAGATTTATCAAAGGTCTGTTGTATCAGTATAATGTATGAGAAATGTAGAGTCCGCAATTTACCACAGCCAGGTAAAAGATGCAACCAAGGTTCCCAGAGATGAAACGATTTATTCAGATTATCCAGCCCAGAGACAGCAAATGATACAGAGATCTTTCAAAATGTGCCCACAGGTTATACTTCCTTCCTTCTCTCTCTCCCTCTTCTTCCCTTCCTCTTCTCCTCTGCTTCCTAATCTCTCCTGCTCTCCTTCCCTATCTCTTTAGCCCTCCTTCCCCTTTCTTCTTCTTTCTTCAGCAAAAAAACAATTCCATTGTTATACTGTTTCTAGGCCATTGACCCAAATGGGGAATGGTTCTGATTGGCTGATGACAAGTTAAACAGGAAAACCAGCTAATTTCTTTAGATGTCCATTTTACCAATAACAACTGTACAAACAGTTCCTCTTTGAAATGTAAAAGACCCTCTCCAGATGGTCTCTTGGAATGTGTCCCACCTATTTCTCATCTACATTTTATTACAAGACAGGATGAGCTCCATGAAGGAGTCATAAAAACTCAGGATACCTTCTACCTAAGGATTAATTACAATCGGTCTATATATATTACTACAAGGTCGAGGTGAATTTTCCAATTAAAAAAATGTGAATTTCAAAGTATTTTTTTGTGTACTTCGACTAGGGAATAGTCCAAATTTGATTATTTTTTTTTTTAAAAAAAAAAACTTGAATTGAATTTGAATAATTTCCAAGTCTAATTTTACAGTTTTGACCATAAAAAAAAACTAGAAATTTGAATTTCGAATTTTCAATTCGACCCTTGATAAATCTGGGCAAAAAAAAAATGCCCATTGACTTTAATGCATTAGGATGAAAAAGTAGCTGTAAGAAGAAACGGCCATTGACTTTAATGCATTTGGAGCGAGAAAAATTGTCGCTCACGTAAATGCCTATTGACTTCAATGCATTTCGCGAGATTTCAGAAATGTTTCCGCATTTTTGAAAAATTTTTGGCAAAGCGAAACGGGACAGATTCGATCAGCACTATTGCTCACCAACCCCTTGGATATTATGCCCAGTGGCCTCAAAGCAGGTGCTTGTTTTTTTAATTACTGGCTTGGAGGTAAGTTTTGGTTGCATAAAAATCTGATATACTGCCAAATAGAACCTCCTGTAGGCTGCCAGTCCAAATGGCCAATCACAGCACTTATTTTGCAACACAGAGGGACATTTTTCATGCTTGTGTTGCTTCCCAACTCTTTTTACATGTGAATATAGCTCACCGGTTAAAAAAAGTTGGGGACCCCCACTCTTTTTCATGAACTAGACCATTTCCTACTCTGGTAATACACATTTCTATTACTTGTATGAGACCTGTTATCCAGCATGCTTAGGAAATAGGTTCTTCTGGATAATGGGTCTTTCCATAATTTGGATCTTTAAATATTAATTAAACACTATTGGCTGGTTTTGCCTCCAACTGAGATTAATTATATCTTAGTCTGGATCAAGTGCAAGGTACTGTTTTATTATTGCAGAACCAAAACTCAAAAATGTTAACTATTTGATTAAAATTGAGTCTATGTTAAATGCACTACTCCTAATTCAGAGCTTTCTGGATTACAGGCTTCCGGATAATGTATCTCTTACCTGTACATCTTAAAGAAAATTAGAGAAAAAGGAGTAGCCAACCCCCCAGTAGTATGTTTCTGACATTAATTCTATCTAGTTCCATAGGCTATATATACTCACATACTCATATTTCATTTTTCCCTTGAGCAGCCTAGACCACTTGTGGTAATTTATATAACTCCTGAACACTGCAGCACATGTGTGGTGCTATGCATTTGTATTCAGGCTGCTGTGTTGGGCCATAACATAACAAGCCAAAAACAACCAAAGTCAGCTGGGTGTCAGGGAACCGGGAGTTCCCTCTAGGGAGTTGTCCGGATATAGGAGGAAGCCCCTCAGGAGGGATCAGGATCGTGGTATCCAGGGATTCAGCAGAAGGGGTAATAAAGTTCAGGCAACAGGTCAAAAGGCAGGCAGAATATAAACAGAGTCCAAAGTCCAGGCAGGGGGTCAACAACAAGAGATCAATCAATAGAATACTCAGGAATAACAGCAACAGGGAACCCAGGAATCTAATCAGGAACAAGATCCTATTTTCGGGCGCCATCTTGGCGTCTCGGGCGTCCTTTTAAAGGGGTTTTTTGGCGCCCTTGCGTCGGCGTCAGCACGTCTGCGACCGACGCGCTGCGCCTGCGTCCGTCGCACCGTTGTGAAGTCTTCGCGCCTGCGCACTTGCGCGCATGCGTCTCTGCGCCGGCGCCGCTACCCACGTGGCGGCCATGGGCGCCGCCATTTTGGGAGCGGCGTCGGAGGAAGTAGTTGCGCCGCCCAGAGCTCCTGGTCCTGCTCCGGGCGGCGATCGTGACACTGGGCCAGGCAAGAAGCCTTGAGAACCCTGTTGACTAAAAGCTAACCAGTTCAGACGTAATAAGAAAAGGTTAAAAACTAAAACGTAACTTTTAATTCAAGTACATAAAACCCACACACACACCACCAAGAAACTGAATAACAAACGACTTCATAGTGGAAGTGATGAAGTCCGATGAAGTCCGGGAAAAGTGTCCCTAAAACCATTTAAAAACCAGGCTACAGGTGGTTTAAACCATGGATGCCAGTAGCAGTCCCAGAACCCTCCCTTCCAATAGTTCCCCAGATGCGCACAACCCACTGACTACAACGCGCAAGTATGGGCAGCGCATGCGCAATGGTACAATGAGGCGCCGGAGGGTATTAACATCACGCGCAACCGGAAGTGACGCTAGTAAGAGGTGCCGAGTCACACGAACGGCTAGGGACGGCTATTTAAACCGCATTTGGACACACACCCGGCACTTATGCCCCTGAAGAAGCCGCGCAAACGGCGAAACGTGTAGGGCTTGTGGCATAGGTGGAAGGTGGGCGATTAGCTCCCACTTGTTCCCTACGTAGCTAGGTAGGAGAATCTATCTGGGGAACTATTGGAAGGGAGGGTTCTGGGACTGCTACTCATTACGTCTGAACTGGTTAGCTTTTAGTCAACAGGGTTCTCAAGGCTTCTTGCCTGGCCCAGCTGACTTTGGTTGTTTTTGGCATAATATTATACGTTCTTCAATGAACACTAACCTTCAGACGAATTTCACTTAGAACAAATTTACACTCGTATCAGGGCAATAGCCATGACATAACAAAAAGATTCCAGACCACGGACTCTTTTTGGACCGAGCTAAAAATCTCAGCATCATATTTATATGTACAAATGTAAGAAAAATACGATATCATGTCCAAAGTAAATATATTTCCTAACCTGTCTCCTGTCTACATTGGTTTGGCCAAAAACATTTAACTTTGATAGCATTGTTTCTCAGTCTCTGCAAAAATTCAACAAAAAAATAAAAAATCTGACCCATCAGACAGAAATAAATCCTGTGTATTGTAAAAAGAATAGGGAATGGTCAAGTCACAGCTGAATACATACAAAAGCCCAGTTATTGTCAATATTGTAGCTTCAAGTCTGCCTTAAAACGCACAAGACCCTCCAGCGCACTGCAGCAACCCTTATGTGACTTTCAGCTTCTTGCTGCTTCTCCTCCCACACAGCATCCACTTTCTACACACTGTTATAAAGACCATTTATCTCAACAAGCTCCTTTTACTTCAGTCCCCCCCTCTCTCCATCTGTTTCTTTTGTGACAATTGTTTGTATACTACTATTGTTTGTGTGCCATACAGATGAACAGTCAGTCCTCGTCTGCTGTATTTTCTATTAACTAAATGTGTTGTAACAATACATCTGAAGAACAAAATGTATGGCCTGAAAACCAAAGAAATCTATGCTTCCATTGTACCCTAACTCCATCCTGCCAGATGTGTCCAAAGAAAACTCAAAAGAGCCGTCACAATGTACAAGAACTTTATTATCAATTCACAGCATTTCTAAATCAATATTGCGCAAATTTCCGGGGAAAGGTCTTTTAGATCACATCGTTTTCGTTCCGAGGCTTGCAATCGGCTTGAGTTGGTCATTTTATATATTTATTTCATGTTGTAAATTTCAAAAATCATGACGTGGGGATTGTTAAGAAAATGGAATCTGTTGGAGTTGATCAGCAATAACAGGGGAAAGCTGAGTAGCCTTGAAATTTGATAAATATGCCTGTTAGTATTTATTTTTTTGAACAGTCAGGATTTAGTAATGAAATAAACGTGAAAAGTTTGGCAAATAAAAACTGACGGTTTTTTATATAAGGTCATGGGAAATATCTCTAACAACTTTTATTCGCCAGTTTATTGATCCAAGTAAGCTTTTAGCCTCATTGAAAATTAATGGAACATTTTGATCCCTTCTTGTGTCTGACAAAACATGAGTGTGAGTTCCGATTCTTTCTGAAAAAGGGTAGATAAAAGAATGTGAAAAAAACATTTTTGTTTAAAAAAAAATTTATTTCCTCCTCCCTCCCAGACATCGACCTCCCAGCTGAACCAAATCTGAAAACTTAAGAGCATATTTATAAAAGTATATTTAACTGCGCCAAAATTTTTTTTTGAAAAATGTTTGCCTGATTTGGGTTGATATTCAGGCAAACCGTTTTGTAAAGAATTCTGAATACAGTCAAATCCAAAACTAATGAATGTGGTGAGTAACTAATGATATTACCTGTTTTTGATCATGTTTAATAGCAGCGTGGGGGGGGGTTGTGTGTTTCCTTTAAAAAATGAAGGGATAGCGTGTGAGGCCATGGTAAATAAAAGGATGAAATCATGATGCTGAGTAAGCATTGGGAAAAATACATCGTTATAGAAGGACTGACATTGTCTGAAATAATTTGGAAGGAAGCTCTCCTTTTAATTCAGGCTACTAGTTAGGACTGCAACATTCTTGTTCCCTGGGCATTATCTTATAATTAGAAGGGAGGGCATGGACAACATTGCTGACATTTAATCACTGGAACAAGAATTTATAGCTGTGATACATTAAACAGTCGGAGTTCAAGTTCCTGCAAATCCTAAATGAGATAACTTGTGAGTTTTAATGCCTGTTGCTTGACTGTAAGTTAAACCTGATGCTTATCTTTATAGTGTATGTCATTATTGTTCATGGTGGTAATGGGGTCACTTATGAACATGGGTGCTCCAAAATGGATGCAACGGAGAGCACAACTTGATGCTTATTAGGGATGTCGCGGACTGTTCGCCGGCGAACTTGTTCGCGCGAACATCGGCTGTTCGCGTCCGCCGCAAGTTCGCGAACGTCGCGCGACGTTCGCCAATAGGCGTTCGCGTCAAAATCGTTCGACCATTCGACCATTCGACCATTCGATCGCTAAAATCGAAGGATTTTCGTTCGAATCGAACGATCGAAGCCATTGGATTGAATGAAATCATTCGATCGAATGGCTTTGATCGTTCGATTCGAACGAAAATCGTTCGATCGAACGATTAAAATCCTTCGATCGTTCGAATCGAACGATTTTCTGATGTTCGAAGTTCGCGAACTGTTCGCGAACTGTCCGCATTTTTTGCCGGTGTTCGCGAACGGCGTTCGCGAACACATTATCGGCGGTTCGCTACATCCCTAATGCTTATCATTAAGGTACATCGTCTTGTGATGAATGGTGCACAACTGTACATGTAAACATGCTCTCTTGATGCCGCTGGATGCTACCCATGCATGGATAAATGTTCCCCCATGGTGTCAATGAATTCTACTGTGCATGCACACCCCTGGAATCTAAAGAGAGCTTTTTAAAACCTTTAAAAATTGGGAGAATGGGGCTAAAATAGGGGGAGATGACAGCTTTGCAACTGATGCTGGGAACCTTGGAGCTACTACCACCTTTGAGCTGGCAGTAGCTCCAGAGTTGCCATGTGTTGCGTCAACAAGTGCACCAGACTTGCACACAGTTAACTGGATGCAAATGCAAAGTTGCGCATCGCCCATTATGAAAGTACTAGACACAACTTGCATCTGATTTGTGTCAAACGTAAGAGCAATGGCTTCTGTTTTGACACATTGTGTGCAATTGCAGTGGATGCAGCTCTTGGCACTTATGTTGGAAATGTTTCAAACCTGGTCTCGGACCAGGACCAAAACATTGATCTGTATGATACGTTTTAAACTTTAATAATAGAGCATTGAAGTTTTGAGTCCACTGTATGCTGCATATACCTAGGAAATCGTGTGTGTGTGTGTGAATGTGTGTATCTACGATCTGCTACTCTTTGCATATAAAAGATAGAAATAGTATACAGGTATGGGACCTGTTATACAGAATACTTGGGACCTGGGGTTTTCCCGATAATAGATCTTTTCATAATTTGGCTCTTCATACCTTAAGTCTACCAGAAAATCATGTAAACATTAAATAAACCCAATAGGCTGGTTTCACTTCCAATAAGGATTAATTATATCTTTTTTTTTTTTTTTAATTCATTTTTATTTTCAACAGTCAAATTACATACATTCCTGTACAGCAAGTTTGAAAAAATAGAATCTTAAAAGGACCATCCCATCATACAATTGAACCCCAATCAATTAACATTCCCTTGATGGGATATTATTAATAAGTGTCTCTGTATACAACTACCAATTTTGTTGCAATTCACCATACCTATACATGATACCTGTGCATTATCAATTTAAAATACCAGTGTTATTTTAAATTTACTGTTGTGAATTTACCATATATTATTTATAAACTTATATCCTTCCATTTATTAGTTCTTCTTCCTCTTTAAAACCAAGTGACTAATAGTGCTAAATAGGAGAGAAAAAAATAATTAATTAATGCCAGTGAACAATAGTGCCAGTGCTAATATACCCACCTTGTAATACTGTGGCACATTACCCTTGTTACTTAACCCATATCGGCGCCTTATTATTTAGTGCTCTTGAATTTACTCATAATTAACAGGTGCAAGTGTTCTTTAGGGAATTGATGTTGGTTCCCAATCAAAAGCTTACACTATTTGTTCCTTCCAGATCTCAACTGTACCCAATTAGAACACACCCTCACTACATACAGAAATAAAAAGACAAACCCAGCGACAACACAGAAACATTTACAAAAAAAAAAGGAAAAACCCAAAAGGGGGAGGGAGGGAATTCACTTATCTCAATTTCATGTTTAGTATTCTATCACATATCTTCTTATCACAAATGTAAACAAATAAAATTCTCCCACCAATGCAGGCCCAATTTGCATATTATTAGAAATAGAGCAATAGTGCCTCCTTTCGCCCTCACATAAAAAGCAAACTGTATACCATAGCTATATCATAAATACACTATATTATGCAACCCCCTATCTTCTGCCCATGTTATATACTATCTCTATTAATTATATCTTAGTTTGAATCAAGTACAGTGTACTGTTTTATTATTATAGAGAAAAAGGAAATTATTTTTAAAAATGTTGATTATTTGGATAAAATGTAGTCTATGCCATAATTTGGAGCTTTCTGGATAACGGGTTTGTGGATAATGGATCCCATACCTGTACAAGTAAACAAAGTATAACCCATGCCAAAAAGCCAAGGCACTGTGTTAAGTGAAACCCAGGACATGCTGGCAAAAGAGTACATGACAGGGGCGAGACAAAACTGCCTGGCAGGGGATTAGTAGTGGGTTTAGTGACATAGTTGGGGGGTGGAGTTTTAAAGGGGATTTATTAGATTAACCGATAGGGAGGGCATCCATTTTGATAAGAAGAAAAGGAGTCCCACCCTCCCTCCCTTGTATTAACCCTTTGTGCTAGTTGTCACAATTGTGGCCTGGCTTAATGGGGCACAGGTTAAGTTGACGTGGACTGGTGAGTATTGGGCAGACTAACTAGGATTTGATGAGAGGGGATATCCCGTTGTCACAGCCGGGCGGCAGGTCCCTGGCAATGGGGAGAGTTAATTGAGAAGCTGGAGTTTTTTTTTACCAAGTCCCAAGTTGGTTAATGGAACTTGTTTGGTGGTGTTCCTCTCTAAGAGCGTTGGTCTCTGTTAGGGTGTTGTATTGGTTGTAGCAAGCAATCCAGTGTACCCATCATGCTGGAAGGCACAAGCGGCTGGTACGATTGCATTCACCTAATCGGGTCCATTGCCAGGGGCCTTGCAGAAGATTATAAATTAATGGTACATCACTGTTCATACTTGTATGTTTACAGTGTTGTTAACATAAATTGTTATTGAAATATGTGTTAAAAAGATTCCAACAAATAAATGGATGGTGAGTGAGTTGGTTATTTCTAGGCCAGTTTGTGGAAGGAGGCAGGTATTTGTCTCTGCCCATGTTATGACTACTCACAAATAAATTGCAGGTGTTTTTTTTTAATCTAAGACAGCAGATAGAACAAGGACAAACAGACAGACGTGCCAGGTTTTAATTTCAATAAAGCATTTCTTTGGATACACAACCAGTTTTGTACTGTAATTTTCTAATCGCAGCTGGTGCTTCAATTCAAAGCCTTTTCCATATAGTATTCTTCTGATGTGCTAACATCAATTATTAAATGAGGCTAGCTTCTTTTTATTAGACCTTGTTATTGCAAGGGACATTTTGTTTGATACTTTTAACTTGGCTGCATTTAATTATTTGATCTTTCTCTTTTAAGTGCTATCAGTAAAGGTTCTGCTTTAGTCTCTTAGCAGCCTGACCATGATCATTCTGACTTTAACCATGCATGCACTCCTCTTTCATTCATTGGAAGAGACAAACTAAAATACAGATCAAATAGCTTTGCTGTGTCAGATCTTTTCAGTTGTCATAAGGAAGCTGTAAGTGATTTCTTCTACCAAAATTCTACTTCTTTTCCCCCCAAAACATTCATTTTTTTTCTTAAGCCATACTCTAGCACTCCCACGTGGGTATGCTTTCCAACCAATCAGCTCACAGCCCAATCAGATAGTGACTATACAAGAGGGCACATGGCATAGCCACTTTCTATTATCCTGTTTGTTTGTGGAAAGAGCCTCAAAAGACTCGCACAACCCCTAAACCAACTGTTATCCATAGTACATGAATGTAAGTAGAGATCTCTGCCAACCAAACACAAACAGATAATCTTACCAACCTTTGTTTCATACGATCTTATCATTTGTTTGTGGATCCGGATGAAGCTCTAGTTATGGGTAATACATGAGGGGTGATGGTGTCCAGCCTGTGTGCTCCTCCTGCACTGCTCATGTATGGGACTAGTAATGGGCGAATTTATTCACCAGGAGCGAATTTGCAGCGAATTTCTTGTCACTGGCGAATAAATCCTCAAAACGGACGCAAAAATCTGGCCAAAATTCGCCGGCGTCAAAGAAAAATGGACGATGTTTTGCTAATTTTTCGCTGCAAAAATTTGGATCTCCATACATTGTTTGACCCTTAATAGGGATAAATTGGACTCTATGGGAGATGATATTCCCATAATTTAGAGCTTTCTGGATAATGGGTTTCCAGAAAAAAATCCCATACCGGTACCATTAAACTGTTACATATATTATGACTTAGTGATACTTTTTTTTTACGTTGGCATAACTCCCAACATTTTAGAAATTAAAAGTGGGACAAAAATATTTGCCGCATGGAGAAATTGTTTGACCACGCCCATTTTGTGGCCACACCCCCTACTCACCATGTTCATTTTACAAAATTTTGCGCATTATGAAAGTTGGAACATGTATGTGGTTTTAATGTGTTATTAATGAAGGTGAATTGTCCTTTCATCTGCAAGTCACAGATTCCCAAGAGACCTGCTTATCTTAAATTGTTACAAATGTATCTGCCATGTATTCTGGGCTGTGTGCCAAAGAGCCAATTAAGTTAGAAACTTTGTATCTTTTTCTGGCTGTTCAGTGCAGGAGATCAGGAGAAAGTCGGGACATTTCAGTCTGCAGGTTGAGCAGTCAAAATAGAGACTGTCCCGAGAAAAAAAATGGGACAGAGGTATGCTTTGGGCCTGTTCTATTTTCTCAGGGGATGTAAAGGCTTTACTTATGGCACCTTAGTGCTGTCCTGGTACACAAAACTTGTGGGTTTCATTTAGTACTACATAAACATTGCTTTGGTAGATTTCTCCCTGTGAAAACTACCTACTCATTACATTGAATTGTCTGTGACCAAGACAGGTTGGGAAACATTTTCTGACCTGGCTGTAGATCCCTAGAGTTTTAATTGTTTTTATACCCATCTGCATTGTTTATGTCTGTTTTTGTAATTTTTGTTGTGAATTTTTGAGGTTGTGATTATAAAAAGAGGATATTGTGAATAGACTGGAGTGTGCATAGATTTTTTTTGTACCCAGGACTCCTTTCTTTTTAACATAGAATTTTTATTGCCTGGCTGCACATCTTTTTAACCTGTACAAGTATGGAATCTTTAATCCAGGATTTTCCGTAATTTGAAACTTCATAATAAATAAAGTGAATATTAAATAAACCCAATAGGTACTTTTTCGTTATTACTGAGAAAATGGATCTATTTAGAATGATTTAATTAAAATGGAGTCTATGGGAGCCAACCTTCCTGTAATTGGAGCTTGCTAGATAATGGGTTTCCAGACAACAGATCCTATGGGGCAAATTTACTTAAAGGCGAAGTGACTAACGCTGGCGAAAATTCGCTAGTGAAGGAGGTAGACTCTAGCGGTACTTTGCTCCCTAACGCCAGACGAATTTGCGCTCTAGCGAATGGATGAAACTACACAAATTCACTAACATGTGGATTTTA
Organism: Xenopus laevis; assembly: GCF_017654675.1. Classification (NCBI taxonomy): domain Eukaryota; kingdom Metazoa; phylum Chordata; class Amphibia; order Anura; family Pipidae; genus Xenopus; species Xenopus laevis. The sequence continues at coordinate 173,436,083 of NC_054371.1, forward strand.
ATGAATGTTACCTCTTGCGCCAGACTTGCCTTCGCCACCTCAGACCAGGCGAAGTGCAATAGAGTAGATAGGACTTCCTAAAAAAAATGTCCCAAAAAACGCTAGCGTTTTTTCCTTTTTTCAGGGTGATAGGCTGCAAAAGAGCGTAATTTTTTGGGCGGTAACTGGCTTCCCCCCTACATTTTCCTAACATATGGCACATAAACTATACACTGGGCTCATGTGTAGGGCAATATAACAACTCTATTTTCTTTTATTAAGGTTTCCTGGGCTTGTGCAATGTAATGTATTTGCTGCAACATATACGTCCATTCAACTTTAACTTTCCGCAGTATGCAAATTATGAACTGTTTTTGAATTGTATGTGTATGGCCGCTTCTAGGTATGCATTAGAGAAAACAGTGTCCGAGAACTTTCTGGGATACTATGCAAAAACAAACCATAATTATTTCTTCATTACAGGAGTTTAAATAATAAAAATGTTAAATGATATTTCTAGGGGAAGGTTATTAATGATCTTTAGAGGAAAAAAAAAACATAGATTCATCTTCACCACATACTTGCACATTAAGTGAAAAATGTAACAACATAAATGGAATTGAAAATAAACTCATTATTTCTTAATGTGTGGTATCTACTAGATCCAAGAGGGAGGCAGGCCGTGGAGCAGAAATAACAAGGTATTCTTGCTACAACTTTTTTCTTCTTTGTGTAGAAAAGCAATATATTCATTTATATCAATACTGGAATGTCAGACTATGGTAAATAAGTACATTCTGTGCGCATTTACAAGATAATAGGATGGTATGAAAAAGATTATTTGAGCGTGAATTCATACTTAAAAGGCTCAAAATATGGTTAAAGGGAAACCACTGCAAATGTAGAAAACACTAATCAATTAAGCTGTTTAGTTAGCAACAGGCAGTTTGCTACTCCCATGTGCCCTCCCTCTAATGAACCAGCTCTTTCTGCTGTGTATATTTCATACAGAATGGGAAAATAAGGGGCCTATATGTCACGGTTGGTGAAGTTATAATACACCAAACATCAGCACTTTAACTTCATGTTACAATTGGATTGCACTGTTCATTTATAGAGCACCACAATTGAACTCAGTGCTCCACAAGGGATAAACACAAACAGTGGTATAGTTTATATATATTTTATATTATAGTGAGAATAAATATTTAAGTGCTAGGAGTTTCAATACACAGTTCAGATTAATACATGGGACCTGTTATCCAGAATGCTCAGGACCTGGGGATGGATCTTTCCGTAATTTGGCACTTTATACCTTACCTAATAGAAAATAATATAAACATGCAATAAACCCAATAGGCTGGTTTTGCTTCCAATAACAATTAATTATATCTTAGTTTGGATCAAGTACAATGTACAGTTTTATTACTATAGAGAAAAGGGAAATCATTTTTAAAAATCTGGATTATTTGGATGAAATGGAGTCTATAAGAGACAGCCTTTCCATAATTTGTAGCTTTCTGGATAACGGGTTTCTGGATAATGGATTTCAAAAACCAAAAACCAACATGATTTGAACCCTATATTATATATAAGCCTCAGAAGAAACACTTCGGTAATATCTCCCAACATTTGAAAAATGTAAAGAGGGACTAAAAGATCTGCCGACATTTTTTTCACCAAGCCAATTTTATGGCCATACTCCCTAAATACCACGTCCATTATAAAAAAATTGGCAGGTTACGAAGCACATTTCTGGGGGTTTTAGGGTCATATTTTATGTTTTATTACAGTTCTGCTAATGAAGGTGAATTGCCATTTAAACTGAAAGTCTCAGGGGGAAATTTACTAAAGGGCGAAGTGGCTAAAGAAAACATCATCTCCGCACTTCGCCGATTTACTAACAGTAGCTGGCGCAATTTCGTCAAGGAGATAGACTCTGGCGCAACTTCGCACTCTAACGCCAGGTGAATTTTCGGTCTGGCGAAAGAGCGTTACTATGCAAATTCACTACGTTTTTGATTGTACTGACCGTTACCTCTATCGCCAGACTTGCCTTCACCACCTCAGACCAGGCGAAGTGCAATAGAGTAGATAGGAGTTCTTCAAAAAAAAGTTGAACATTTTTCTAAGTCCCAAAAAACGCTGGCGTTTTTTCCTATTTAAAGGGTGATAGGCTGAAAAAGATCATACATTTTTTTTGGGGTACCCTCCATTCCCCCTACATTTGATAGCATATGGCACCTAAACTATACTGTGGGCACATGTGTAGGGCAAAATAACAACTTTATATAATTTTATTAAGGTTCCCTGGCCTTGTCCAGTATAATGTATTTGCTGCAGCATATACGGCCATTGCACTTTAACTGCACGCCGTATGCTAATTAGCCAACACTATCGTAACTTCGAACTGCTGAGCATAATTTCGCTGGCGTAATTTCGCCAGCGTTTGTTACCCTGTGTGCAACTTCGGATCTTCGTGAATTAGCGTTGTCCAGGCGAATTTACACCTGGCGAAGTGTTGCAATGTGCGCAAAGCCAGTGCTGGCGAATTTTCGCCAGTTAGTGAATTTGCCCCTCGGTGCTTATCTTAAATAGTTACAAATATGTCAAGTGCAGGTGTTGAGTATTCTGGGCTCCCTGCCAAAAGCCTCTTATTTAATTACATTTCAGAAACTTTGTATCTTTTTTTTGGCATCAGTGCAGGAGATCAAAGAGAAACTCGGGACATTTCAGGAAAAAACCAGGACTGCGGGCTGAGCTGTCAAAATTGGGACTGTCCCACAACAAAACGGGACAGTTGAGAGGTATGGTAATACTGATTTGGAAGATAATTGCCATTTTTTAATAAATTAATTAGCTGTGCAAAAATGCTAATTTTCCTATGCACATACTGGTATGGGACCTATTATCCAGAATGATTGGGATCTTTCCGTAATTTGAATCTCCATTGTCTGCTAAAATATAATTTAAATATGAAATAACCTCAATAGGATTGTTTTGCTTCCAATGCGGATTAATTATGTCTTAGGTGGGATCAAGCAGAAGCTACTTTTTTATTATTACAGAAAAAAAGGAAATCATTTTAAAAAAAATTAATTATTTGAATAAAATGGAGTATCTGGGAGAAGGCCTTCTTGTAATTCAGAGATTTCTGAATAATGGGCTTCTGGATAACCAATCCCATACCATTAAAATGCAAAAGTACAATAGGGGTTTCATTCTTTGCTTTCTGATAGATTCATATGCTGCAGCAGCCCAATGTTTACCAATTATGGTAGGGATTAAGGCTCATTTACACATAGGTGGGTCACAGATTGAAATGTAATACTCCGGTTTTGCCTTTAGCAAAACACAGAAGGAATAATAACAATGTTGCCATGTCTAGTGCATTATGGGCTCTTAGTTACTCCCTTTTAAAACATTGCTACAGTTTTGCTTCTTGACTATTTCTTCCATGAAGAATAAATTATTGAGAAAAAAATATATAAAAAACCCGATGCTAGCGAACAGGAACACTCGAACAGGAAAAGCTCTTCTCCTGACCTGCTGGCATTTTTTCATTGGCGAGCATGATAGGCATGTGGTTTAAAGATGCTTTACTTGTAGCAGTAATTCCAGATTTATTGCAGCTTTAGCTGCTGTTACTTGCAAAGTGCCAATTTGTCAATAGCATTTGAATATTGAAAACTGATTATGCTGAAGTTGCCAATGGTATTTAAATTAGAGACACTAGTAAGGCCATACAATTCAGAAAACAATATTGTAAAGAAAAAATATATTTATATTATATTAGAGCAAGCATATTATTTACAGTTATTAAATAAGTGGGACTGTAATATGGCTTATTGGTGTTATGCGTGTCTGTCAACCAAAACCAGATAGATAATTGGCACAGAATTTGGATATCACATGGTTCTGTGGGAACAACTAGGAGACCTGCTGTACAGAGATATAACCAAACTTAATCTAGTGGCAACGCTTGCTATATATTGTCAGCATTGTTTTACTCTTTATAATCTGTCACTCTTTATAATTAGATACATGTACTGGGAGGCAGCAGACATGGACTAACTCATTCTTCCTTTTGTATTTCTAATATTTAAATTGCTATTTAGCAGGGTTGGCTCCAGGACAGGGAAAAGACGGTATGGACAATGATCCTCAATTCTAAAGTCCCCTTCGCTCCAGAAAATGTCTGTAAAATGTTGTCATATATAAGTAATTGTTGTTGCAATTTTATTGGTGCTTTGCAAACCAACCTGTTGCTTCCTGGCTCCATGGAGTACTTTAAAACAAGTGACAAAACTAATCGTTACAAACTGTGGTTTCCATTTTAGCTGCAAGTATATTAAAATGTTCCACATCATTGGCTATCTAATGTTAGCAGAGCAATGAATTGAGAATGGAATGTGTTTAATAGTGTACCTTTGTACATATATCCAGTACACACAGTTAGCATCTAAATAAGCAGGGGACTTGAAATATGTTACTAATTTTACTTTGCACTGTCAGCATTTGTGAGGCTGCAGGGCAATCACTTTCATATGCCAACATGCAAGTGCCTCAACTCTAATAGATTTCATAGGATAACTAGGATACAATGGAAGTCTAGTTGTGCTCAGCAATTTAAAATGGGTTGAGAAAAATCATTTTTGCAATATTTTAAAGGATTTTTTGACTTTTGAAAGGTCTCTGTCCATTTATAGTAATTATTTTCTTTTAATTAAGACTTAGTTAAATTGAAGAAGTGGTTCACCTTTAAGTTAACTTTTAGTAGGTTATAGAATGGCTAGTTCTAAGCAACTTTCCAATTGGCCGTCATGTTTTTCTTTTTTATAGTTTTTTAATTTTTTGCCTTCTTCGTGTTTCCATCATTTTCACAAGAACCAAAGGTGTTTTACTACTGGTGTAATGTTGTAAACTGGGTATTTGAGCACTGTGTTTACAATGTATTGCATAATTAAAACTAGGCAGATAGTACAGCAATATATCAAATTACAATGCTTGGTAATCAAACAGGCAAGTATCATCATAAACGACTTATACAATCATTAATTAACATTTTGTACACTTGTATAATAACTTTACAAGCAAAGTTAATGCTCCATGCTTTCCATAACTGAATATGCATTTAGAAATCCAATGGTAACTGATACCTTCAAACGTATGTATGGTGTCTTTCTATTTTTAACACAGTAGTAGCAGACTGGACAGCAGCATTATATGTCATGAAATAAGTGGTCTTTAGAGATAAAAAAACAACAAGCTTTGACATGTTGCTCTCATGAGAGTTTCTGATTCCAAGTCAATAAGCAGCTAAATAAAAATGGATAGATAGGTAGGTACATTTTCCATAAATATACTGACAGATAGAATTGCAAATAATAAATCTCATATGTTCTTATTTTAGTCTAGTCTCCAAGAGAGAAATAGTTCTGTAAGTGCTAAAACAATTATGATAAATAAATGCAATTTATTAATGAAAAGCCTTTATAGCTTTTGTTAAAAACCAGGACATTATGGGGCAGATTTATCAAAGGTCGAAGTTCGAAGTTAAAAAAACTTCGAATTCAAAAAGACCAATCGAACAGAGGTCGAAGTTTTATGGGGTCGAAGTGGGCCGAATTAGACCTACTTCGAATAGTTTTTCGAACTATTCGAGATCGACCTTCGATCTCCCAAACTCCCCCAATTGCCTCCATACAGGTTGTAGGAGGTCCCCCATAGGCTAAAACAGCACTTCGCCAGCTTAGGTGGTGAATGGTCGAAGTTGAAGTTTTAAAGAGACAGTACTTAAAAAAAATTCAACCTTCGAATTTCGAACTTTTTTTCAACTTCAAATCAAAGTATGACTATACTTAAAAAAATTCAACCTTCGAATTTCGAAGTTTTTTTCTACTTCGAATAGAAGTACGACTATTCCCTAGTCGAAGTAAACAAAAAATAGCTCGAATTTCGAAGTTTTTCACTTTAAAACTTCACCTCGATCTTTGATAACTCTGCCCCTATATGTTTTTTCATAAGAAAAAAATGCATCCCATGATTCCACCCCTTTCCCTATTCTGAATAGCAACAATTTGCATGCACTTGAGTGTTCATTTTTAGACGATTATAATAATGGCTTCCCTGCTCATTTTGAACAGTAAGCCAATAATTCAGATGGTCTATGCGTATATAAGTAAGCATAAGTTGAGACTCTGTCATATGAGAAATGGAGAATTTCCTTTTGAATCTCCAAAAAGTTTTCAAAATTTTCGGTCAGCTGTGTACTTGCATTTTGTAAGATTGTAACAAAATCTGGACCAGACATGGGTGCAGGTTTAATATAAAGGGGCACATATTCTAACAAATATCTAGCCTCTGACTTTTGGTTGTCTAGAGATGCTGACTGTATTTAAGTTATGGAATTAAATCATGGAAATTCAATAATCACAAAAACGTGTAAATTAAAGCTAAAAAACAACTGAGAATATCAATGGCTACATCATACATTACTTCTACGATTGTCACGTTCGGCACCCTAAATCCAGAACCAATCCCTGGTCTTGGCTCTTGCTTCTGCCTTTAACAGCCGCCTTTCACTTTGGGAGGAGACTTCAGCTAATTGGATGCCACCAGGTCTTACTAAGAGAGGAGCAAAACTAAAGGTTCTGGACAAGCAAAGAGGTACAATCGTTTCACCAAGGATACTGGATGGAAGATAACACAGCTTGGAAGACAGGCCAGACAACACAGCATGGACATGCAGGCCGGGCCAGCACAAGCAGAGTTAGGAATAGTAAGACACACCGGGATCAGGATTGGAGAGTGTAGAATAGTCCGCAGGCAGGCAAGAATCAGATCAGAAAGTACAGACTAGTCAGCAAGCAGGCAAGGGTCAGATTAGAGAGTTCAGAATAGTCAGCAGGCAGGCAAGGGTCAATAACAGGGAAATCAAGCAGGATTAACATAGAATAAACACCAAGGAACTAGCTAATAGAAACTAACAACGGGCCATATGTTGTATACAAAAGCACCTTTAAATACTCTTAAATACCCTATGAAATTGAATTTCGCGACATGTGCAATGACGTCATCACGCCGACGCGTAAAACCCATAAGTGCACGCCGTGTGCACCATAGAAGAAACCAGCGCAGAAGGAGCAACAACCACGCAGCGGGCATCCCCACCAGCCACTAGACCACCAGGGTAAGCAGATATCGCTACAACGATTACGTTTTTAACCAATGTCAGCTTAGTATGCCTTAGCGAAGAGTACAATGATGTACAGTACATGACTGGAGCCGTGGGCCACTAATCCCCTTTATAGTAGGAACAAAATTGCTGAAGTTAAAATGTTCCGAGACCCCAAACAATGTGAATGTGGTCATTTTCAAGCAATGGATGATGATTGGGTGCATACAGTACTTTTTATACTTTCCTTACATATATAACATGTTTTTAAGGTTCTGTTTAACATATATAAATATTTGTATCTTACATTTCATAAGAAATTTCCACTATTATAAGACATCTACATTTTGCTGAAACTGACAAATACAATAGGAAGTTGCTAGCCAGAAAAATTGAAGAGTTTATAGACTTTGTTTGAAAATGGAATTTAAATTTTAAATGAAGGATAGCACTTTTATGCCCTGCTGTCTGTAAGTAATCTATGTTATGTTCTGCGCTGCGAAATATGCTGGCGCTTTATAAATAAATGTTAATAATAAATAATAATATATGTCATTTTATAGACAGGTTTTGCTGGCCCATGTTACACTTGGAAGCACAATTATCTAGTGTTGACTTGAAATTCGAATATTCGACTAGTCATTATTAAAATTGAATATGTAAAACTCGGACCAATTTTACAGACTCAAAAACTTCTATGTCAGGAATGCTACAGAAAACTCCAAATTGATCCCTGAACCTCTCCCGTTGACTTATACAGTAATTTGGCAGGTTTTAATTGGTGAATAGTCTAATTTGAATTCTGAAAGGGCCAGAGTATGATAAATCTCAAAAAACAAATTAGATTTTTTTAAAAACCTCAAATCTAGTTTGGATAATTCATTAGTCAAATTTGACAGCTTTGACCATAAAAAAAATTGTAATTTTAATAAATCTGCCCCTTAGAGACTCATTTATTAAAGGTCTAATTTTAGTGGTATTGGAGCTTCACACAATAAAAAGCACTGAATGATGCATTAAAAAATTTCCTCCAAAACCTCTAAGAATTTGAGTTTTTCTATACTATTAGTTGCTAAATCAAAAATCGTTTGCAATTTATTTGCAATGTGAATAAATGTTCACAAAGTGAACAATGTTGCCTTTGCAAACACTTTGCCCCTCACAAGATGGTAGGATAGCGATTGCAAATGTTATCGGTTGCGATAGTGTGCACTGTATGTAATAAAACTGCTTAATGAAAAAGTATACATTTGCTCCAAAACATGTCGTCACCTTCAAGCAGGTTTGCATTAAGATTCACAATGTAATAAAAGCCTAATGAAGAATAATACTATGCAACATGCTCATTTTTATTCTCAAATTTGTTCTCTTTGCAAACTTTATTACATTTCCCCATAGAGTTTTAGAGAAATAAAAAGAAACATACATTTTTGGAGAAAATATATGATTTGTGAAAAAAATAGAAATCAGAATATTAGTAAATAGACCCCTTGGTCTTAAATAGTGAATAAATACTCATTCTATGTACCACAATCAGTGAACAATGTTTCCTCTATTTTTAGGTTGTTTGTCCAGAAATGTCTTGTGTGGATCTTTTTTAGAAACAAGGAGAAATATGTTTGTGATGTAGTCTGTTGGCCACATTTACTAGCGTAGGCCAAAAAAAAGTGCAGTATGCCACATTTGTGCCACAGTGTTGATTTCTCCCAGAATTCCAGTGTGGACTTTTAATCAAGGAACATTAGACTATTACCAATATATTGATGAAATTGGAATGGCCATGGCAGTGGAAGTCACCCGGTGCTTTTACATTAAGCTACTCCATAACAGACCCTAAGTAGCCATTTTATTGCCTGTGGCATAAAGAAGATGAAGGATAACTGCTTCAAATTGCAGCTGGGACTTTGTGAAGTCAATTTAGTAGAAAAACTTTTGTTGTATGGTTGATATCTTGCAATGCAGACAGGCATAATGGCTAAAGCATTTCCTATCAATTTATATGAATAACAGTAAATACTATGTATCTATGAGAATTAAACCAAACAATATTTAAATAAATAGATTGCTGTAAACCCTGTGAAATTAGAAAAAAGCACAAAACCAGAGACAAATTGCTGCATAAGTAAATCCCTGTTAATCCCTTTTCCTGTAAATTGTACATTGTAAATAAGACTAGGGGTAAATCCTAGATTGACGGTTTTAGGTATTAATATGCCAAACACCGATATGCCAATCATAGTAAGCCTTATGTATCAAAATCCACGAAGGTCGGGAGATAATGGGCTACTTAATGGCTGATAGAAATGAAGGGCACAGAGAGATTCCTCAACTTCACTCTTATCAAACAGCTTGGATAAAGCAAAGGCTTATCAGACACATAATGTGTGAATATAAATGTATTCTCAGTCTCAGAACCTTTTCAACATCTTTGCCTATGACAAGAATGCAGTGTCCTACCAAAGATAATTCTTTTTATTATTAAAGGGAAATATGAATGACTAGCCTATTGTGTGTACTGAACATTTATTGTACTTCTTTTGCATTCATATGTATTAGGAGGGGAAGCCATGATATCTGCCTGCGATGTGATAATTCTCTACAGAAGTACCAGAACCAGAAGCCATATGTGATGGTGCTGTCTGTTTCAGGAATAATGCAACTGCAACAAGGCAACAAGGATCTATGGTAGGGGGTGAACTTAACTATGTAACTTTCTCAGGAGGATTTAAGTCAAACTCACAGCTTACATCAATAATCCTACCATTATCAGTATGGCGCTGTTTATGGATAGTATGACAACAAAAAGAGCACAAAGTCCAGAGCTAATCATGGCCTGGACCATGAGATAGTTTGAGGGTGATTGATGTTGGGTATAAAGTGGGAAGTTCACAGGGCATAGCAAAGAACTGGTGGAGTCACCACAGCTCAATGGTATGCATAGTGTCTGTTGGATAAAAAGGGGTATCTAGAAAGTGTAATGTGCCATCTCAGGCAATAAGTGAGTAGTCCATTGACAGGTTCCAAGGTAATTTATAGCATCAAGGAAGAGAAGTTAGACCTCTCTAGCAGTGCATTGAATACCGTGCAGTATTGCAAATTTATGTCTCTACCCACTGTAGGGTACTTGCAGCTTCATTATAGGTTCCCTTCTATGGTCATATCCTTTGAAACTTTTCTTGGAGTCCTGTTAGGTGACACTGCAGAGCTCCTCCTGCTTCTGCAAACAGGTCAGAGCCATAAACAGTTACATAGGATGTGGAGACACAGGGAAGTATACTGTAGATAGGTATATAGATGATAGATAGATAGATAGATAGATAGATAGATAGATAGATAGATAGATAGATAGATAGATAGATAGATAGATGATGAGGAAGAAAGATAGATAGATAGATAGATAGATAGATAGATAGTGATGGGCGAATTTGCACCGTTTCGCTTCGCCGGAAAATTTGTGCCGAAAAATTCGCGCCGGTGAATTTTTGCTGTGAATTTGCGCAGGCGTTTCGCGAATTTATTCGCTGGCGGCGAAACGCACAAATTCGCCGCGAATTCGCGCCTGGCAAATAAATTCGCCCATGACTAATAGATAGATAGATTGATAGATAGATAGATAGATAGATAGATAGATGAGGAAGAAAGATAGATAGATAGATAGATAGATAGATAGATAGATAGATAGATAGTAGTGATGGGTTTTTCATGTCCATAATCATTTATTTTGAGCAAAAAAATGCACTTTATAATCAAAGCAGAACGTTTCACACTGTCATACAGAAAGCAATGAGCACAGTTTCATAGCTATCCTCATCATCATTGGAAATCCAAACTGTATTAAAAAGGGATGCTGAGATAACTTGCACAGCTGGAGATGGAAAAAATAGAACAAAACCATTTACTGCCATGAATATTATCTAGAAAGCAATAAGGCGCTGTGGGTGCTAAATATTATTCATAATCGCATATGTTTTTATATCAGAGTGGTGAGAATGGGATCTGGTTTGGAGAGCTTGTACAGACAACTGTTTAAAGGGAAAATCTACCCTTTTAGCAGGCTTCATTTTACATTGATTGGAAATCGGGAGTGCAATAAAACTTTACCCAAAACTTGTGATTTTCTAGATAATATCAGCAGCATAAAAAATTCTTAGGAGGAGCCTGCGGCCCAGTTGACAGACCAAACCAATTCCCCCTCCCTACACACCTGCATGCAGCAGGCATCCACATTTTTGGGGAATACAGTGGCTGCTGAGGAGGGAATTTCTATTCAACATAAATCTCCAGGGTTGGACTAGACTGGTGGGGCACTGGGAAAACCCCAATGGGCACCAGCCCTTATGACCCCCTCCAGCCCAGACCTGCTGCCAAAAGAGTAATTGCAGCTGGGGCGGGGGCCCCTGGGGGTGGCGGAGAGAGGGTGCAGGCCCCTGATGGGGCAGGCCTGGTGGGCCCAGACCTCCTCCCCCAGTCTGACTCTGTATACCTCTATAATTATGTCCATGCAATCCAATGTAGTTTTGTGTGACCAGCACAGAAAAAAATGCATGCACTACAAACATCTGCCACAGTTACCCATGTTTATGCTGCATATACCACTATTTATGTGGTGCCTCAGTGTGAAATGTCCCTGAGGACCATTGTCTACGTCCTACTAGCCCAATATGCCCAGTTGGTTGGCAACATAAGGACTTAGAAATGCTGTGGAAAATAACAGTACAAGCAGCAGAAAGTGTCTATTTATCTCTAATAGCTAGAATGAGAAGCACAATGGTGATGGAGTGATTTAATAACAAGACAAAAGCTCTGGAGGCATTCACAATGTCACTCTAGAAAGCCTCCTGCTAGTCAGTTCACAATAGCCTAGAAAATAGAGATTCTTATTCCCACCAGATATGTGAAAATGGCATGCTTACATGCTTAATTATACTTAAATTATGGTGCACAAGTCTTAAAGTATATATATATATATATATATATATATATATATATATATATATATATATATATATATATATATATATATATATATATATATATGAGCTCATTCAATAAGGCTTGTGTTGAACAAATAACCTGTCCACAGATAAGGCCTCTGAATAATGAACTGTTCCAAGCCTTAACCTAAAGGTTGCAGCTTATAGTTTGTTTAAACAGAGCTCATTATCTCTCTTTAAACACATTGCCCACTTAGGGATAGAGGGGGAGAGAGTTCTGCATTATTTATAATGGAAAAAAAATATATAGTGAATAGGCGGAATATATACAGGACGTTACTATACGAGCAAGCTTCGTAGATGTTGACATGGGATTCAGGTCCACATGCCCCAGACTTTCAGCTGAGTTGATAAGGGGATATAAGGTAAGGTAAAAGGTTTCATACTATACAGAACTGAATCACAGGGTAGCCTACACATTGTAAGCGTAAACTCCTGCTTTCTACACATACTGTAACTTGCTTCCTGTTTGTCCTAGATTGTTTGGTATTGATAGGAAACCATATTGCTTTCCAAAGTAGGCATTAATTCAGTAGCGAGGAGGAGGAGAAGCTAGCATCAGAACAGGAATATACAGTATCTATCTTCTAAATATCAACTGCTTCATAGAGTGATCACTCCCTTTATTCTACAGAACAGTTCTATTATTTCTAGTGTTGAAACATTGAAAAATGCAGAGCTTACTGACCCAGTATTTTTAAAAATGATCAAAACACACAAGAGAAAAGTATTGAATGTTATAATTATATAGTAATACAGTATATTTTTGGAAATATTAATAGTTCCTCCTAAGCACAAGCGTTAAAGCAGGAATTTGCGAACAGTATTATAATAGAAAAATATCTGCAAGGTGCTGTGCTTTTTATCAACATAATTACAGTTATCTGAGTTAAAAAAAAAAAAAAGATAACTGTCCATCAAGTTAAATACTTCTGAGCAGCCACCAACATCACTGCAACATTCAGAAAAATATTGAGAATATATTTCACCATACAGTATCAACACCAGGATGGGATTGAAATATCATTAAAATAAAGCCAATTTGTTCTCAAACTCTCTAAAAAGTTTCTAGGTAGAACTATTTTAATGCACACTGGAAATCTCCTTTAATTGTATGCGATTGCAGCTGTATTCTATTGGGTTTGAAAAGGATTATCTGGAGAGGCGTGTGGGAGGACAGGGTATTAGTCTGACAATAAATAACAGCAGATCACTCAAATAAATGCACTGTAGCGGAACTTTGAAAGCCACCACTCTTTTGCTGGTACACAAAGTAGCTATTAATTGAAAGAAACAAATTTTGGAAGATGATGAAACCCTATCAATGTACATGGTATAAGGGTGTGTTTGTATGTAAATAATAAAGTGAATATTGCAAAAGTGTTCCCATAGATATGTGCCCTCTAGTAATTAAAGGGGGAAGGAATGACGTTCAGGATTTGTGTACCATAATGAAAAAGCTTAAATAACTTCACTAGTAATGTAGTTGCTGTGTTGCTGCCTGTAACTTGACTATGTGACAACTATACCTCTCACACCATCAACTTTAAGTACAAGGGTAAAATTATGTTTTAGGAGCTGGTGTTGGCAGGTGATATATATACACATAACGGCAGCAGAGACACTCTAGGAGCAGGTGGTCAATGGGGAAAAAACCCTGAAATGGAATCTATCACATCAAGCACACAGCATTTTGAAGAAAGGCATCCTTCCCTTGAATATTGTGAGCTTGAAGTCACAGGGATTGAACACTTGGCTCCTCTCATTCTTTATTGGAAGTTGAAGGGTGATGACTATGTAAAATGCACCAAACTGAAGGCCTTGATAATTTAATACTTCTAGGGTAGCCAGGAGGAATCAGTTAAGTCCAAGACTGGTTCCAGAATCCCTGAAACAGACCCTAAAATCTATTGGGGGGAGGGTCAACATAAAATAGCAAAAATGAGTTAACGATTCCAAAATTAAAGGCGAACTAAAGCTTAACTAAAGAATTGAAGCAGAAATGCCTTTTAGCAGGGAATATCTGTGCCTCCAAATATGCGCCAGCAGCTCCCCATATTCTTTTCTGCTGATTCACGGCACATGCTCAGTGCTGCTGTCACTTATCTGAGCTTAGAGTTTGACGCAAAATATGCTGAAGAAATATAATATAAATGTCACAATATGAGGCTGATTTGTAAATGATTCAGGTTATTGACACATGGCAACTCAGGAACCAATACAATTAGCACCAGAATTTAATAATCAGCCTTGTAGCATCAGCTTCTATGACATAAGCTTAATTTTCTGTTTGATGATTTGCGTCAACCCCTAAGCTTAGCTTCCTAAAAGCTGCTCAAAGCCCACTGAGCATGTGCATTTCTCAGACACTCCCAACAAAATCCAAGATAGGGAGCTACTGTGACGACTTTGAAGGACTGGATCATTATTACTATAGATATGCTAAACCTTGCTGCGTCAAAAAGTTCAATATATATATATATATATATATATATATATATATATATATATATATATATATATATATAATATCACATTTCTAGCCATAGCCATTTTTTAGGATTCAGTTATCCTTTAACCTTGCTTCTACCTGCCTAAAAAGAACTCACTGTGTAATATTCCTGCCACAGCATTTTATTGGATAACTGAAAACTTTTTTCCTTGTTGCTTAATAATATATGAGGTGTGTTTTGGGTATACTGACTGATTTAAACCCCATGACTTATTCAAGAGCATCTTACATAACATACTTTTTAAAAACACATTAGGAGAGATATATCGAATGAGTGACCAGAATTATATTTGTCACAGCTAGAACTGGAACAACATACCCTGTGAAATATAAGTGAGGCCTATCAGCATGTCTGGGAAATAATAATCTTAAGTATTGCCAAGTCAAGAAGTTCTTTTACCTTCTTCCAATTGCAGAAAAAAAGGAGCCTTTTACTTTAATGTTAATTTCTCTTTAAAAATTAAATGCCTTTAATTACTCTGCCATTGATTAGGCGGTGAATTAATGGCTATTTATACAGTCATGTCCTTTACATATAAAATCTTATTAGCATGATCTCTCACTCCATATTTGTGCCCTAAAGTACTTTTCGCAAGGTCGATATATAGATGTCAGTGTAAATTTTAATTCTTACCAGCTTATATAGCTCTGCTGTCTTATGAGCCTATATTGTTATATATTCAATCTCTTTTGCTACCCTATAAAAATGTGATAGTGAAATTAAGTTACATTATTCAGGAATAGTCTCTCGCCGGGTAGGGGCTAGCATACATAATAGGTAGGAATAACACTGGAAACAATAAAGCAAAAGAGAAATTTATGATAAAAATACAAGGTTGTCTTAAACACATTACACAGTTTTTTTTAGCCATTTTAGGAATAGAATCTGCTTTATTTTGGAAAGCACAATTAAAAAAACCTCAAACTGATGGTTACTAGAGCATCACACTGGTGACTAGTGCAATTTTTTTTTGTTTCATTGAGCTGCTATACAGGCCAACAATTACAGCTCTATATAAGCAAACATCTTAAAACTGCACCCACCCCTCACACCACTCATATATAGTGATGGACAAATCTGTGCCGTTTCGATTCGGCGGAAAATTTGCGAATTTACCAAAAAATTTGCAAAATGGTGAAAAATTTGCGACATGCAATTGAAGTCAATTGGTATCAATCAAATAATTTTGATGTGCAACAATTTTATGCATATGACTATTATGATGTGCAACTAATTTTTTTGTTGTGGCGGATTTTTCGCCGGCGAAAATTTTCGGCACAGTTTCACAAATTTATTTGCGGCGAAACACATAAATTCACCGCAAATCACTACTCATATAGTCCAGTCTGCTTCCTCCTTCATTCCCTTTCAACTGCTGCTGTCAGAGCCTTATGAACAGAATAAACTGAGAAATCTGATCAGCACTTGAACACCTTGCAGCTTATACCTTAGGGCAGTTGCATTTGGGCAAATTTTCCCTCATTCAATTGTGGCTTAAAGCTCGTTCATTAAAGGTACTTGGGTTAAACTGCACTTCTTGCACTTGCATATAGTTGCACTTGAAGATGCTGCCTTCCTGTTTCAAACTGAGTGCTGCAGCACCTATTAAGGAACCCTACAGCTACTACCAGGTCTGGAGGTGGCGGTAGTTGCCTCAGGCTCGGTCCTGCATCAATGGGCACTTGCATCTAAACAATAGGGCACACATATCACTTTCATGACTTTGAAAACTTGTGATGCAACTGCACAAAATTTGCAATGAACTGCACATGCAATTGCATTTATTTTGATGCACTGGCCCCAAGTACATTAGGTTCTTCTCCACTTTGCAACCACATCAACACTTGAATTCTTGGAAGAAATGCTGCATTACAGTATATGAAAAAAATGTGCTAGAAATTCACTTTACCCACTGCAATTGCACTGAGCCCACTTGTGTCTCAGGATCTTATTGTATTTTGAGCATCATATATTACCTGGTATTCATTCTCAAAGTGGTGTAGAACAGCTTTATCCTACTGTAGATCTTTTAAACTAAGCCAAGCACTAAAACAGTGTACGGAAAGGGGTCATTTGGAAATCTGAAACCAAATCAATAATTATTTTGCAGTGCTTAATATCTTTTCTTTTGTTCCACTGCTTGATCTGCACTTCGATTTTTTTTTTTAGAAATACAGATATGGGCTGCAGTTTCCATTTACTGATATTAAAAGGAATTTCTTTAAAGGAATCAATATTTTTTTTTCCTGCAAGGGAATTATGTATTCTATGTATTAATGCTTCTCCTATATGAAAGGGAAATGAGTTTTAGAAAATGTAGGATAAGCCTTTTGCTATGAAGAGATGGGCCGATAGCTAAGGTCTGATATTTAATGATATTGTTAATAGGGCAAACTGCCACATTGCATTTAGAAACACAAGAGGAATAATGAGTTTTCCTTCTGTCACGGCTAGTTTATTGGGATAACCGACAGAAGGTTAATTAAATTCAGATCTAAATCACGTAGGACCATTAACCATTTGTGACTTGTGGACAATATAAAATGTTGTAAGATGAACCCAAATGACTTGACAAATAAGACAATGATAAATATTTGTGCACACAGTATAGCAGTTGTTGATACTTATTTGCTAAACCTGAATTGTTCTAAGAGTCTTTCAATGTAACGGAGGTTGGACATGTTGAAGCTAGTTGCTAGTACAGTATCTCTACAAGGCTGCTAATTATAATTGATTCATATGTAAGGGTGTCTCTTTCTGTCTCACTTTTCTGACTTTTATTTGCACTAATTGCCTTGTAGTGAATAGTCATTGAGATTTACAGTGGGAAAAAGGTAATGTGACATGTTCTTCCCAGGTATTCTTTATTGTTACAATTTCTAGTGTAGTTTCAATTTGTAGTCTGACACAAATGGGGTGGGAAAGGAAAATGGTAATTCTAAGGGGTTCTGAATTTTCCCCACTCAGTTTGACATTTGAGCTACTTACACCAATGGCATGCAGAACATGAAGCAATTGTCACAATCTCTATGTAGGGTCGCCGTGGAGAGACTGGTGGCAGGGCCGGATTTACATATTGGGCACCCCTAGGCCCATTGCCATTCGTCGCCCCTGTCCCCTCCCCTTTATTTGTGCAAATTTTTATCATCTGGACTGGAGCAATGGGGATCGGTGCATGGGTAAGTTAAAAAATTATTGTATCCCCAGTGTTTTTGAAACAATGCTGGTGTTCTTGGGCAGCATGTTGCCCCTTAAAATCCTGCCGCCCTAGGCCCGGGCCTAGGTGGCCTTTCCACCAGGCCTGACTGGTGGTTGGGAGCCTAAAGGCTGGGTAACTGGGAGTATAGCTATAAAAGGCTAAACTGAGACCAGATGCCATGTTAAGGTGAAGTGAGTTTTAAAGGAAAACTATACCCCCCAAACAATGTAGGTCTCTATTAAAAGATACTGAGTAAAACAGCTCATGTGTAAAACCCTGCTTCATGTAAATGAACCATTATCATAATAATATACTTTTTTAGTAGTATGTGCCATTGGGTAATCATAAATAGAAAATTGCCATTTTAAAAAATAAGGGCCGCCCCCTGGGATCGTAAGATTCACTGTGCACACATACAAACCACATGTAAGGTCACATGAGCCAATTAACAGACAGAGTTCTGCCTTTTGCTTCCTCACTTCTTCCTGTTACAGTTAGTGTTGTAGTATTTCTGGTCAGGTGATCTCTGAGGCAGCACAGATAGAGTCACGAAATGGTGGTTCAAGGCAAGAGATGTAAAAGGGCAATATTTATGTAAATATATATTCCAGTTTGGTAAGATTCTTTAATATGTCATTCAATTTGATATAAACTATCTGTTGCTTAAGTATTCATTTTGGGGGTATAGTTTTCCTTTAATAAAACAGGTGCAACCAGAACAATAGTTGCAAACAGAATTTGAGTATACATACAAACAATGACTGCGGAATCAGCAGGCAGAGTCCAGTAAATGGGTCAAAAGTCATGGGCAGACAGCAAACAATGTAAGTCTGGTTAAAAGGCCAAGGTCCTTACCAGGAGATTAATACAAAGGACTGTAAAATCCAGCACTACTGAGACAGCAGAAAGATAAATTAGCCCCAGTGCTATGGAGATGATAATTCTGTGCACTTATTAAAATCATCAGACTTTACTTAAAGAGACAATGACACCAGAAGTTAAACCTTTTTTACATCATAACATTTTGCTGTACAAGTATGTGCCCAATGTGTTCCTATATGAGGGGTCTGCCATAATTGTGCAGTAATAGTACCTCACTACTAGAAACTCTGATGGACAATATGCTTAAAATGACAAACCTCCTTTTGTGTTATCAGTGTCATCCTTTTGACACATTTGATATTTTATTTAGTTATTCATTTGTAGATGCTTAAATACTTACTGAACCAATAAGTGTATTGTTTTATAGCAATATTAGTGTGTAGGCAGCAATTTCAGTTCACTTTGCCTGGTCATGTGCTTTCAATGTAACGAAAGAGTTGCAGTTAGTGATGGGCGAATTTGCGCCGTTTTGCTTCGCCGAAAAATTAGTGAATTTCGCGCGAAATTCGTGAAACGGCGAAAAATTCGCGAAATAGCGCCGGCGTCTCGTTTTTGACGCCGGCGCCCGTTTTTGACGCCGGCGCCCATTTTTTCGACGCCGGCGCCCGTTTTTGGCGCCGGCGTCGTTTTTTTTGGAAAATTTTTTTTTGAGCCGGCGTATTTTGGCCTCAAATTTTCGCGGGCGTTTCGCAAATTTATTCGCTGGCGGCGAATCGCGCAAATTCGCCGCGAATTCGCGCCTGGCGAATAAATTCGCCCATCACTAGTTGCAGTGGGACTTTTACCAGATTTTTACTATTAACTGATATATCTACTGGGGAGCTGTTATATTCCCATATTTCTGCTGATGGGCTGCGGGGGGGGGGGGGTTGATATCAGTCCAACTTGCACTGCAGCAATAAATAGTGACTTGAAGTAAATCAGAGCACAAGTCACATGACTGGAGACTGGAGGCTGGAGGCACCTGGGAAACTGTCAACATGTCTTGCACCATGTTAGATTTCAAAACAAAAAAATATGCTTTTTTGAAAAATGGATAACTGATATATTTTGTAAAAAATAACATGTTTTCCCATGACAGAATCAGAATCAGTTTAAATGTATACTTTATATTTTATACTTTTTCCGTCTTTCCTTCATTTTCTCCACTCTTGTGATTCATGTACAGTGTACAAGCAACACACTCATATCCCAGTTATAAAGCATGACTGTAATTCCTTATTTATATTTATGATGACACCCACATGACCTCCTGTTAAATACAAATCTCCATGCATGAAGGGAATTTTTTTTTTTTACAGGGGTTAACATTTGTAGAGTGCTATAGCTGTCTTGTAGGCTGAGGATCCTGTAAAAGCAACCTCTATTGTTTTTTGTAAAACAAAGGGGCTCAAACACAGATTCTAAATAGAAGCCCTATGTAATATATATATATATGTCTATATGTTCACTAGCAAATTTTCATTCTAGAATTTAGCTACAGTATGTGGTCTGTTTTGAAGTAACATAGCCTGTTGGGCCAAGATACAAAATGCATGACATCAGCTGGGTGTTGGTGGGATGACCTATGCAGTGGCTGTCTTGCATTTGGTTACATTACCTTTAATGATAATTTAGATTGTGAATGCTGTTATCCCGGTTTCCATGCTGTAACTGTTCTACATGTATGCTAAGCCATCTGCATCCTGTTAAATTAAAACATTCCAGAACTTGGCTGCTTCTACACTGTCTTGAACACAAAGCAAACATGCCAGACTGAGACGATCTGCTATCATCCCTCCTGTGCTAATAAATTACATTGTTCCCTGGTGATCTAGGCTGCTATTGTTCTACTTTTCTGACACCATGATGTACTAGACCTAGCTTGTTCTGACCAAGCTCCTGAGAGCTGTCTTCACTGATATGGCCTGTTCATCCTGTTCACATTTATTCTTCTAGATGTCCTGACCTAGCTTAGTTTGTCTGATCACGTTTCAGAATTGCCTGTCCTTACCTGGCCTATCTGACTTTCACAAGAACTCAGCAAAGACTTCAAATTCAACCACTTACTCGTTTCACACTCTAGATATGCCTTAGCATTACATTTGTATTAGAATTAGGGATGGTGACACCACTGTCTGCATTTCTAGACAACCGCTGTGTACTGAGGATTAATTCTTCTTTTTTCCCCACTTCTTTTTCATAAGACATTTATAAATTGCATAAGTTACCAGGGCATGTACAAGAGGGATTTATCTTGTACATTGTTTTGTTCTAGTGTTTTGTAGGCAAGTTGTGGAAGATCCATAGCAGCAGCAGTTTGTTATTGTTTGCTCAGCTAAAGTATGCATGTGTAATTAATGTCTGATTATATTTAATTCATTTACTTAATTAGGGTTAGGGTATGTCTTCAAACTACTTAAGATAATCAACATCCATGTGCTCTTCTAAAGGGTCAGTAACAGAGGCTAATATGTTATTTACATATAAAGATTATGGGTTTTATTTACAATACAAGGGCTAGCTATAAAAAACATTTCTGTGGGAATACAGGATCTGAAGCGCAAAGCATGTACTTGTTTATGTACGCTATATAGAACTGCAATGTATAATATTGAATTTGGTCAGGATTTGGATACCTCTACCTTGTATGTTATTCAGGACATGTAAGACAGGAGTGCCAGAGGATGCTACGGGCACAGGACTGAATGAAAAATGCAGGTATTAAGTACCGGTATCCCTTACACGTGTGAGCGAAGTTCTGCATCTTGGATCTGATTTGTACTCTGCTGTAACATTAAATCTTCCTGGTACAGTGCAATATATATGGGATTTAAGGGGCACATTTTGTTCTAACACTTGTGCCTGCACCATTGACAAATGAGCCAGAATATCTGTCTATCCAGCATCTGCATATAAAATATTTCATTCATTTTAGCTTTGTTAGGCAGGGGGACCGAATCAAACTAAAATATTTTTTAGGCTCTTGCTCCACGGCATTAATGGGTGGGAAGCTCTGAGGGTGAAGGGGTGGGTAATCGACGGAACCTCTATTATTGGGATAGAATTTGGACTCCTTTGCGAACCACAATTAATATAACAACTTAGGTTGCTCACCATGGCAATGGGAGGGTGCGCTTGAGGGTGAAGGGGTGGTGCATCAAACTTCAAAGCGATTTTTGGAAGTCTTTAGCCTAGCACACGACTTACTAATTGAGCTCTGCTACCTACCAGCACCTGTATGCCAAGTTTGGCAATATTTGTATACGTACTGCCTGATTTAATTCGGGGTGTTTGGTATATATATTTCTACTCCATGGAAATGGGAGGGTGCGCCTGAGGGTGAAGGGGTGGCAGTTATACCAAGGTATGGAAGCTCTTATATAAGGTTTAATTTACCATATGGCTAACTAATCTAGATCAGACGCAACTCACGGGCATTTATATGCCAAGTCTGGCAGGTTGGTTGGTCACCAATCGACATCCCAATACTCACCCCATACTGTGTACTTTTTGCCTAATTGGATCTGGGTTCTTTGTCTCCCTGTTCCTAACCGTATTTTAAATGCTCTTCTGGACTTACGTTTCTTAATTTATTTATTAAAAGTTAAGTTTTAACCAATGTGTTCCTTGAGTCATCGGATGTTATGACGGGGTGGTGCAACTTTAAGGGTTAATCTTTTTTTCTTCTTTTTGTATTGCTATAAAATATTTCAACCTATTGTTTCCTGCATAACTTATCTGGTATCTGCTAGATAAATGTGAACCAAAAGCACACTTTTTCTGCATTACTGTGGTGGAATCCTAATCTAATTCCAGTTTAGGCACTATCTGCAAGGAATTTGTATGTTCTCCTTGTGTCTGTGTGGAATTCTTTTGGGTCCTCTGTTTCTTTCACACTCCAAAAACAGACAAGTTAGTATACATTAAAAAGAATAATAGTTTTGACCAGTGTATGTTCTAGGTCTTTTAGTGGCTGTGTACTATGGCTAAAGTAATAGTTCTCTCCTGGTGTTTTTCCAGATACCACCATGCCTCCTACCACTCAAATGAATGTGAATGAAATGTGCACTTTCAGGCTACAAAACCACCCGTCATGAGTGTTGAGAGGGAGATTTCATTCCTATCCATGGCAGGAGGCATGGCATGAAATTGGATTTTGTCCAACCACAATCAATTTTCCCTTTGTATTTGTCAAATCAAAATCTCAAATAGCAAATGTATAAATATCTTCTTCTTGCTATTTTCCCTAGATTTCATTAAGTTTTTACTGTTTTTAATTGCAACTCTGCCCAATACACTATTGTTTTTGCCTTTCTAGCCTATAGCTCTACCAAACCATCATAGTACCCTTTAGGCAGCCATGAACACATGAGTTGCTACACACAGCAGCATGGCTGCCTTTCTACTGTTCTGCAATTGTTCTGAGACTGTTGAGCTCTATTACCACAATTGATTTCTGGTGCACAGTTTTCTGGAAATGAATCTTCCAAAAAGCTAAAATTAGGTTAATTCTTACCAAGACAGATACAAAATGTACCCATTTATTTGATAATGTCATCTCAGTTTTTTTCTTTTTCGGAGGAAAGGTCCCTACTTTCTCTTTTTTCAGTGCCCAATAAGGTGTATATAAAACATTTTTTATTTTATATATCTCAGGGAAAAAGATCAGTATTTTACAGACTTAAATGAAAAAAAAAAAAAGACACCGAGACTGGATCTCAAGAATCAATAACAGGATGGGATGGCCAGGGTCCAATTTAGACTGAAGCAATTACAATGAAAAATTGTAACTTGAACTACTATTTGTTTCCAGTGGGAGTTTCTGCATTATTAGCAGATTATCAGCAGCAGCAGTCGACACTATGAATGGGAGGAATCATATCCACATGGTAGTATCGTTAACCCCTTGTATTCATGAAGTGACACAGCAGGTTCCCTAGGTAACATACGCAAGATAATGACGTTTACAGATGGAAAAGAACTATTTCTTCAAAACGTTTATGTAATACATATGTATAGACGCAATGTTATAGCCTAACAGCGTTTAAAACTCATTGATTGGTCTGTTGGGATTTGTAGATGATAATAGTCTTGAATTTATACAATATATTATCATTGAAAAGAATCCAAGGTATAGAGATTGCAGGGCAGACTGTGGCAGCTGGTTGACGGCTATTATCTGAGAAGAACACTCACCTTTATGACATCTTCATCTGCTGACTTGCACTCGGAGAAGTCAGATACATCAATCACAGAACCATCCTGCTGCACAGCCACCACCTTCACAGGGACCGACACTGCCCTTCCTGTCAGGATGGCTGTATTTAGAAGTTCTGTGTCCTGCATATAGAAATAAAGCATCAGGTCAACTTCTCAGCCTGACTAAAAGCACGAAAGTGAAACAAGCAGAATATATTTCTAGCAGGCATTATTATGCATTACAATCTATGGAAGTTTTCTTATGTTAAACTTTGACGGATGAGATCATGTCCATTGATTTTAATAGAAAAAAAACTCCATAGGTGTAGTAAACGTGTACAGAGAATGTCTGTTGAATAAAAGTAGAAAGTAGAAACCTGTACACTTTTACTAACTATGATAGTTTTTACATGAGATTACTAGACTCATTTGGCTGTTCACATATTTTACCCATGGTCTTGCTATCACAGGCATATATGTATCAGACATTATACAATGCTTTTAACTCCTAGGCCCACTGCCGTTCATCACCCAAGTCCCCTCCCCTTCCTTTGTGCACATGATCAACTTCAGCATCGGGTCCAGAGTACTGGGGATTGGTGCACTGGAAATTTTAAAAATGATTGTATCTTGTGCGAA
The DNA here is from genome assembly GCF_017654675.1 of Xenopus laevis. Lineage (NCBI taxonomy): Eukaryota > Metazoa > Chordata > Amphibia > Anura > Pipidae > Xenopus > Xenopus laevis. The sequence goes on from NC_054371.1 coordinate 173,460,647, forward strand.
TCACCAGTGCTTCTGAACCAATGCGGGTGTAGTTGGGCGCCATGCCACCCCCCTAAAATTCTGCTGCCCTTGGCCCAGGTCTCTGTAGCCTTTCCACAAATCTGGGCCTGATTCTTTTCTTAGGTTGATCTGCACCCATAGAAGCTGAACTTTGTAGGAAATTGTATTGCTGTGCAACTTTTACACAACTTTATATGTGTACCCCTTGTCAATGTTTGTAAATGAGTGCCATCTCATACAGACTGTTCAAAGCACAGCTAGAATCATTAGATGTTCAACTTATTACTCAAGTTTCTGGTGCCTGAGACGGCAGCAGTTTATGACACTTCCCCAAGGTCACAAGCAGTTGTTAGAACAATTGATCCGGTGTTTAATTTAATTGATCCACTAATTTAATGAGTGAACCCCACGTTTGCAATCCTTTTCATGCCAGCTACTAAGACTAAAACTACTCTTAAATTTTTATAGGACTAATTTTTATAAAGATATAAATCAGCCCCTTAATGCTTCTGTTATACAGCTATTTTGTTCCCTCTAACAATTTCATAATGGGATTCCTTGTCTTGAACACTCTGAATAGTAATCTTGCAAGAAACACAAGAAAGAAGCAGCTCATTTATGATGCTATATCCATTGAGTTTTTGGTCTTGTTTTTTTTACCTGCTGGTGTTTGAAACCAATTATGTGTGATCACTTAAAAATTCTCCATATATGTGTGTAAGCATGAGATTGCCCAACCAGGGAGTCAAAAAGCAGCACAGTAAAGTGCAGCCAAAAAGGGTATAGGGTATTCATGAGCAACCAAACAAAAAAAAACCTATTTGGACTCCTCAATTTCATATATTTAATTATTAAGTGTGCTCTAAAGTTTCTCTTTTTTATTTTCAGTAAGGGTATTCACCAAATATCTTAAAGACTAAATTGATGTTTCTCTTCATGGGCTGCAAAATAGAAACATCAGTCCAGTAGCCCTGCCATTTTAAGTTCCCCAATAAAGCCTTTTTCAGGCTCAAGGCTACCCAGATTCTTCTACAAGTTAATAATACTCACAGACAGCTGTTGCTTCTGTAAAACAAATCAAAAAATACTAGAAAAGGAAGATACCGATAATGACCTTAATCTCTATAATAAATACTGCATTATGACATTTTAGCAATAATGTCTATTTTCTTTATAAAAAGGCAGCGTTTAAGCTTAGAATAGAAAGCGAGAATCCAAACACACTTTGGGAATTCTTAATATTGTCAAACATAAAAGGAACTTAGAGAATACCTTAAATACAGTAAGAACCAGCTGCTACATTGTTCATCACATAAGTGACACCTGGCAATACATTTGAGTTAAAGTCTGTTGACATATTTTTTCTACACAATACTACTATTCATCCTTTCTGTTAGCAAAGTGAATTCTTATTTGTAAGCTTAGTCAAGCCTACCAAGGTTTAACAAGAAGACAAGATAGTTTATAAAAACGACTTGGTAGGCTTGACTACATATAAGAATTTACTAATTTGCCTCAGAGTAGTGATCTATAGAACCTAATCAGCAATTAGCAGTCTACAGCAGAATTTTAGACTGGTACATCTTTTAGGGTACACTATATATATATATATATATATATATATATATATATATATATATATATATATATATATATATATATATATATATATATATATATATATATATATATATATATAGTGTCAAGGACATGCATTTGCCATTGCTTTACATAACTCTATAAATGAAAGTATTGTTCCTTTTAATTTTACATTTTGCTTTTATAATTAAGATTTCCCAAAATATTCCTATTACCAGTCAACCATTGCAACTTGTAGTTGCTCTCTCAGACTGTACATGAGAGATGGCGGCTACTAGCACTGCATTGTAGAACCCATATTTGTTACATAAGTAAGAAATAATGTATAATCTCAAGTAATAGTACAATACATACATAAATGTATTCCTGGCATGATAGACCCCACAGTTAAGTTAATGGTAAACCTCCAGAGGATATAAAAAAAATCTCGAAATGAGAAAAAGACTCTAGAGAAGAAATCCCCAGTATGTAATGAGGCTACACCAAGGCAGGAATGCAAGGTAAAAAATCATGTTTATTCACCAATTCAAACTGTCAGTTCAGTTGATAATAGGGATGCACCGAATCCAGGATTCTGCCTTTTTCAGCATGATTTGGATTCGGCTGAATCCTTCTTCCCGGCCGAACCGAATCCGAATCCTAATTTACATATGCAAATTAGGGGCGGGAGGGAAATTGCATTACTTTTTGTCAGAAAACAAGGAAGTAAAAAATATTTTCCCATTCGGATTCGGTTCGGTATTCGGGGGTTCGGCCGAATCCAAAATTGTGGATTCGGTGCATCCCTAGTTGAAAACTTCTTAAACAACCTGGTACCCAAAATACTGAGACTGGAAAAAATCAAGCAACATTAAACCCTAGTATAGATAAATATATATATATATATATATATATATATATATATATATATATATATATATATATACTGCATATATAGGTATATCTGGAAATCAGATATCCAGAAAGAATGGAAAGGCCATCTCCCATATACTTAATTTTAATTTTCCTTTTTCTCGGTACTTGATCCCAACTAAGATATAATTAATCCTTATTGGAAGCAAAATCAGCCTATTGGGTTTATTTGATGTTTACATGATTTTCTAATATATAACAGGTCCCATACCTATATACGTATATATATCAATGTAATTAAAAAGCAACATGTGTCCCCTTTTAATCCCATATTAGAGGTATACAAATGAAGCAAATAGGTGACAATGCAGACAAGGGTGTGAGTACTTGACTGAATATAAATTGCCTTTTATCTGTGAAGACAGACTTTGGCAGATGGAAGAGATGTTTTGCAATGTTATACAATGTAGTTAGTTACCTTTAGGGCCCCGAATCTGCAAACACAAGCAATAACTGATTGCCAGCGCTCGACTGTGTAATGTTTCACAAGCCACAAAATATTCCCATGTCTCGCTGACCATCAGATAATATGTTATCTGCTTCGTTGATGAATTTATACAACTGGCATGCTAATGACTCCATTAGCTGAGGCTTCATTTAAACCTCTGTGCGGCTGCAGTTTGATTAATTAGTTTAAATGAGCTGAACTCTCTGCCCCATCCAGCAAAGGTAACAGTGAAATAAGGTCTCTTAATGATATTCTGTGCAAGTACTGAATGTGTTTTTTCTTCTTATGGCATATGACGCTCTTCTGCTTTAAAATACTGAAGATAACCATGTATGAATTATTTTCAAAACAGTTTAATGCCAGTTAACACAGTATAATGAGAAAGACTGATAAGCTTTACTTGTTTCTGTACCACTGTCTAGGACCATAGGTGCCTTCATGCTCTGTTTGGTATGGGACCTGTTATCCAGAATGCTCGGGACCTGGGGTTTTCCGGATAACGGATCTTTCTGTAATTTTGGGTCATCATGCCTTATGTCTACTAGAAATTCATTTAAACTTTAAATAAACCCAATAGGCTGGTTTTGCTTCCAGTAAGAATTAATTATATCTTAGTTGGGATCAAGTACAAGCTACGGTTTTATTATTAAGGAGAAAAAGGAAATCATTTTTAAAAATTTACTACAACCTGCCATCCCTTTAGTTGTGAGATGTAAGCACCATTCAAAAAAAGCTATTTTCCACCAGTATCGTTCCTTGGTGACATAATTTACACTCAGGTTTGTTAGGAAAACCCATATAATTTCACTATATAATTTTTGTTTTATTTATTAAATGCTTGCACAGCTGTCCCCCACAGCAGTGGGTGGAAAGCAGTTGAAGTTCTTCACAAACTAGACTGACCAATGTTACCTATGACTTTGACTAATTCCATACAAATCCCAGGTTTCAAACATTTCAGATATCTCTGCCATAATTACAATTTATATTCAGGCGTCTGCAAACATTTATGTGAAATAATCTGTCTAAATGTAGTGGCATGGTGGGAAATAGAAGGGTCAGAACCCATAGGTTGATTTTGAATTCAATGGGCACATAATAATGATGTATGTGTTATTTTTTTCCAACTATGCCTTAATTTCACTGCAAAAAAGTTCAGTTGTCCCTACTTTTAAAAAAACAGTGTCACGGTCAGCACCCTAAATCCAGAACCAATGCTAAGCACCCTGTTCTCGGCTCTTGCTTCTGCCTTTAACAGCCGCCTTTTACCTCGGGAGGAGCCCTCGGCTAATCGGATGCCGCCAGGTCTTACTAAGAGAGATGCCAAGCAAAGGGTTCTGGACGAGAAGGGCCACGGCCGTAAAGCAAAGTCTTTGGGCAGAAGGTCACAGTACAAGGTGTAGACAGAAACAGTAGTCAATACAGGCCGGGTCTGGGGCAGGCAGAATACAAGCAGAGTCAGACAGGCAGGGGTCAAACCAGGAGATCAATCAGAAGGTATACAGATACAGGCAGGGTCAGGATTTCAGAAGTCAGGATCGTCAAAACAGGCAGGGGTCACAACAGGTATCAGATATTAGACAGGAATTAACTCAGAAAGGCACTAGGAACTCACAAGGAATGAACCTATAATGGGCAATGAAAAATATAAACTGGCACTTTAAATACATTTACGCCAGCGCGCCTGCGCCTATAAATAAGAGGAATGCGCGCCATGCGCGTCCCTAAGTTATAGGAGTTGAAGAAGAGGAGCGCCGTGGCGGGCATCTCTTACTCTCATGTGTATCTGTTTCCTAATTTTTTCTTTGCTAAATCTCATTTTGTTCAGTTTGTTTTGCACATGGTCATACTGCATACTGTAGTCTCACCTTTTCGGAGGTTTGTCTCTTTGTTTGAATCTTGGTTTGTCCGATTAACATGACATCTCTGGAAAGCAGTCATTCTTTTATACATTGCTAACATATTTAATGCTCTTTGGATCTTAAATTAAGCATAAGCAAAACCTAACACACTTAACTCCCTTAGAGTTTTCAATTCAGGAAGACATCATTCAATTGCATATAACAGTGAATTACCTGTATAGTTCATTTACTGTTTTGGATCCTGTAGACAGGACTGTGCACATGAGCAAGTACAAGGAACAGCGTAAACACTACCTTTATCCAACATATGCCAAGCTGTGAGGCAAAACATTACAAGTAATCAGGCAAGAGTTATTGCAGCACCTCCCTCACATACTGAAGTTGTCCATGCAAAACATTTAAAACCATTTGAAATTTGTAGACCTGTCATTCTTTGACCAAAGGAGAATGTGATGGGTTTCTAATGCATAATTGCCACTGAAGGTCAGCAGAAGCCTTTTATGTGAAAACACAGCTGGCAAGTAAAGCAACATTTGTGATAGCACTCGGGGAAAAATATGAAACTGATTTCTTCAAGAGAGCTTTGAAAGCATCGACAGAACCTTGGAAATATGGTTTCTTTTCTACTGCAGTTATACAAAACAATAATGTACAGTATGTAAACTTGTATGCCTTATATTAAACAAAGGTTTCCTTTGACTGCATTGGTCAATGAATCATCATAACTTAACTTAATAAGTACTATATTTATGTAACACTTAAACCAATAAATACAGTAAAGTTGGGAATACAGCCCCAAAAAAATGGACCCATTTTCTAGCTATTCCAAGAAATCTTTACAAGACAAGTAATATTTGCAGCAGGCTTGTATACATACTGTATATTCTAAAACCAGTCACTCAATCTCTGTGTATTAAAGTATAATATGTATCTGGCACAGCACTCAAGTACATCTACATAAAAGCCTATTTTCTATTAATTTAAAAAGCTTTCCAAAAATACACACAGATAAATCAGTGACTCTTCTTATAAGTTTCTATTCATCTAAAGAGATCTTGCTTGGTCAGTATATTTTAGTCCCCTTGGTTGACTGTTAATAATACCACATTTTTACATCTTAGTAGTTATACAGAAACTATTCTGCCAAAAGAGCCCTTTACACTGCACATATGAACCAACATAGAGAACAAAGACCTGAACCTGTGCTCCTCCTATCGTTCTGTTAGCAATCTTAGCAAAAATCCCAATTCTTATCAGTTTCAATGAGTATATGTATGAGGTACAGAGTTATCATGCACCCCCTAATAAAATTTTTATATTAGAATAAGTTCAGCTCTTATAATTTGTTTCCTGTAAGATCATATTTTACAGAAACACGTCCTGCTCTGCTACTGCAGAAGGAACCAATGTGCACAGCTGAGATACAAACTTTTATCTGATGCACCAGCACTTTTACCTGATGCACCATTCTAGTAATATTTCTTATAAACCAGTAATCATCATAGTAATCACATGATTATAACAGTTTGGCATTAATAAAATGGTGAACTTTAAGGGGCACATTTACTGAAACTCAAATGAATCTCATTTTTTTTTTTACAAAAAATCTGGCCAAACTCCCATCCACGATTTTAACTCATTTATCAATAATTTTTCCCAAAAACATTAGAGCGACAAAACATTATGACAAAATCAAGCATCAATTCGAATCATACGATTGATGCTCCAAAAACTCGAGTTTTCACTGCAAGTTTTTCATCAAAAAATTCTAGTTTTCCCCTTAAAAAACTGGACCAGAAAAAATCATGGTTTAATGAATGAGCCCCTATATCTTACAGCATAAAAGATCTGTAAACAGCACTAACTACTGTGCTGTGTAACTGTTTGTTGTGGTCATTGCGTGTGTGCTGGAGACAGTATAAAACTGGTTTGCAATGGCAAATAAACAACCTGACTACCTGAAAGGCAACAGGAACATTCTTTTTCACGTAGAAATCCTTTTCCTAATGTAGAACATTTTTGGAAACAGTTTATATGCTTAGTAGTTTAGGAACCTGATGCACCCAGGGTCGGACTGAGCCGACGGGACACTGGGAAAAAACCCGGTGGGCCCCAACCCTCATGGGCCCAAACCCCAGAATCCAATCTGCCCGTCCCTAAAAGAAAAACAATTTGCAGAGGAGCGCACCGGCTTTTTGCACATGCGAATCGGAGTTCGCACATTCTCCCCTTGTGCCGGAGTTTGCGCAATGCTCCCCCTGTGCCAGAGTTTGGGCATTCAGCCTGGGCATCCGGAGGTTGGTACCCGGTGGGCCCCCAATGTCCAGTTCGACCCTGGATGCACCAGTTGTTAGTGCAGGGCTAAGAACATGTTCCTGTTGTCTTTCAGCTCCCTGCAATAAATGGAATTGCTTCTTTTTTACCCTTGCAACATGTATATGTGAACATGTATATGTGAACAAGTTTAATAAAGTTATATAATACAAAAGAGCCATGAATATCCTGTAAATGATAACCTTCTAAACAGTGCTTAGTGATGTCATCAGTTACATTCAGAGCTTAGTGATATCCTTTCTGCCATTGTTTAACTGCCATTGTTTTAATATTTTACCAGTACTAGGTATCCTATTTATCTGTTAAACTAATTGGAACTTTTAAACTGCTATTCTCTGTACCTGATGTTATTTTTTTATAAATAAAAAAATTTGAGCCAAAGTTTTTACTTAGTCATGTAACATACAGTTACCAAATAGTTGTTTGTATTTTGTAGTTTTTTCCTAACTGAATGAGAACAGAATATAAACAAATACCCTTTAAAATAATGTCCTTGTTTGAAACTTATATTGAATGGCAATAATTATGGTCAAATATTTTAGTAAATAACCATCAATGCAAAAGAAAATTTTAAATTAAATTGTTCCTTAAATCGCTTCTCTACCTGAATATGCCAGTACTGTGCCCAGTGTATTTTTTAATTACAACAGTAACCTAGTTAATAGTATTCCTTTGTTGTCTGAAGGAATATATTCCTTATCCAGCCTAGCGTAAATTAAAATTTAATAGAACATCAGGTCGAAGTAGAATTAGGAAGCAAATGACAGCTGTTTAATTAAAAGCTAAAGCTGATTAGATGGCAGTGCCGAGAGGAATACTCCAGAGGATGAGTATAAAACTATTGAAACTCAAGGCAGAGATAATAGCTTTATTTGAATATGAAAAAGCTCTTTGCAGGGATGGTGTAAATGTTTGCCACCTCATTGGTTTGGACAAACTAAAAAATGCGAACGAGCAGCTTGGCAGGAGAGAAGATAAGGATTTGAATACCTGCTGTCCGCTTAAACTTCATCCATGCTTTTATAAACAAGCGGCATTATTTGGGTAAAATGTATCGGTTGTTAATGGCCCTGGCTTCATAAAGGAAGGTCAATTGAACAGAGAAAGTTCTTCTCTTTTGTTAAAGCTCAGCTTGGTGTGAAACAAAGGAACAGAAACGGCAGCCAATTAATTTACCTTTCATTTAAAGTTTGCAACACATCTGTGCTACAAAGTGGCTAATAGCACTGTTAATGAATCTATTGAATGAACATTGCTAATAATACATACATGTATTCCATATACATAATGGATCAATGTGAAAGTATGTATTTTTTCAAGAGGATGACATATATGAAGAGTAGTAGTACAGGTATGGGACCTGTTATCCAGAATGCTCGGGACCTGGGGTTTTCCGGATAATGGATCTTTCCGTAGTTTGGGTCTTCATGCCTTAAGTCTACTAGAAATTCATTTAAACATGAAATAAACTCAATAGGCTGTTCTGCTTCCAATAAGGATTAATTTTATCTTAGTTAGGATCAAGAACAAGCTACTGTTTTATAATTACAGAGAAAAAGGAAATCATTTTTAAAAAATTGGATTATTTGGATAAAATGGAGTCTATGGGAGACAGCCATTCTGTAATTTGGATAAGGGATCCTATACCTGTATATAAATTTTGCACACCATATTAATAAATATTAAAACTCTGGGTGCTCGCTGCCTGACAGCCGCCATAAATATAACATATGTAAAGTAGAATGAACAGGGCACACCAGTCTACCAAAATTTATTTTGTCAGGGGCACATGCAAAGTTAAAATATGCATATATGAAGAGTGGGGGCAGATACATTAAATAGGTATTTGTGCTTCCGTTAAGGGCTATAATGTAGGTTACTTTCAAGTGGGAATGGAATAAAATATCAGCTAAAGACACGGCAGTCTTGACTACATATGCTTAATATGCTCAAATGAGCAGGACACAGTCCTCAAGTATATAATTGTATTTTGCAATTTCAAAATCGTTGAGTGTCCAAATGAAGGACTGTGTAATATAAGTAGAAGCCAATGTGGGTTATGACACATGACATTAAGAAGGAAACATTCAGTAAGGCAGCAATTAATAAAGAAGAGTGGATAAGGATGTAGGAGGTTTTGAAGTAGAGGAAGTCATGGCAATAAAATAAGGGGAAGAACAATTGTAATTTACTGAATAAAGAAAAAGGCATGTAGGAGCTGGAGTAGAGGTGGAGAGAAAGGCAATGTATCAGGAAAAAATGAGGAGGAAAGGTGAAAGGAAAAAACAATATATGGGGGGAAGTAGAAATGTGACTTGAGGAAAGTATTGGTCCAATTTTTTTTTTAAATTACACCTTCAGGTGAAAAAATGTGCTCATCCCTATATCTGACCTTATACAATATACAGGATTATAGAATGTATATGAAAACCATCCCCCCCCCAAGCATATACTGTATAGTACCTATGTTATTACACATAGTAATTGGTATGCTGAAGACCAACTTTAAGTGGAAAGTAATCAAAATTTAACATTTTTATCACTAGTTGCATTTTAAGAAATGTCACAGAATTTTTTTCATTATTTGATTTTTCTCAAGTTTGAAAATATTCACGTGAATTGCACTAGAATTAGAGGTACAATTACCCCAAAGGTAAAGAAAATTGAGAATTCATGTGCAAGCGTAGTTACATTAAAACCATGATGTGCCATTTGGTTACAATTTAAGCACTGTGTTTTTTTAAGCTGTCAGAAAGAAGCAAGAGAAATTGATCAGTGAAAGAAAAGGTTTTTTGCACCAAACAAATGTGCAACGTGACCTTTAATAAATGTGCTCAAAAAATGGCCAAACAGCCAATGGATATTTTCCCAGACAGTAAAAAAATGATGTTAATGCAGAACCTTAGTGCAGTCTGGGAAGTGCTGCACAAGTGAGTAATAACAACAATTAATGGAGGAAATTAGCATTTGGTGAGAATCAATAGCATTTAGCACGTAATAATCAGCCTTTCAGTGGTTGATGAAGTAACAGATTTCTTTGCCTACAAACATTGATCAGTCAGTGAAAGGATCAGAGCTGCACCACAACTAGAAGTTGGCAGGTTCCCCATCTTTGTTATAATCAAAGGAAATGTCCTGTGCTCAGCTACATAGCTATTACTGGCAATACTGATGAAAAAATCCTGATTTAGACATTAGACCTGTGCCCTGTGCTCACTTCCATTGACGTCAATATGGCACTTATAATTCATACAGCACTTACATGGCACTCAAGCTGCAGGGAAACCCCTAAATGGAATGGTATGGGAAATATTTCTATAATGTAGGTTTAAATCTAGTTCAGTTATGGATATTCCACTGCTTAAATGTCAGATAGAGTCCTAAGTACTTAAAACTGTGACCTCCATTTATTGCATCATTAAGGCTAACCTTTAACATTACATATTTCAACATTTATTTGATGTTAATATGCTGATAAAGGTAGAACAACGATAAATGAGGCCTCAAACCGTACTGTAGACTTTGAGTGCCGCTAAAGGTCAGATGATACTGAATGAATTTTCCAGCAGAACGTTCAGATCTTTGTGGATAAGTGAGCAGTATATTGTGACACTCACAAAACTCAATAAATAAATACAAGTAGACTGCTAAAAACTACTAATATGAAATATCATCTATATTGTAATATAACTGTATAATATTACTATGCTGCAATATACACAGAATAGGCACAATGAGTCCTTGCCCTGTAAAGCTTCCAGTCTAGGAGTGATGCCTGAGGCACAGGTAAGTCACAGGGCCTATAATGTTACATGTTGAATTAATGCAGAGAAACTCAGAAACACTGTTATTGTTTGCACTTTATCAATAGTATAATTAAAGGGGTGATTCACTTTTAAGTTAACTTTTAGTATGTTATAAAATGGGCAATTCTAAGCAAAGCAACTTTTCGATTGGTCTTTATTATTTACTTTTAGAGGTTTTTTTAATTATTTGCATTATTCTTCTTTGAAATGAGGGTCAATGAACCGATCTAAAAAACAAATGCTCGGTAAGGCTACAAATGTATTCTTACTGCTACTTTTTATTACTCATCTTTCTATTCAGCCCATATCCTATTCATATTCCAGTCTCTCATTCAAAAGCCACAAATAATAAAAAATGAAAACCAATCGCAAATTGTCTCAGAATAGCACCCTGTACATCATAATAAATGTTATCACAAAAGTGAACAACAACCCTTTTAAGCTGTTGTGAGACTCATTTCCTCCCAGATGCCCTCTTGACCTAATGGGAATCAGGATCAGGATGAGGAACATATAAACAGACACTGCTGACAATGCTATACAATGAGCTGGCAAGCCCTCGCCTGTCACTGAGACTCAGACACTTAGGGGCCCATTTACTTAGCTCGAGTGAAGGAATAGAATAAAAAAAACTACGAATTTTGAATGGCTTTTTTTTGGCTACTTCGACCATCGAATTGGCTAATTCGACCTTCGACTACGACTACGACTTTGACTTCGAATCGAACGATTCAAACTAAAAATCATTTGACTTTTCGACCATTCGATAGTCGAAGTACTGTCTCTTTAAAAAAAACTTCGACCTCCTACTTCGCCACCTAAAACCTCCCGAGGTGCCATGTTAGCCTATGGAGAAGGTCCCCATAGGCTTTCTAACAATTTTTAGGTTGAAGAAAAATCGTTCGATCGATGGATTAAAATCCTTCGAATCGAAAGAATCTTCGTTCGATCGTTTGATCAAACTATTTGCGGTAAATCCTTCGACTTCGATATTCGAAGTCAATGGATTTACATTCGGCAGTTGAATATCGAGGGTTAATTAACCCTCGATATTTGACCCTATGTAAATCTGCCCCTTAAAGTGCCACTGGTTTACAATCCCCTTTTTTCTCTTTTTTACCTTTGTGGAGACTCAGCTAGCTTTTCTACCAATATCTCTCACCCACTTAGGTTCCACAGGATCTACCCTTACACTAGCTGACCTATCTACATAGTGCTGAATATATAAAGACTTTTAGGCCCTTGTGTCATTAGTTATCCCTGACATTAGCCTAAGAAGCCTGGGCTAACTAGACACATCCTTACATGCAATCTCTTACGTTCTGTTTGACTCAGAGGGACTATCTCCACCTTTCACCAATAAGAGAGATAAAGGGGGTGTTCACCTTCCAAACACTTATTTCAGTTCAGTTGTTTTCCATTATTTTTTTTTTACTGCTTTTACAAACTTTAAAGTTTAATGTCCCTGGTGTTTCAGTCTGGCAGCTCAGTGATCCAGGTGCAGACTCTTAGGGGGTTATTTACTAAGCTCTGAATACACGAAATTACCCGAAATCTGAAAAATTTGTGATTTTTTTTTTATAAAATCTGACTTTTATTAAACCCTGAGGGCTAAAAAGCCCGAATATAAAAACACGGCATCTCAAACCAGCCGAGGTTGCATAAAAGTCAATGGGAACAGTCCCATTGTTTTTCGGTTGTGTCGGGGGTTTCGGGCAATGTCACAATTTTTTCGGAGCTTTCGGGTGAAAACTCCGAAAAATTCGGAGATTTCGGGGAAAATTCACGAAAAAATTGTGAAAATCGGAACTTTTCCCGTTTAGCAAATTTTTGGGAAAATGTAATAATAAATAAGCATTAAAAACCCGAGCGGGTTAGATCGGAGTTTGTAGCAGCCGATATTGAGATAAATTCGGACCTTGATAAATAACCCCCTTAGTTGATACATTTCTCAGCAGCATTTCTGGAGTATTGGCAACTAATGTATCAACTCTAACTGCTGCCTGTAATGAAACCCAGGGATTCTGCTCAGCTGGGACAAAGATAAGAAATGTATCAATTTAGAACAGTTTACAGGGTCGGCGACCCCCCTTCCCAGAGCTGCTATAGGGTCAGGCCACACAGGGCGTTTTGGGGAGATTTGGTCGCCTGGCGACTAATCGTCTCGTTTTTGCGGCGACCAATCTCCCCAAACGCCTTCCCTGAATATGCGCCGGCTAAAATGAAAAAACGCGAGGCAACTTTGGGCGACTTCGGAAACGAACCGCTGCGTGTGATTAGCAGGTGAAAAATGGCACTTTACACTTCAATAGTAGAAAAACAATTAAACATAGAAAATAGAAAGTAATTGGAAAAAGTCATTATTTTTGGTGATCTTTCTGGAAACAACTAGTTGTTTGAAGGTGAACAACCCCTTTAAAAGGGGATTCCGTAACTTATGCTACAAAAGGTACCGTATATACTCGAGTATAAGCCGTCCCGAGTATAAGCCGAGATACCTTATTTTACCTCCAAAAACTGGGAAAGCTTATTGACTTGAATATAAGCCTAGGGTGATAAATGCAGCAGCTTCTGGTAAGTTTCAATCAAAAAATGTATGCTCCCATTGGAGTTGCCGGCGTCTCGTTTTTGGATGCCGGCGACCATTCTTGGACGCCGGCGAATTTTTTTGGAGACTATTCTTGGACGCCGGCGACTATTCTTGGACACCTTGACCCGAGTATAAGCCGAGGTAGAGTTTTTCAGCATATTTTGTGGTCTGAAAAACTCGGCTTATACTCGAGTATATACGGTACTACTGGAACATTTGATAACAATTAACCATTGAAAACATTATATTCATCCCATTTAAAGTACAGAAGCTGCAACATGTTCTCTCTGATTATTTTAACAATCATGAACAATTTACGCGTTTTCAAAACAAAGATTTTGCCCTCCTTCTCTGGAGAACTACTAAGCATCCCTTCAGCCAGCCTGCACCTTTTAACAGCACGTAGACACCCAGCATAGGATACAATTGAATTTTGCCACTTACCAAGAAGTGCTCAAGCTACTGTGAATGTCGGCAATCACAAGCTATCATTGTGTTATGGCAATGAACTATATGGCAAAATTGTAAACTCTATATGCAGGGCCCTCCTTCCATTCTTTGATGTAACATTTATTCATCTTTATTATTTATTTAGGTTTAATTTACTCTCACATTGTATGCATTGTATGATATGTGTAGAGTTGAGTGCACAAGAAGAGCTATATAAATGTATACTATCCATTCATACACCCATGTTAAGTATGCAATAACATAACTGTGAAGGTTTAGTGGCACTCCACATAATAAGTACAACAGAAGCAAAAAGATTACCAGATAATGCAAAATCTGTATAGTTTTCAAGAGAATAAGTGCCTTATCATTGAAGGCTTATCCTTTGTTTCAATTTCTTATTTCTGAAATCTCTTTCCCTGTTCCTGTGAATAACCATATCCATTGAATGAGCAGATTTTTTAAAAAAAAATGTGCTGTGACCTAAAACCAGTCCTGTTTGGGTTCTATTTTCAAAATGCAGCACTAACCTAACAAAGCCAGATGCTCAAGTATCAGTTTGGTGTGTATTGTTGGACCACCCACCTGCAGCGCCAGGAAAAATGGCTGGTGATTTTACACAATGCTCCAACTATCTAGTTCCATTTACTGCCAGCAAATACATTGTATTACTATCTCAAATCACTGTCTGGGTGTTTAAGGCTTCTATTCTTGCACAGTAGGTGGAAATACATTTTGTCTGACACATGACACAGATAAGAAATAGCTTTATTTTTTTTATTTTTTTTTATGATTCATAGCTTGCATTCAAGAGAAGACTCATAAAGTAAGAAATATTGAGTACTGAAGTTTGCCTAACACTGTGTGTATACAGAAAGCTCAAATGGAGCCAGCTCTTCCTATTGCACTGATATGCGGAAAAGCAGAACATTTAAACAAGATACACAAATTGTTAAGTGCATTCTTGGCATCTTTTAAACATCACTGCCCTTTAAAGCATCCAAGGAGATCATTTAAAATAAAAAAAAAAAATCCCATTTGTGTCTGTGCAGAATGCACTTCTTCCCAGCTCTCCAGACACTGCCTTCAATCTTGTTCTGTCACAGGAAAATGTTGTGTTGGCGCGCTCTCCATTGTGATTGGCTTAAAAGTTACTTTATATCAATTCTACAAAGACAAGATAATCAAATGAAAAAGGCCGCCTGCCTTCCCCTGTGAATCATCATTAGGGCTGCACAGAGTGGTTTTCTCAAGATAATCTTGCTGAAGGACAAAGCAGAATCCATTTTCTGTGGCATATTTGTTCTAAGCCACAGCACTTCTAATGGTGGTGCACAACTACTCTCATTTATACCTGAGCACTCACAATCTGTTCAGTTGGGGAACACAGCTGGGCTATTATAGGGCAGAGAGGGCATCTCCCTCTGAGCAGGTCCTATGGTCAAAAATGTCCTTGTTAAAAGTACTAATTTACTCATTAGTAATTGAGGCATTCTTTAGTAGATATATTTTTTATAGATTATGTCAGGAAAACCCTGGAGGGCTTTCAGTTAACACTGATCTACAAATTCAAGCACCCCTCTGAGTCAGATACTGTTCTTGGCTGCATATTTTTTTTATATCTGAGATTTACAAAGATCATTCACTAAAGATTAAGGCATGCACTGCCTTAAAATGTAACTCCTAATTCAAGTCCTGCTGAAAAACCCCATCTTCTCTGAAATATTCAGTGTATAATACCATGGGCAAAGTTTCTCCCATTTCAGTAAAAACCGGACATTTGCTATTCTTCATTCTTGATTCATTAAACAGGTAAAAGCTAATTGTCAACTATGCATTAGTGAACGGAGATAAACTGTATCCATGTTATTACATAAGCCCCATATTTATTGTTGGAGTTTTGCACTAGCAACACCTAAAAGCCAGCAATAAAGACATTTCAATTGAACAAACCTGAAATGACTATAAGCCTTTCCTTATTTTATGGGTCATATTTAAAACTACATTCATTTGCATTTCCAAATGAATTCCCAATTTAACTTACAGGTATATTTGGCAATAGATATCATTAACATGGTTGTCTATAATAGCCAACGATCAACCATGTTAGCAGACACGGTACTTCCTGTGACCTGCTTAAAACTATTTAGTGTTTTAGTTTTGTCCTGGGAAACTAAAGCTTATTTATAGTAGAGTGTTATTATTTTTTCTCTAAATGTAAGCTAGGATGTATTATACAGATACATTTTGCAGTGTATTTATGCATACAAGCATAAGCTGCCATAAAGTTGGCCAAGAAAGCAACTGCCTTACTTTCATTAACAGAGTTGAGTGAATTGGTGGTCTCAGATTGCCAAAATCTCATAAAAAAGCTAAAACCTTGCTTAGAATCATGCTTTGATGACCACATTCAGATAACCTTGTATGATAAAGTATTTAAAATTTGGATTGTGTTTCAGTATTCATTACTGAACAATATTTAAGCTTGAGCATTATCCACATCAAAGGCATTTGTTTTAACACTAAACTACTTAAGATGTAGATCTTGGATTAAATATATAGCCTGAACCATGCATTGACTGAGAGCATTTTGAACTTCTTCAGCACCTCACCAATTCATGAATTCAATGTGATCTGGCAGACTTTGGATGGAATTGAAAATCAGCATCTTCCTGTGAATGCTGGGATATGTAGTTTGATAACAAATGAGTCTCATTCAACTTTGTGCGCTTCAACTGTAACTGAGAAGGTCAAAAGCAGACAAACCAAGCTCCTCATTATACAGAAGTGATTTTCACAGTTATTCCAACAGATTTATTTCAGACACCTGCACCCTGGGGAGCGAGGGGAATGACATATGTCACTAGTTTTCCCAACTGTAATGACAGCAGCCTTGCCCATGCCAAGTGTATGTGATCTATCACATATGACACGGCTTGTTGGTTTTTCTTGTGCATTCCTTAGTACAAGATCTTTACATTAAGAAATTTAGTAGCTTACTTTATAAAATAAAAATTAAAGCTAGAAAATCAGAGGTGATGCTTATGTAAAAGCAAATAAAGTAATTCTGGAGTACTTGTTTACACAAATGTGGCACAATTCTGTGGCTAATGCTCTTTGATTTCAATAATACATTTTATTCTGTTGAAACTTAAATTTCTTTATTTTTTAATACATTGGTTTATGTTTTTTTAATGAATCAGACTATGATAACTTTTAGATTGCATTGGCAAAGCTTAGTTTATCTGTTGACAACAGACAAATGAGTTCAGGATACTGCGTGACAAAGAAGAGAAAGCATGTTAAGTAGTGCTAAGCAAAGTTGGCACTGGAACTTCTGTAAAGCCTGTTAAAGAAAAAAGAAAGCTTTAAACACTGGGGTTCCAAAAATCACTTACCTGATATCTTGTACCAGTGCTCAACAAAAAACTGCACCGGCCCAAGGTTCTTCTCAGTGAGCACTATAGAGCAATCCTCTTCCAACTTCTTCTTTCTTCACGTGGTTGCGCATGTGCAGTCAAGGGGGGGGGGGCAAAACTTTATCAGAAAAGCCAGATATTTACTCTACTGCACATTGGTTGTTGAAGAAAGGAGAGTTGGAAGAAGAGGATAGGCACTCAGTGGTGCTTGTGCAGTCATACAAAGCAGATTTCAGGAGCACTGAGCTATCAGGTAAGTGGTTAACATATCTATATGCTTTGATAAATGTGTCGATGTGTAAACACTTTCCCAACAGTCAATGCCCTGTGAGGGTATGATTCCTCTTAGTTAAATCATATTGTTTTTCGTTATTTCGTTTATTTTTAGTTAGTTTTCCTATGGACTGGCACCCAAAACTGCATTACATAAGCAAGGTGAGCTTTAGCAGACACTAATAGCATAGAATTGCAATGTCAGTTAACTACAATAATCTCTGAAACGGTTTAACTTCTCAGTTAAAGAGTCCCACAACACAATACCAATTAGCATATAAATAACATTCTGTTTTCCAAATGGAACCACCTAAAAAGACAGATATGTTTTTTACAAAGAGAAGGCCATGTGTCTGGGAAGAAAGAAGTTTGTTAAATGGAAATGCAGGTAAGGAAGGAAGCAGTTCATAAACATTATGAACATTATAGAGCTATACACTACAAAAGACAGAACTTGTTGTCCTCCTCACAGATGGAAGGATGGAAGGATGGTCCTTGGAAAATGGTATTGCCATTTCAAAATTTAAAATGTGTTAAGATGAAATAACACTGCAAATAGGTGCCCGAGATACAAAGGGCCACTGCACTCCGGGGTCTGGTGTTTTATAAGCAAGTTGAGCTCGTCTTGGATGAGAGAATAGAACCCTTTGTTGCATTCAGTCATATAATGTCCACATGCACAAACAGTCACAAATGGACAAAGTTCATCTTTATAAAGAATATAACATGTTTTTTTCTCAGGATACCTTACCTTATCTGTGAAAACGAATGCAGCAAAAAGTGCAAGACAAATTCAATGGCATTCATACAATTAAAGAAAAGTCAAGTTTACCTAACTTTCTTTAAGCTATCCAATTTGACTGTATAAAGCTGTGTGCAATTTGAATATGACATGGTAATACATTCTAATTGTGTATTTCATTCAATATATCAATTTGAATATGAGATAAGCCCTGTGTTTTGGCACTCCATTTATCATTATGCACACTTATGCTAGGCAGTGATGATAGACAGGCAAAGCATTACTTTTCTTAATCAAGTGCACGACATTCACTCCAGTCATTAGGTGTAAAATGACTCTCTAGTCTCAGCACTTGCTCACCCCCAGCTCATTATAATGATTGCACTGCAGTGAAAGGCTGAAGATGCTGCCTGTGTACACTGGCACATGTAGCAATAATCAGAGACATAGGTTCAAAATAAGTCCTGCATTTTAAAGACTAAATTAATACTGAAAAAAAGAAAAGAGAACTCAACACTACCATTTAAAAGCAGGTATGGGATCTGTTATCTGGAATGCTTGGAAACTTGGGGTTTTCAGATATAGGTTCTCACTGTAATTTGACCATGCCTTAAGCCTACTAAAAACATCAAAAAGAAACAATTTAATTGTTTTGCCACCAATATGGCAATATGCAGCTTATCCACCATCAAAAACAAGGTACTGTTTTATTATTGAAAAATGTGTATAAAAATACTTTTCTTAAAATGGACCTTGTGAGGGTTGGACTAAGAAATAACTCGGAAACAGGTTTCTGGATAATATATCCCATACCTGTAATATTGTGATTTTATACTTTATCTTCTTGTCTGACGTTTTGGCACAGTCTTGTTCAATTTGGCCCAAGAAACTAACAACGGGGAAACAAACCCTAAGAATATTGGTGGTAGAAAAGAGTAAAGGTTTAAGCAGGGTCTTGAAATGAATGTACAGTATGTTTCTGAAGCAGGTAATTTTCTGGGTGTTTTGGGGAGCCTGGAGTTGGTAACTATCAGAGGGAGTGCTGTGGCAGGGGAGTGGAGTCGATTGAGTGGAGTTGTTGTAAGAGTGTGGATCAGGAAGTTGGTACTGTCTGGGGAGGG
Source organism: Xenopus laevis (assembly GCF_017654675.1). NCBI lineage: Eukaryota > Metazoa > Chordata > Amphibia > Anura > Pipidae > Xenopus > Xenopus laevis. The sequence continues at coordinate 173,480,203 of NC_054371.1, forward strand.
TACATGTAGCACCTGGCCAAGTAGTGTTGCCTTTATTGCCAGTTAGTACTTTCCCCAGCACTGCATGCAACTCTCAGAGACTTTCATATTACTGTCAAAGGTCGTTGAACCTTGGTAATACCCCCATGTTTTGTTTGTTTTGTTTTTTTGCTGGTTGGTGCAGTGGAAAAGTCAGCCAATATATATTACTAAATTATTTTAAACACCAACATTTTAAAAGCACATAACCTGGGAAACTCTAATGGTTTCAATGAGATTTTCTCTGTTTTCCCAACTTAATTCTCTTCAAGTTAAATGGAGCATTAAGTTTCGGAAACCAGAGGCAAATCATATATCTATCAATGAACAACCTGCAATAGCCTTTTAGCTGGTTCTTTCTGATTGATTTCACTCCATTTGGCCTACTAGATAACCTTTTCTTTGTTAAATGTCATTCTTCACCTAATGAACCCTGCATAAGTCTTGCAAAGGCAGACATTCGTCATGGATTTACGAGGCGTTTCTCAGCATGCCTTGAATTATTTCCCACTCACAGTATATCGCCCACTCTTGAAACAGCTTCTTATCCAGCAATGCAACTCAAACATCGCAAACAGAAATGATTGCAGGATGTTCCAGTGCTCTCTAATGAATCTTGTTATTAAAGATATGTATAAGACATTGAACATATGTACACAACAGTAGTGGTCAAGATTACAAAAATGCACATTGCACAATCTTGTTGAAAGTTTATATTACACATGGGAATTTGGTTGTTATTATGCCAATACTTCCCCTTTACTACCCTCTAAGCCAGTGATCCCCAACCAGTGGATCGGGAGTAACATGTTGCTCACCAACACTTTGGATGTTGCTCCCAGTGGCCTCAATGGTGCTTAATTTTTAATTCCTATCTTGGAGCCCTTATTTGGCATCTCCACAGACTTTTTTCATGTTGCTCCCCAACTCTTTTTACATTAGAATGTGACTCATTGTTAAAAAAAAAAAAGGCTGGGGACCCCTGCTCTGAGTTGTTAACTTTCTGGAACAGGACTGATAATTCATAGATTTCATATTTCATATTTTAACTCTAATGAATTCTGCAGCTCATTTGGGCATCTTCTACTGGGGACAATGATAATTACCCAATACCTGTGAGTGTGATCACTAAAGCAGTATAAATGGGGGGCATTTACTATACTCCTGGGCAGAAGTGCAAGACTGCTAAGGGGAGCAAGATATCCTACACGCCTTTCCCCTCCCTCAACTCATTAACACAGTCTTGCCGGATACCGGCAGCGCCAAATTCATGGGGGGGGGGGCACAGAAACCTTTGGCAAATTCTCAAGAAAGAAATGCATAAACAGTACTTTGCACACTGTCTTTCAGTAGATAGATCAAATAATCATGATTCATCCCCACTTAGCCCTTTTTTAATATGGGGAGGACCAGGGATTAGAGGAGCTGGGAGGGGTTCAATCTTTTTTCATCACAATCAACCCCAATGTGTTGAGTCAGAAGCCAGTGTCAGTGCAAAAAAAGCAGATATTGGCACTGTACAAATATGTATGAGAAACCCCCTTGGGCTGGAATTCCAAATGAGCACACCTAGAGGAGAACGGACTTCCACTACATTGTTTCAAGAATCAGAACCAATAACAACGTAGATAAGCTAGATACTTGCAAAATGTTCAGTTCTATATAAATGTAAGCGGCTTCCTAAATAATCATGCACTACTCTACACAAGAATGCAGAAATAATGACATTTTGTTCTTTGCAATGGGTTTTAATCAAAGCCAGCTATTTAAGTAATCAAATCTACTTCCAACCTACTTAAGAAGCATTTATTTGTTGAAAAGTTCTCACAGTCAGTAATATGAACATGTCCAGCTCTTTTCAAAGCACAATCCAGCAGAGGAAACATTAACACACACACAATGTTCCTACTGTCACGTAACAGTGTTCAAACGCAGCACACAAATGGATTACACTCCTGCCAAAATACTCAAAATACTCTTTGATGGATTGGCCAGACAATGGCTAAGTTGGTGATGCATTATAAATATTAATGGCCTTGATAGACCATTTAAAAAAATGTCATGTCACAAAGTCCCATTGAAAACTGTTTTTAGCCAACGTGAATGCATTATTCATGTTATGTATCGTTTGCAACAAAATCCAGTCAAATGTATGCTATAGGCTGCAGTGACTGGCTCTTCGTGGCCCCAGCCTATACAGCCATAATGTCCCTCTCTCTTTTCTATTAAAGGGGTAGTGCACCATTATGTTAAATACAGTAGGATATTGGATGTCCTGCAACTTGTGATTGGTCTTCATGGGGGTTGCTGATCCTGGCAGCCAAATATCTATTGCTTTTTGGGGCTACCGTTATTGTTAGGTTTTCAATTATTTATTACTTTTATTACTTTTTTCAACCCACCTTAACTATGTAACGACAATGTTACAGGTATCTGATTGTCTGCACTAGAAGTAAAGTAAAGCACTGTAGTGATGAAAATGATTATAAAAGGAAAGTAACAGATGTAAATTTAAAGGGGACCTGTCACCATAAGAAATAATTCCAAATCCTATATTATCATGTTAGAAAAGCAAGATAAACTTTACTTGCACTACATAAATTATTTCAGTTTTGTTCCCTTTAATCTGGAAAAGAACAATCACAGCAAGCGGGCAGGTGCCATTTTGTAAAGCTAGGCAAGCTTTGCATTATCCCAAAATCTTGTTTATGCGCCACAATCGGGGACCTGATGCACATGCCCATGCACTGGTTACAAAATTAGATGGTAAGGAAGGAGTGGGAATGTGGGGAGAGCAGTGATATCTAGGAAATGCAGAATGGAAAGTGATAGCAATTGTATGCCTCGCCTCTATGGCTAAGGCATAGAGGTGGGGCAGGCAAAACATGATTGACAGCTGATATATTTAAGTGCATTTATAACGGGTATGGATCATTTAATAAAATAAAATAATTTGGGTTCCATGTTTAATTTGAAAAGGACTTTTATTATACAGCGTTTTATGTCTGGGTGACAGGTCCGCTATAAAGGATAAGGAAAGGCCAATTTATTGAGGGTGCCAATGGGGGTGTTAGGAACCCTCAGTGAATTCAATAACATTTTTTCCCTAAGCCAGTGTTCCTTAGAAAATACAAATCACCAGCCTGGGAAGAAAGTAGATCAGCCCTGTGCTGCCATCTTACTTACCTTTCCTAGGCTTTATCTGTATCTTTATCTGGAGGATTGCTCTTTGAGTGCCTGCTCTACAAACGAATACGGTGATGTCAGTTCCATCAAGCTGAAGGCTCAGGGCAGAACACCTGGGCCTCCTCATACATGTGGTGAGTCCCCAAAAAATTATTTTGATGCTATTTATCAGAATATACCTATGTTAATTTGGGATTTAGCAGTTTGGGTATCAGTCCTTAACTGTTTCTGTAACTTGTAAATAGACTACTGAAAGCATCCCTATTATTACTAACGCCACCATTTTTCTCAAATTTATAAAAAATCCAACTGGATTGTTTATAAATATGTCACCTTAATGTCACCCAGATGTAGTGGTTATATATATGTGTATATATCTTCTTGGTTCTTCAATATCTTCTTGGTACTAATTAATTTGCAATTATTATTATGCAAGTAATTAGACTATACTTGTTTCTTTATGTACACAGTATATTGTATAATTATATTCTGCAAATGAACATATTAAAACATATTATTTTATACAAAAAACTCGTGTTCCAATGTGATGGTGCTCCCACTAGCCACTTTAGCACAGTGCCAATTGTGTAAACAATTAACATGACAAACTTTAATGGCTGTTCTGCATAATAAAATAGATGAAATAAATATGCCTTGGGCTCCCACTAGCATATTAGTAATGCTGCTCCAACACAAACAAGCCACAGAAGACCTTGTATGTGGAGCTGGGAGCTTGATGCCATGACCCATACAATAATTAGCTGTTCCGGCTTTCACTTTGTTTCACTTTTTCGCTACTTGGTCATAAATATTCCACAAGTAGAATTCAATTCTCAGGAGCAGAACTGAAGCTGTTTTATTACCAATCATTTTTGCATTAACTCCTGTGCAGCCAGGGGTGCAAAAATTGACAGAAATACGTAAAAATAGCTGAAAGCTCACATATTGTCATGCACTGCAGAAAGTATATCAGTACTAGTTGTCTCTTTAGCCATCATCTAATACAAGAACATTAGCTTCTTTCTTGTTTATTAAAAAGAATGAATGTGTCCCAAGTGTGTGTTTTCTTGGAGAACTGCATATAGCACTCTACATGAATAAATCAGGCACTTGTTCTATACTAAATCCTACCCTTCAAAAATACAACCTGCACCGAGCAAGCCACCTGATTCTGTCATATTCATTGTATATTTATTAAATGGTTACTTCACCTTCAGAAAATAATGCCTTTTTCCAATTGCTTTTAATTTTTTCGTAGGTTTTCTCAGATTTAGAGTTTAAAAAAATCAGTTAATTAGATTTCCCTCCCCTTTTGCCCTGCGGTGTAAAAATAACATACATTAGGGAGGGCACACCACAAAAATCAGAGAACATGTAACAGAAACATATAAAACACGTGCAATACCAATAGCACACTGTGCTACACACAAGGGAGTTGTTCACCTTTAAATTAACTATTAGTATGATGTAGATATTGCTATTCTAAGACAATTTGGAATTTGTCATATTTTTTCCAGTTATTTGGCAGTTATTTGGTTTTTTGTCAGCCACTCACCCAGTTTGCTATTTCAGCTGCATGTGGTTGCCAATAGTGATGGGCGAATTTGGGGCGGCATCCAAAAAAACAGACGGCGTCCATTTTTTTTTGATGCCGGCGAATTTTCGCTGGCAAATTTTTCATCAGTTTCGCGGATGTATTCGCCGGCGGCAAATCACAGGAATTACCGGAAGTTCGCGCCTGGCGAATAAATTCGCCCATCACTAGTTGCCAGGGTCTTATTTACCATAGCAACTAGGTAGTGGTTTGAATGAGAGACGTGAATAGGAGAGGTCCTGCATAGAAAGATAAATAACAAAAAGTAACAAAAGCAATACAATTGTAGCCTCACAGGGCAATAGTATTTTAGCTGAAGCAATCAGCTCCCCCCCCATTGGAAAGTTGGAATTTGAAAGAGTCAAAATAGGAAGACAAATAATTCAAAAACTATAAAAAATGAATAATAAAAACCAATGGCAAAGTTGCAAGGAATAGGATATTCTATAAAATATTAAAGGTTAACTTCAAGCTGGCCCACCCCTTTGAGTTGCACTTTTAAGAGTAATCACCATGTTTTTTGGCCACAATGCATGTTTTTCCCATGATTCCAGTGTAATTGTGATCACCAGGGGGTGATAGGTCTGATGCAATTGCAGCCGTTGTGTCGAAATTTACACAGTTGCACTTAAACTGAAAATGGATGAATTGAAATGAAAATTCGAGGTCAGGCATCCAGCACGACAGTGACATGTCAGCCCAATCCTTTTGGCAAAACTGCACTGTAGTGATTGGATATTGGAGGAGATAGTAGCGCCATGACTCTTACTATGTATGTCATATAAGTTGTACATTTTGGGGGTTATTTACTAAAATCCAAATTTATCTCATTGCCCCAATAAAAAAAACTCAGCCAAGCTCCCATGCCCAATTTTGCCTTATTTATAAAAAAAATTAACTCGATTTAATTGGATAGGTAAAAACCTCAAAAAAAAATCAAAGCGAAAACCCGGAATCATACAATTTTTTCAGGCTTTTCTTTTGAAAAGCTTGATGTTTTTTGAGTTTTTGCCCGAAAACCCCCAAAAATTTTGGATTTTTAGGCTAAACCCAGTGTCTGGGATAGGTGCCTCTCCCATTGACTTATACAGGACCTCCACAGGTCTGAGATAGAGGATTATCGATTCAGGCTATTAATAAATCTTGAAAAATTTTAGGTTTTTTTTCTCTCCCCAAAAAGCCTGACCAGAAAAATTTAAGGTGTAATAAATACCCCCTAAATGTCAGTAATAGCAGAATTACCAATGCACAGCGATACATAGAAATTCTAGATATAATGTATACCTAACCACTGATTAATGTTATGGAAGAATAGTAATACCAATCCCTATAGGTATAGTACATCTATTGTATCATTGAAACATTGGCCATAAAGAAGAAATGTAATTTTTCTACCAAAAATAGAAGGAATTATAAATAGTTGTATAAGAATAGAAAAAAAAGCTTCCCTTTTCCAAAAGCAGACTATGGTAAATAAATAAATGACTCAGATACGAACATTCCCATAAGTAATGCAGAATGGCTTGGAAAGGTCGGCATCAGGGTCAGAGTTGATCCAAGTGAGACAAGCTGAATAGTTCTGTAAAATGCCATCTGACTGTGAATTCTTAAACAGCTGGATTTTGCACAATACCCAGAGCATGCTGATATGCAAAGAATTAACAAAGCATTAATCAAGGGTAAATGAGGGATGGGATTAGTGAACATTGAAAGGCTATACTGTATCATCAGGGTACAAACCTCAATCATTAAAACCTATATTTCAGTTAATAATGAGTAAAACTGGTTCCAGCTGCATGCAATTTCAGGTTTAAAATACTATGCGTAGCTTGCATACGGGCTTGTTAAAAAAAAAATCAAATTAAACACAGTCATTTCAAGTTAATACAGATATAAAACCAACAATAGCTGTGATAAAAATTTTAATTTAGACTTTTGTAATTGTATCCATTTTTGTACTGTATTTGCATTTTAGAGAGTTAAGAGTTTTGTTACTTTTTAAAATTTGAAAATATTTAAAGTAGACCCAAAAACAAAAATAATAACCCTAAACAGCTCCCAGTGTTTAACCATGGGGCAGAGGCTCAACACAAATTGTGCAGTTGTACTTGTAGAGTTCTCTTCTACTAATATCCCTTTATTTAAAGTGATATTGACACCAGGGATGGGTTTCCTTTTGTCTGCATCCAAGACTTCCAGATGAGCTGTGGACCAGAGTACTAGGGTGATCAGCCTCACAAATTGGCCCAGACAGACACCCATGGGGTCCAATATACACAGCACTCGACTGGAGGTTGATCCTCATTATTACTAATAACATCAATCCAACTTCTGGTGCTCTGTGATGAGTCCAGTCTGGATTATTATTTTCTGGACATTTGTTAGAAATTCAATACGTTGAAGTCCATATGGCTTTAAGAGCTTCTACCTTCAGACCAAGTAAGTGGTAAAAGTATATTTCAGTACAGGTATGGGACCTGTTATCCAGAATGCTTGAGGCCTGGGGTTTTCCGGATAAGGAATATTTCTGTAATTTGGATCTTCATACCTTATGTCTACTAGAAAATAATTTAAACATTAAATAAATGCAATAAATTCTAAAGTTATTTGTAAATTTGTAATGAAGGCATTGACTGTCTAGTTGTTTATATTCTCTGCATTAACAGGTATGGGACCTGTTATCCAGAATGTTCGGGACCTGGGGTTTTCTGGATAATGGATCTTTCTGTAATTTGAATCTTCATACCTTAAGTCTACTATAAAATCATTTAAACATTAAATATGACAGTAGGCTGGTTTTGCTTCCATTAAGGAATAATTATATCTTAGTTTTATCAAGTACAAGGTACTATTTTATTTGGATTATTTGGATAAAATGGAGTTTATGGTTAGTGATAGGCGAATCTGTGCCGAAAAATCTGCAAAACGCATTGAAGTCAATGGGCTTCCTAATAATTTTGACGCGTGACAATCTTATGCGTGCATCAATTTGTTTTTGACCACCGAAGTTTCGTAAATTAATTCGCTTGTGACGAAATGCGGGAATTTGCTGTGAATTCATGTCTGGTGAATTTATTCACCCATCACTATTTATGGGAGATGGCCTTTCTGTAATTCAGAGCTTTCTGGATAATGGATTTCTGGATAACTGTTTCCATACCTGTACTGCTCTTTCTAAATGCCCATCAAAAGTATTCCTCAAGCCAACAAACACAAGGTGCTCCTCTATCATGTACAGTAACTAAATAACTCTAATTCAGTATTTACATAGTTCATTTACTTCATTGTCTAAGCATTTAGCATTGCATTGCTCTGATTCACATCACAGACCTCTGAGACATTAGAGGTAGCAATGGCAATACAGTAAGTGGAAAACAGACCCAACTCCTTACAAAGTTAAAGATGCATTTTTGTTGGATTTAGTTACAGTGCTTCTCTTTTAACGTATTTTTCTCATACCCAATGAAGCTCATTTAATAAACACTGGGTGAACCAGTACAGTAAGTCACCATGACCAATCAGGAATATACTTTTATAGCTACAGTAGACATATCAAAGCTTACTACTAATTGATTGCCCTGGAGGTGCAGACAGCTGCAGTCAATAGCAATGGAGTGAATCTGTTAATAATCTGTGCATAATATCTAGAAGGAGATCTCTCAAGTCTGATTATGTTTTGATAACCCCATTATACTTAAATGTACCGGACTTTTTTAAAAACAGGTGGAGGTGGAATAGAATTCCATAATATGTTTAAGGGGGTTATTTACTAAACTCCGAATGCAGAAGTTTTCGGAGTTTTCATGAAAATTACAAAAATAGCGTGAAAATCGGATGAAAAAGTCCAAAAAATTTGTGAAAATCTTATTTTTTTCCCGCAAAGCAAATGTTCGGGAAGATGTAATAATAAATAAGCGTACAAAAACCCGAGAGGATTTGATGAGAGTTTGTAGCAGAAAATATTGAGATAAATTCGGACTTTGATAAATAACCCCCTAAATGTACGGTATTATGATCAGTCTTTTTTTTCTGTTTATTTTAGTACAAAAAAATAGATCATCATTTCAATGTGCATGTACCCTCCTCAAAACAGGCATTTCTATGGTGTCCAAGACCTAGTCCTGGTATGTATTCTGTATCCTTTAAGGGGTTGTTCAGCATTGAGTTAACTTTTAGTATGGTGTAGAGAGCAATTTGCTAATTTTTATAATTTTGGGGGTTTCGTGTTATTTAGCTTTTTATTCAGCAATAAAGTTGCTAGGGTCCAAATTACCCTAGCAACCATGCATTGATTTGAATAAGAGACTGGAATATGAATAGGAAAGGGCATTAATAGAAAGATGAGTAATAGAAAGCAGCAATAACAATACATATGTAGCATTACAGAGCATCTGTTTTTTTAGATGGGGTCACTGACCCCATTTAAAAGCTGGAAAGAGTCAGAAGAAGGCAAAGCAAATGTTCGGGAAGATGTAATAATAAATAAGCGTACAAAAACCCGAGAGGATTTGATGAGAGTTTGTAGCAGAAAATATTGAGATAAATTCGGACTTTGATAAATAACCCCCTAAATGTACGGTATTATGATCAGTCTTTTTTTTCTGTTTATTTTAGTACAAAAAAATAGATCATCATTTCAATGTGCATGTACCCTCCTCAAAACAGGCATTTCTATGGTGTCCAAGACCTAGTCCTGGTATGTATTCTGTATCCTTTAAGGGGTTGTTCAGCATTGAGTTAACTTTTAGTATGGTGTAGAGAGCAATTTGCTAATTTTTATAATTTTGGGGGTTTCGTGTTATTTAGCTTTTTATTCAGCAATAAAGTTGCTAGGGTCCAAATTACCCTAGCAACCATGCATTGATTTGAATAAGAGACTGGAATATGAATAGGAAAGGGCATTAATAGAAAGATGAGTAATAGAAAGCAGCAATAACAATACATATGTAGCATTACAGAGCATCTGTTTTTTTAGATGGGGTCACTGACCCCATTTAAAAGCTGGAAAGAGTCAGAAGAAGGCAAATAAATAAAAAACTTGTAGAAGTAGAATAATGGCCATTTGAAAAGATGCTTAGATATAGACTTTCTATAACAAACTAAAAGTCAAGTTAAGGGTGAACTACCCCTTTAAGTACAAGAGGCTATATCAGGAGTGTCCAAACTTTTTGCAATGAGGGCCAGATTTGGTGAGGTGGGGGGGCCAGCCATTCAGCCTGACATTCTTTGAACCATTAAAATTATTTAACTCGTTTAAACAAGGAATCGCCTAGACGTAGTGCAATCAGGAATCGCCTAGCAGTAATATTTGGGCACATTAGTGAAATGATCTGCCACTTGGTCTATACAGCTGCCTGTGTGCTGAAGGTGTTAGCAATAGACACGTACTGGCATGTAGTTTACTCTACTCAATGTGCCCAAATATTTCGGCTAGGCGATTCCTGATTGCACTGTGCTGGGGGGCCGCATTATTATTAATTTCATGATGGAGGCGGTGTAAATTTGAAGACGGGCCGCATTTGGCCCCCGGGCCGCACTTTGGACATGCCTGGGCTATGTGAATATCAGGTACTGGTAAAATGAAGCCCCTTCTAGGGTTTCAAGTCACTGTGAGTAATAATTCATATAACTTCACACATCCCATCAGCAATGGGCTGTGGTAAGACCATGCTGAACAGTCACACTACATTCTCTTTTACGCCTGCAGTAAACAGTTAATGTTCACAAGGGAAAAATGCTCTTTGCTGGGCAGTTTCTGTGAATGATGGCTCATTCTATTTTTATCATTTAATGAAAGGTAAATTGTAGTTTTTGACTGTGAAGAACACACTTTTTCATGTCAAATAAAAGGCCTTTCTTATTAATGCTTGAATGGTTTGTTGCCAAGGTCTAGGATTCTATTCAGCTCGTGGCAAGAAGCAAACATGCACAGGAACAGCAGACTTGTATCTCTACAAGAAGTCCTATTTTGTTATATAACAATGAAATATCAGCTGCGGCTTAACTGTGCAGGCTTTCCGACAAATGTAGGAATTATGTTCTCCAGACAAGTCCAATTTCACATACTAAACTGGAAAAATGTGTTTTCATTGTAACACCACAACAAAGGCAAATGTACTTATTCTTTATACTGGAAACTGACCACAAAGCTATGCTAAATGAATAATGGAAGTATTCAATTACTGTTTTATTTGCAGTAACCTGTCATAGCATTGGCAGCATCACTGCGTTGCTTTTCTGTTGAAAATTGTCTTTTTATAATTCTATGCCTTGTATAGCATGTCATCCTGGAGTACGTAAATGCTTAAAGGATAAGAAAACGTTTGTAATTCACATTATTTATTTTCTTTCAATTCCAAAATATTAAGGGATACATGTACTGTTAATATGAAAACATTTTGTTACAACAGCACCACCTGCTGGTCAGTTTCTGACCACCAAGTATTTAATGACATTGTCAGGAGAAAGAAAGAGGCTGCTCTGATGTTTTTCTGCTTAAGGAAAAAATAGAAAACTTTCTCACGTCTTTCCTAAGCAGAAGAACATCAGACAAGCCCTCTTTCAGCTTCTTTCTTTCTTTCTTTCTTTCTTTCTTTCTTTCTTTCTTTCTTTCTTTCTTTCTTTCTTTCTTTCTTTCTTTCTTTCTTTCTTTCTTTCTTTCTTTCTCCTGGCAGTCAGCAGGTGGTGCTGTTGTAACAAAATTCATTTATATTAACAGTACATTTATCCCTTAATATCTTGGAATTCAAACAAAATAAATAGGGAACATACACTGAAACATTTCTTACAACAGTACAATCATCTGTTTTACATTCACTTATTTTTAAGGTTTACTTATCCTTTGAGGCAGATGTTTCAACACTGTGGATCTCCCCCCCCCTTCATCGAGAAAGAGGCCAAAGTGTAAAGGGGTAACTTTAAAAATAAATTTTTTTAGAGAGTTGGGACAGTTTCTCATCCTTTTTTCATATATTCCTGGAACCATAGTAAATATATCAGTAACACAACCTAAATAAAGCAACTAATGTGTTACATGATGAGACAGGGGGATTATAGGACCCTGCTCACTTACAACTGACAGCACTGGAGAACAATTGCCACATCAGGTTGTTTTTAAAGAAATGCTAATTATTCTTTAGGGTATGTGGATATCTCATAATCCCAGATGAGTTGAACAGTCTTCTAATCCTTTGAAACCCTCCATATTAGCAATTACAGGGTATTATTTTCGAACTACTTGAAATAAATTCCGTGGACACTTTGCTGTCTTACAGTCAAGCCTTGGCAGAGTGAAACAGTAGGCAGAACATGGAATCATTTATATATGGGGTCTTGGAAAGAACAAAAGGGTGCATTTATACAGAACATACCATGGGAAAGAAAATCATTCTACTTATTGGTTGAAGGATAAATACATATTAATAGATCACCAAAACAAAAGTTTATACAACGTGTGGGGGAAAAAAAGCTTAAATAGAAAGACTGAAGTAAAGCAGAAAAAGAATAGGAGGAAACTGAGCATAAGCCAAAAAGTAGCAAAACAAAAGAAATAGTCTTTATTCCCACTCAAAGTTCTCCCCTCTCAGTGTTGTGCCTCTTATACCCCTTAAAAGGCCACTTGGTTTTAACCTTAGTTTCCATTTATGCTTATGTACTGTGTTCTTTCAGATACTCAGATGATTCCAGCTATCATTCAACTAATCTCATTTCATTGCCGGAAATTACTTCTAGGGCATTCCAGGAAAAATATTAAACGTACCTATACCCTCTGGAAAGGTTCCTAATTAGACAATCCGAGTTACACAATCTTCATAAACCTAACAAAGCTAACCTAACCTAACCTAACAATTCCTCAAACCTCAACTCTCCATAAACCTATTGATCATGTAATATTGTGACGATTATTATGCCCTAGTTAAGCTTTAATTCTACCTCCAAATCAATATATACTACTACCTATATAACAGATTGTTAATTTAACTACCTCTTCAAATTAGTCATCCAGTTCATCTAGTCTTTATACATTACATTTTAACAGATTGTTAATTTATCTCAACTATCTCTTCAACCCTTTGAATCAACTGAACTCATTGCTCCTGATTAACAGTCTTTGCATTTCTGATTAACTTGTCATTGACTACCTGTATGGTCAGAGCCTTGGAATATACTTTCTCTTTATATATTAAAGTAAAACAATCTATCTGAATGTAGATTTACACAGAAGCAATGTTCTATGCACATAATAACCTGGTTTTGTGTTAATGAATTTAGATACTCACAAATCTCTTATCAACATGAAAAATCAGCATATAAAATGTTACTTATACTGTATTAACATGCCTGTGATAGTGCTGGCTTTAGTTTTCATATGCAGATTAGTTTAGCAATCTCTTATACTTGTATAAGATTGATGATGGATTCAATCGCATGCAAATTGTCCTCTCCTGTTATTGTGCAGGTAATTATTAATAAGATGATATGACTTTTCGCTTACCATTCCTAGCCAACAAAGCTTTAAATGGCCAGTATTGCAGGCATGCTGTTTTATTCTTAATTGAAAAATAAATATTGGGCCAACATGGCTGACAGTTCTTGTATGAAATGCTTACTGTCCCATTTCATAGCAAAATGACCATACATGTGCCATACTGGGAAATCTCTTTAAGCTGCTGTGAGCTACCATATTCGACCATAAGTCCCTGGTACGGGTATTGGGCCTGTTATCCAGAATGTTCGGGACCTGTGGTTTTCCTGATACTGGATCTTTTCGTTATTTGGCTCTTCATACCTTAGGGGGCAGATTAATCAATGGTCAAATTTCGAATTTATGGGAGTTTCTAAAAACGAAATTCGAAAGAAACCCGACCAATCGAAATTTATTAAAAAATTTGAATTTTTTAAATTCAGTTGAATAGAACTGACCTGCAAACTCGAATAGAATTCAAATCTAACTCGATTCCAGTTTTTTTACAAAACAAAATTCAGATTTTCAAAAGTCCACCAAACGACTCCCGATTGTACGAGGTCCCCCATAGGCTAAAACATCAATTCGGCAGGTTTTAGATGGCGAATTGTAGAATTCTAATTCTTTAAGGGACAGTACATGATAAATGTCAAAATTCGTTTTTTGTTTTTTTTTAACTCAAATCGATTTTTGGACTATTCCCTAGTTGAATTACACTAAAAGAAACTCGAAATTTAAATTGGAAAATTCTTATTTTTCAATTCGATCCTTGATAAATCTGCGAAAACAATTTAAATATTAAATAAATCTAATAGGCTGGTTTTGCCTTCAAAACTTAATTTTATCTTAATTTGGATCAAAGTCACTGTTTTATTATTACAGAGAAAAAAGAAATCATTTTAAAAGGAACATTTCAGTGTACAAATAAAAACTGGGTAAATAGATAGGCTGTGCAAAATAAAAAAAAATTCTAATATAGTTAGTAATGCAAAACTGTAATCTATAAAGGCTGCAGTGATAGGATGTCTCACATAACAGAAAAGAACACAACTTCTTGCTTTTCAGCTCTCTAACTCTGAGTTATTATGTTAGTCATCCAGTTACTTCAGCCTTTCTAAATTACATTTTTGGTTAACTGTATTAGAAACATTTTTTATTTTGCACAGTTTATCTATTTAGCCAGTTTTTATTTTTATACTGAACAATTCCTTTAAAAACTTGGATGAATTTGAAGTCTATAGGAGACGGCCATTCCGTAATTCAGAGCTTTTAGGTAACGGATAATGGATCCCATACCTGTACATGCACATCAGTCAAGAACTCAAGCCCTTCCGATATGCTAGGTCAGTACTATTTCATGTAGAGGGCTGAATATCTGACAACTGGCACAGAATATATTAAATTATTATGTCAGTTTTTTGGCAGTCTAAAATAGAGACCCATAAAAAAGGTCCAGGTCCACATCTGGTCAACCCTAGTCTTGACTGTACTGAAATTGGGCAATAGGGCAACCACACTAACATGTTCATGTGCTATGCAGTCATTACAGAAAAGATGGAGCCAGTCACAAGCTGGGTGCATCTCTGCATGCAAAAGCCACCCACTGTATTTTCTATTTTTGTATTGTAAATTCCTTACATAAAGTATGCAACTTTGACAGATGATTATTTTTTCACAGACCCTAAGCTAATTAGCACAATTAAACATTTATAAACGCAGTTATCCAGTATTTATTAGGACAAAACTGGAGCAATTCTTAGAAAAAAAATGTTTGCTCTATGTTTATTAGCAGAGAAGAATCCACTGATTTCTACGAAATGTTTTCTGATGATAAATATGGGGTAATCATGTTGCTCCAGAATTACTGCAGCATTGTCCTCATAAACATGACTGTGTTGCCTTTTATATTGCAGTTCTTCTATAAATACAGCTCTCCCTCAGGGCTACAATTAGGGAGAATGCACAAAGCAACACAATAAGCAACAAATACATAAGAATAAAAAAATACTTTACATTTCTTAGACACCTAAGGGGTTATTTACTAAACTCAAAATGCAAAATCAAACTTTTAAAAAATCACAAATTTTTCCGATTTGTTAAACCCTGAGGATGGAAAAATCCGAATTAGAAAATCCGGCATCTCAGACCTGTCGAAGTTGCATTTAAGTCAATGGGAGAAGTCCCATTGATTTTTTGATGCGCGCTGGGTTTTCAGAGTTTTCAGGCAAAAAAAGAAATTGGAGTTTTCGTGTGAAAAAATCAGAATAAATCATCAAAATTTGATTTTTTTTCCCCGGAAATTTTTGGGAAATGTATTTTTTTTTTGGAAAATAATGAGATAAAATCAGACTTTGATAAATAACCCCCTAAGAGGCAGATTTATCAAGGGTCGAATTTCATATTCATGTGAGATAAAAACTCACATGAATCCGATTTTGCTTGAAATTCGATTGGGGAGTAATTTATTGAAAAAATCGGATTTGTTATACTTGGACAAATTTTACCGACCCAGAAACTCAAATTGAATTCCATTCGAATTTGACCAAACTGAATTCAAGTTTTTTCTTGAATTCCAAAAGTGCCAGAGTATGATAAATCACGAAAATGGAATTTGAATTTTTTTAAAAAAACTCGAATTGAGTTTGGATAATTCCCTAGTCGAATTTGACCGTTTTGACCATAAAAAAAATTTGAATTTTCAATTTGACCTTTAATAAATCTGCCCCTAAGTCTATATAAGCACCTTGTACTAGTCTAGTGTTGTTAAGCATATTGGTGATTATGACGATTTTCATTCATCCAGGTCATGGTATATCTAGTATAGGTAAATCTAAAAACAACTGGACTTGCTGAGTAATCAATGAAGAAGTTTCACTACTCATCCGAGCAACTTCTTCAGTTCAACTGACTGGTGTGGGAAATTCTCGTCATATAAACTCTTCCAATAATCCAATCACAAGGGCACATGGTAATTTTTCAAAGAGGTGACATCTGAAATTTACAGAGGTGTTGATTCTGTGTAGTTACTGTGATAGGATTATAAAATGTGTCATACAACTCCTAGAAACAGGTGTTACTTGTGAGAGTTGCATGAATGGATGTGTAAAGTGTTCTGAATCCGCCGGGGTACAGATGTTAGCAGTGTCGGACTGGGATGCCAGGGGCCCACCAGAAAACCTTAGACCGTGGGCCCACTTTCCAAACAATTACTCCTCCTCTCCTCATTCAACCTCTTTATTTTCCTTGTCTTTTATATCTACTTACTATACTCTAGTCTTCCATTATTACACATTTTTTCCCATAAAGAAATAGGGAATAACCATGAAATAGGCTAAATGGTTAAAAGCATGAGGGCCCACGGACACCTGGGCCCATCGGGAGTTTTCCCGGTATCCCTGTGGGCCAGTCCAACACTGGATGTTAGATATATTGGTATTTACCTGTTTTTTCCCCTGAATTTAGATTACAGGAGTTATACTATATTTAAGTGCATAAATGACAAAAAAATAAAATAGTATGCAGTGATTTTGCACAATTTTACCTTCACCAGAAAAAACAAAAGCAAACAAACTAAAATAGACACAAATTATTTCAGTTGTTACCATGTAGTAGTTATACATTATATATTGTATTTTGCCATATATCCTTGTAAATTTCTAAATGCTCCTTTTGTTAAGAACAATTTAGTCACTGAGACTTTTAAGTAATAAAGCGAATAATAGACAAAAGTGTTTTACCATGGCAAGAGGGACAATCCCAGCAAACGTAGTCTGGCTGACAAAGATTTCAGAGATCATCAGCTCACTGACCGAGTCTTCTTCTGGATATTCCACTTGCCACGTGATCTGCTGGGCCCCGGCCAGACCACTACTGAGGCCCATTTCAAAGTCCATTTGTAGAATTTCATACAGAGATTCATTGGTGCTGAAAGAAATCGAGAAAATGTCAACACTGGGAATAAAATGCCTGCAAACATAAATAACAGTCAATCTTCTTGGTAATGAATTAGCATGGATGTTCCATCTTCACAGCAGTGATCAAAGCATAAATCATCTAATCAATGCCTCAATAGCTCTAATTTATCACAGGTGACTCACAGGCCTTTTTTCTATACCTGTCTGAACGAAGCAATCATTCTAATTAGCGTACTTGCTATTCCTTCTTATTAGACGGCAGGCTACAGCTTCTCAGTTGGCTTTAAAACAATAGCATTTTTTTGCAAGAGAACTGTCACTAGAAAGTGAAACTAAGGGGTGTCCGGAAGGATCCCTCAAACCAAAATACAAGCAGTTTTCTGACGTTATTCCTAGGGCATAAATTAGAGTGCAAGCTCTACAGACCATAATGTGTGGTGCCAGTGAATCTTTACATCTTTATTAGTATTGCTTTTTAAGGACAGTATGTCAGGATATTATTATTAAATGCCAGTGGGAGAGCAGTAATCCCAGAACAGTATCTTAAATTCTGCAAGATGTGTGTCATTTTGCTGAAAAGGTCAAAATACAGTTTATGAAATCAGAAGCACTAAATATGCCTGAGAGGTTTTGACAGGCATGTCTAGTATTATAAAGTAGTGGCTGTTCTGCTAAGTACATCCTGTTGTTAAGTGTCAGCATTTTGCCAACACTTTTTGTTAAAAAAAATGGGATAAGCAATTGGAGTTGATGGAATTTACAAAATAGTTGTATGACAAGTTCCCATAACTTTTCTTATACAAGATATGCACAAGGAACCTAGTATTCTGTATATAGTAGCTTCGCCATTTATTTATATAGCTCCAGATATTTCAGCTTAGTTACCCCTACCTAACAATGTAAGCTTCAGATAAACAAACAATATATTCCCAACAAGAAGTAATGTATTTAAATGTCCATACAGTACATCCCCATAAAGATGCTGTCAGAAGTATTACTAATACCTTTTATTCTTTAAAAGGGTGTTCACCTTTAAGTTAAATATGTTATAGAATGGCTTATTCTAGGCAACTTTTCAATTGGCCTTCATTATTTATTTTGTTATAGTTTTTTAATTATTTTTCTTTGTCTTCTGACTCTTTCAAACTTTCAAATGGGGGTCACTGACCCCATCTAAAAAACGAATGCTCTGTAAGGCTACACATTTATTGTTATTGCTACTTTTTCACTCGTCTTTCTATTCAGGCCCTCTCTTACTCCTATTCTAGTCTCGCATTTAAATCAATGCATGGTTGCTAGGGTATTTTGGAGCCTAAAAACCAGATTGCTGACATTACAAACTGGAGAGCTGAATAATAAGATAAATAACTTAAAATATATAAAAAAAAAAAAAGAAAACCTATTGCAAATTGTCTCGGAATATCACTATCTATCTCATACTAAAAGTTAATATAAAGGTGAATAACCCTTTTAAAGGGATACTGTCATGGGAAAAGTTTTTTTTTCAAAATGAATCAGTTAATAGTGCTGCTCCAGCAAAGAGCAAACAGATTTTTTTATATTCAATTTTGAAATCTGACATGGGGCTAGACATATTGTCAATTCCCCAGCTGCCCCAAGTCATGTGACTTGTGCTCTGATAAACTTCAATCACTCTTTACTGCTGTACTGCAAGTTGGAGTGATATCACCCCCCTCCCCTTTCCCCCCCAGCAGCCAAACAAAAGAACAATGGGAAGGTAACCAGATAACAGCCCCCTAACACAAGATAACAGCTGCCTGGTAGATCTAAGAACAACACTCAATAGTAAAAACCCATGTCCCACTGAGACACATTCAGTTACATTGAGAAGTAAAAACAACAGCCTGCCAGAAAGCATTTCTCTCCTAAAGTGCAGGCACAAGTCACATGACCAGGGGCAGCTGGGAAATTGACAAAGTGTCTAGCACCATGTCAGATTTCAAAATTTAATATAAAAAAATCTGTTTGCTCTTTTGAGAAATGGATTTCATTGAAGTATTCTGCAGGAGTAGCACTATTAACTAGTGCGTTTTGAAAAAAACATGTTTTTCGATGACAGGATCCCTTTAAGTATTACCAGAATCTGCCTAACACTGAACATGCACCATGATTGTGTCTATTTATTAGTGTTGATTATAATTACTACCAACAACCGGCATCAGCACCAATGGTAATTCTATTGGGCTCATCATCATACTCATCATACTTTCATCAAAGACAGGTGAGGATGTGCAGCCAATTCATGTATAGCCTTAGAAAATCCTCTGTAATAAAATCATATAAAAACCCGCAAACATCTTAATTCTTCTTTTTTTCTTCATTATTGTCTTTAAAGCTTTTGTACTTTGCTGGAGAGAATAATAATCAACAAGAGCCAATGGGAGTTTGAATAGTGTATTGATGCTATGGTTTACTATGTGCTGTTTTGAATTCCTGACACCAGTTCCCAGGAGAAAGAGACTGACACCATTCTTTGGTTTTGGAATCATTTTCTCAAAGACTTCATCAGGCAACACGTGGGGAAGGATACACTTCTGTGAGTCTTTATTATTTTCTACCACCGTTGAAGTCACTTAACCGAACTGAGGTCTAACTTGATCTTCTGCCTCCCTACTGCCTCCGCTTTAAGACCTACTGAGGGGCATCTCATGTCTTAGCCGATTAAAAAAGACTACTTGTGTACAGTTCTTGACGCAGCTGAAGCCTGGCATCTGCCATGTTGCTGAATTCTGGAGGGAAAGTTGCATTTTGGGTAAAAACCATGCCATTTTGCATCAAATTTAGCAGTTTGTGTGAAATGCTGCTTTGGTAAATTAGTTCTATGGTCCTATAGCAAATGTGGCTCTAAGTTTCTACCTTTTCAAATGTTGACTTAGGGGGTTATTTATTAAGGATCAAATTGTGTTTTCAATGAAAATTGGAGTCTTCAAATTTCATTTTTTTGGTCAACATTCACATTTCGAATTTTCGAAATTTTCAAGTTTCTTTTTCAAAAAATTCAAAAGTTTGGAGATTTATTATACCCCGACCCTGGAAATAGCTTGAATCCTAAATTGCACCATCTAAAAACCATGCCATTTTGCATCAAATTTAGCAGTTCGTGTGAAATGCTGCTTTGGTAAATTAGTTCTATGGTCCTATAGCAAATGTGGCTCTAAGTTTCTACCTTTTCAAATGTTGACATAGGGGGTTATTTATTAAGGATCAAATTGTGTTTTCAATGAAAATTGGAGTCTTCAAATTTCATTTTTTTGGTCAACATTCACATTTTGAATTTTCAAAATTTTCAAGTTTCTTTTTCAAAAAATTCAAAAGTTTGGAGATTTATTATACCCCGACCCTGGAAATAGCTTGAATCCTAAATTGCACCATCTAAAAACCATGCCATTTTGCATCAAATTTAGCAGTTTGTGTGAAATGCTGCTTTGGTAAATTAGTTCTATGGTCCTATAGTAAATGTGGCTCTAAGTTTCTACCTTTTCAAATGTTGACTTAGGGGGTTATTTATTAAGGATCAAATTGTGTTGTAAATGAAAATTGGAGTCTTCAAATTTCATTTTTTTGGTCAACATTCACATTTTGAATTTTCAAAATTTTCAAGTTTCTTTTTCAAAAAATTCAAAAGTTTGGAGATTTATTATACCCCGCCCCTGGAAATAGCTTGAATCCTAAATTGCACCATCTAAAAACCATGCCATTTTGCATCAAATTTAGCAGTTTGTGTGAAATGCTGCTTTGGTAAATTAGTTCTATGGTCCTATAGTAAATGTGGCTCTAAGTTTCTACCTTTTCAAATGTTGACTTAGGGGGTTATTTATTAAGGATCAAATTGTGTTTTCAATGAAAATTGGAGTCTTCAAATTTCATTTTTTTGGTCAACATTCACATTTTGAATTTTCAAAATTTTCAAGTTTCTTTTTCAAAAAATTCAAAAGTTTGGAGATTTATTATACCCCGCCCCTGGAAATAGCTTGAATCCTAAATTGCACCATCTAAAAACCATGCCATTTTGCATCAAATTTAGCAGTTTGTGTGAAATGCTGCTTTGGTAAATTAGTTCTATGGTCCTATAGTAAATGTGGCTCTAAGTTTCTACCTTTTCAAATGTTGACTTAGGGGGTTATTTATTAAGGATCAAATTGTGTTTTCAATGAAAATTGGAGTCTTCAAATTTCATTTTTTTGGTCAACATTCACATTTTGAATTTTCAAAATTTTCAAGTTTCTTTTTCAAAAAATTCAAAAGTTTGGAGATTTATTATACCCCGACCCTGGAAATAGCTTGAATCCTAAATTGCACCATCTAAAACCTGTTGAGGTTGTGTAGAAGTCAATGACAGAGGTCCCTGGAACCATTTGAAGATGTAAAGAGCCTTCATGATGGTTTTTTTCTGGAGGATTTTGCTGAAAACTCGATCAATTCACACAATTTGAGCCTTTTCTCGCCTAAAACTCAACTCGAGTTTTTAGGTCATGAACCCAGAACTCGCTGATTTGAGCTTTTTGCATGTGTTTTTTTTTAAATTAGAATTCATTCGAGTTGTGAGTTCATTGGAGTTTTTTCCACGTATGCAAAACTCTAAAATTTGACTTTTGATATATAACCCGCTTAGAGTGATTACTGTCACTCCACAGTCATGTATACACAACAGAACTCCCTAATACAAGAAGAAATATTTTACTGTGATATTGATCTTTTAAGAAAAGGCTTTATGTGTAAGGCATACAAAGGTACTACTGTAAGTAAACCAGTTCTAAAATCGCTTTCCTATAAAGCAGAATGGTCTTAGAATTCCTGTGAGTGTCAATGCCCAGCTCTGAGTGACTGCGGGTGCTGGGGAAACACAAGAGCTGAGACAATGAGCCAGACATCCTTGCTGTGAAGTTTGCTATTTTAGTCTGTAACACAATGAAATATAACTAAACCATTTTGCAGGGAACAAAATCAATTCTCCAAAGACTCCGAACGGATCACTGACCTTATTTGCTAAAATAAATGAGTTCTTAGGTATGATTTAGTCGGGTGACAGGCCGTATGTAAACACCTAATGCCGGTTTGCTCAGAGTACAGGTGTGATCAGATGTTATAATTAGATGTCATTATCATTTGCTTTTTTAAAAAGAAGCAGCATGGCGTTCTGTCATGTCTCATAAGTGAGAATCTGACGGCGCTCCGGGTACAGTCTATGACAAGAACAAGGTGTTCCGGAAAACTTTTAAAAGTTCACCAGAAAGATCTATAATTTTCCCAATTATAATAACACAATAATAACCTTGTTTGCAAGTAATACGTAGATTTATTATAGTTAATGAAGATTTACAGATGTACCATTTCCTCCCTAATTAAAGGTTTAGTATTACTGGAAATCTGGCATTTCTGATACACAAGCATTGACAGAACCATGCTAGCAAGGCTCCATCTGCACATACTCTATCAAACTCTGCAACAGTGGTCATGCTGTCCCCATCAGAGCCTAATGTTTAAGATATATCAAATAGGAAGCTTCCATTGTTCTTCACAGAAAAACAGCAAGTGTGACAATCTTTATTAGGGGACAGTTCATTGTGATTTCAGCATTAGGCATCAAAATTACATCTGTGCATTATCCATTGGCAATAAGTTTGCTGTGTGTATTGACTGGCCTACAGTGGAAAGTCGGGAATTAATGCCAACTTTAAGTATGTTATAGAATGGCTAATTCTAAGCGACATTTCAATTGGCATTCATTATTTCTTTTTCATAGTTTTTATATTATTATCTTCTGACTTTTTCCAGCTTTCCAATGGGGGTCACGGACCCCATGTAAAAAAAAACAAATGCTCTGAAAGGCTACACATCAAGGGGGTTATTTATCAAAATCCAAATTTTTCTGATTATATAATTAAAAGTCCGACCAAACTAGAATCTATGATTTGACCTTTTTTATTATTAAAAAAGCTTGATTTAATTGGTTCAGGGAAAAACTCTGTAAAATCAAGCAAAAACCCGGATCATACGTTTTTTTCCCTGATTCGCTTGATTTTCTCAGGCATTTTTCTGAAAAGCTAGAATTTTTCAAATTTTTGCACCGAAAAAACCAAAATAACCGGGTTTTTGGGCTAATTCCAGCGCAGGCCACAGAAACTTCCAAAGCGGATAGAGAACTCGCTCACTGATTAATACACAACTTTGGCAGGTCTGAGATGGAGAATTTTCAGATTCAGATTTTTTTTCAGCCTCAGGGTATAATAAACTCGAAAAATTTGAGTTTTTTTCCCACTAAAAAGTCGGATTTGTATTGAAAAATTTTTTTTCGAGTTTTTACCATTCAGACTTTATTAAATAACCCCTTATTGTTATCGCTACTTTTTATTACTCAACGTTCTGTTCAGGTCTCTTATTTATATAAATGCATAGTTGCTATGGTAGTTTGGACGCTAGCAACCAGATTTCTGAAAAAAAGAGCTAAATAACTCACAAAACACAACTATAAAATTAAAACCAAGTAAATTGTCTGCATATTGCATAACTACGTCTACAGTGGTAAAAGAGCCATATAATGTTCATAAGTGACAATTACATATAAACACGTCTAAATAAAACAGTTGCTCTGCCATATGAGATCTGTTTGACATGCAAAAGGTGATCAAGTGTTAATGTGCTAGTCAAGGCTGGTATGACCTATTGAAAGACAGGCCCACATTTCCAGCAGCTGACCAGGTAATTATTTAGGGCAAATCCGCCTAAATCACTGCCTTACTTACCGCCTATTCTGCTGCATGGTTTTTCCAAAAAATGTCATGCTTTCCCTTTAAAATTCATATGCTTTTGGCCCACTTTGTAATTAAATTAAATGCATACTGCAGCCTTCCCTGGCTGCAGCCACCCTGAATGTATCTAAAATTAACCATGTATTTTTTATCAGCAACTACATTTTGAGCAGGTATTTGTATGAAATTCTCAAAAGTATTCAATCAATAATTTTTTTGCATTATAAATATAAAGAGTATGCTTCTATCCCTAGTCATACTTCTCCTGGGACTAGTTAATACAGTACTATATGCATCTCCTATAAAGGTATTACTTGCAATCCCCGGCATTTCAATCTTTTTCTCAGTGGAGAGGCTTTTGGCTTTGATTTTCTGATTATTGGAAGAAAGTACAGGTATTAACATTTTGATGTGAACTTTACATTTTGTGCATATTTAAAGAGCAGAACAGAACCTGAAAAACGTACATCTATGCAAGTGAAGGATCAGATATTGAAAATCTCACAGCCTAGTCATATAGTTGTTTTGATTAAGACTTATAGCAATTTATCAGCCTATTTAAACCATACACGTTTAGTTCAGCTACAGTTTTACCCTCTCCATAACCAGGCTTAGTGAGCAGCCTGTGGCCCCACACTTTGCAGGGAGATGCACCTTTTAATGAGAACTGTTTGAGGTTGGATGTTCTGTGTACTGTTCTACTATCTACATAGTGATATCTCATTTATGAGTAGATAGTTATTAATTACGTAGGTAAATGCAAATTATATGATTCCTGAAAATTAGTTACTGCAAATGCATCAAGGAACCAAGTCCCTTTTTACTTCACTATATTGCTTTACTCAGTGCCACAAATGGTGTTAAAATGCACCCATAAAGATTTTCTATTAGCATTTAAAAAAAAACAATACCCACCTAAAATTTCATAAAATGGCAATGATAATAGCACTAAAATTGGAAGGTATAAACTTATAAACTTGTTTTTGAGCAATATCATTTTTCAAAGCCTAAGATGAAATTGTGTTTTTAATAAATATAGTTCACTGTGCACTTCTGACTTTAATATCTTTTTCCTACTATAAACGTGTTTGCTGTGCATTGTCCTGTCAACTTCTTTGACATAAACATTCCCTCTTGCTCTCATTAGGTATTTCTTGGTAGACTGAAAGAAGTAAGAGTTTAATGTACCAGGTGGAAAACCCTGTAACTCTGATAGGCGTTAAATAACCCTACTGGTCCCACAGAGGCTACTGGAGTGCTGGTGGGCAATTAGTTGCTATTGAAACTGTTTACTGCCAATAAATGTAATACCTCTGAGATCTAGTGCCCACATATCTTAAAATAAGCCTTTTTGGAAAATAAGTCCCTGATCGTTTTTCACTTTCTTTCATTATTCCATGATTTCCATGATATATATATAAATAAATAATTTCTCTGCCCTTTCAAGGATCTTTTGCTATTACAGAGCTTTAACCAAAATGTCATTGTTTTCCATGAATCAGCCTAGGACTTCAAGACCTTTCAAATGAATAGTGTCATTGGCAATAGAAGCCAATCAGTAATTCGCATTGAATGGTTACAAGTTATAAATTTAGAACAAAGATCAATTTAGCACCTATGT
Organism: Xenopus laevis; assembly: GCF_017654675.1. Taxonomy (NCBI): domain Eukaryota; kingdom Metazoa; phylum Chordata; class Amphibia; order Anura; family Pipidae; genus Xenopus; species Xenopus laevis. The sequence continues at coordinate 173,505,770 of NC_054371.1, forward strand.
TTCTGCAGCCTATTCAGCAAATTATGTCCATAATAAGAATTGCATTAGCAGGCCTGTATTCAGGGCCGCCATTAGAAATCACATGGCCCCGTACAAAAACATTTTCAGGACCCCATGGGTTTCGCCCAACTTACCCCAAGCCCCACCCCAGATTCCGCCTACTCTACACCACAGTTAAAAGACCACACAGAGATACCTAAAAATGGTAAACCCCCCCCTACACACAAGTTATAAAAAGTCATTGATGGTCAGGGCCCCCTTATAAGTTAAAAAAAAATGTGGTTCCAGGGCCCCCCATAAAAGTTTTTTTAAAGTCATTGGTGGTCAGTGCCCCCATATGTAAAAAAAAAAAAATGTTGACACCAGGGCTTCAACTTCGGGTCCTTTTGTGGCTTCGGGTCTTTTTGCGGCTTCAGGACTTCAAATTCAGCTCCTTTCGTGGCTTCAGGTCTTTTCGTGGCTTTAGAATTTTAAGTTGGGCTCCTTTCAGGACTTTGGGTCTTTTTGCGGCTTCAGGACTTAAATATTGGTTCCTTTCGTGACTTCAGGTCTTTTCACGGCTTCGGGACCTCAAGTTCAGCTCTTTCCGTGACTTTGGGTCTTTTCGTGGCTTCGGGACTTCAACTTCGGCTCCTTTCGTGGCTCGGGCCTTTTCGCAGCTTCAGGGGACTGGCATTGGCTTTTCGGGACTTCGGCTCTTTGGGACTTTAGCTCTTCGTGACTTTGGCTCTTCGGCGGTTTGGGACTACAGAAGATGTGGCGAGGTTTCGGCGCTGTCAAGGGGGACCTGGCTATTTTGAAAAGTGCAACACACCCCTAGGGCGGCAGGATTTTAAGGGCAGCATGCCGCCCTGCCACATCCACTGAAGCACTAGAGATGTGCAGTCATTTTTAAATTTCCCATGTGCCAATTCCCAGTGCTCCTGACCCGATGAAGGACATTTGAGCATGCACATGTGACACCCACTATGTAGATCTGGCTTTGTGTATTAGTCCCCGTTTCCCAGGGACAGACCTCATTTCAGGACCTTCGTTCCTGGAGAAATCTGTCCCCAGAAAACATCCTGATCCACAGACTACGGTAGTGTGCCCTGCTGGAAGCAGGGGTACCATTTTTAAATTAGATTTTTCATCATTATCTGGCAAGGTACAATATGAGAATAATATGAGCACTAGAAAAGAAATTGAGAGTAATTTACTGTCTCTTGGAAAATATGCACAAAGCAAAGGAAAAAATACATGTCAAATACCTTTAGTGGGTGTGGTTTAAGTGGGTGTTAGCTAAATACTGATTTTGCAAGCTGTACACCCACTATTGCCTGTGTGTCACTGGATTTCTCTTTGGAACAAACATTATGTTGTTACATCTTGTTGATAATCCATGTTTTAATATTGCTTACCATTTACCATGGATTTCCACAAATGCATAATGTATTCACTAGTGCAGGTATGGGATCTGTTATCCAAAATACTCCAGACTTGGGGTTTTCCGGATAACGGGTCTTTATGTAATTTGGAAGAAAATCATGTAAACATGAAATAAACCCAATAGGCTGGTTTTGCCTCCAATAAGGATTAATTATATCTTAGTTGGGATCAAGTACAAGGAACTGTTTTATTATTACTGAGATAAAGGAAATTATTTTTAAAATGTTGAATTTTTTGGATAAAATGGAGTCTATGGGAGATGGCCATCTTGTAATTTAGAGCCTTCTGGATGAAGGGTTTCCGGATAACAGATCCCATACCTATAATAGCAATACAGTGTTACCAAAAGGATATTAGTATAAATTGCAAGCTATCTGTGCAATTATTAAATCTGCCATAAAATCAGTTCTAACACCTTACTTTGACTTTTAACTAAAGGAATGTGTGTTGCGGCATCTACTAGACCGGTTAAGAAAAATTCTGCAGCATAACATACAATAATAATGACTACAGCAAAAGTATACTGATTGCCGTAATCGTAGTAATTGCATTCTGTTCTCAGTATGAAAGTCATGTATTGTGTTCTTAATATGCACTGATAAGAGCATTCATAACATAATTAACTGCCTCAAGAACAGAATGGCTATTATGCTTAACATTCTGATTAGTAAGTGGCAGAACTGCATAAAGCACTCTTCTTCTCTATATCGGCTGCTTCTGCATTACAAGTTTAATTCTATTTGCCAGAGCAATTGTTTGTTACGCTCTTGTAATTTCAAACTGATGAAAGACAACATTGGAACGTCTAGCTCATCGCTTTACACTGGAAAATTGAGAAAAAATGCAAACAAATATTTTTTTTTAATTATACTGCTTAATGCCGCAGCACATGAAATATCTGCTATGGTCAACAAAATAAAAGAATGGGCCAATACTAATAAATAGAATTTGCCTTCTTTCAAGGTTTTAGAAAGAGTTTAATTCATTTTCCTCTGCACAGCTGTAACATGGAAAATATCTGCCTTGAAAGAAAGCAAACTCACCTCTTAGTAAAGGTATAGGATCTGTTATATGGAATGCTAGGGATCTCAGGATAATGGATCTTCCTGTAATTTTTGGATCACTAATAGTAATGGGCGAATTTCTCCCAGTATGCTTCGCAGAAAAATTCTCGAAAAAAGCAAAATAATAGTGAAAATCTAAAAGTTTCACAAAAAAACATGAAAATCTGAAAGTTTCAACGAAAATGTTGTGAAAATCGGAAAGTTTAGTGAAAAAATCATAAAAATCGGAAATTGATGTCAATTTTGACGCTGGCGTTAAAGTCAATGGGCATCCGAATAGTGTTGACGCCCTGCGATTTTGACGCAAGTGACTTTTTGGACGCACATCCAGATTTTTTTTGACGCCGGCGAGAGATTCGGGAGATTCTCTAATTTATTTGCCGCTATCGAAACGCAGAAATTCACCACAAATTCGTGCCAGGCGAATTTATTCGCCCATCACTAATTACTAAATCTTGTCTGCTGATAAAAAAAAAAATTAAATATTAAATACACCCAACAGGATTGTTTTGCCACCAATATGGATACACGCAGCTTAGTTACCATCAAGAACAATGAACTGTTTTATTATTACAGTGGTAAAATAAAATCATTTTTTAAAATGTAAATTATTTGCTTAAAATTGAGTCTATGGCAGATGGCTTTCCATATTTTGGAGCTCTCTGGATAATTGATCCGGCACTTAAATGTGGAATTTCAAAGATTGTAGGAAAGTAATAATAGGAGAAGACATAACTGTTTTTTCACGTTGCTACCTGTAGGCATTTTATCAGTACTACTGTACTACTGTTTTTTTTTTTTTTTTTCAACCATGTGGGACTCCAAGGGTTGTTTTTTTGCAAATATTATTAAGCCCACATTTTTTGCTGGCAAATTGCACTGATTAGGTTGTTAAGTCCAAGGATCAAAGTTACCCAGTCTCCCATATTCACTGATGGAAGTTCTACAAATTATTTTAATCCAAAGCAGGAATTGCTTTCACCTATTGATCACACTCACAACCATGGTCATCCAAATCAAACAAAATGATGCTGAATGATTCTGCCTAAAATATAATGCCACTGCAAGCATCCTTCTGAGCATTTGTTTGTTTTTGGTGATAGAAAGCATGGTTCTGAATTACTAGAAAATTAGTTTATGATTGAACATCTCCCACTGAAAAATGTGTCCTAAGACTATGCACTTCTTTCAAAATGAAATGAAAGCATTCTAGATAAGTTAAATTAATCTGTATGCTTAACATTACTCGTTTCATTCAAGCAAGTATTTTTTTCAACTAGCATTCTAGGTAAATATTCTGTTGTACTGTATTTTGCTTCAGATGTAAATCCACACTGAGTTAGGTATGCTGTGGGCAGAGAGGGTATTTTGATGTTTCCTAAAGATGCTTCAATCCTAGCTTATAGGCTATAAAGGTATGGTGTAATGAGACATAAGGAAGAACACCACTTCTCTTTTAAAACTTTAATAGCTCTGTATTAAAAAAAAAAACAATCAAGCTCTTTGGGAGGCACACAATATACAGGCAAAGTTATAGGAAGCAGCAGGATGTGCTATACATATTGCTTTCAGAGGGGATCCCCACTGTTATCCATCAAAGCAAAAGTTGTGATTATCCTGACATATTAACTGCATGAGGAAATCTATAGCCTCAATTATATACAGATAGGAAGGTAAAAAATTGCATTCTTGCATATATGACAGTTCCCCACAATTAACCATCCACTACAGTCATGGCTTTAAATTACAATTGGTTTTTAAAACTATACCATCTTGGTTTCTTTGTTTTTTTAAATAGATACAGAGTTCTGCTTAGGCTGAAATGTTTTCTGTTTAATAGAACCTCACATTTAAGTAGCAGCATTCTTTTGGTATGCTCTACTGATATTTTATTTTTTAACAAGGAACTTCACTGGGACAATCATAAACAGGCAGATATACTAGTTCAAACCAATGCCTGAATGATCAATCACTGGCGAGTCATTCAGAAGTAAAGATAATTTATAAATACTGGGCAAATTTGCACCTCAGCAACCTATGGCATCCAATCGGATGTTTGCTTTCACTAGTCTACATAGTAACATAGTAAGTTTGGTTGAAAAAAGACACATGTACATCAAGTTTAACCTTTAAAGTCTATATATAACCTGCCTAACTGCTCAGATTTCTAAAGGGCAAAGTGGCCGACGCTAGCGAAAATTCGGCAGATATTCCATCTGCAGGGACATTGCCAATTTACTAACTATTTGCTCAGGCAAACAATCTTTACTCCGCAAAATTCACTAGAGTGTGAATTTTACAGAACGTTAAATCTTTTGCAAGAGATTCCTTCACCAGCTTAGACCTGGCGAACTGATAAGATGAAGCTACATCCTCCTCAATCTTATGTCAGTGACCTCATATCCTGTATGAAGCATTTTTTTATATTTTAAGCGGGATTGCCTTCAAAAGTTCTAACTATTAAAAATGTTTGTGTTCACATTTTTTTCAACCAGTTGAGGGGCATGCCACATTTGTTTTAGGGTGGGCTCTGTCAGGGAGCCGGGAGCTCCCTCCAGGGAGGTAGTCTGGATCAAGGAGGAAGCCCTCTAGTGGGAGCAAGGTCGCGGTATCTGAAGGGTTAAGCAGAATCAGTAGTAGTGGTCACAGGCAGGAGTTAACGAGGGCAGGCAGCACAGATGCAAAACTCCAAAGTCCAGGTAAAGTTCAATAACACAGGCAGGTAACAAGAATCACGGACAGGGAGTAGGAATTAAGGCTGGAAGCAGGAATCAGGGCTGGGAGCAGGAATCAGGGCTGGAGCAGGGATCAAGGCTGGAAAAAAGGCAGTACAGGAACCCAGGATCAGTAGTGATTTGAATCCTATTCTTGGGCGCCGTCACATTGTTTTGGGCGCCCTTTTAGGACGAGATCCCGGCACCAGTGATGACATTATCATGCAGTGACGCTAAAACCATGTGTTCAGCATGGGCGCTGCCATCTTGGATCTTCACTGACCGCGAGAATGTAAACAGCGCCTTCGGGTACTTCTGGCAGTCCTGACAGTACCCCCTCCCCCACGGGGGGCCTCTGGACCACCAGGACAAGGCTTTTGGGGAAACTTAGCGTGGAAATCCCTCACAAGACGAGGAGCATGAACATCAGAGTGTCCTTTCCAGGAGCATTCTTCAGGGCCAAAGCCCTCCCACTTGAATAGGTACTGAAGAGAACCCCTGGAGATTCTGGAGTCAAGGATCTTTTCCACCTCATATTCTTGTTGACCATCCACAAAAATAGTAGGAGGGGGAGACTGGTCAACAGAAAAGCGGTTGGAGGTAGCGGGTTTCACCAAGGAGACATGAAACACGTTGGGGATTCGCATCTCAGGGGGAAACTGAAGTCTGACAGCCACAGGATTGATAATCTCCAAGATGGGAAATGGACCCACAAACTTCAGACCAAACTTGGGAGATGGCACCTTCAGACGAATGTTTCGGGAAGAAAGCCAAACTTTATCACCAACCTTGAAGAGAGGAGAGGACCTACGTCTCCGATCAGCGAAGGTCTTGTGCACAAGAGCACTCTTCTCCAAATTTGACTTGGTTGCAGCCCAAATAGCGGACATATGGGCCGCATGGTCATCAGCGGCTGGGACATCAGACAAAACAAAGTCTTGCGGAAAGGCTTGGGGATGTTGGCCATACACAGACATGAATGGAGATCTTCCAGTGGATGAATGACAGGCATTGTTATGGGCAAATTCCGCCCACGGGAGAAGGTCAGACCAATCATCTTGGCAGAGGGAGACATGATTTCTCAGAAACTGTTCTAAGGCTTGATTCACTCACTCCGCTGCCCCATTCGTTTGGGGATGATAGGCAGAGGAGAACTAGAGAGCAATACCCAAGACCTTGCATAAGGAACGCCAAAACTTTGCCGTGAACTGGGAACCTCTGTCAGAGACAATCTCCACCGGAAAGCCATGCAGGCGGAAAATGAATTGAATAAACAACTGCGACAACTCCACTGCAGATGGAAGCTTCCGTAAAGGGATGAAGTGGGCCATCTTGCTAAATGATCTATGACGAACCAGATAACAGTGTTCCCACTGGAGGGAGGAAGTTCGACTATGAAGTCCATTGCCAAACTTCGAGACAGAGCATCGGCTTTCCGATTCTTGGAGCCAGGGCGATAAGTCAAGACAAAGTTAAATCGAGAGAAGAAGAGAGCCCACCTTGCTTGTCTGGGATTCAGCCTCTTGAGAGATTGAATGAACTCAAGATTCTTATGATCTGTGTAGATCGTGATTTGGATCGAGGAACCTTCAAAGAGGTGACGCCACTCTTCTAAGGCAAGCTTGACAGCCAGGAGTTCTCGATTCCCTACATCATAATTTTGTTAGGTAGGAGAGAACTTCTTAGAGAAATACGCACATGGGTGCAACTTTCCATCAGAGGGATGTCTTTGGGACAGGATAGCTCCAGCTCCAACTTCAGAAGCATCCACCTCGATGAAGAGAGGTAACTCTGGATCAGGATGGCGGAGAACTGAAGCAGAAGTGAAGGCCTCCTTCAAGGATTGAAAAGCTTCTATAGCAGGCGGGGGCCATGAGCTGGGTTTACCCCCTTTTTGGATGAGGGCCAGGATAGGAGCAATACGAGAAGAGAATCCCTTAATGAATTGCCGGTAGTAATTGGCAAAACCAATGAATCTCTGGATTGCCTTGGTACTCAGCGGTAGGGGCCACTCTTGGATTGCAGACACTTTCACAGGATCCATCTTGAAACCCTCTGGGGAGATGATATAGCCTAGAAAAGGAATCTTGGACACTTCAAACACACATTTTTCCAGCTTGGCAAAGAGAGAGTTCTTCCTCAAACGAGAGAGTACTTCCTTCACCTGGGAGCGATGGCTTGCTAGGTCCTTGGAGAAAATCAGGATGTCATCAAGGTGCAGGACCACAAACTTTCCCAAGAGATCCCGGAAAATGTTGTTCACAAATTCTTGGAAGACAGCGGGGACATTGCAGAGACCAAAGGGCATCACAAGGTACTCATAGTGCCCATCACGAGTGTTGAATGCAGTCTTCCATTCGTCACCTTCACGGATGCGGATGAGGTTATACGCCCCATAGAGATCCAACTTAGTGAAGATTTTAGCCCCCTTCAGTTGGTCAAAAAGTTCTGCAATCAGAGGCAAGGGATACCGGTTCTTAACGGTGATTTTATTAAGACCCGGTAGTCAATACAAGGACGTAGGCCTCCATCCTTCTTCTCCACGAAGAAGAATCCAGCCCCTGCAGGAGAAGTAGAAGGGCAAATTAACCCCCGCTGGAGATTTTCTTGGAAATATTCCTTTATGGCAGCAGTCTCTGCTGGAGAGAGAGGATAAGTGCGACCTCTAGGGGGCATGGTTCCAGGCAGGAGATCAACTGGACAATCGTAGTGACGATGAGGAGGGAGAAATTCTGCAGACTTTTTACAGAAGACATCGGAGAATTCCTTGTAGAAGGAGGGAAGCGTCTTCAGATCAGATGTAGAAATATTCACCCTCTGGATGGGTTCAGCAGGAAGACAATGCTGCTGGCAGAATGGGCTCCAACGGGAAATCTGCCCTGCGGACCAATCAATGATGGGATTATGCAGGTGCAGCCAAGGAAGACCCAAAACAACGGGAACAGATGGGCAGGAAATAATAAGGAATGATAATCTTTCTTTATGCAAAGTCCCAACCTGCACAGGCAATTCCCCAGTCATGGAAATAAACTCAGACTCCAGGGGTCTGTCATCAATGGCGGTTACTCGAAGTGGAGGAGTCAATGGAAACAGGGGAACATTCATATACTTGGCAAAGAGAGCGTCCATGAAATTTCCGGCAGCTCCAGAGTCAATAAAAGCTGAGCCAACAATAGTCTTAGTGGACAGATGGATCTGTAAAGGTAGAAGAAACCTGTGAGAGTTCTCTTGTGATTTGGGATTAACACCCCCTACATGAGTCTTTCCAAGGTTACCTTGAAGAGGGGAACTCTGAGGCTTCACAGAACAGGAGTTGGAAAAGTGAGATTGACCCCCACAGTAGAGACAAAGTCCAGCCTTACGTCTCCGGAGTTTCTCCTGTTCAGAGAGACAAGCTCTTCTGACTTGCATGGGTTCCTCCGGAGGAATAACAGAAGGCTGCTGGGGGGTAGGAGGTAAAAGAGGTCTTTGGAAGCGAGGTGCCAACAAGGGTTGAAATCTTTTACTGCGCTCCTTCTCTACTTGATGCTCTCTGAGACGAGTGTCCACTTTAATGGATAGAGCAATCAGATCTTCCAGCAGGTCAGGGAACTCCCTGGAGACAAGATCATCTTTAATTCAAATAGACAGTTGGCAAAGTGAGATTGACCCCCACAGTAGAGACAAAGTCCAGCTGTACGTCTCCGGAGTTTCTCCTGTTCAGAGAGACAAGCTCTTCCGACTTGCATGGGTTCCTCCGGAGGAATAACAGAAGGCTGCTGGGGGGTAGGAGGTAAAAGAGGTCTTTGGAAGCGAGGTGCCAACAAGGGTTGAAATCTTTTACTGCGCTCCTTCTCTACTTGATGCTCTCTGAGACGAGTGTCCACTTTAATGGATAGAGCAATCAGATCTTCCAGCAGGTCAGGGAACTCCCTGGAGACAAGATCATCTTTAATTCGAATAGACAGACCTTGATAGAAGACAGCCTTCCAGGAAGTCTCAGCCATTAAAGTTCTAAAGTCAATAGCATAGTCACTGACACTGCGGTTTCCCTGCCGGAGTTGCAGAAGACGAGAAGGGGCATTTGTGACCCGTCCCGGGGCATCAAACACAGTACGAAATGCTTGAAGAAAAGCCTTGGCATCAAAAGTCACTGGAGAATTCTTCTCCCAAAGAGATGTTGCCCACTCAAGCAGGTTTGCCCACCAAACGAGACATCACATACCCCACCTTGGAATGTTCATTGGGGAAGGGCGAGGGTTGAAACTCGAACTGGATCTGGCACTGTGTAGCGAAACCTCTGCAGGCTTGTGGGTCCCCACTGAAGCGAGGAGGAGGCGGAATGCGAGGCTCACCAGACGAAGAACCTGCGGTAGACGAGACGGCCCCCATGGGAGGATTTCCAGCAGCTTGGGAAGCAGGGGACGCAGGAGGAATACGAGAGAGAAGGGTATCAAGTGCCTGCCCTATGTGGTACTGCTGGGCTTCATAATCCTCCATGCGGGATGCCAGTCCGCGGAGCGCTCATCCGACATCAGGCGTAGCTTCCTCAGTAAGATCCATGGCCCAAGAATAATGTCAGGGAGCCGGGAGCTCCCTCCAGGGAGGTAGTCTGGATCAAGGAGGAAGCCCTCTAGTGGGAGCAAGGTCGCGGTATCCAAAGGGTTAAGCAGAATCAGTAGTAGTGGTCACAGGCAGGAGTTAATGAGGGCAGGCAGAACAGATGCAAATGTCCAAAGTCCAGGCAAAGTTCAATAACACAGGCAGGTAACAGGAATCACGGACAGGGAGCAGGAATCAAGGCTGGAAGCAGGAATCAGGGCTGGGAGCAGGAATCAGGGCTGGAGCAGGGATCAAGGAGGCTGGAAAAGAGGCAGTACAGGAACCCAGGATCAGTAGTGATTTGAATCCTATTCTTGGGCGCCGTCACAGTGTCGCCCTTTTATGACGAGATCCCAGCACCAGTGATGACATCATCATGCAGCGACGCTGCAGCCATGTGTTCAGCATGGGCACCGCCATCTTGGATCTTCACTGACCGCCGAGAATGTAAACAGCGCCGTCGGGTACTTCTGGCAGTCCTGACAGGCTCGTGTCTAGGGCATTAGAGGATCTCTTTTGTCTTTATTTTGCTTCCTTGGACATTTGTAATAATACATCTCTAATAAAGACAAATATATGACCTATATGTACCTGCCCTTTTCAAATTGACCAAAGCGTAAAATTACTAACGAAGTTTCGCTAGGCTGAAATTAACGCTAAATTCACCATGAAATGCTTGTGCTGACAAATTAGCGCTAGCGAAACTTTGCCAGTGTTCGGCTACAAAGACGCAACTTCCAATTTTAGTGGTAGCAAATAAGGGGGTTATTTAATAAACTCCAAATGCAAAAATCACGATAAATTTGTGATTTTTTTTTAATAAAATCAGACTTTTAAAAAAATCGCAAATTTTACAGAATTTATTAAGCCCCGAGGATGGAAAAAGTGTGGATCTGAAAATCCGACATCTCAGACCTGTTGAGGTTGCATATAAGTCAATGGGAGAAGTCCCAATGATTGCGTTGGGTTTTTGGCAATACCCCAAAGTTTTCAGAGTTTTTGGGCAAAATTCTGAATTTTCAGGTGCAAAATCCAGAAAATCTTGAAATTCAGATGAAAGATCCGAAAAAATCGTGAAAATTGGATTTTTCACGTTTTTTTCCCGCAAAATTTTTTTCGAGAAAGTGTATTAATAAATAAGCTGAAAAAACCAGTGCGGATTTGGTCAGAGTTTTTTTCAGAAATTTTTGAGATAAATTCGAACTTTGATAAATAACCCCCTTAGTGTCTGACAAAGTGTGGCGGAGTCTTCACAGGCGAAAATCGCCCTTCAGTGAATTTGGCCCCATAGTTGAAGCCTCTGCAATTTGCCTCAGAGGGGGGAAAAAATCCCTCCTGACTCCAAGATGGCAATCGGACATCTATCTACAGATGATCTATCTGCAACAGGTTGGTTTACCTAGTGTTTATTAATGACCCTGATTTATAAAAAAAATGAATTTTTTTTTTATGAACAAGTTCCTAGTTTATTGTTCCAGTCTCTATGGTATTCTAAAAGAAGAACAAAAAAATCAATGCAGTCAAAGTACATTAATATGATGCTATAATTGAATGTATGAAGAAGATAGTCACAATGTTCCTATAAAAGTATTTACATCTAAGATTTACATCTAAGTTCCATAAACTTGTGCTGGAGGGCAAGAGTCAGTTGTAATTTAAATTTGCACTAACCTTTAATGAAGGTTAGTTTTGCAAACGAAAAACTGTATAGCAGCTGATTGCAAACACACAAAACCTGAAAAATATTGGGTCTATTGACTAACGTTCGGATTTCCTTTTTTTCACACGTATTTTTAAAAAAATAAAAACCCATGTTTTTTTATTTCTCTAAAACTTTAAAAATTTGAGATTTATAAAGTATGAAAACCTCAAAAATTTTAATATAAAACTTCTCCAAGTAAAAGCAGTCAATGCCCCATAGAAGTCAATGGGAGATGCGCTTATCCTATTGGACCTTTTTCTTTTAACCATGCAGACTATTAGTGATTTTCTGATTTTTTCCGTTTAATTATATAAAAAACTGCAATTTTTAGAGATTTTAGAAATATTTGTTTTTTTGTTTGGATCATTTGGCACTTTTTTTTCCATTTATACTTTTTATATTCACTTCATTTAATAACTTTCATGGCATTCTGTGTAAATAAAATTCGCTGAAACAACAGGTTAAAAAGCTGTGTAAAATAAATGGCGAATTTGGTAAGGTATGTTTGTAATCCATGCGAAAACCAGATTTGCCGCCGGTATTTTACACTCTAAAAAACGCGTAAAAATGTTATGCTGTTTTTTACACAATGAAACCTGCCATTGTGTGGTGTATTATTCCTGTGTTCTACACAACATACTAAATATCCTCCTTAGAGTTATAAAGTTTAATTGTGGTTTCAAAAAGGTTTACTACCACTAAGATTTGGCCTTTAATAAATATTACCACATATATATATATATATATATATATGCTGGTCAAAAATGGGCCAGAATTAATGGGATATTGCCCCAGTTCCTAAGGCATATATATCAACACTCATAACAAAAGTATCTCAATATTCATAAAAATTGTTTGTTTGTTTTTTAAAATTACATATTAAAAATTACATATTTTCATCCCGACCCCATGACAGTCCACCTTACGCGTTTTGTACCCTACGGTAATTAATCATAGGTGATTATGCCAACATCACAACAGTCACATATTTAAAACCAACATAACACCTCCTTAACTTAAAACCAACCTCTTAATTAAGTATCCGTTATTATAGCCATACATTTCAGCCATACATTCAATACATGGGCCCCTATATGCCACCTTTGGCAGTAGCAAAGCATATAAATGTGGTCATGGTTCTAATGGAATGATCCCCAAATCAAAATTTAGAATCAAGCCTAATACAAATGATGGTTGATGTGGGTCCCAGTATCCAATTAGTATTATTTTCTGCGTCAAGAAAAAAAGGAAATTCATGGACTAAATAAGGCTTCTAGTTTAATTCAGTTGTGGACATGGGGCCCCTATAGTCAGCAGAAAGCACTTGCTTTAAACCATATTTAGTCTGCTTGGCAGAATACTGACTACTCTACTTTACACACAGTCCATATTAGACATGAAGCCCTGGTTTCCAGATTTATACATAAAAGGGTTTTGTCATCTGGGTTACATCCACTGGCTAAGCTGAATGCAGTCAGAATTCAAATGAGAAACAAGTCCTGGGAAGAACTTCAGACATTTCCTTTCATATTTACCCTTTCCCTCAAATCTGTGTCCAGTATATTGTATATCTGTCCCTACTGCATTGTATTAATTAAAATCAAAAAGTAAGTTAATTGCTTTCTGAAAGCCTCTGCTCCTCTCTAAGCACAATTATTTTACCAGCATTGTGTTTCCTTTGTATAGGGCTCTTGTCACAATGTCAGACATTTTCTCTTAAAACTGTGCCAGCTCAAAGTGAACTGCCTCTTCATTTGATGTCGCTGGCATATTATCTGCAATAATGTTTGTCAACAAGTCATTGATACCGAGGAAGAAAAATACAATCTGCTTTTCATGTTAATATAATGCTGAAATGTGATCAAGTAGCGGTAACTATGCTGCCTTAATTAGCTTGTGTTGGCCTGAAATCCCAGTAATTGACATCAGTGTATTTAAAATATTTCAATGTGTCAACAGAAGAATTCAGTAAATATGTTTAGGAGTCTAGCTCCTAGCAATGGTTACTTTGTATTTCTAGAGTAATGTCATGAACCCTCATAGCAAAAAACTCAAATTGTCCGCTTTGCAACATCTTAACATCCAATAAATCATTCAGCTGACTGACCTTTTACTCGCCAGTGAAATGTCTAACTGGTGCCAACTGCCTGCTAATTTAATTCTAACATTTTAATGTATAATTTACAAGATTTCCTGTCTTGGAAAAGCACATCAATGGAGAACTCATGATGCACATATGTGTTTTTTCAGCATACAATTTAGGATTTTGTCATCCTTTGCCATCCTTTCCCTCTGTGTGACTACTTTTATAAGAAGAGGGGTCATTTATCGAAGTGTGATATTTATATATACAAATATAAATATATATATATTTGTTTTCTATTTATAACACTATTTTTTTGTTTGTAGAGAATTAAACATTTAAGACATCTCCAACTTCCTGAACACAGGTAAGTCATTACATTTGTAATGCTGTAGTAAAACGGGGCTACCCAGGGCTCCAAAAGCATTAGCTTTTCTGATGATTTCCCTGAAAAAGATTCTCTTTTCTCAGGTGTGAGCCCTCCTATATGGTGTCCAGGGTATACTGCTACTATATCTCTCGGGTTGAGATACCAAAAATGGTATGCACCAGTGGTTTTAAACATGAATTGATTTCTTGAACAAGATCCACAAAGGAGTATAATCAAATATCACAGAAGTGCAGGATAGATGAACAGGGTGGTAGTTAGACATATACTCACATCACAGAGTCAGCATATATCCCTGCGGAGTAATCAATGAGAACAAAGCAGCTTACGAAGATGAACCCCCAGCTTTTGGCATCAGGCCTAGTGGAACCCAGGAATACTTAGTCACTTAGTCTGTACACTTTTTTCCCTAGTCCCGCTAATTCTCCATGGTGGAGCTTCAGACTGCTCAGCTAAATAACCCTAATCTATCTGTTTCTCCTAGAGTATATCTTACCATTCACTAGGTGTGAACTACCAAGGTTTCATAAAACCCTTCCTGCCTACTCCGGTAAGGGCTACTACAAAATGGCAGCACAGATTAAGGATGTATAATGAATAAAGCAGAGCTCACCCTCATTTAGCTCGGCATCTCCTAGTTGACGGCTGCTCTCGCGGGAACCCGGCTACTTCGGGTGTGCTGTGAAACTAACACGTTTTGTGCCCAAGTATCTCGGCACTTCCCCTTGAGCACGAAACGCATTAGTTTCACAGCACACCCACTGCCAATGTGATTACTAAGTGTGTTTAATAAAGCCGCAACTGCAAAAGCCAAGTAGCGACTCCATTTTGAATTGATCAGCGCCGAACTGCAGGTGATGTTTGTAGTACTACAAAATGAACCCAGAGTATGTGTGCTCAACTTATATACTTTAACAGAGTGCCAACTTGTGGTCAAACGAAATCACTTTAAATGTCATACTTTGACCCAATAAGGGGAGTTTATTTCCTTTGTACGGCTAAGGAACCACTTTAGCTGTCTAAACATATAACAAGGCCCACATAGCTGGCCAAACCTTAGGGGACTATACAATTAAAGGGGAATCTATGTTACCAGTCCTCTAAGCCATTTATTCTGCTGCAGAATACTGCTTGCATGTAACACATGTGGACTTCAATGTAAGTGTAAATGGCAACTGACTCCAGTCAATTAGCATACTCCAATATCAATTCAAGTCTATGGATGATCTGAGCCCTTGCAAGAGCTTGATTTTAGATGCAAGCAGTAAGAACAAGATGCAAAAATGCAAACAATCTGATTGTTCAAAATGGGTTTCCCCAAATTTTAACATTGTGGGGGTCCTGGAATACGAAAAAGCTTTGCACATTTTTATACCAGCTTATACCAACTTAGCTAACTTTTATTCTTCATTTGCAATGGGTCAACATCAGCATTTTACAGTGATAATTAATCATTCACTTTAGTCCTTGTCCAATGGAGCTACAGACTATGATTCCTATCATATGCAGAGTCACTTTATTATCACGAGCCAACCTGAATGAATATTTTTGGAGTGTGTAAAGAGGAGGCAAAAGGAGCACCTGAAAGAAGTTCACATAGTCACTGGGTGAATTTATGAACTACTTGTAGATAGTGCCTTAGGTCAGGACTGAACTCTGGACACCAGCACTGCAAGTCAAAAGTGCTATTATGCTCAATCCCCATGAGCATCGTAGGCAGGATTCATCATTGTCCTTTTGACTGAGGTAAAGAAGGTATTCTGTTGCAGCATTTAAGAAGCCGTATAATGCTGCTACCTGGAAATGCATTTTTCTTACAACCTTGAAAGTAAAATGTCCTCAGGCACAAAACAGGAATATAAAAATTAATTAAGACAGTATAATAATCAAGCATCTTCAAAGGTAAGCTTTAATACAGAGACAGCATTAAGTATGCACAGGTGAATACAGACAAGCTTGAAGCACTAAGAGGTGCTCGTATGAGCGGATATAAGTAAAGATAATTCCTTTCATCTTTCTTGAGCAGCAACATAAACTGGATAATTGCCATCGTGGGTAGAAAGAATATGAGACTTCAGAGAATAAGGCTGAGGCCTGTAAAAGTATTGCTCCTCAGATTTCAGCACAACAGGTAATAGAAGACACACTCTAGACAAGCTCCACTTCAACATGTAATGGTTATTAATGATATCCAAACATACATGCACCATTAGTTATGTGCCAGCAAATTATTTAGTGCTTAACAATAACATAATAACTGGACATTCAAAGAAATGAAAAGGTTGCCAGCTATGGAAAGTGCAGTATATGTCAGACTTTCCTTTGAAAATGATGAGGGGTCATTTACTTTGACCCCAGAATTCAAGTGCAAGAGCACTAAGGGGTGAAAAAGTTTGCCCCTCAGTACTGCTTTAAAAAGAACAGGCAGCCATATGGAAGGAGGTAAGTACATGACTCTAGTGATGCTTGTGCTCCCCAGCACTCCCTTAGTTGATTGGCTCAGTGACACACAAGTTAGGGGACATATGGGGACAGGAGGTTGGACACCTACATTCATCTCTGTACACTTTATGAATACAGTGCTGCAAAATATAGGCACTGCTGTATTCATTGGGCAAATGTTGGCACTTTGCATACTACCTACATGTTGTTAATTAGTGTTTGAGGAAAGAACATAGCAAATGTGGTTCAGTTGTTATCTCCTAATCAGGGCCAGATTTCTAGGGCAGGCGCCCCTATGCCGTACGGTCTGAACGCACACGTGCATGCATGTAAGCACCTGCAAACAGGGGACGCATAAGTCCCCATAATGCGGCTGGGCAACATGCCACCCCAAATTTTTTGCCCCCCTAGGCCCGAGCCAATCCAGGCCTGCTCCTAATAAACAAAAGTTAACCATCTTTGCATTTTCTGTGCAGTGTTGCCCCTTTTTGCCATATCATGTATAGACTATACATGAGATACAGTGAACCATACACATGGCTACAGGGAGCACCTTCTCCAAGGAAGCTTGATCACAAAGACTGAGTGCCTGACACAGATAGCAGAACCCATAGAATCTCACAGCAAACTTAAGAGAAGAAAACAGATGATGAAATGAAAAATCTAATCATATATGCCCAAGGGGAACCTTTTTTATTATGTCCTGGATGTATTATCCCCTACAACTCCTACAGCTACACTTCTGGAGGTATGGAAGTTATTTACAAGCTAACGCAATGCATAAGGGATTTGCAAAGGGGATATCCCATTGCTGACGCGAGTAGGGAACAAACAGTGGAGGGGATCCTGGCCATCGTTGGCACCTCTCATTCTCCCTCTTTCCTTTCCTCCTGCGTCTGACGTCATAACTTGCTCGCATGCCCACCCCTTATTTTATTCTGTGTGCCAACCGCACAGCAAGAGGCACAACTCCCCTCCCTCCCACCCAGTTAGGAGAGTACAGTTAAATATTGTTTTTGTTAATCATGAGTGAGGTTTACTGTAATATTTGCAAAGTTATATTGTCACAACACTGCGGTTTAGTGATCCTTACCTGTAATTTAGTTATAATATAAAGGACACATGCCTACATACAACAATAATTCATCATTCATCATTCACTTTAGTCCTTGTCCAATGGAGCTACAGACTATGATTCCTATCATATGCACAGTCACTTTATTATCAGGAGCCAACCTGCTTGAATATTTTTGGAGTTTGTAAGGAGGAGGCAAAAGGAGCACCTGAAAGAAGTTCACACAGTCACTGGGTGAATTTATGAACTACTTGTAGATAGTGCCTTACGTCAGGACTGAACTCTGGACACCAGCACTGCAAGTCAAAAGTGTTATTATGCTCAATCCCCATGTGCACCGTAGGCAGGATTCATCACAGTCCAAAATGTTTAGCCATGTCTGCAGACAGACAAGGGGAGAAAATCTGGAACAGTTCTGAGTTGAGCAGAAGGAGAAGCCAGACAGACTTGAGAATAATGGAGTGAGTATATATGCTGAACAGACTGGAGCAGGACATACAGGAACTTGGGACATGGCTGATCAAGGACCTGGTGGAGCAAAAGCTAGGGACAAAAGTTCAGCAACAATGCTCAGTTCAGGAAGTGATGCTGGAAGAAGATTTCAATAGGATGCTCCCAGGTTCAATTGGTTTGCCCTAAATAGCCAATAAGGCTGCTAGGATACAATAGGCATTTTGACCTAGAAAATGTTCTTAGCTGTGGCTAAAGTTTCTTTTGCCACAAAGCATCTTATTGCCATAATTCCAACTTAACTGCAGCCACGAGGGGCAGCTGTGCCTGATGGCATTGAATCTAATGCATCAAAATGCATGCAATTTTGCTTGCAGTTCAATGCTAATTATATGCAGTTGTGCTGCCAGTTTTTGGTGTAGGGATTGTGGAATTTCAAGTGCTCAGCATCTGTGCATGATTCCTTACCCGTACTCTTCATTAAAGTGGCAGTAGCTTTAGGATTCCCCAGTGTCAATAATTTTTTAAAAAGAAGGCTGGACGGATACAGTAGCAGTGCTTAGCTCAGCTATGCAGAAGTTAAAGGAGCAGACTTGGACCCTAGTACCTTTGAATGTGTCAGTTAACACAATGACTGCATCCATGTGACTACAATTGATAACATACGTGCAAAATAAAATAGAATTGTGAATGTCTCCCATACTTAAGTATATTTTATTGGGTTGTAGATATTATATGCATAAGGATTTTTAGTGGAAAACATTGCACTACTTTATATTTGTCAATTGTGGTCTATTTGGTAAAAATGTTTTTAGACAAATAAAAGCGGCCAATTAATGATTGAGAGCTTTCTTTTGTTATTTTAGTTCTCTATTTTTTTCTGTTAATTTGTGTGGCCAGGCAGCACAAGGGTAAGTTTAACCTCTGAGCGCTATCCACTAAGTATAGTTAATTCAAAAGGATTCCCAGCAGTTTTTATGGTTATTTATAGTTAAACACTTTTCTGACAGTCAGAAAAAAAATTCTTTGGATGTCAGTGCACGGCACAACGCAGCAGCAACTCTTTATACTAACACCTATCTTGATCGATAATTTCCCATGCAAATTTAATGCACAAATACATTTCTAGCTGAAACAAATCATCCATCCCTACTGCGAATGCTGCTGTAGGGTAAAAACCTTATGGGGCTTGCATGACTCAGTTAATTTTTTTCTCTCATATTACTGTCTTGCACAAAAAATGACCAGGGATGAAATTTGTCCTCTTTATAGGTTCCTGGTAATGCTTCACCTGGAGTATGCAGTGCAGTTTTGGGCTCCAGTCCTTAAGAAGGATATAAATGAGCTGGAGAGAGTGCAGAGACAGGTAAAAGTGATGGAGAATTTATATCATGAGGATAGACTGTCATGGTTGGGGTTGTTTTCTCTGGAGAAAAGGACATGATTATATTAGAGGGCATATGTATTAGAGATCTTTTTTTCTATAAAATGGATCACCACACCAGAGGCCACCCCTTTAGACTTGAGGAACAGAACTTTTATTTGAAGCAGTGTAGGTGGTTCTTCATGTGAGGACAGTGAGGTTGTGGAAACTCCTGCTGGTTTAGGAATGGCTTGGATGATTTCTTGGACAAGCATTATAACCAAGGCTATTGTGATACTAAAATCTACAATTAATTTAGATGATGGTTTCTATAGTTCAAATAAGTGTATAAATAGGTTGGTATGTGTATATATGGCGCAGGGGTTCATTTTGAGAGACTGAACCGAATGAACTTTGGTCATTTGTAGCCCAGTTTAACTATGTATTAAGAAAGCTATACTTCGATAGTGGATAAAAGTCAAATCACATGAGTACCAAGAAGTACATAATTTTATGCAGCAAAAAATGAGGTGCTGAGTTTTTTAAAACAAATCTGAATAACTTGAATATTACTTGGAATAAAATTATACTTTGTTTGGAAGCACAAATAAAAACTTTTGCTAATATCTCGTATTTCATTATGAATGCTAGCTAGCAGCCACAGTTCCAGGGGAAAACAAAAGATATGAGATAAGTGCATTTCATGAAATATCCACAAGACAAATACACAATATAACTATACTGATTCCCTTTGCTGTATATTTTATTGCACTTAATACAACTCAGCCCAGTGCAGATCAGGTATTCCCTGCCATTAACTATAAACAACCAATTTCAGGTGAACAAGTAAGAAAGGGATAAAGCTGGGTGCAGACAGGCGCATCTGGCTAGAACATAATTAAAAGGCTACCTGCAGATCCAAAGAAACTCACAGACAACAAGGGTTGTTTTCGTTAGGCACAAGAAAGACATAAAATCCATTTATTGAGAACATATATCATAGTGTGTTTTCCCCTCATACATGTTTTTTTCTTCACTAATAATAAGCACTGAGAGGAAAAGCTAAGCTCAAAATGTCAAAAACTCTTCACCTCCTTGTATGACATTTTGAAATGAAAATGACCTTTAAGAAGAAGTATTTTAAACCTGAAGAGAATCCATACATCTCCAAATACCAATATTCACTGACTGCTGAAATCTATGGCTGTACACCTACATGTGGCATTCATGTTCTCTGTTTATGTAGAGCCATAAATTTATTACAATGGAGAAAACTGTCTGGATATACAAAACAAATAAACTGTATCAGACCGCAAAGGGGTTACAACGCAAGCATGAGAAAGGAAACCTGTAAAAATACCAGTTGGAAACAGAAACTTAAGGCAATTACTTTTTTAGCATTCTTGATCCCTGATGCTGCAAATGGATGCTGCAATTAGAGTGGCTATGACCAAACAGAATGCTAGTACCAGTATGGGATCAAATATGCAGAAACCCGTTATCCAGAAAGTTTCAAATTATGGGAATGCCATCCCTCATAGATTTCACGTTAATTAAATTTACTTTTCCTTTTCCTTCCAGATTTCCTTTTTCACTGTAATAAAGAAACAGTACCTTGTTCCTGATCCAAACTAAAATATAATTAATCCTTATTAGGCAAAACGATTTATTTTAATGTTCAAATTTTAATGTTTAAATTAATTTCCAATTCATTTTAAGCAGACAATGTATAGAGATCCAAATTACGGAAAGACCCCCAAGCATTCTGAATAATAAATCCTATACCTATACAAGGGGATGAGCACATATTTTCAACTGATACAGGTTGTTTTTTAATTCTCCATTGACACCAATGCATTTAGCGCAATAAAAAATACTGTACCTGTTGACTCAAATGCATTTGGTGCAAAAAAAAGCACAAGAAAAAGATCCTTCTCACTTGGCGTGAGAAAAAACACCCATGAACTCCAATAGTTGCACTATTCAGTGCAAGACCAACCATAATGAACATTTCCAATTCAAATATTGCCCATATCACCATAAATGTCAAATCCTTATACACATCTGATTATTAATCGGCCTACTTATGAAGTCTCAGTTTTTTTCTGGTCGAGTTCCTTAAAGCAGAAAACTCAAATTTTTAGAGGGAAAAAAAACTCCACTCCATCTAAAATCCATCAAGGTCATGTAGAAGTCAATGGCAGATGTCCCTGAAGTTGTATCTTGACATTATGATCTGCACTGGAGAAGCCGATAAAGTGGAGGTTCTCTAGTGACCAGAGCAGGGCCACACCAGCCAGGCGCCCTAGGCAACCTGGCCGGCCGCAGCGCCCGGCTGTGTGTGCGCATGCGAGAAGTGACATTAGCGCGCATTCACCAGCCGGCATGCATGTGCAGACAGTGTCGGACTGGGCCGGCGGGACACCGGGAAAAACCCCGGTGGGCCCGGGCTCTTGTGGGCCCCGCCGGCCCAGATCCGCTACTTAGTGGGGCGGCGCGACCCCACTTTGTTCGGGGTCGCGGAAGAATAAAATATCTGCGCATGCGCACAAACGCGGCACCGCGCACAAACGCGGCACCGCGCACAAACGCGGCACCGCGCGCGTGCCGCACGCTTGCGCACTAGCACACCTGCAGCACTCCGGAGCGGCAGCAGCGGCCGGAGGGGGGCCATGGGGCAATAGCCCCGGTGGGCCCCACGCCTCCCAGTCCGACCCTGTGTGCAGAAGCGGGGGAGTAGGGGACCGGATGTGGGGTAGGCGATAGAGCAGGTACCTGCCTGGCGCCCCAGCTTTGCGCCCTAGGCACGTGCCTACTCTGCCTACTCCTTGGCCCGGCCCTGCTAGTGACATATTGTTTGGTTTGGGTGACAATTTGAACAATTTCAATTATCGCACAATTTTGTTGCAGATTTTTTCAAGCTGATTTCTTGATAAATGAGTTAAATTCATGGATGGGAGTTAGGTTGACTTTGTTTTAATAAAAAAATGAGATAAATTCTCCCCTATAATTTGCCTTTAACTTTCAATTAGCCCTACAGACCATGTAGAAGATACCTATAGTAGTCAATCTGTAAGACAATATGGGGGGAATTCACAAAAGTGTCGGGAACGAAAAAATGTCTTTAAAATGTCGTAGAAAGTGTCGTAGCAACAGCCGACAAATTCACAGAGCATTTCTCCACCAATTTTCCGACATGTGCGACACTTTTGAATTAGTGTCGTTAAAAGTGGGCGTGGTTTTTTCGGCGCCACTTTTCCCGCCATTTTTATGAATTACTCGTAAACTCATTTTTTTTACCGACAATTTTTCAGACACTTTAGGCTCTCCAAAATGAAAATGTCAAACAAATTGTCGTTTAAAAAGTCTTGGTAAATGTCGTTTGTACGATGAAAAGATATACGTCATTTTAGAAAATTGTCAGACTTACGAGACATTCAGAGATGGTAACATCTGCCTTTGTGAATTTGCCGTTCATACGACATTTTACAAATTTGTCGACCGCCACTTCTGGGTTACTTTTTTTACCGACACTTTTGTGAATTCCCCCCTATGTGTTTATTGTCTTTTCCATTGCCAATTTTTTTCTCCACCAGTGGTTTCTAAAACCTTGCTCCCCTATCAACCTTTCATTTCAAAGATGTGTGACCTCTCTAATGCTCTAAGAGAAAAGTTCCAAACTATAAAGTAAAAACAATATTGTAAAGTGATATAAAATGTGTTCATTCTTTGTTATGGCCTAGATGACCTTGAATGAGATTGTAACTCCTGACAGAAAGTAGCACTTATTTAATCAGATAGTAGTGGGTCACAGGAGAGATAGAATAAAGTGATATCATGGCTATTAAACAATGTGAATTCAACAATACTTGACTTGAGGTTTAACAGTCAGATTTAAATCTGTTCCTCTTAGTTTAGCAATGTAGAAAACAGGCTGATTTACTATATTCACATGTATGTATGCAGAAGCTACAGTATCTCTCTCTCTTTCTCCAATGCTTAACTGTTTCATCCAGGAATAAACATAAAAAAGACAATCACAGCATTTGATCCATAAACAGCTACGTAGATAATATAACAGAGGATTTTGGCCTTCAGTGTCATGACATGATATTTCTCACATTCTCGGATGATACATTAGTTCTGCATGTTAGTAATAAATGGAATTTATAGAGGTCACTTAATAGCACTAAAGGTTTGAGTGACAAGAGCCTGAGAGCTATAATGCAGTGATTGTTCTTTTTATAAAACCAAGTAGAGTAATAAACACTCATCTTATCCTGCTTAGTGGCACTTACAGTATATATTTTGTTCTCCATTCTTCTTCCTTTGGGGTCTCCATCTGTAGATAGGGAATTAACTTTTGTAGGGTTTATAGAAACCAAAATTGTGGAATGGAGTCCACGATTATAGCACAGACCTATTATGCAGCACGTATTTCTTACAGAAATTATACATCATTCACATAAATCCCTGACCCAATGAAACTTACAATTTAAGGTCCCTATTGAATAGTTTCTCTTTCATCAGCAGCCAACTTTCCTATGTGTTTTTTGGAGTGTGGGAATGAACCAGAGTAGTAGTGATGTGCTGGTTGACACGAAACCCACGGTGTCGCATAGGTTGATCACCGGTTGGATGGGTTTGGTTTGACATTTAGCCAACCACTGTGGGTTAGGGTTGGCTGTGGGTCAGACTAGAGAAGCACACCCAACACTGCTCCTGAAGATTCCGTGTTTTGGAACTAGAAGCATGCAGACAAGTTGCAAACAGAGCAAGAAGATGTGGATACGGGTTGGGTGCAGGTCCTACAATGGCAACATTTTGCCGGTTAGGGTCAAGTTCAGGTTAAGGTTATGCGGGTTAGGGTCAAGTGCGGGTTGAGTTTTTCCTGACCCGCACATCACCACAGAGTAGCCATGCAACCTATGCAAGCACAGGCGTATCATGCAAACTCCTTTCAGATATTGCTTTGACTGGCAGCTAACCTACATGGCAGTTATGCTAACCACTGAGCCACTGTGCACCTTTAAACTGTGTTGTTTAATGTCACAAGCAAACTGATACAAAAATTTTAATTTTTTTAACCTGATACAGTATGAACTCAAAAGCTTGGGGTATATACAAAAAAATGTAAATTAAAAGGCTGTTTATTCACGAATGCTTTCATTGTCAAGGAGATTCTGAGTGGCATAATGCATAACTATCTCTCCAGATCATTACATATTGCTTTGTAATAAGCTGACAAGCTCAGGCAATGTATTAGAGCTTGGAAAGCAGACCTGCAAAGTGGCTGTCAGGTCTGCCAATCAAGCTCTAATACGGATCAGAGTCTGCCTGTTGGATGCAATGTGTCAAATCACATCCAATATTATATGCAATTCTCACTGGATATGTTACCAACAACACAAATATTAAATAAAAGGGATATATATAATATATATATATATATTTTTTTTTATTATTTATTTATTTTTTATTTCGTCTTATTTCAGATAATATCTTAAGCAACATTAATAGAATCACATATTGGGCAGCCAAAATGGTGGAAAGCTGGAGAGCAATTACATTTGATGAATTGGTTCTGCAAACAGTATAGTTTGAGAGAATCAGAACATTTTGTACATCCCAAAATGTTTAGTTTGAGATGCAGTATCTGTAGCATCTGATTACTTGTATCCATTAGTTCCTATTAATAAATAAAAAGGACATATCACACACTGATTCGAAGAACCAAAAAACATCAAACAGAATCAAGTAGAACCGTGATGGGTGCTCAGTGATGGGTCATTCGGTGCTGGACCCAGAATAAAGAAAGGAATGGTAAAATGTGACCTGAATATTAACTACTTCAAATTGTTCTACAATATGGCAAAATATGTCTTCAAACAGAAAACATCAAGCTTCCTATGATAATGTAATCCCAGGAACCGACAGTAATCTGTACTCACCAGAACTAGAGAAGCTATAATGGGATGCTCAGAGAAAGCATTATGTTAATGATATTGTAGCAAAAACATATTATCATTCTAGCAAATGAAAGGGGAAAGCTTATGAATAATCATTTAATCTGTAATCTATCTTTATTGTCCATTAATATATTTATTAAGCCACGCAAAACTAAGCTAAAATCACTTTCCTTTATTTTCCATTGACTGATGTTTGGGCTGAAGTTTATAGCATTTATTCATTTATTCTCCCCAGACACAGCAGCAATATCACTAGTAACGGCAGCTCAAAGTCATTTTATTCTTTGCATTTATGCCACACAGTCTGGTATATAGCAGAGAGCAGTCTGTTATATCGTGCTGGCTGCACTGATATAGATATTTTTACATACTGCAACTGAATAAAAGCTTAAACAAGAGATAAATAATCAGTGGGCATATCAGGAAGAGCAGAGCAGCCATGCACCTATCCATTCTTGCTTAAGAATACAATAAAAGGGAGTAACAAGCAGGCTAAAAGTGTTTAACCCATTAGCTGCCAAGTCTCAATTTACACACTGAAATGTAAGCATCGAGATAAAAATTGATTTGTGTTCCAAGATTTGGCAAACTTCTATGTGCCCATCAATCTGAAGGCACTTAGCTTGCATTTTGTTCTGATAATGTTAAAGGATTTAACATGATTTAAATCAGATTTGTCTGACTCATGAACCAAGTACACCCCTATTCCCCCCTTCATCTATTACACGAGTGGCTTCAGAGAAAGATGGTTGCCAAGGAGTGCACATGGCTCCTTGAAGATGATCCTTGGTGCCTGAAATATATCCATATAGAGGTTATATCTGAATTTAAAGGAAACTGCAATAGGTAGAGCTCCATGGTTAATCAGGGAAGTGGACAGATTACAGGAAAACATACAGGCCATCACTTGGATTATACTGTCAGCTAATTGAATTGTCTTCAGTTGGGGCAATGCATTCAGTGACTCCCCATTACAAACTGTTTATCCTTAAAGAGCTTGAGATATCACGTGTAAAAATTAGACCATGGTCACTAATGGGTTTTATAGGAAAGGTAATAAAAGATATGTGTGACTATGGAGGGTCATTATTTAATTGACTTTTAATAGACTCTCCCAACATGAGAAATAAATGTTTTTGGGGTAGTACAGGTATGGGACATGTTATCTGGAATGCTTGGGACCTGGAGGTTTCTGGATAATGGATCTTTCTGTAATTTGGATCTTCATACCTTAAAGCTATTAGTAAATCATGTAAACATTAAATAAATCCAATAGGCTGCTTCCAATAAGGATTAATTATATCTTGGTTCAAGTACAAGGTACAGTTTTTTATTACAGAGAAAAATCCTTTTTAAAACGTCGGATTATTTGGGTAAAATGGAGTCTATGGACAAAGGCCTTTTCATAATTCAGGTTGCTGGATAACGGATCTGATAGTTGTACACACGGAGCAGCACTATCAGACCCGGGAGATGTCTGTGTAAAAGGGAAGGACCACATGCACTACAGCGGGTAGTAACTTTGGGGTTCAAGGATTTAATGGGGAGGCTAATAGTAAGATGTTCAATTTCTTACATGCTATTTCAGAATATCTACATGTTTGCTGCATTATTTGTATGATCAGTGAACAATCCCAAACACAACAGTTTAAAAGGAGACATTGGTTGAATGTGCTTCAGACTTTTTTTTACTCACATTAGCAAAGCCAAAAACTTGAGGTTTGCTTGGAAGTCAACAAACAAGGGAAACATGAGTGAAAGTGCCTGGTAGACTCAGATACAAATAGAAAAACTCTGCTTAGCATTATTACACTTTAACCTGTCATTACCTATCACTCTGGACTAAATTGCCTGCCTATCTTGCTTTCGCTTATGCCAATCAAGGGCCCACTGAAAACAATTTCCCTAAAATGAACTTTGATTGATTCTTACCTTTTATCCAGTAATTCCCAATCTGCTTAGCATTTATTTTGCTGTTTATGAAAACTCTGCCTCAGTATTGTTTAGCTGTTAGCAGAAACTGAATAATTAATAAGCTGTCGTATGGTTTATCAGTGAAATCATTCTCTCACCTAGTTTGCCTATAAAATTCATAATATCAGCGCTCTAACATGTTTATTCATCTGTACTGTTTGAACAAAAATAGTGTTTCACAGTAGGATAAGGCAAATAAAATGTTTGCTGCTAAGATTCATTAAATCTGGACAGATATATTGCTATTAATGGATATGAATAATACATAGCAAAAGAATTTCTATATTTAGTGGTAAAAGAGTGATTTAAATGCCTCGTATTGCCCTTTGAGTAGCAATTATTGCTATGTAAATTCCCAGGTGCCTTTGTGAGCTAGTTGCCAGTAATATATCTGTAGGTGTAAACAAGAGCAAAAATATACATGTAAATGATTTGGCAAGCATGATGATTACTCATCTGGATCTGTAACTGACATATGCAAGAAGTTTGTATAAATGAGTTTAACGTTTAGATGCAAAGTAATGGGTGTAAGTCAATACCATTTGTAAAGGAAAAATAAATTGCAATTGATCAGCACCACAGGGGATAGAGAAGGACTGCATTCACTGGGCACAGGTTTGGTTCACCTATTAGAAGGAAAGGCATCCTGCACTTGGGGGTGCCAAATGTTAGGCGCCCCCAAGTGATTGTATTGACTTACCTGAAATCCTGGGTGCTCCTTTCAGCAGAAAACTGCATGGCCCAATGTTTAGAGAGACAAGGTGCCCCAGAATATATTGTAAATATCTCACGAGTAGTAGATGTTGCCTGGGTGCACCAGTCCCAGACCCCCAGCTTTAGGGAGCGGCACACCAGAAAAATTGATGAAAGAACAGGGCTGCCCGGCACTCAAAAAGGATCCACAGGACCAGGAAAGTTTTAAGTTAAAAAAATATACCTTTATTTTGCAAAATTAAAAATGTATACTTGCATCTCCATCCGCCCTAGGCCTTTCTTACCCCTCAGGGTACTTAATCATGGGATATATATATATGGGCTTATATGGCAGTGCCAGGCAGCCCTGTTCTTACATCGATTATTCCAGTAAGCACCACAAAGCGATCCTCTTCCGTCTTCTTCTTGGTTCAAATTTCCTGGGGCAAGCGCATGCGCAGTTGAACGAAGTAGCCGACTTTTTAGTTAAAGTTTGTATTTTCGCTCTAATGCGCATGCACAGCCGCACAAATAAAGTGGAAGACGGAAGAGAATCGCTCCATGGTGCTCATTGGTATAACCCTGGGCCAGTGCAGTTTTCTGCTCATAGGAGCACCGGCTCGGGGTGTCAGGTAAGTAAATACAATCACTTGGGGGAGCCTAATATTTGGCACCCCCAAAGAGCAGGATGCCTTTCCTTCTCCTTTAACCCACTGTGGGAATCTTGGAGCTACCAAGGGTGGTGGTAGCTCCCTGGTAACCCAGCATCAATAAGAAAGTTCATCAGAAGAGGTTAGATGGTATTATAGTGCAGAGGCATGTCTGGGAATAAGAACCTTAATGACTTACCACTGGGTCTATTTAGAGCAGGACCCACCACTTTTTTTACCTATGAACCACATTCTGTTTTAAAAAGTTTTAAAAAGCAACACCGGCATGTTAAAAATCCCCGGCGATGCTAAATAAGGACTGTGATTAGTCATGTGTTAGCCTATATGTGAACTGGCAGTCTACAGGAGGCTGTGCTTGGGAGTACACTTGGCTTCTATGCAACCAAAAATTGCCTCCAAGCCTGGGGTACAAAACAAAGTACCTGCTTTAAGGTGATTAAGAGCAACATTCAGTTGGTTGTGAGCAACATGCAACATGTTGCTCATGAGCCACTAGTTACTCCTTAAGTAATGCTTCATTAATATCCCCATGGCAAATTCTGCACCCTAGATCCAGGTTTATCCACACAATATGTTCGTAAGGACCTTGAGGAAAAACACTTGTATCCACCATGAATCCAGGTTGAATGATAATGTAACAGAGTGGCTGCATGCAGTTGTCTGCTGGATCTGATTTGCTCTGGGGGTACCAGATTTACAGTACATATTGAAATATGTGTCCTATTTAAAAGATGGGTTTACCATCACAACTTATTTCTATAAGCATTCATCATAATATATGGCAAGGACACACATTTATCTGCAATTTTTGTTAAATGATATTACAGGAGCAAAGTACACTGTTTTCACTGGAACAACCAGCAAAAAAGATTTGTAGCAAAGTGGCCTCTGTTATGTAAATGGTAAAAAGCTTGCATGGCTTTATGAATCAAACAACATGAAAGCATGTGTAACATTTTTATTGTTTGACTATTCATGTTTAATCAGTATAATATTCCTTTAAATTTGACGTATTAAAAGGAAAGGGTATAAGTGTTCATTTGGATACAACAAAACTCTACAATTAAAATACATTAAAAGTACTAAACGAGGATTATTCTACAGTCATTCATATAGTCTGAAAGGGAAAACTGCTATCTGATGGATTAAAACAGTAATAGGTATGCCATAAAGGGGAACGCTTGGGTTAAATGATTGGTTTAATATAAGTGAGCCAGTGAAGATGTATATTAGGAGTTGATTTGCAAGCAAAGAGGGAGCTAACTATTTAAAAGGTATAATGGAGTAATTGAATAACTTTCATTACATCCTGCCTATTCATTACAAATTATAATAGCATTGCTGGAATTCAATGAATAGTATATTTTTCATTTGAATAAGAAACTGAAATTCTATACTGTTCATCAACCATCAATTATTAATGGGTAAGATAATAGAAACAGCAATCTAAAGATTATGGGCAAATCAAGCCTACATCCAAATCCCTGGGTTTGTATCCTTTATTCCACAGCACACACAGAGGAAATGGTGGCATTTAGAGATTTGTATGTTAATTACCGGTATGGGATCTGTTATAGGGAGACCTGTTATCCAGAAAGTCTCCTTTAGACTCTATTTTATCCAAATAATCCAAATTTTTAAAAACGATGTACTTGATCCCAACTAAGATATAATTAATCCTTATTGGAGGCAAAAACCAGCCTATTGGGTTTATGTTTACATGAATTTCCAGTAGACCTAGGGTATGAAGATTCAAATTACAGAAAGATTCACCCAGATCCAGAGCATTATGGATGACAGATCCCATATGTGTATCTGAATCCTGAATTCTTCTATGACTTGTCACACCCCATTCAGCAAATGAAAACTATCAAAAAACATGGATTTGATATAATCTTAGTATTTTTTCACATTACATTAAAAACATTTTGCCCATTTTTTGATGGGTAATAAAAATAATGCTGAGCTAAAACACACCTATTTCTAATATCCCTCAGCAACTTAATCTGCAGAAGATGTACAGAGGCTGCTTTCATACAGGATCTCATAAACAATATCTCTGCAATGTCTTCTGTCTACAAATCGTTATCTGTGACTCAGGAAAGACTCTGGGCCCCTCTCTCGTTTATGTAATCGCTAGCACATTATTCTAAATCTGCCTCCCATCTCTGCTCACTCACCAGAAGATAGGATTTCTGACCTGGATATTTATTTTGAAAATGTGTTTGAGTAGCGAAATAAATTGAAAAAGGAGCCAGTGTGTACGAACATGACCACAAACAAAAATTGGCACTGGGAAAAAGCAACGGTGTAATCTGTTTTATACTTGGTTGACATGGATGGAGGGTGAAAGCTGTAATTCAACAGGGCACGGTCATAAAAAGAAAAGGTTTTTATTTGAATATAAAAATCTTCTGCAGTATTGAGTGAAATAGGGCAGTGTTGTAAAACAAGTAAATTATACTCTTATGCTTCCCTGAAGCCCGGTCATGGTTTATGTCCTATATTTCCTCATCGAACCTTATTTTTATTAGAACTGCATGTAAGGCACAAGCATTTTGTTGTTTACAACACTATAGCAAGGGTAGGCCTTGGCAGATAGGATCGGAACAAAGCAGTATAGAATGTTTACAATGGCAAAATAAAAAGGAGAGATGCTCATATTCCCACCACTGCTTGTGATTCATCTGAACTACTGAATGGCATATGGTTACGGTGCAACAGATCAAGCTTACAGAGAATGCTTACGGCCAGGAGGACTGCTGGGAAATTATATTAGATCAGAAAGAAAGACCTGGCTTCAACTGTAATGCTCAGTCTCACTGGTCACAGAGAAGAGGACCTGAAGCCGTGCAAGTTGGCGATCCTCAACCGTGCTCCATTAATCTGTTCAGCAACTGGGGAAGTTTAAATTGTCCCCAGGTGCGTTGGTTAGCGGGGCGGAGGGCACTGGTGTGGGCCCAATGCTTTACACAGCCTGTAGTTCTCCTTTAAAAACTAGTTTAGTAATAGAGATGGTTTTCCTCCTTTACTAATTAATAATTGGCCTTGCTTTGAAGAGAAAAACACTTAAAGAACTATAAAAAAGAAAGAAAAATATTTGTACTTTACTGTACCAGATGAGTTATATAACCGAAAAACAGTGAAGACCCATCCCTCTCCAGGAGCCCCATCTTTATTTTCTGCTGAGACATAACACAATCTCTATCTGCTGCAAAGACACAGGTAACCAAGGTCATCCAATGTCAACCACTGCCCCCCCACCTCTACTGGCCCATTACATCCTCCTACATCAACACTTTCATTGACCACCCACTGGTTACATAATATTTAACCAGCAAGATCAGCAAATCAAAAGTAAGTCATGTATTTAATTCGGCAATTGCTTTATAGCCAACACACAAACTATTTGGACAAGAGGTCCATTTCACTTGAGTTCCTTAGAGAAAACGTCTATACAGTAACATAGGTACAGTAGGACCAAGTTGCGGCTCATATACTCAGCCTGTGCTGCCCACCTAGATAACTATAGTTTATCATGTGAAAAGTCATGGATGAGATTCAATTTGAGATGTAATTCGATTCAGAAAAACTGATCTTATTTGTTTATAACATGGAACTGAATTTGGAGAAAAGTTTTTTCTCCTCAAATTGAATCTGATCCATGGCTTTTCACGTGATAAACCAGGAGATAACTTTTTCTCACTGAATCTGGCCCTTTATACTTTATCTGCCTGATGAGGGTCAGAGAAAAGCTAGTTCTACCTACTGTGTGCCATAGCAATTAGAATTTTTTCTTGTGTCACTGTTTTCATTGTGTCTACAACCTGAAGACTAGATGTAACTGGCATTTATATACAGTGCCAACAAAGGGCCAGATTCAATTCATTTAAGAAAAGTTATCTCATGGTTTATCATGTGAAAAGTTATTCAATTCAAGGAGAAATAACTTTTCTCCTAATTCAGTTCCAGCTTTTTTCCCATAGACTTCAATAGAGTTTTTAAATGATAAACAGAAAGATTTTGTGAATTGAATTGCATCTCAAATTGAATCTCGTCCATGACTTTTCACATGACGAACATTTTTCTCACTGAATTGAATCTAGCCCTTGATGTCTTACCACTGTCACATTTGCACATTTAGATAAAGAAGAAGCATAGCCAAACTGTGTTAAATGTTTTCTATTTTGGATTAAAAAGAAAAGGAAAAAGTTAACCTAATCTGTTTTACTGCATATACTTCTAGCCATGTATCAGTGTTGATTGCCGGAAATATTAACCTGAAATGATCATTGCTTGCTCTGTGGAGCCAACAAGAGTTCATGCACAGACATTGTCAAGAGTGATAAAGAGGCATCTTGCAGAGACAATAGATGAGGTTTGATACAAAAGAGGTGTTTGAAGTGCAGAGATGTAAAGCCAACCTAATGTCACCATCTGCATGTTCTCTTCCAATATTTTATCTAATCCCTAGTCTGACACAGGAAAGGGTAATGAATTGCTACATGAATCAAGCACTTTCTCTATTTTTCCTTTTCAATTTAATCAGATAAAACTACCTTTCCTAATTAACTGCTGTTCTTAACTCACACCCTCCCAACTATCCCAAAAATCATCTGACCTCCCTGAAGTGCATTTTTAATTAACAGACTTTCACACCTGCTGTTTCCATTTAGCTCTAGGCTCATTGTCACAAAGTCCATATATTGTACTATTCCTATATAAATTGCTAGAACACTGCAATCAGGTTCAAGTGCTACAACATATAGGTAGATCAGAAAAGGGATACCAAGTGACTGAGAGCCCTGACCAATACAGCAATACATGTGACTATACATTTTTCCAAGTAGTCTTCGTGGTCTGCAAGGAAAAAATGGGCATGTGCATTTAAATGCTGCTGAATTGGGACCAGAGAACAATTATGCTCAGGTTTAGTGAAATCAGTATAAATTACCTGGGACCCACCAACAGCATAACGTAAATTACATTTTTGGAATTTTGGCTTGGTGTGACTCCCGGGAGGTTAGTCCTTAGCTTAGCAAGTTGCCCTTTTAAGTGCAGTCACATGGGTTTTCTCAAAACATAATGTTTTTACCCAGAATTCAAGTATTTTAGTGCTTACAATGAGGATTGAGTCAGACACAAATTAGACGCAATTGTGCAAAAGGGTTTCTAATTCCAGTTGGCATCATTTGTGGCTTTCGGCATCAATGTAATATGTGCGCCTGATTCTTTTTTTATTATTATTATTTCTATAGTCCCAATCAGAGTTATAATTAAATATTGTTAGAAGACAAGAAGGGGAGGGGCCTGCTCGCAAGAGCTTACAATCTTTAGATGGAAGTTCACTGTGCCAATTGACAGAGGAAACTGCCTGGTCCAGAGTTGGCAGCAGCTCCACTGTTACTATGCATCAATAGGGGCAGCAGTGCTTGATTTGGAACAAGAGGCGGAAGGGAGGCATTGGTTGTGAGTGCAGCTATATAGAAGTGCAAGGAGTGCATTTTGAGGCAAGTACCTTTAAGGAATGGGGTTTCACATGCAGCTGACTGTGCTGCAGATGACTGTGCTTGCAGTCATAAATGAACCCTACCACCTTATTATCATTATAATACTTTCCATCTGAAATCTGCTCCTTATCTTAAAGGGTTTAAAGTGTTTTGTTTTTAGTTGCTTTAAATGTTTCCTATTTTGGATTAAAAAGAAAAGGAAAAAGTTAACCTAATCTGTTTTACTGCATATACTTCTAGCCATGCCTGAAAAATAACCTTTCAGACTATCAAGAAAATCCCGTGGGGTAAATGTCCCAGATACTACAGTGAGCATAACAATAAAGCCATGTATTTCCTATTAAAGGAGAACGCCACAAAACCATAACTTTAGCTTTTTAAAAAGTAAATATAATTTCAAGTAATATTTATTATTATAATTAATAAATATGCATAATAGACTTTTCATGATTTTTATGGTTTGGAACAGTTCCCTAAGCCTAGCCCCCTGCTTTCCTGCTGATCTGTCTGACTACTTTGCTGAGCTGGCTGACTACTGTTACTTTGTACCAACAGCCATCTGTCCTTAGCCTGCATCCTACAAACCCCACAATTCCTTGCACATGTGATTTCAATAAGGAACAGAACATCACTGTGCAATGCATTGTGGGTTATGTAGTTCCTGCATGCTGTCTGTAAGCTGTGGAGAAGTTGTTACAATTTGGAACATCAATGTTTAGCCCCTCCTTCCCTGCCAGAATTTCAAATGAGGCAGAATGAGAAGAACTGTTAAACAGCTGGATTTCAGCATAGAAAATGGCATTTATTCATACTTTTTGATGAAACAGGTAACTGTGATGGATATATTAGGGGTTTCTGTGTTATGTGGGCCTCTTTATCAAATTTTGGTTTGGAAGCCGGAGTTCCCCTTTAAGGCAAGGATAATTCTTTGTAAAAGAGCTATTTGCCAATGCAATAGTGTTGGATGATGTATATCTCTGATACAAAACTGCACATAGCGCAGTACTTACTGTACCTTTATTACACTAGAGAACAAATTTAGTAATATATGTGCAAAGCTGCTTCATTGTACTAGCACTCATCAGGAAAAACAGCATACTTATTGGTCAATATAGATACTACTCTTGAGCAGTTGTACACTCACAAACATGCCTGCTTTTACGAAAATAAGATGCACGTTTCTTGCTCGTTTGTAGAGGAAAAAGTAAGTATATAGTCATATCTTCAGTATTATCCCAATGAACAGAGCTTTTGTTTAGAACATTGTACCGATCATTGTTTTGACTGAAAAACATGTTTTTTATATTAATATGTTATTAGCAAACCATGAATGGAAACGGAGACCCACCAATATCTTTTGATAAACAAACATTTGAAAAACATATAGGGTTACCCTCATTTGAATTTAAAAACATACCAATCCCTTGTGGTGCCCAAGGGGATAATATACAACAAAGTTTTCAAGGAATGTTTGGGAAAAAATCGAACTTATAAACACTAATTTATATGTTAATCATTAAAAAAATGTTTTAGTGCCCTGAAATTAGCCAATAACAAATATTCATAAATTGTTCGACCAGGATCTCAATAAAAACGATCCCTTTTACAAAAGATCACTAAAAATTAGAAAATTTATATATATTGTGCATTGAAATAAAGACAGAATTGTAATTCTCTGTGTTAATTGTGTAGGCATTACCAGGGCATCCAGTGTTTACAACTTGCACATACACAGAGTCTATGGTACAGGAGAGTTTTGTGGTAATAAAAACGGACTGCAGTTATTATTTAAAGGGGTGGTTCACCTTTAAGTGAACTCTAGTATGTTACAGAATAGCCGATTATAAGCTATTTTTCAATTGGTCTTTATTATTTGTGTTGTTATGGCTGTTTAATAATTTGCCATCTTCTTCTTCTTCTTCTGACTATTTCCAGTTTTTTGAATGACGGTCACTGACCCCATCTAAAAAACAAATGCTCTGTAAGGCTACAAATGTTTTGTTATTGCTACTTTTTATTACTCATCTTTCTATTCAGTCCCTCTCCTATTTATTTTCCAGTGTCTTATTCAAATAAGTGCATGGTTGCTAGGCTAATTCAGAACCTAATAACCAAATTGCTGAAATTGCAAATTGGAGAGCTGCTGAATAAACAGCTAAATAACTCAAAATCCACAAATAATAAAAAATGAAAACAAATTGCAAATTATGTCAGAATATCACTCCCTGCATCATACTAAAAGTTAACTGAAAGGTGAACAACCCCTTAAACTTGCAGCCTCACAGGAGTTATTACAAGTCATTAGGTCTCTGAAAGAAAATACACCACTGTTGACCACTGGTAGCAGTGAATGTAGTAAAGCAGTACTGGGCATCCTCTTCACCCTCCGAACTCCTTAGTTTAACATGTGTGCTTCAACATGAACTGGATGCAGTTGTGTTGAGGATTTTCTATGTCCAGATGGCATCACGTCTGGCCTTCACCATCAAAGTTTTATGGTGCAAGTTCACTGCATCATTCAACACTGTTGTGGTGGTTACTCCAGGGCTACTCAGTGTCAATAAAGACATTTGCACAAAATTCATAACAGAAAACAGGATGAAGGGAGCTGTGCCAAATACAACTATTTGGAAGCGCAAGAAGTGGCTACTGTTATAAAAATGGCATTGTTTAATGAAACAACTGGCAAACGTACAAACATATTTGCTTACAGAGGATATATTCTACCAACTGCATTTTGTTTGTTATACAGACAAATATTTTAAACTCGTCCTGGTTAAAACATTATGTATTTGGTATATTCCTAGTCATGTGCAGTTAATACATTTTTAACTGATATTTGTCCAATCCTTTCAAGCATATAAAGGTTTCTATGAAGCCCTTTTAAACTACTGGTCTTGTTTCACTGCTTGTTGCCAACATTCCTGTGTTCTTCTGACTACAGTAGTTTCTTCAGCTGCAAACAGCATCAAATGTTATTGATAGTTTCATTACAAGGAAAGATGAGGCCCTTGGGATGGCTTCATTGTAGTCTAGTAAATGAAATATATAAGAGCATCTGGTG
This sequence comes from Xenopus laevis, assembly GCF_017654675.1. Taxonomy (NCBI): domain Eukaryota; kingdom Metazoa; phylum Chordata; class Amphibia; order Anura; family Pipidae; genus Xenopus; species Xenopus laevis. The sequence goes on from NC_054371.1 coordinate 173,542,941, forward strand.
TCTGACTGTTGCATGTGTAAATCATCCTGAAAAACTCTAGGGTACTAAACTATGATACATACATTATAATTATTTTAGAGAGAGGGGTTAGCGTTGTAAAATACCTACATGTATTGTTTTACAGGTGTTCAAAAATCTCACAGCAATTATTTCTATTTAACGAGAGAGGCAAAAAGATAACTCATCTCAAGCCCCAATAGTATTTTTATCTTCTAAATGTCTGACTTTTACATGTACATGGTTTAATCACAATTATAGATTATTGTTCTGTTAGCAACTATGAAAGGCAGTGCAAATATTCTTTGTATCAGGAATCGTGGCCCATGAGTAACTACCTCTATAACACAAAGGTCCATCTACTAAGGGAGATCAAACAAAGGGTCAAAATGTCATGTATTTAACCCAAAATACAGCATTTTCCATGTTAGTTTTGCATGTTGCAAAATTGTGCAAATCTCTGCATCCAGTGCCAGAGAATCAAAGATTAATAAACTGCTTGCATTTTGTCTCAAGTTGCACCAGGGTTAAGGGGAAGTGAGACATATGCATCCTCTTATTCAATAAAAAATAGTGAGAAAATATAACCTACAGGTGAAGGATTCCCTTGAACTCATGTGGTGCACCTTGTGCCTGATGCATCAACATAGGCGTGGCAGGCTAATTGAAACTGGATTTTTTATACAGCAGGCCTTAAGTAAGCAAACGCACTATTGTGTGTGATTTAAATGGGCACGTTATTGCAGATATTCTTCTGCTTCTATGTATGATGAATGGGTCCTATAGATAATAGATAAGAAGGAAGTACAAGTTATCCTAGCGATTCAGCACTCTGGTCAGTTCCCAGAGAAGGAGATCCTTTTGGATAGCTAGATTGTGTATTTCTCCTGCATCAAAATAAACCATTAAAAAAAACTGAAACAGCTCCAATTATTCCTATAGTTTTATGCATGTAGTGTGCCCTGCCCAGCCCGAAGAAATGTCTAGAAGGCATCCCATTTTTACTTTACCCATTACCTTTCTCTTTGGAAGGTTCTTTGTACCATGACTGTATTTCATGAGTTAAAGATAGAATGTACACAGTTATAAGGGGAAAAGTTTCTAATAAACCAAACTGAACTTATTTATCAAATCACTGCAAAGGTTGGCTGCTCCAAACATGTCTCTTGAGCATCAGATGCATTTTAGCTGAGTATTAGTATTAGCTTCAATTTCTGCTTTCTTGAGCAAAACCACTCTGAGACACCGCTTTTGCCTAGAATAACATGTCTGCAGATTTCCACTGAGACCCATTTAATATGTGACTCTTAATATTTCCTGAGGAGAAGGAAGAAGTAAACATTCTCTTCTTATCCGCTAATATTCTCTACTTGTCCACTATCAAATATAGTGAGTATATGTAAAATGATCTAGAATGTTACACTGTAGCAAGTGCTGCATCCATAGAATATTCTCAACAGAGGAAGATTTAAGCAAGATACATTTATTCAGACATATTAGTCACAAAGTAAATGCTGTATATCTGGCTTGAGGGGGTTATGTAAAAGTAACGTTTAGCCTGGCCCAAGAATAAAATACTAGAATTTATCTAGTTACATTGCACAAATGTATTCACCAAGGCTGACTGCATGGAATGTTGTTGTTTGTTGTGTGGCAAACAAAAAATCAGAAGGAGGCTAAGGGTGTAGTACATTATGTACAGTAGCCCTTGCAGAAACACTACTCAAAGTAAGCAATTCTAAAAACTAGGGACAGCAGAAACTTTAAGGGGCACATTTACTAAGCTCGAGTGAAGGATTCGAATGTAAAAAACGTTGAATTTCGAAGTATTTTTTTGGGTACTTCGACCATCGAATAGGCTACTACGACCTTCGACTTCGACTCGAATGATTCAAACTAAAAATCGATCGACTATTCGACCATTCGATAGTCGAAGTACTGTCTCTTTAAAAAATACCTTGACTACATTCTTCGGCAGTTTAAACCTACCGAAGTTCGATGTTAGCCTATGGGGACCTTCTCCAGCACTTTTCTAAGGTTTTTATGAGCGAATAAAAATCCTTCGATTCGAAGGATTTTATCGTTCGATCGAATGATTTTTATTAGATCGTTCGATCTAAGTATTTGCGCTTAAATCCTTCGAATTTGATATTCGAAGGATTTTACTTCAAGGGTTGAATTCGAGGGTTTATTAACCCTCGAAATTCAAACCCTTGATAAATCTTAATCTTAAATCTTAAGAATAGTTTGACATTTGCTAGGAGCAGAATTACAAAGTTGTGGTATAACACATGGTGCACCACATTTTTGAATACAGATTTATACATCTAAGCAACACCATGCTGGAAAAACAATCCTATTAGCACATCACAACTGCAATATACTGCAAAATTATACTATTTAAGCCATGGTTTCACCAAAATTCAGAATCTACTGTATACTATGTCACAAAATAGAGAGCCCACACTCAAACATGATGACCAAAAGGAAAATATCTGCCAATCAATCAGCTCTGTGGACAGACCCACACATGTATTTTTCATATGGTGCTATGACCAAATTGCCTGATTCAAAACCAAACAAGTGGCAACTCTACTAGCAAAATTACCCTAATTATTAAATTAATTGTTAAATTATCTGTTGCAGCAGTGTCCCGCTGTGCCTTTGCTCTCCAGTGATATTACTGGTGGTTTTGAGAGTGCTGTTTAGGTATGTGATAAAGAGTAAAGCCAAAAATCAGAGTAATTCTCAATTGCCCAAGAGTATCCGCTTTCTAGAAGTGTGTGTTTATATTTGCTGAGTAGTGTTTGCTGATTAATCTATTTTGACTGTATTTTTTTAACTTGATGGTTGTATATTAAGGTGTTATTTCTAAAAAAAAATAAGTAAATATTTTTTTAATTATACCACCTAACTGTAGTGGTTTTTAACAGCATGCAGTACAGTGTTGTGGAGGATGCCTAAGCCTCTACTAGAATGAGCCTTGGGAGCTAGTTTATTACAAGTACTAAAATGCAATAATAAAGTTACTCTATAACAGCCAAACAGATTTTAGCTTTATTTTTCTTGTAGAAAACTAATCTTAATACAGATTAAGTCACTGATTTGTGACTTAATGAGTACGTTTGTCATGTATACATTTTTCTTTGTGTACAATCCAATTTCACACTTTTATTTGTATATTATTTAAAAAAAATATCCCATATCAATAATAAAGAAGCATTTGTGTAGGTAAGTGGAGATATATAAATGGCTAATAAGATGAGCATTTCAACAGTAACAGCACTTGGCAAACAGCTTCCATTTTTGTATTTTCATTGGCAATTTAGTTGGGCAGTAATTTAGAGTATTTATGTGGATAACAACATGGAAATAACAGATGCTACATGCCATGACTGGCCAACAGTGTATAAGACTAATTGACTTGTGTGTCATTTGTCTAAAAGTTTGAAAACTAGCAGCAGAACAAGATCATAAATTATATACTTTGTTCGCCCAGAAATGTCACCTCCTTATACAGGACATACTGTCTAACAGTAGGAGTAACCTCATGACACATTCCATGCTACAGTCTGAAGCTGTGCTCTGATCTTTTTTTTTTTTTTTTTTTTAAGGGCCATTTTTACATTGAGATAACTTAATAACTAGCAATTTGGATCCTGAATGGGTTCTTTATTCCTTTCTACTGATAAATGTTACTTTAAGTATAAAATGAGTCCACAAGCAACAAATTACTTATCGCACTGTATTATCCTGTTCTGTTAAAGTAAGAACACAATGTTCATGGACATTTCCTGAAATTACAGTGTTTAGAAAAGCTTAAACATTACTAGGTGCAGAGAATAACTTGTCTGGTCCAATAGCTTGCAAGCTACAGAAACCATCTGAGCTTGAAAGTCTCCTTTGAAATTATAAGGCAGACTGGGCATTGTGCTTATATAAACAATCAGTGACCCAGACATTTAATATTGTAACAGTGTTTCCTCTTACATTTTGTCAATGTTATCATCTAAAAATCAAGAGACCTCCTTGAGTAGTTTGTCTTATTACTAGATATGCATATGCAAGGTAAAGATATGGAAATTATTACTCAAAATGCTCGAGACCTGGGGCTTTCCATATAAGACATTTTTCCAAAATTTGGATCACGATACCTCAATTTATTTATCAAGGTCCAAATTTATCTCAGTATTTCTAATATCCAACTCCAGCAAACTTCTGAGCTTTTGCCGAAAACCGACAATATTTTCGAAGTTTTCTGAGTTTTTTTGCTCCGAATTCCCAAAATCATTGGATATCGGTACGGACATCAGCTCAGACTCTGGGACCTTCCCCATTGACTTATACAGGACCTCGAGAGTTTTAGCTGCCAGGGTTTTGGATTGGGAGTTTTTAGATCATTGGACTTTAATAAATCTTGAATAATTTGTAGTATACAAATTATTCAAGGTTCAGATATTTGGACCTTGATAAATAATCCCCTAAATCTTCAAAATAATCATTTAAACATGAAATAAAACCAATAGGATTATTTTGCCATCAATAAGGACTAATAATATCTTAGTTGGAATCAAGTTCAATGTGCTGTTTCATTATTATAAAGAAAAAGGTATTTTTTTTTTAAAATTTAATTATTTGATTAAACTGAGTCTTTGGGCGATGCCCTTACCGTATTTTGGAGCTTCTGGATAATGGGTTTCAGAATAAAAGATCACATACTTGTATTACCAGAGTACAGTGCTGTATTCATTAAGCAGAACATCTTAGTGGTGAAAGAGAGAACACAGAAGATTGAAAAGTTCAGAGAGATGAAGGTGAAAGACCTAAAGCATAATTTCCTCTATGTTCCCAAAAATGTAATATATAAACTGGCATTTGTGTTGTGTTAAAGGGACTTTCTACCACCACAACCATCTGCACATACATACATACACACACATTCTGAGGATACATAGACACATCTTTAGGTGGATTTTTTTTAATAAAACCTTTATTAAGGCTGATGCAAAGCCATGTGTGAAATGTATATTGATATATCTACTGGAATAACAGGGTTATTCAATAAATGTATTTATGTGAATTTGTGTAACTATATCAAGTTTAGGAGTGGCCGCACCCATCCATTTTCTATGTTTCAGGACAAATTATGATTGGCATCAATACAACTACTGCAAGGTTGTAACAATACAATGGGCAGATGAAGGATTATTACTATTGTTAGAGGTCCATATAGCATCACTGACATAGTATGATCAAAGAACTTTGAAAAAGACTTCAGTATGAATTGTGAATCAAAGAGAAGACATCTATTCTTAGCTTTGTCACACCATGTAGATCCTGCTCATATCTTAGTGCCACCCTCTCTATACAAGTAGTTCTTCTATAGATCATCATTTATTAAGGTGAAATGTTTCTATGCATATGTAGAACAGAGAGAGAGAAAGAGAGAGAGGGATAAAGCATTTTTTGCAGAGTAAGATATTTTTTCAGTTATTTTTGCTTGAGCAATATTCCATACTATATATTCCACAAAGACTTTTCTGTCTAGTTGACAGTAAAAAGTCAAAATCATTGAAAGGGCTTCCTGTTACAGTTGAATAGCGTTGATGATAAACTATTCTGCTGGGTGATTGGATAAAAGAATCTTCTTTGCTCACTATAAAGCAGTAAAAAAATAACTATATGCTATGCATCTGGAGAATCAACAAGTCTATCATCACCATCATTCTATCTGTATATGGAAATAGAACTGTATAAATGGAAACAGTGACAGGCGTCATGCAAAGCTAAGGGAAAAACAAATATTCTTTTGGGCAGAGCAGTGCTGACTCTGTATCTCTGTCACTAAATTCATAAGACGAGGATCTGAATTCCTCAATTATATTTTTCATAAAGCTATTTCCATAAATATGCAACAAAATGTAAATGTGAGCGATTCCATGTTTACTCGGTCTAAGACGCCGTTTTTTTCTGGAGATCACAGCTGCTGTAGATATCTCTATTCTGAAAAATTAATGCTAAATTATTTCGTTTTTTCGTTGCTGTAACTCTTTTTAGATCCAGTTTATCACAGCCCCTGTAGTCCACAATCACACTTTGGTATCAAAGGCTTGAACAACTTAATCCCAATCACATGAACTAATGAGATTTCTGTAAATATGTTGATGCTAAATATGAGAGCAAAATGAAGAATATATCTATATGTTATACTGTAAATCATATATACAATAGTAAAACACCCTACTGTATCTGTAAGCTTAATTATAAAGTTGACTTTCTACAGGTTGATGACCTTTGTTTGGTTCTTTTATATGAATCAGGCACTGGATATCCTTAATGGTTTTAATACAGAGCAGCAGTAACATTGATTGATCAAATGTTGTTTTGTTCTGTCCCTTTAAAGGACAAGGAAACAAAAGGTAGATTTGTACCATTCAGTTCCCCCCCCCTTCACATTCCAAAGCGGCTAAGTTTGTATTGCCATACAGATCTTATTTTATTCAACATTCGCTGAGTAAAACTTCTGCTGCTTTCTTTATTGTAGGCAGCATTTTCCCCCACATAGCGTCACAAAGATGGCCACCAAATAACTGAAGCGCATGCCCCAAATGTTCCTATCTTGATGCCTTGGATAAGGCACCATCTGCACATGCCCAAGTCTCGTCTTGGATAGTAATGGATATTTTAACATGGATGACTGTGTTACAGTGATATTGTGCAGGATTAAGAAGACTCAGCAATGCTGCAGACTTCAGTGCAAGTAGGCCAATACTCTGATGATTTATCTTTATTGGGGTTGCTTTGTCCTTTAAGGCAGTGGTCCCCAAACAGTGGCTGGTGAAAAACTATTTAATTTAAAAAACTATTGTATCTCCTGTGGAACCTCAGTGTTTCTGAACCAATGTGGGTGTGGTTGAACAGCATGCCGCCCCCTAAAATCCTGGGGGCCTCTCCATAAATCTGGCCCTGCTCCCCCAGGAACTTTTATTATGGGTGTGTTGCTTCCCAACTCTTTTTACATTTGACTGTGGCTCACGGGTAATAAAGGTGGGAACCCTTGCTTTAAGACAATAGTTGTTACATACATATATATATATATATATATATATATATATATATATATGTATATATATAGACAAATAGACAAATACAGCCTCGTTGCACCCCCACCTAATGTTTTTAAAAATTAATGGTGAGCACAACTTTCCCTTGTTTGTTATAGTTATACAGGAGCAGTGACCAGCTCCATGTTGTAGCTCCCACCCTTTCCAGCTATAGTCAGGTGATCCCACTGGTGTCTAATAAAAGGGCAGCCAAGTTTGGGAGTTTTACTTAGAAAGCAGCTAGTTAGTTGCAGGTAAAACTAAGTCTCTTTGTAAAATGTATAATTAAGCAATTGAATTCTTAATGAATCAGATGATAATTGAGCATAGGACTGGCCAGATATGGGATGACTTTGATGTAGTTGGCCAGCTTAAATATATTGCAATATATGGACAAACAATCCCTGTTTTGTTTAAAGGGTAAGGCATTTTTCAGTAGCAGTATGCACAAAATGTCTCTGTCTTAAACATATTGATAATGGGTTGAGTGCAGAGGAATCTTGTATTTGTCTATATGTATTTTGTGGTCACACCCTCATTGCACCCCCGCCTAATGGTTTTAAAAACTAGTGGTGAGCACAACTTTCCCTTGTTTGTTATAGTTCTACAAGAGCTATATATATATATATATATATATATATATATATATATATATATATATATATATATATATATATATATATATATATTATACACAAACATATATACAGGCAAAAAACTGCAGCACTCCAAGGATTTTAAACAAAGTTCAAAGGTGAAGAAAGAGCAGCTTTATTAGAATCCAACATTTTAGTTCCTATCTGGAACTTTCATCAGGGAATACAAACCACCAACAAGTAGTGAACCAAACATATATACATATATCTAGGTCAGCAAAAATCTCACTAACTATAAGATTATATAGTCATTCCCCTCAAATCTGATCCTACTTAGTCTACCAGTGGAACCACTACTGTAACTGCTCCAGCCTCACCAGGGGAACAAGTCACATAGTTTAGGAATGTTTCTGTGTCTCTCTCTAATTGTTGGTGTGTTGAATAGTGACAATTCCAATTTCTTATATGGCAGTATAGAAAGGAAGGTGCCGTATTTTCTGTTTCACTGGTAGACTTCCCCAGCAAGGTCTACTGTGCAATATAGATGTTGCATTAGACAGTGCCACACCTTTATTTGTTTAGGACTTTGGGAGCTGAAATTGTCCCAGCATTGCTACTTTAAGTGCTAGTAGAGAATATATGACCAGAATTCTGCAAGTACACTAACTTTATAGCCTTTACACTGGTTTTGGTGGTAATGCAAAGATTCAACAGTCTGAAATAAAGATATAATTAAATCATATCAAAGCCATCAGATTCTTGTCTTTCCCACTGCTATCACAGTGAAGCCTATATGGTCAGTGCAGCCATCACACAGCAGAAGGACCCAAGTGTGCCAGTAAGCAATTCCAGCTCTCTGCTTTGTGGAGCTATATATTTACCATTATTTATTATCCTAATACTGATGCACAATATAAGGGGTATATGTGCTTCTTTGTGGTATTAATTGACAAAATGTTGTGTTTTCTTTGCCTTCCAAACATAATACTGTTCAAGACTGAGCATCTGTTTTTATCATGAACCTATATAAATAAAATAGATTTGTGATTGTAATGTATAATGCACTTGAAATCCTTCCGGGTATATGAAGTTTGAGTGAGTCTGTCCATCCATATGTTAATCCTATACTCTGCATCTTCAAGTAAAGCAGTTCTCCATGGTGTGTGAGTATAAATCTTTATTTTGTTCTACGAAATGCACACTGTGCAGAAAGCAACATGAAGTCTCTAATGTCACTCTAAAATGCAGCCATAATTTTAACCTAAGTAGATATTACAGGTTTTGCTGGATTATGGATAATGAAAAGTACACTTATTTCTACTCTGTCTCCAGAGGCAGAAAATTCTATTTGATTCCCAGGTCTTCATTAGTGATTCTTGTAGACAAGAGACGGCCCCTTCAAGTTCTGCTTACATTATGTCTCCAAATCTTTCCACTAATGAACATCATAAGTCTTGAAGGAATTCGTAGAGAATATTCTCTCAGTTTTGTCTCGTTATTAATTTTTTTTATTAGCATTATAATGTATTCACATTTCTGTACTTTTGATCTCATTTCAAGGTGTAGTTTTGAATAATGTGTCCAGAATACAATTTTAACACTTGTCATTTTTGGGAACTGTTACACAGGAAGCCTGTTCATTTCCTTTACATTCTTGTTGACAGTATTACTCTTAGATCATATGGCTTAAACCATGTTTGAAGATGTTTAGCACAAAAGAGTGACAGTCACACAATATTACTTGCTTTCACACTAGCTTAAAAACCTAGAAAAATCTGAAACCGTTCATTAAAATTTTCTCACTCTCACAACTTGCAGAGGACTCTGGTACGGACATAAAGGGGGTGACTATAGAGGGTCTCCATGCAAGAAATACTGATTCAGCAGTAGTGGGTATTGGGCAATTGGATTGCCCAATCAACTGGTTGCCCCCAACTGCATCTGTTCAGACCTGATTCTTGTAAGTAGTGGGGACTAGGCCCGGACTGGCAATCTGTGGGTTCTGGCAAATGCCAGAGGGGCTGCTATAATGTCCCATAGAAATTCACTATTTAGTGGGCTGGTGGGGGTTGTTTGGGCCTCTGTGTTGGCTGATTGGGCCTCTGTGTACCTGAAATGCCAGAGCCTATTTTAATTCTCAGTCCGGACCTGGTGGGGACTTCTCAATTCTGATTATGTTGAATATCAAAAACGTATACTGTCATAGTCTAGAATATAAAACATTTTATTAATGCCTATGATGAAATCTAGAATTGAAGTAAGATCTTTTTGCTTTTAATTAATTCTAGGCCTTTTTTATTTTTAAAAACAATATTACAATCTGTAAAATATAAATTTAAAGTGTTGCGTTAAAATACATTTCTGTTTTAATTTCACATAAAGGTTCCAAAGCTGATCAAGCACAGGAGGGGTTTGCCAGGTGCAGTAACCTACAGCAACCAATTAGATGTTTGCTTTTTAATAGATGGCCAGTAAATGATTGGCTGCTATAGGGTACTACACCTAGAAAAACTCAGTAGGGGTCATTTATAAGTACAGGGCAAAATTGCTCCTGGGCAGTAACCCATGACTATCAAATCGAAATTCCCCGCAAATCCATGCCTGCCGAATTTATTTGCCCATCACTACTCCACTGTAATTGTGGCAAAGCTTATATCAGTATGACTGAAAAGAATTTACCATTGCTGGCAAAATGGCAGTGAAGTATGGGTTAAAGAAAAAAGGAAAGACCAACAGGTATCCCTATATCTTTAATATCCCTGTTGAGCAATGCCAGATGATTGTTTTCACTCCCTTCAACCCACAATCCACTGTAATTTTGCTGAAAATTGTCAACCCTTTAAAATCCCACTGCTGTATTTTGTCTGAAAATTACAGTGAAGAGTGGGTTGAAAGAAACGGAAGAGAATAACAGGCATACTTACTTCATTACTACTGGCGGGAGGTCCAAGCACTGGCAAGCAGTGTAATCAGTGGCCGTCTTGAGAGAAGGAGAACAGCAGCCAAAGCAATTAAGGAAAATTTGGAATGATCACTGTCTAAAGCGAAAGAATATATATGTACTGTATATATATATATTTTTTTTAGATACAGTCATATGAAAAAGTTTGGGAACCCTTCTAAATTCTTTGGAGTTTTGTTTATCATTGGCTGAGCTTTCAAAGTAGCAACTTCCTTTTAATATATAACATGCCTTATAGAAACAGTAGTATTTCAGCAGTGACATAAAGTTTATTGGATTAACAGAAAATATGCAATATGCTTCATAAAAAAATTAGACAGGTGCATAAATTTGGGCACCCCAACAGAGATATTACCAATATTATAAATACTTAGTTGATTTTTGACCATTCGTCCATACAAAATCTCTCCAGTTCAGCTAAATTTGATGGCTGCCGAGCATGAACAGTCTGCTTCAAATCATCCCATAGATTTTCCATGATATTCAAGTCAGGGTACTGTGACGGTCATTCCAGACTAATGTAGTTCTTCATCTGCATAAATGCCTAACTTCAACTTCAACTTTGTAATGATGCTTGAACATTATCCTGAAGAATTTGTTCATATTGGGTTGAATTCATCCGACCCTTGACTAGCTACACAGCCCCACAGCATGATGGAACCTCCACCAAATTTGACAGTAGGTAGCAGGTGTTTTTTTTTGGAATGCAGTGTTCTTCTTCCACCATGTAAATCGCTTTTTGTTATGACAAAATAACTCAGTTTTGTCTCATTAGTCCATAGCACTTTGTTCCAAAATGACTGTGGCTTGTCTAAATGAGCTTTAGTGACTCTGTTTGTGGCGTTAGTGCAGAAAGGGCTTCTTTCTCGTTATCCTGCCATACAAGTGTTCCTTGTGCAAATTGTGCTGAATTGTAGAACGATGTACAGATACACCATCGGCAGCAAGATTATCTTGCAGGTCTTTGGAAGTGATCTTTGGGTTGTCTGTAACCATTCTCACAATCCTCCACATATGCTGCTCCTGTATTTTTCTTGGTCTGCCAGACCTGGGTTTTACAGCAACTCTGCCTGTGGCCTTCCATTTCCTGATTACATTCCTTACAGTTGAAACTGACAGTTTCAACTGTAAGGAATTTTTTAGCTTTTTTGTAGCCTTCCTCTAAACCATGATACTGAATAATCTTTGTTTTTAGATCTTTTGAGAGTTGCTTTGAGGATCCCATGCTGTCACTCTACAGAGGAGAGTTAAACTGAAGTACAACTTGCAGTTGGCCACCCTGAATAACTTTTCTCATGATTGGACACACCTGCCTATGATGTTTTTGGATTAACCATCTAATCCAACCAATTTGGTGTTGCCGGTAATCATTATTGAGCAGTTACATGCATTCAAATTAGCAAAATTACAAGGGTACCCAAATTTATGCACAGACAATTTTTCATAATTTATTTAATTTCATACAGCTGAATACTGCTTCCCTAAAATCTTTGTTCAGAAAACGCTACAGTAATAATGTTCATGGGAAATAAGTGGAGTAAACCATTATGCAGGCTGAGGTGGGTTCGCAAACTTTTTCATATGACTGTATGTTAATTTACAGTTAGGTTATATAAAATGTAAGTTTTATTTCTGGACTTTACATCACCTTTAATAGCCATTTGATGATTGGCCTTGACTATATGAATAAAGGATAATAACTGCAAGTTCATGTAGGTTAGTTTGTATTTTTATACAATCACAATTATAGGAATTATCTATGCTGTATTATTTGCCTTCTAGAGCACAAAGAGAGTATATCATATTATAAAGTGCATTGGCTTGGGAACACTGTTTATTCCTAGAATCTTTTGTTGCTGAAACACATTAATTTATACATTTATAGAACCAAGTTCTTCTCTAGAGACACAAATCAATATGCATCATATTTCTTTTATTAGAGTTTATGCTATTAACTGTCTGGAGCTGCAAGAAAAAGGGTGTAAATAGCTCTATAACATTCAAGCACTTCACAAACTATCCAGGTTTAGGAAGAGTCTTTAATCATTCTGCGAAAGTGTTGTTATATAATTCCCATTAGGCCCTGTATATTGAAATCATTGGCCCTCTGGTTTAACAGTGGAAATAAATCCTCATAGGTCAAAACACATTCTGTGACTATATAGTGTATTCTCTGGCTAAATGCTGGTGCATATTGTCCCTATTTTATTTAATTCATAGTAAAGGTACATTATCCCTGCCTACAGTATAGTTTGAAAAGCATGGCCTTAATATATTTATTTAGCGTTTAGCAAATTAATATGATTTATAGATGCCACAGTCCAAAATCTTATTTGTAGATTGAGTGACTTCTGGTGAAACTAACCCTAGTTTATATGTTTTTGCATCTCTTGTATATCATAAACTACACTGGGGCAGGAACTTGTCAAAGATTTACCACTGTTTGTAAAGTGCCACTGTTTATGGAAAGGAATATACTGTACCTTCCAGCTACCTCACATGTCTTGTAAATATTTAGCAAATACTCCTGCCTACTGATTTACCTTATGTGAACTCCATGATCATTTCCTCTTCAGACACAGGGACACTGCTTTAAATAAACCATTAAAATGAAAATCAAATAAATGTGGCCCCAATGCACAGACGTTTGATAAAGCACTAATAACCTTGGTCCAATTAGAGTGTGAACCACTGTCACTACTGTATGTTTTTCCTTACAGACTAATTGCAAATATTTATGATTCTGTTTTGCAAACAACTTTATATTTTTGCTGATTGGTGGAAGAACTGTATGGAAGAACTGTGTCATCTTTCTGCAAGTATTTATTAAAACAATACTCAGATAATTTGCAAACAGCAGGAGACATTTACTATTTTAAGTGCCATTTACCGCACTTTCAAAATAGGTTTACTTCCCAGGAGTATTAATCAAAGCAGTAACTGCAGCTTGATAGCTAGCGGGAGCCAGGCAAGTGGTAGAGCTATCAGCAGATTCCCTTACCGCTGCCTTGCACTTAAGTAATAAGGGTTCAAACACACTGGACTTTTAATTGGTCAGATTGATCTGAACCCAAAAATCAGTTGAACTAGGAAAAAATGAATCTCTTTATGGATGTTGCCACTGATATTTGCTTTAACAGTACTGATTAAATTGAATCAAAGTTCTACTTTCATCCAGTCTGACTTAATGAGTCATTTTTCTATATCTATTTTTTCATAGTATTTTAATGTAATATTGGGCATAATTATTATTGGATTTTCAGAGTAATTTCTGATTGTTTTGTCATGAACACATCACTCAACATTCTTGAATACGATATGAATGAAGAAAGATATAGATGTATGATATAAAGAAAGAAGATGAATAAGAAAATAGATATGGGCCGATAACAATATCATTGTGAGCGAGCCATAAATCTCATGGTCACTCACTGTTCTTATATATTTTTCTCAAGATTGCCGGTAAAAAAATGGCTCATCTCTGAAGGGGGTGGCACAAGCTCTGGTACAATGATTGGCACTGATCCCTTTGGTACTAATCCCTTGTGTTATATGAAAGCATTCTACACCCTTATACATCTGGCACAAGGTACAGAGAGCAGCACAAGGGATCCCTGTACTTGAGCAGATGGTTAGTAAAGGACTCCTAAAGTGCCATGCACTAATGCCTGTGCAATGTAAACTAGAAAGGGGTTGCCCACCTGTTAACTCTTACATCAGAGCTATCAACAGCCTAATTTTTTGGGAGTTGTCAGATATTGAGCTCTGTCATCACACCCACCCACACCCCAGTCTCCCGTCACTCTTATTCATTCTCCCGATTTCTGACGATTTTCCATAATTTGCTGGCAAAAATCCCAAATGTGTGCATATGCAGAACATTTCAGTATCGGCGGAGCAATGTCTGCATGTGCAACATGGTTTCTGTGGCTTCAGAAGAGGTTCTCCTCATGCGTGTGCGACATCACTTATGTCACATTTTGGCGCAAATTCCCTGGTGGCTCCTTAGTATAAAAGGTTGACAGTTCTGCTTACATGGCACATACTGTACACATCCAGAATCCGGTGCAAAGATTTGTGCCTGTCAGTTGCTCCGTTTAGGTCTCAGCACCTTTAAAACAGCATGCCTTGATCATCAGGGCCCTGAGAAAGCTCAATTTTCTTTCATACCCTGCAGAAAGTGTGCTTTCCTGCCGCAAAGGTCCCTATTTACATGCACTGATTGAAGCACTTTACAGAATCACACCTCTTTGCCTGCTTCCATTTCCTCTTCCCCCCTGCAGGTCTTCCTTCCTGTTACCTCACATCCCCCTCACACTGCACATCAAACAATCAAACACAAAGTGAGTAACCTGGAGGATAGGATAGGTATCCCCAGCCTCCCTACATGGGTTTATTTAAAAACAATATAGGAGCTAACAAAATCTGACACTAACAGAAATAAGTCTAATCTATTTTAGTTGTGTTACAGGTCACTGACCAGGCAGCATAAAAAAATTTAAGAAAATGCATATTTCATGCATATTTCATATTAAAGAAAATGCAATACTGAACAGATCTGCAAAGCATTACCAGTTTTGTAAGGTTTCAGAGATAATCCACAATTAAATTACATATTCCCTCTACTGCCAGTCCAGGTCCATGCTGCCTTGGTAGAGGGTCGCCGACCCCTTTACATACTTCAGAACTGCAGTCTGCAGCAATTCCATGTAGCATACAGTGTGGGCAGTAAAAGAGTCCAAACTAAATTATGACCCACCCTCTCAGCTTGATCAGGAGAAGGCAGACAGTGAAAGTAGCTATTTAGGGTAAAATAAAACATACATTTTGGGCTTATAAAATTATGATTTTTGATGGGAGCACATTTAATAGGACACAAAAGACAAACAGATCCATATAGCTGAGTTAGACAAATTAAGGTGAACAACCCCTTTAAAGTCTGAGTCACCTTCAGTCTCTGTGGCTGAATCGTGGACCACTGCAAGATAGTTACCACCAGAATCACCATGTTTTTTCCCAAAATGTTGTTCACCTTTGAGTTAACTTAGTATGATATAGCGAGAGATATTCTGAGACAATCAGCAGTTCATTTTTTTATTATTTGTGGTTTTTGAGTTATTTAACTTTTTATTCAGCAGCTCTCCAGTTTTCAGTTTCAAATGACCCTAGCAACCATGCATTGATTTGAATAAGAGACTGGAATATGAATAGGAGAGGCCTGAATAGAAAGATAAGTAATAAAAAGTAGCAATAACAATACATTTGTAGCCTTACAGAGCATTTGTTTTTAGATGGGGTCAGTGACCCCCCATTTGAAATGTGGAAAGAGTCTGAAGAAGAAGGCAAATATTAAAAAAAACTATAAAAAATAAATGATGAAAACCCAATTGAAAAGTTGCTTAGAATTGGCCAGTCTATAACACAGCCCATGCCTCAAAATTGCACCAGATATTTTCAGCTAAGTCCAGTCTGATTGTCGTGATTTCCGGTGTTCTGCATGCAATGGACGTGTGCTGCGCTAATTGACACAGGACACTGAGGGAACCCTGGAGCTACCGTCAGAAGCAGCACTCAATTCCAAACAGCGGCTGCAAGCAAAACTATACCGGAGTGCATTTTGACACAAGTACTATTAATAATTGGGGTTTTATGAGCAACTGACTGCAGGGAAATTTGAATGAACGCAACTGCGTTGGCAGCTGTAAATGAGCACTTTTGTCTCTAGAGGATGATCTTCTAGCAGTAATACAACTCCCACCCATATGTACAAATGGAGAAATGCAAAATAGCAAAATTCTTTGAACATAAGTGATTTATTCCTGCTAAATTTAAGAATATATGCAGAACAGAGAATGCATACATTACACGTGGAAGCAGAGCAATAAGAAACGCTATTGTCCAAAGCCACTTAAACTGCCAATGTCAGCCTTGCAACAATTACTAATTCCCCATAACCAAACATGAAGATATTGTAAACAGAGATCCACAGTTTCTATTTTATAATGTGTTCTGGATTCTCTCTCTAAGGCTATACTCCTAGGTAAACATCACTATAAAACAATCTGTCTTTTTGTGGAACCTGGCACACTCCCCAGTTTAGGTGATTAGCGTATAACTACAGAAATATTCTAATTAACTGCGCGGGGATACTCAAAGGGGAACTTGTTGAAACAGATGGTGTAGTGAGGTAGAATGTCTAGTGAAATTTGTCTTTTAGCAGATTTACAAACACAGCATGTGACAGGACACCTCCATTAAGAGTTAAATTTACTTTTATTGTATCCCAGTCTAATAAACAGCAATATTACTTCATCAAATGGAAACATACTGTATTTACCATATTTCAAAATATCACAAAGATTAAATAAACACATACATTTTATCAGCAAATTGCAAACCAACAATGCTTCGCAGCTGAGTTGATGTCCGCATGCTGAAAGGGTCTCAAGACATTTTCATCAGTGGGTGAAGTGATTGTTCTCAACAGATTCTCCACAAAATACTAAAGTTATTATTCATTTGAACAGACAGTGTTAGATTGGCCTGCTGGGGTACCAGGATTTTTCCCCAGTGGACCCTGATCTTGGGGGCCTTTGCCCTTTTAGGAGAACAGAACATTAAGGGGGGTAATTATTAAAACTTGAATTTATCAAATTTTTTTCTATTAAAACAAAGTCGACCTATCTCCCATTCACAAACTGAACTCATTTATGAAGAAATAAGCTCGAAAAAGTTGGTGCGGGAAAAAGTTGAGACAAAATCACGCAACAATTCAAATCGTAAGAATTGTTACCCGAATTGAACAAAGTTTTCAAGTTGTCACCGAAAACCTGACTTTATTGGATTATCCAGCTTAGATCACATTGTCAACAACTTCAGGAGCCTCTGCCATTGACTTCTACATGACCTCAGTAGGTCATGAATTGAGTATTTTCCCATTCAGACTTTTAGCAGCTTTGGGTTATAATAAATCTCTAAAAATTAAAACTCGACCAGAAAAAACTGAGGCTTCCTAACTAGGCCCCTAAATCTTTTCTACCTTTTCCAGGTTCTGCTCGTGTTTCATTTATTCCCATCAGTGAGAATCAAAGCTATGATTATATTAGATAGCCAATAAAGGTATCACCTTTATACCACTTTTGTTATTTTTTTTTATTTCAAAAGGGTTGCCCTGTAACATAAGAAACATAGGAAATATGTCAGTTTGTGATGGGGTCAGGGAAATGAGGCCAAATTTATTGTCTTAGATAAGCAGGATAACTCAGGGAGGCTGTTAATTATATAGGACTGGCAGGGGGAGTTTTGCAGGTTGAGTTGTGCAGAATTTGCACTGTGTAAATGGGAGAACAAGAGGTTCCCTAAACAAATCTGTGTTAATCAGAGCTGTAAACAGCACAGCACTGTCTGTGCTATCCTCTGCATTCAGTCTGTATCCACTGTATTGCTCTGCACTCTTACACAGCTTGTATAGTAATAATGCAACAAACAGAACACACAGGGGAGCACAGCTTCCCACATAGAAATAATCCTGAATGTGTTTTTCTGGAAGCAGCCACTCTGGTTGCTGTGATGTGTCCTTAAAAAAACAGCGCTTTGAATGTATAAATATATTCTATATTTACATTTGAACAAGGAACTTCTCAAAGCATGGGTATACCAGGGTTTTCTCAATAAGAACAAAATGGCTTAGGGCTTCAGCTGTTTGGCTTCCATATCAGGTTTTCTGGTGGGCCCTTAGTGCCCCAGTCCAAAAATGTGAACAGATTTTGGAGTATTTTGGGAAGAATGTTACTGAAAACTGTGCTTAGTCTTTCGACGACACATATACCCCATGTATAATGTAAACTTTTGCAATTAACGTGACTTTTTTTTTTTACTTTAAGATTATAGCAGTTTTTATATCTTTGAAGTGTTTCTTGACACTTCTTTGCTCAGTTCTATTATTCCTCTAACAGTGAGTGATAGACCAGAGCAGGAAAGCTTCAAGAGCACACAGGGCAATATGTTCCAACTAAGGCGTCCGTTTACTAAAGTGCGGTAAATGCGACTAATTTTTACCGCATGTTTTCGCAGCGAATTTGTTTCCGCCAAATTATTCGCAGCGACAAAGTTTACGAAACGGCGATGCGCTCAGAAATGTTTGCGATCACTAGCGGTAACTACGTCGACGAACCATTTTACGTTTGCGTTAATTTTAGCGAGTTGCGGATTTTCTGGCGAAAAAATGAGTTAGCGAATATTAATGCGAATATTAATGCTATAAAATAGTCTTGTTTTATGGCATTTTTTACTGACACATTTATGGCCAGATATGCATCTTCAAACTGATAAACTTTATTGATTGTGATCTATTAACAGCACAGTAGAGACATTTTACACATAACTTGTATGCATCATATGAATCCACAGTTCAAATACAGTTCAGTTCACAAGGCTTACCCCCTGCCAATATTTTCTTAAATAAACAAATCTTTTTTCCAATCAATCTGTGCATCATATAAATGCATTTTAATCCAGCCAATCACAATGAAACCGACCCACTCCCAATGGAATTGACAGAAATCAAAATCATACAGCCAATAGACACCTGTCATTTCACACAAGACAGCCCACTGATTGATTAGATATAACTAGCCTACACAGCACTGACCCTTTGACAGGAGTCTCAGGAGTGGGAGACAGATTTTGGAAACAGAAGAAAGCAGCATCATGGCAAGTCCTGATCACCAGGGAGCTGAAGGAGGGGATGCTTCTGCAGGGAAGAGATGCAGAAGTACAAAATTTTCATATGATGAAAACTGTGCCCTGGTTCATGGGGCAGTTGCTCACTGGCGTGAGCTCTTTGGCCAGGATGTAAGTCGAACCTCCATGGCCCGAAAAACTTTTCTTTGGGAAAAGATTTGCACAGCCGTCAATGCAGTATCTTTTCATAAAAGGACAATTATCAATTGCAAGAAAAGGTTAAATGACATCAAACTACAAGTAAAGAAGAAGTTGGCTCAAGAGTCAAAATATGCCAGAGGAACAGGAGGGGGTCCAGCTCTGACACTAAAATATCTGCCCTATGAGGAGGAACTGAAGCAGGTTTTTGGACCGGATGTCATTGAAGGAATCCAAGGCCAGAATGATACCGATCTGCAAGGTAGATTTTTCTATTGTCTTTCCTCACTCTGCAGAGTTACAACAGCACTGATTAACTGCCACTCTGCTGCCTTCTTGGAAGGATTGCAACATCTATACCAACCCTCCCCCGACAGATTTGTTGATGATATGAGTTGATACTGTTTGCACTTGCCTGTTTGCTGTACTCCTTCTTGTCTTCTGTTTTTGCTATGTGAAATATATTATTTCACTATCTGTTGTCATAACCCCCACAAACACACACACCCGTGCGCATGTAATGGTTACTGTTGTTAGCTTGTCTGCTTCTGCTTTCACCTTGCACCCCAGAAACCCACTTATTTCCCCGTCTGTTGTCATAATCCTCCCCCCCACAAACACACACACCCGTGCATATGTAATGGTTACTGTTGTTACTGTTAGCTTGTCTGCCTCTGCTTGTCCTACACACATGTAATTTTATCTATACCCCACACCCCACTCAAACTTGCAGCACTTTAATGCCCTAGATAACAGTGTGCTTTATATAGAAACAGTGTGAATAGTCCAAAAAATTTATTTATTCTTTTTTGCATAGTTGTTCAACAACAGATTACACAACAGCAAGCGATTGTAGATGATCACCCGGCCAGTGAAGTTGCTGAGCAGACAATGGAGGAAGCCATCTGTGCTCCTGAAATAGAGCAGAGTAATGGTGAAGGTAAGTATTAAAACAGTCATGTGTGTTCATCCACTTTAAAATGCTATAAACTCAATTTCCTAAATATGTTTTTTTATTAGAATATATAACGCTCGAGACAGTGGAGCTTGCAGATATAATGAACTTCGCAGGAAATGATATAGGTACATACTTGTCTTTTGATAGGCCAACCTGTGGATGTTTATGTTGGAGAGTGTGTGTTTGTGTAAAAAAAGTATGCATATGTATGTATATATGTCTTTCGTATGTCTAGGAGCAATATGTGTGTGTGTGTGTGTGTGTGTGTGCACGTGTGTGTGTGTATGTATGTCAAAAACTACACAGGCTGACAGCACTTCTGGATATATTTATTGGGAGAAACTGCTGTAAACCGCCTAACTCGTTTCAAGATTGTATCCATTAATTATAAACATCTTCTTTCTATCTGTGGATGTTTATGTTGGAGAGTGTGAGGCGCCCGTTTAGTGTGTGTTTGTGTGTGTGTAAGTATGTATATATGTCTTTAGTATGTTTACGAGTGATATGTGTGTGTGCATGTGTGTGTATGTATGTATGTATGTATGTATGTAATAGATTTTTCTAAACTACCTTAAATTAATTTTTCTTTACTACTTCTAACATATATATAATCTTTTATAGAAACCACAGATGAAGAGACAGCAGGTCCATCAGCTCCATGTGTTCCTGAAAGCCCCCCTGCAATCCCAATCCCACCACAAAGGAGTGCTCCTGGACCGTTTAGTGCAAGGAGGCGAACTCCTGGAAGGGGAAGGCCTGTTGAAACCAGTGATCATTTAAATGTAATCACACATTTAGGCAGGTCATACATGTTGTTAAAGAAAAAAAAGGCGAGACAGATGTCGAGGCATATGTCACAAATGCAGAACCTACAATTGCAAACGGTGGAGAAGTTAGATAAACTAACTGACAAGTTAGATAAACTAACAGACGTATGGCAGGAAACAAATATTGTTTTAAGGGAAATGTTGCAGGCAGTACTCATGCAGGGAAGGCCAACAACAATTTCTGCAGTTCAAAATGAGGAGCCAGCACTGGCAGTTCAAACTGAGGAGCCAGCACTGGCAGTTCAAACTGAGGAGCCAGCACTGGCAGTTCAAACTGAGGAGCCAGCACTGGCAGTTCAAACTGAGGAGCCAGCAACGGCAGTTCAAACTGAGGAGCCAGCAAGGGCCACAGTTACCAATAGGGTTGGTCTGAGAAGGGGTGGGAGACGTGTTAGGCCGACTAGGTTTACAGACCTTTAAAAAAATGTTTTAAGATATTTTTTTATGTGTTTTCGATTTTGTTCAAATAAAGTTTGGCACTGGTTTTCATACATTGAAATCTCTTGTTTGTTTTATTTTTATCCTATTGGATACTGACCTGTAAATTTAAGGGTAAGATTGCTGTAAGTATAGTCACAGAAATGTTTCTTGGGTATAAAGGCACTCTACTGACAGGCCCAATGCCTTCCTCCTACAGTATGGTACTCCCCTATTTGTTAT
Source organism: Xenopus laevis (assembly GCF_017654675.1). NCBI lineage: Eukaryota > Metazoa > Chordata > Amphibia > Anura > Pipidae > Xenopus > Xenopus laevis. The sequence goes on from NC_054371.1 coordinate 173,564,924, forward strand.
TTTCATGTATATTTTTTAGCATGTTTAATCAGCTTTGCACTGGATAATTTATGGGACAGCATTTTTTAATGGCTATATAAATCATTTCAATGGGTCAACCACAAAACACATAAATATTACACCGAAAATACTTACCGGGACGCTAGGCCACAAAAATCCTGAAAGACGGACAATGATCCATTTTCTTTACTTTTTTGCTGTGGAAAAAAAAATATATATTTATATATATGCTGCTATTCTACACTTTTTTGCAGGGGACAGATCATTTGTTCACCATGTACTTTGATTATATTTATTGTATTTCTCATTTGATGGATACTGACCTTTAAACATAAAGATCTCTGCTGCTTCTTGTGCTTGAAATTGTAACATTCTGGTTCAACCCAACTTGCCAAGAAACTGTTAAAATCACTATTGTAATGGAAAATAGAATAGACATATTAGCATAAATTGCACAAATATTGCTATATTTACCCTCATTACATTTAAAAAGGTGGTTCAATATAATTTAACATAATAATATAACATAACTTATTCACAGTGCATGGTTGCTAGGGTATTAATTACCATAGCAACCACATTGCTGAACATGCAAAACTGATAGCAGCTGAAAAAAGTTGGCCTTGGTCGAATTCCTTGCTGCAAGACCTAATTGTTTGTTACACAAAAAAAAAAAAAACATTTCATGGTATGTATATAAATACATGAATGATTTCATGAATACATTAATAGGGTGTTTTCAATACAAAATGTGCGACTAATTACAAATATCAGGCGATTACTTTAAGTTGACTAATGGCGACTAATTCAGCTAACTAATGGTGACTACAGTATTGCACAAGTTAATTTGCGTCTATTCCTAAAAATGTGTTTGTAGACTATTCGCAGGAATGTTGCGACAATTATTAGCAACAGAAAATACGCCACTTTAAATATACTCGTAATCCTGTCTGTGGCGACAATTAGCAGTTTGTGAACAAGAAAAATAAGGCGACTAACGGTCAGTATGAATAGCGACTATTCTAATAACTTATACGCAATGCTACTGTGTAGACTATTTCCGCGACAAATAATATTTTTGCGCAATGACGTCACACGCGCATGCGCACGTACGCGCACCTGCGCACGTCTTTACTGGGATTGCAAATTGGAGACATGGCTGGAGTTAGCTCCCTCTCAAGTGAAGAAGCAAAGTATGTGGCAAAATTTCTTCTAAGACGTGATTACGATAGTCAGCCATTAGGCACCGTGGGGGTGCATGAAGTTAAAAGGCGAATCATGCACAAACTTGTGCGTAAAATGCATAGAAAGTTTGGCTTAGACATGGAGGTTCGGCAACTACAACGCCTGTGGTCGGACATGAAAAGACGCAACCATGATATGATCCAAGAGGTCCAAGAAGGTAGATATTGTTATGACTGTATAGCAGTAGCTGATTTATTTATATGGGCAACATCACCAGTATTGTCTGTCACCAATGTTAAAGGGCTGGTTCACCTTTAAATTAATTTGTGTTATGTTATAGAATGGCTATTTCTACACAACTTTTAAGTTGGTCTTCATTATTTATTTGGTATTTATTTCGGAAATTCAAATGCTACATTTGAATGGTCTAATATACTTTTAAGATAGTCTTCATATTCTTATGACAATTTCCAGCTTTCAAGTGGGGTCACTGACCCCCATGTAAAAACATGTTTAGTAAGAGTACAAATGTATTGTTATTGCTACTTTTTATTACTCATCTTTCTATTCAGGCCTCTCCTTTTCATGTAATCAATGCATGGTTACTATGATACTTTGCACCCTAGCAAGTCCAGTACCTTAGAAATGTACAGTAGGTTGTTTAAATAATAAATCAAAACATTATTTTGAATTATTTTATCCCAGAACTTGCCCCGGTTGAAATTGAGCCAGGACCAGATGCTGTTGTGGAAGAGGAAGAGGAGAGAGCCAATCCGGATCCAGGAGAGGGCCCATCTGTGCAAGAAGCAGGCACACAAACCTGCACAGAACTTTTATATGCACCAGTGCTTGCAGAAATAAAAAAAGATATTGCAGACATAAAAACCTGCCTTGCAAACATCAAGCAGGTCATGGACGACAGAAAGGATTAAAGCCGTTGCCTTACATTGTTTTTCACCTTTTTATTTTTTGCTAAGCTGACAATTAGCAAAGTTTTTTTTGTTTTGTATAATTTATATAATTGTCTAAACTGGAGACTACTTTTAAACTTTATTTTTATACACTTCCTGTTATGACGCAATAAAAGGATTATTATGTATACCAATGATGTGTGATTCACTATTTATGGGTGCATTTCTGCTATATTTCACTTTTTATGCAGGGGAGATTAGCTCATTCACAACAAATGTACTTCATATATTTATTTCTGATGGATACTGACCTTAAAACATCTGTACTTCGTAGAAGGTAAAGTAGAAATTTTAAATTTGAAACTTGAACTTTTTACAGGTTCCAATCGTAGATCAAAAATAAACTGGAAATCACATTCCTAAAAGAAAATAGATAAATAGATATAATAGGGTTGAATTTATCATATGACTCTTTCCAGCTTTACAAAAGGGGGTCACTGACTGATATAAGGCTTCAATTATTATTGCTACTTTTTTAATAATTATCTTTTAAATCAGGCTTTTTCCTATTTATATTTCAAGGCATTCTTCTAATTTTGCCAACATGACCTACCATTAATTCCAAACATAAATATGTTCCATTCAATGCCCAAAGTAACTTACACTGGAAAAATGATGTGATGAGATGCGATCTCACACGTTTCCCTTCATCACTTGAATCTTGGGAAAGTGCAGGGTAACCGGGAATTTCAGGAGGAAGTTCCTCATTAGTTTCCAGAACCACTCCATGATCCAAAGCCAGATTGTTCAGAACCGCACATGCCTGAATTATCAGAGAAACCGTTTCTGGAGAATACTGCAGGCATCCACCAGATTTAGAAAGACAACGGAAAGTAGATTTGAGGACTCCAAAGGTCCGCTCAATAACTCCTCTTGTCTTTATGTGGGATGTATTAAATTTTAGTTCCGCCAGTGTCCTGGGATTAGATACAGGAATCAGAAGCCAGGGTTTACTTCCGTATCCTGCATCTCCTGAAATAAATATGAATAAAATTAATGGTCCTATACATATAAGGATGACTTTTGATTACAGTCATGCTACAGCAAGCACAGGGCACCTACATAGTGAGTGGCCATACATTTGCAGATTTGCTGGGCTGACTACTTTGCAAGTTTATCTGCCTAGAGCCTGGATAGGAGTGGGCCTGATTAGAAAGAATACAAAGATGAGTAATAAGATGAGTAATAAAGAGATGCAATAACAATAACATGTATCCATAGAGAAAGATTATTTTACAGATGTCAGTAAGCAGGTCCGGACTATTAAAATAGGCCCTGGCATTGGAGGTACACATAGGCCCAATAAGCCTACACAGAGGCCCAAACAACTCCCACCAGCCCACTAAATGGACCTTATAGCAGCCCCTCTGGCATTTGCCAGAACCCACAGATTGCCAGTCCGGGCCTGTCAGTAAGCCTCTTTTGAAAACAAGAGTCATAATAAAAAGGCAAATAATTAATCAAATAAAAAAGGCAAGTATGTTACTTACCAACCAACCAGCCCTCTGGCATGAGTCCAAGCTGAAAACGGTCAAACAGAGCTGACTGCCGTAAAATGTATGAGTCGTGACAGCTCCCGGGAAAACCAGAGTGAATACTCATAATCCGTTGATGGGAGTCACAAACAACCTGGACATTCAACGAATGTGTATGCTTCCTGTTCCGAAATTGTTCTTCAGTAGCATGAGGAGGTGTTAATAAAATGTGTGTGCAGTCTATTGCACCAATGCAATTGGGCATGCCTCCTAGGTTATAAAAACCAGTTTTCAATTCCTGCCACTGTTCTGGGGTTGATGGGAAACAGACAAATTTTGGGGACTGTTGCACTATAGCTCTCAAGACAGGTTTCAAAAGTCGAGAAAACGAAGAGCGACTTAGCCCAATCACCCTTGCAACAGATGGCTGAAAATTGCCTGTACCAAGGAAATGCAAAACTGCCAGCAATTTAACTATGCCTGGAATAGCCTGTGAGCGACCAGTCAGTGGCTCGAGTTCCTGAGCTATGCAAATATACAAAGCTTGTATAGCTTGCCTATTCAGACGGAACAACTCCCTGACATCAGAGTCACTCAGCTCTTCTAGTACAGAGCGTGGTCGAAACCGTCTAGGCTGACGAAGCCTGTCCCTCCTTGCCATAATTTGCCTATCACCTCTAAAAGATGCTGCAGCCGCAGCCAAAAGCACAACCCAAAACATCTCGTTCTCCTTCTCTTCTCCTGCCACTTCTCTCTTCTCCTGTCACTACTGTCTTTTCCTGTCAGGAATGGCAACATGAATTATGGGTAAAACTATGTTATGGGATATTTCCTGTCCCTCCCATTGACAATTTTCTGGAGAAAAAATAAGTTAACGCCACTATGTATATGGCGTTAAAATGGTGCGAATATTCTGGCGTTAATATTGTCTTTAAACCATTTCGCTGTTTAGTAAACCAAGCGTTAATGTGTACGTAGCGTTATTTTCAGCAAATGCGATAACTGGCGAACAATTATTCTTGCGCAAGAAAATTCGCAAATTTATATTTACCGCAGGTTAGTAAACTGGCGATAACATATTTGGCGAAAATTCTGTCTATATATTGTGCGAATATTTTTAACGCACTTTAGTAAACGGACCCCTAAATGCTGTTTCTTACCTTTAATTTGTCACTTTTGGGACATGGGGCAATTGACCTCTAAAGCATTCTAGGAAGTCAGCATTATCCAGCAATAATCTCAGTAGCACTTTAGCGGTTCGTACACAGTACTTCCTATGAGGATGGTAGTAATCAAAACACCCTGTATTCAGTGGACTCCAAAGGCTGCAGTTATAAAAGGTTTCAGATAGAATGTATAAAATTGAGACAAACTTTTATAAGATCGAATGAATGTTAAAAGGAGAAGCATAAAATAAATCACAGTGTCATATCAAGAACAGTTTTTTAAGACAGGATTTTACCCAATTTACGTGCCCTAAGCTTTATGAAAATAAAGGTTACGTATTTTAACACCCTATAAGACTATAAGACTACCCTATAACTTCCATGCACTCCAGCTTTGAACCTGCATAAATTGTATGCTATGATGTAGCCTTGTGGAAGAGAAATCGAAGAGAAAGATAATTGTTTTGTCTTTGTATTATTGTTCTGCAGGAGTTAAAAATATTTGCATTGGTATAATCTGACTATTCACTAGTATACTTTCTGTTGCTGTGATACAAAGAAATATTTTCTATCTGTAATTTGTGCTGCATGTTGACCTTGTATATCTCTTTGTCTTGTTTAAGGACAGTTTTCACAATTCAAATTTCAGGTTTTAATGATCAAATTCAACCTGTATAGTTTAGATTTGCTTACCATGTTACTGTCATTTAAGGCAATCCCAAAACTGAGGGAAGTAACTGGATTCTGGTCTGCTCTTCTGGTACCTTTGGTGTTGGACCTGGCCCTCAGCTACTCGGTGCTGCCTGGTTTTGCTACAAAAGAATCTAGAGAGTCTGACTGGGGTGTGGAAAGAGCTAATCAAATGACATCAGAAGCAAATGAACAACCATAGAATATTAAAGCAGTTGTTCAACTTTAAGACAATTTCCAATTGGTTTTCATTTTTTTGTGGTTATTGTGGTTGTAGTTTTTGAGCTATATAGCATTTTATTCAGCAACTCTCCAGGTTGCAAGTTAAGCAATCTCATTGCTAGGCTCCAAATTACCCTAGCGACCATGCATTGATTTGAGTGAGAGACTGGAATATAAATAGGAGAGGCCTGAATAGAAAGAGGAGTAATAAAAAGTATCAATAACAATAAATTTGTAATCTTACAGAGTATATGTTTTAGATGGGGTCAGTGACCCCCATTTGAAGGCTGGAAAGAGTCAGAAGAAGGCAGATAATTTAAAAACTATAACAGAAAAAAATGACTGCCAACTGAAAGCTAAAAATTAACATAAGGATGAACCACCCCTTTAAGGCCAACTTGTAAACAGAAACAGACCTTTGCCAAATCCAGGACATTTATATAAGGATCAGGACTAGGATGGGGCAGGAATCAGGATACAGGAGTAGGATTTAGAAAATAGGAGCATCCAGGTACATGTTACAAAGTGCATGACCTAAAACTAGAGTTTCACAGGAAAGGCAAAGCACTTCACCTCTTCTTGCTGTGCAAATAATCCTTCATTTTAGCCAGTTTACCACTCCAAGAACAGAACAACGTTTCGGAGGGTTTGAACCTGCCTTCGTCAGGAGGGAGGTGCAAACCCCCCAAAATGTTGTTCTGTTCCAGGAGCCTAGCCTACAGAGCAGTGGCATTGCAGACTGCATAGTAACCAGCAGGACCCTGTTTCAAATACAGATAGATAGCGCCGATTTTGTATAGTGGGCGCCCCAAGGCCCACTGCCGTTCATCGACCCCTGTCCCCTCTTTATTCATGCAAATTTTCATCATTGGGCCCGGAGCAATGGGGATTGGCACACGTGTATCTCCTGTACATCCCTAGTGTTCTTGAACAAATGTGGGTGTGGTTGGGCAGCATGCCGCCCCCTGAAATCCTGCCGCCCTAGGCCTGGGCCTTGGTGACCTTTCCCAAATCCGGGCCTGCAGACAGACTGTTGCCCATACCTCATAGACTGTTGCCCATACCCCACCAGTAATTCAGGCCGAATCCTGGCCGAATCCCGAACCGAATCCTGGATTCGATGCATCCCTAATTTCTACCAAGTATAAGGTTCCAGCAGTGGAGCGGTAGCTAAACTAATGATACACTACATCACCAAGTTACTACATGACTAACTACAGCAGGATCTGATGAGAGACAAAGCTTGTTCTTGCACAGCAGGATTATCAATGAGAAAGGGTAGCACTGCCCTCCCCGTGGGCATGATGAAAAACAAACATAAATTTCTCATCAAAGCAACACTTGTTTTCACAAAGAGAATCAAAGTAGAGAAAACAATCCAATGACCAGTGCTAACCTTACAACATGTCAAATAAAGGCTCACACGAAGGTGCCGAGAGCAAGCAGAATTTAATCAACTAGGCGCTGTGGGAGCTTCCCCAAAAAGTGTTGCTTGCAGAGTGCTGCAGACACATAATCACTCACAACTACAGGCGAATTACAGTTCACATCAGAGGCTCTCGGCTGGAATTCAGTGTAAGAAAAGGGCAAGTCCGACAGCCGTCCAACGTCCAATAAACACAATCTTTAAAAAAAAAAAAAAAGTAATAAATAAATACCGCAAATAAATCTCTCAGAGAGAGACGCCACTCAGTCAGAGCTAGTGCTGGAGCTGTGTATGAGAGACAGGTGGCAGGGAAGGCAATTAAGATTGCAGGTTAAATGCTTGTGACTCCTTCTCCTGACCTGCAACTCTGTTTCCTTGAAGCATGAAACACAAAGGGAACTTATTTAACTGTTAATGCGCAAGGTTATAAAGGTGTTGTAAACCCAAACATAAATGTTTGCATACTGAAAGCAAATAAATGTAAGCAACTTTCAAATATACCTAAATTACTTTTTTTTAATGACTTGATTTTAGTTATTGCAGTTGCATGTCTTGCACATTCTGTGACTTTTGAAGAAGGAGACTCACAGAAGCGTGCAAGCAGTGTTGGACCAGGCTGGTGGGACACTGGGAAAAATCGGGCCCTGTTGACCTAGACTCACCCCTGTCTTAGACCCAGTGCTGCTCCTGACCTCCCCCCTTCACAAGAAGATAACAGGTAGATGAGGGTATCATACGTGCGTTGAAACTGGGGGGTGAGGCCCAGATGGGAAGTGGGAGCCCCTTTAAGTCAAATTATACTAATTAGGATACCAGGAAAGCACCATGGGCATATATGTTTGTACCTGAGCCCTACTTCAGCAATAATTTATTTAACAGTGTCATTGGAAACAGTAGGTAAAGGCTTTGCACTGACATAAGGAAACAGTGTAAAGTAGAGGAATGTCAAATTAAGTGATGAGGGCAAGATAGAGAATAATGAGTTGGGTAGAGAGGACAATGGATATACTGTAGTGAGAGCTGGGTAGACAGGAAATTGAAAGAGTAGGTGCAGAAGTAAGAAAAGAAGTAACATAGAAGACAGAGACAAATCGGAATATTTAGATGTGTGCTAAGGCCTGTATCAAGCATACATGGCCAAGTTTGCAAAAAAAAAAGTCAGCTGTAGAGCCTGAAAAAGCATTGTTTTATTTCCTTTGTCAGAGGCAGCACATGGAGTATGTTGGTAACTCTCTTCCCGTTGGCAATAATAGGAATCTGTTAAATTTGCATTTTCTCCCATTTAACTTGTTTGTATAAAGTCCAAAATGAATCATAATTAAAAATGTAGGTTTGCAAAAGATTGTCTCAGTATTACGGTGAAATCTAATATGGTTTAATACGATATCAGGTTCTGCAATAACTGTTTAGAATATGTATATCTGTACATACTTATGCTGGCATGGATTTTAATTTAGCTGAATTCACATCAGAAAAAAGTAAATGCGAATAAAGTACTTAAGAATTTCAAAGGCATTGGTTTAGTGAGGCAACAAGATTTAAATAGAGAACACTCATGCAGAGAGACTTGTAAGCGGCTGTATCTGTACTAAGGGATTAAATAAAGTCAGAGTAACAAACCATTCCATGTTAAACCAACTGTAGACATATGCAGAGAAGGATTTAACTTTGTGCTTTAGAGTAATGCTTACAGGTCTGTCTGAAAGGGGAAGAATGTAACTGGGCAGCCTAGTGGAACATCTTAGTTTCAGATATACACTAATGGGAAACACTACTAAATATGCAAAAAAATAGTGTAGCAGTCAAGGAAATACATGTTCTAGGCATCCATACTCTTAGAGGACTTTTGGTCTGGAGTTAATCTTTAGGAGTGGGTGATGTTGGCATTCCTGTTAAAAAGCTTACAAGGCAGATGTTAGTCAAAGCTGATCAACCAAAGAAAAATAACACATGCAGAAAGCATCCACTCCCTAGATAAAGTAGTTTACAGAAATTAAACAGTTTTGGTGGTAAAATTGCATCTGATCCAAAAAGATATTAATAAGGAAGACATTTTTTTTCAGAAGATGAAACTATGCAGATGAGTCAAAGAAGTGGAAAAAGACTAGAGGGGAGGGATGGTTTATTTCATAGGGCTCAATTATGATCCAAAGGCTCATTACTAGATGCATACTATCTGGAAAGCATTATGCCAGTTGGGCCTTTAAATGAACGGTGCAAAAAAACAACAATTTAAAGGAACAGTAACACCAAAAAATGAAAGTGTTTTAAAGGATGACAGTATAATGTACTGTTACTCTGCATTGATAAAACTGATGTGTTTGCTTCAGAAACACAACTATTGTTTATATAAACAAGCTGCTGTGCAGCCATGGGGGCAGCCATTTATGCACTCTATATTATTATTATATTGTTATTAACATCTATTTATATAGCGCCAGCATATTTTGCAGCGCTGTAGATTGTATACTACAGAACTTATCTGTTATCTTCTGTATATCCTGTGCCTTTTCTCCTTTTTCATCTTTGAATGGCTGCCCCCATGGCTACACGCAGCTTGTTTATATAAACTATAATAATGTTCATGAAGCAAACACACCAGTTGCACCAGAACAGTGCATTATGGGGCAGATTTATCAAGGGTCGGATATAGAGTGCTTGGCAGTTTCTAAAAACTCCCATAAACTCCCATGAACTCGAAATTCTAATTAAAAACGACCAATCAAAATTTATCAAAAAAAAAAATCGAATTTTTCAAACTCGGTTGAATGGAATTAACTCGCAAACTCGAATTGAATTTGAATTGAATTCAAATCGAGTTTTTTCCTCGAAAAAAACTTGATTTTCAGTAAGGCTGCAAACAATTCAAATTTGATCCCAGGACATCTTTGAATTTTTTAAAAACTCGCATCGAATTTTAACTATTCCCTAGTCAAAATTCCACAAAAAAAACCTTGAAAATTCGAATTTCAGAATTCTAAATTTAAATTCAAATTTTCACTTTGACCCTCGATAAATCTGCCCCTATATGTTCAATACCTTGAAACACTTTAATTTTTTGGTGTTACTGTTCCTTTAAGGAAGAACTAAACCCTAAAAATTAATAGACCTAAAAATTACATATTTTATAAACTTATTGTACAGCCTAAAGTTTCAGCTTGTCAATAGCAGCAATGTTCCAGAAATTCAAACTTGTCACAGGGGGTCACCATCTTGGAAAGTGTCTGTGACACTCACATGCGCAGCTGTTGAGAAGCTAAGCTTAGGGGTCGTCACAAATTATCAAGCAGCTGATGCTATGAGGTAGAATATTGAATGCTGATGCTAGTTGCACTGGTTTCTGTGCTGTCATGTAGTAATTATCTGTATTACTTTAAACTGTGACATTTCTATTCTATGTATGCTGTATATTTTGAGTCGTCCCTAAACTCAGTAAGTGACAGCAGCACAGAGCATGTGCATTGAAACAGCAGAAAAGAAGATGGGGAGCTACTGGGGCATCTTTGGAGGCACAGATCTCTGCTAAAGGGTACATAAACCCAAAACATATTCTACAACATTTCTAGCCTACATCTTTAGTTTAACTTCCTTGTCCTTTAAAAGACTAGATGCTATTTAGGGATGGGACCTGTTATCCAGAATGCTCAGAACCTGCAGTTTTCCGGATAACAGATCTTTCTGCAGTTTGGATTTCCATACCTTAAGTCTACTAGAAAATCATGTAAACATAAAATAAACCAAATAGGCTTGTTTTGCTTCCAATAAGGATTAATGATATCTTAGTATGGATCAACTACTATTTTATTACAGATAAAAAGGTAATCATTTTTTAAAATTTGGATTATTTGGATAAAATGGAATCTATGGGAGATGGCCTTCCCATAATTTGGAGCTTTCTGGATAACATGTTTCCTGATAATGGATCCCATAACTATATCAGATATCATAACGAATGTCATCAAGAATATTCTTGCATGGGAGACTAAAAAATCATAAGGCTCTATAGGGCAACATTAAAATAGTTTACTTATAAATACAACATAGCACTGTAAAATATGCAAAAGCTAGAAATATACAATTTTAATAGCATAAATGTTTTTTGGACGATTGGTTGTAAGGTTTTTTAAGGGATACTTTGCGGAGTTGAGACGCAAAGTCCTAATCCAGCCTTCTTGGTTTCCAATAATATCCATTTGTTTTTATGAGAGTAGTAAGGGCCTCTATCTGGGAAATATAGGTTAGTTATTGCTTACAGTACAGAGACGGGTTTAATCCACAATGTTCTTTTCATGATACAGTACTGCCATCCTTGTACCAATTATCATGTTAGGTTTGTTGTGACATCATTTTTCCCAAGTGGGGGCAGACCAAAAATGTCTGGAACTTACTAATAAGTTGTTTGGGTTTATATATATATATATATATATATATATATATATATATATATATATATATATATATATATATATATATATATATATATATATATATATAAAACTTTACTTTTAAAGAGCTACATGAGTATGCAGCACTGTTTAAGAAAAGGCAAGAAAAGCATTATAAATAATACTTGTAATTGTTTTCTCGTTTAAAAAATATGAGCAGCTTTTAAACTGGTAATATTATGCAATAGAAAAAAGGGCCACTTGCTGTTCATTTTGGCTACATTTGTTTAAGACTTTTGACGACTTGTGAAACGTCTTAAGACGCTGCTCTGCTAAGAAATGACTAGAGAAAAGCCAGATGACACTACTCTGCTAACTAACTTCATTTTCAACATCATAAAACATGATTTTTTGTGATTTACTTATGGTTATGTTTACACTTAATTGGTTGAGTAAGAATAATAAAATGATATTCAGCTTTTTTATTTTGCTTCTGTATTTACCTAATTATGTGTTTTATTCTATGTTTGATCACACAGTTGAAATTTAGGATGAAGCCTTCATATTTAATAAAGCAGGTGTATAAAAGAATAGTAATAGAATGTTCGGCGTTGGACAATATATTTTTTATAAGCATTGTGCATTAGAGGAAGTTCTGGTCACATTAGCCTACAACATGCCTGTGCTATGATGACAGCTACATCTGATACCAGCAAGTATCAAACTTCATTATTTCTTACTGTATATGGGCCAGGTGTCAGATTTGAATCCTGTTATAAATTCATATGTGCTCCCTCCTGTTTCCAGAGCTGCCCTAGTGCCTTGTACACGTGCTAATAAGAGACACTGGCAGATTGTATTATCTAGTTGGACCAAATGATATCCAAGGGACCTCCAACTCATTCCCAAGGAACCCATATATGCCAAAACAGTCTTTAGAGCTGTCTTTAGGGGGATGCAAATAGAAATGGTTGCTCAAGGCCCAACACATCATTAAGTAGCTGAAGGGCCAAAGCCCAGAGATTGATACTTTCCACCTGTGTGCTTGCTGCAATAAAATTAAGCAAGCCTGCAACTGATGAAACATGTTAATAACTGTAATTAACAAAGTTAAACAAAGTTTCATTGCAAATTGGTATTTAAATAAATGATGAATACAGTCCAATGGGGTGCTTGGCATTCAATAGTAATAGAAGTGGTGAGAGAAGAACCTGGAAGATCTTTCCATATTTTAGACATTCTGGCCCATATTTTGTGTCTTCCCCTGTCTCCCAGTCCACTTAAAGGAGAATTCAACCCTAAAGTTAAAAAATCCCTACCCCTTACCCTACATAGACCCCCCTCCCTCCTTCCCCCCCTCCCTCCTCCCCCCCCCAGCCTTAGTGTTACCCCGGACAAATGCCCCTAACGTTTTACTTACCCCTCTGTGCAGATTCAGGCATCGGAGTTCATGGGCACCATCTTCTTCTCTATGGAAATCTTTGGAATGAGACCGGTGTGGCGCCGCATGTGCAATTTTCTGTTTGGTGACAACTGCGCACGCGCCAAAACTCACGAAAATTTCTAAAGCGCCGGTCTCGGGAAGGGGGGTCTATGTAGGGTATGGGGGTAGGGTTTTTTTAAATTTAGGGTTAAATTCTCCTTTCAGCAAATAACAAACCAACAGTAGGACTTGATTTCTGAGGTATGGCAATTCGTTTCACTGAAATCGCTGTATTTTCTAAGCTTATAAAGCTCTGACATTTCACTGACCACCAGAAATCATTATTGCCAATGGAAAGAGGCCCCAAACTTGGGGTCGAGTCTGATGTTTTAATTTAAGAGAGATTTAAAGAGAATGCTTATTTGCTCACATAGATACAACTAAAAACTCACCTTCAAAAACCCATAGGGTGAGATTTTGGACAAACAGTAATTTATTATCCTAATTAATGGAACTATAGCTGAATGCCTGATATGACAATATTTTCCTATATCTGTTACCTCATAATGAGCTAAGAGGGGCCCTGATGAAATGTGGGAACTCCAAGGGTGGCTAAATTAAAAATTCTGACAAACAGTGCTCTATGCGACTTCCAGTGGTCACTAAAGGCTTAGGTTGTAAGCTCAGAAGCCAATGGTCTTGGCAATGGCACTACTACATCTCTTAGAATTTTAAAAGATAGCTGTAAGTATTGCTTCATCAGCTATCCGCCTTGTGTATGTAAAACTAAACTACTAAATGCAACCAGTTAAGAGTAACACCCCACCATTAACAGACTATTCACAGCTCCGTACCTATCTGTTAAATGATATTAGAAAACATAACTCTAGTTAATTAACACTTTGATTCATTTCTTTGTGCAATACATTTTTTAATACTTTCAGATTAATTAAATTATGCTAATTGTATTGGTTGAAGAAACTCAGCTGGATTGCCAAATCTCACAGTTTGACAAATATATTTTAAACTGCAAGCGCACAAGTAATATTGTGTATGAGTGAATTACATGCACTGTCATGTCAAGTGAATGGTTCTAGCCTATTCACTGGATCCAATCCAATATTTTCTTTAAAAAACGAAAGCATAAGAATTGATTCATTGAGGCCTGCATAAGACAATATTCTCTCTCTGCTCACTAGCATGAGGTTATGTCTTTGACTAATTACATCTCCTAACGTGAAAAAAATAATCTGTATATTACCATATACTGGAGAAGTCTGGTGTAAGGAGACAGGCAGGCTCCTCTAGCGTCGAGAATATTTTCTGCATTCACAGACAGGCCTAACACTACCCAGCGTTCTGTCTCTTGATCATTACATAACGGACAGCACATCATTTTATCCCTCACACAGCTCTTTGTTTCTCAGGTATGAATAAAACACAGCATTTGCAAGGCCAAATGAAATGAAGCAGAAATCAGTATAAAAAAATGTTTTTTTTCGAGCAGCAACATTCTGTAGGAAGCATAACTATAATAATTATTGTATGTGCAAATTCAGATCAAGTCATTTACAGCATGTGAGATGTGATTTAGCAGGATATAGACAGTCCTATATGCCATGAGGTTAATGTAATGTACAAAGTGAACACAAAATGCATATCTGTTACTCAACATTTGTATCGCAATTATAAAACCTGTGTCTGATATGGGCAAATATATTTTACCAAAAATCACAGCTTTTAGTACAACTGCACAGGGCCCTGTTATTATCAGCTGCCAAAGTATAGATGTGGAAGGAAAAAGATCCAGCTGGCAGAGACTAGGCACTAAATCTCTAGGCAAGGACATGTTTAAAGACAACTTTTCAAGAATGACAACAATGTATTTTTTGGAAAGGCACAGGGGCATTTCAGGCCCTACGATGCCCAGAGATGGCCATGTCGATGCCATCCCCCTTGCCCTCCTGCTTAAATTTTTTATGTCGGAGCAGATAGAGGGAAGAACATCGCTAGTGCAAAGAGCACAATGTCACTCTTCACTTGCACAATCTTCACTCTTTAACCTACCAGGAGTATCTTTTCTGGTAACTTGCGGGCTGCTGCCGCCTGAGGAGAGTCTCTCAACTCACCTCATTAGTGCAGCACCCATGGATAGGCAAGTGGACAGCAGAGAAAGGGAAGTAAGAAACAGGATCATGAGGATGATTAAGAGTTAAAATGTGATCTGCTATAGTAGATAAAACATCATTTCTCCCTATTCAGACTATATGATCATATTTTAAATGTACATAATGGTAATGACAAATATATTTCCTTCGAAGGTGTAGAACATGTAAAATTAGGAAAAAGGAAGGGAGATATAGAAAAGTTATTGAATAATAGAGAAGTGCGGTGGAAGTTTCCTTTAGAAACAGAGAAACTTGTAGAACTTAATAAAGATTGGGAAATAAAATATTGTATAGAGTAGGAGAGGTATAGAATATAAGAAGGTATAGTTGAGTGAGATTAAACAACATGGAAATGGAATTATGTGTTATAGAAATATTATGCATTTTTGAGAAATCTCAAGACCTGCCTAAATAATAAGTAGGTACATGTGTTTTTCCATTACTACATTTTTTTTAAAAAATGGACATTGGTTTGGGCAATCTCTCTCTCTTAAAAGCCGCAAGCCAGTGGTGGGGGAGGATCTAACCCTCAGACTAAAGCTGGCCATAAACACAAAGATCCAATTGCTTGAATCATCGAATGATCGACGTCCCCATCTCCCAACCTGCCAATAACCTTCAGTTAAGAAAGAACAGATGAGCTGATGTTAGAACATGACAAGTTACCGGCCGCTCCATCTCCCTGCTGACGGCTTCTCATCTGACTGGCACCGGGGAGACTTCCTCCGCGTACCGGGACACGTGTCTTCTACCGGATGCCTAGTGATATTCACCATTTTTTATTTGGCTGCAGGTAGGGTCGGAAGGAACAATAGGCGACGGGGAGAGATGGGGGACCCCACGTGGATGCAAGTGCGGCGCCCCCTAGAGACTTGCACCTATTCCAGCCCTTGTCTCATTCACTGCACTTCAACTACAGCTCTCCGCTTCCGCCAGCAGTCTCCCACTGAAAATAGTCAGATCGACAATACACGTAGAGATATATCGGCAGCCGACAGAAATGTTCAAACCTGTCCAATCGGCATGGAACGACAGATGTCGGGACACTCCACACATGATCTAAAAATTGTACGAATTCATACGATTGGATCTTTGCGTCTATGGCCAGCTTAAAACCAAGGTTCGGGAGATATTTAGTTCAATTAATGCTACTATGAGAGGTACTGTACAAGACCTTTTATACTAAAAACTCCTGTCTTTGTGAACACATGCACTTGCATATATACTGAATTACTTAGACAGGGGACCAGGGAATGTGCACTGATTAATTGGCCAAGTCAGTAGCACCTCCATTATACTTTAATACATTTTTACTTAGCCTTAGGAGTGCTCCCACAACCCCCCTTTTGTATTTTAAATAATAAAGTAGGTACATGTGTTTCAACAAGCTTTATAGGTATGGTTTAGTATTGCTTTTATATTTTTAATAGTAAAATAAAATGTATAAGATAGAGTTTAAGGGTAATATACCTTTAAGGAATCCCTTTAAGTTATCCCTTTAAGGATGTGCTTGAGGGTAGGGGTACCTATAAAGTTGCAAATGGTGTCATACTCTGAGGAAGTGCCTAGAAATGCATGAAATGCGTCAGTAGTTGTTAATTACAATGCTGACAGATTTTGATGTATTTATATAAATAAAACAAAAGAAGATTTTAATAAGATCTTGGAGAGAATGTGTCATAATGGAGGTCTTTTTTTGTAAGAATATTCTTTTAATCTTGTCTGTCTTTGAGTTTCTTCCTGTGTGTACCCACCTACATTGATTTATATCTGCTTCCTTTAGCTGTGGCTTGGCACCAGGACATCACTGGTTTACTGGTGTGACAGTTTTGTCCGTATATATATATATTTCTTATTTCATATAGGGGACATTATTCTTTTTGTGTCACCCTTACTTCAGAGTAAGTCAGTATCCTTTCAATTACAATCATACCAGACAAGGATAAGATCAGTGGTGCCCAAAAGGTTGATCGGGATCTACCAGTAGACCTTTAGCTGGTGATCAGTAGATCTTAAGATACTTGTCAACAAACAGCTTGTTTAAATCACCCTCTTGTTTCATGCTTTTCATTTAGATATTTTTGATGCTTCTGTTACATAAGAAATACTGTAGATCTTTAAATATAACAATGTACAAAATGATTTTCTCATAAATCAATATTTAAGTAATATTTTCCATGGAACAGAATGCTAATGCTTTTATGCATGTAGATCATAATGGGACATCACTAAGGCTGGAACTAGACGGTGTGCGTCCTTCCGATCCGACGCAATGAGAGGAAGTGCAGGCGAAATGTGCGGAATGTCTTGTGAGATGCAATCAGTTTGTAGATGCAACATCTGTATTTCTTACATTAGATTCGGCACATCCAATGAGACGCCTGCGCTTCCCTCATTGCGTCAGATCGGAAGGACGCGCACTGTCTAGTTCCAGCTTTAAAGTAGACCTTGCATTAGTAAAGTGTGGGCACTTCTGGATTAGATGTATTACATCTAGTGCAATCAGAATTAGGAAGCACAGTTACAAATAGAGTATGTTAGAAGGGCTAAGGACTATTACTTGGAAATACAAAACTGTAAATAAGTTTTGAAGTCCTATAGACAGAATTAATGCTTGACTAGCAGCAGTTCAGGAAATGCTTTATTGATTTAAGAAAAGCATTTAAGTATAAGCGATTTAACTGGTGTATCAACCAAGAAGTTGACAGGGTAGAGTTACAAGAATGTCCTACCTGCTCTGGATCACAGGACTGTGCTGCACACAGACAAGAGTGGCAGTTGTGTATTTATCTCCATTTTCCATCTGTCTCTGCACCTTCCACTGTTCAGGATCAGTCACTCTTACAGACAGGACTTTAGCACCATGTGCTGTCTTAACCCTGAAGAACAAAAGCAAATAATTATGACAATGTTGCAAAGTCAGTAAACTAAGTGACATTTTGGGGGTTATTTACTAAACTCCGAATGACGAAAATCTGTGTTTTTTTTGTATAAAATCAAAATTTAAAAAAACACAATTTTTTCAGAATTGGTTATACCTCAAGGATGGAAAAAGTCTGATAATTCACAATTTGAAAATGAGAGTTTTCGCCATACATTTTTTTTCCGGAAACTTCGAATTTGAATTTTCAATTCGACCCTTAATAAATCTGCCCCTCACTGTAAAATGTGTTGACTTAAAGAAGAGCTAAAGTTCAACAAGGATAGGCTAAAAATGTGAACCTTATGTTTTCGACTTCTGTACCATTCCAATAGATGTATTGTTTAAAGTCTAAGAGAAAAAATAAGAGACAAACTAACCCTTGTTGTAGAAATTCCATCACCTTCCATTGTTTTCCTTTTTTTATGTATTTTTATTCCAGTAAAAATGAATATTCTCACTCTCTTTGTTTTTAAATGTCTAACCCATTTTGGAAATGTTTATCAAATAAGTTATTTACATTTGGGATAATTATTAATCTGAGTGTTATATATTCAACCTTTATTTTTCCAAGTTGCCTTGCTCTTTGCTCCACGCTTCTGCTAATACTGGCGTCTACATTTCTCTGCTTCTTCAGTTCTCCATCTTTCCCCCGTCGCCACCCTCATGCCTTGGCAGGAGACTGCAGAGTCTATTTAGCATATTTATAGGCATGCCTGTGTTGACAGCTTACATTTCCATAATACATTTAAATGAGGATGACTGTTTGGATTTTGTTATCTTGCTGCAGTCACCCATGATCTGTCTTAAAATAGCAGTGCCACTACCTTATCAGTTTGGTTAAGTTACAAAGTTTTCCGGTGAAAGCAGTATCTTACATGCTTAAAGGATACCTTAAAGCATACTTGTATCACACTTTACTGGTCATATTAGCAGGAAGTATGCTAGTGTATTAATATCAATGAAAAAGGCATAAAGATTAAAAAGATGAATTTTCAGAGGTCTTAATTATTGCCATCTAGCTTCTCTTAAACCTAGTTACTGTTGCACTAGCATGTTCAGTAAGGAATAATTTGTCATTGTAAAGCCTAATTATTGATGCACTAGCATGTTCAGTAAGCAACATTTATCATCCCAGAGCTAATGCTAAAGTGAATGTTAGTTCAAAAACTTAGCATTTATCATGATGATCTGTCAATGTTTTTTATTGTAGAGGATATGATTTGCTTTAATAATTTTCCATTTGACTTTATCGATGTCCTGCAGTAAGGAAAGTCACAGTTCTATCATAATGCCTAGTTTGACCACCACTGTCCAGCAATTCGACACTGCTGCTTGTGAAGGCAAGTGGCGACAGGTAATTTAAAGGGTAAGGAGTTTGAAGAAAAGAGCTGGAGATGCAATATGATAGCTGGTGGACTGTAGTTTTGGTATGTAATTATTTCATATGTTTATTTTTGAAAAGTCAGTAAAAAAAATCACAGAGAAGTAATGTGAAAATTTCATTTGCTAAGTTTAAAAACTAAAATGCAGCTCTGTAATCATAGATTCCTCGCCTGTTCCCAAGGCAAAAATTAAGCCACCATGAAATGTCCTTGCTGACAGATAAAAAAAGAAGCAGTCAGGGTTTCTAGACATATTTACCAGTCTATGAAACTAAATTCAAATATGCCAAAACAAACAACTCCCTGTACAAATACATTTAATCTCCTATTTGCATCACATAACTAATAAACGTGTGCATGCCCAGCACTCATCAAATGTTTTCTTCATTTATTATAAATATTTTAAAGAAAAGATACAGGGATCAGAAAGCTGCTTTGGGCTAAACAAACATGAATTTAAAAACTGTTTCTTAGCCTTTAACCACTTGAGAGCCATGATATATGTAGCACTTCCCCTGTGGCCCTCAGTTCTTCAGTTAAGCACTTATCACTGTGCACAGATGGTTGGGTGCCAGAGGCTCTTAAAAAGCAGAAATGTTATCCCTGTAGTAGTTGAGTAGAAATGTGCTGCTCTGCACTCTCACATGTTATAAACCCTTTACTTATAAAATACAGAATAACAATACAGAGGTTATAAGGTTTTGCTAGAGATTCTGCATGACCATCTATACTGTCCCCTGGAAAAACCACCACTGGCATTTCCAATCTGCCCAGCCAGAATGATCAACTGGCAGATAGGTAGTTAATTAAAAAAAAAAAAAAAAAGGTTGAACTCGATGGACATGTGTCTTTTTTCAACCTTACTTACTATGTTACTATGTATATACATGCCCCTTTTAGCATTCATACATATACAAATTTCTGGTGGATCTGTCCTCGGGAATGTACATTACGTAAGATACTGTAGATGTCAAGCATCTATCATTTTCATGCAAACAATGGCTAGATCAAAGGAACGGAGTACCATCATTTTTATGGTTAATGACACGTACTTATTAACCACTGTGATCTTCACAACTTTATATTCAAGACTTTTTCCTGAATGCCATACTGAGTAACTTTATAGTTTGTACTAAAATCAATTCCACATGAACAGCCAGCATTAATGTTATATTTTTCATTTGGGTTAAACAAAAAAAAACCAACAACTTTAAATGACAACCAGTTCATATATATATATATACACATCTCTAGAGACCTACCGATATAGCAAGGTATTCGACAACCTCAATGCCCTCACTGTAAAGAACTATTTGAACTGTTTCAACTTCAGTTCTTTGTTCTTTTTTATGGGAATAGTGTATAATGTTCTAAGCATGTTCCCTCACAAATGGTTTTTGTCTAGCGAAAACAACCCCAACATTGATTGTCTTTCCACAAAGTTTAATTGTTTCATATAACATTTTGGCAAATTGGCAATTTCACAGGAATCCTTGAAAATAAAGTATTTGGGAGCTCTTTTTGGTACCCAGGTGGACACCATCAGGTACCATGATTTATTTACTTTTACATCTTTCCGTCTCATTTAAACTTCCTCTTAAGTCAACCAGCCATCACTGGTTAATGTATTAGAATTGGGCCTAATAAAAAGAAAATTATAATAAAAAATAAAATAAATAAATAAAGAAAAATTAACTTAGTTGTGTATAACAGTTCAGAATCTCTTTTCTCCCTACTTTCATCAACCAATTTACCTTCCAGTGACACTATGGCTCCCACACTTTTTCATAATTTACATATTTAAAAATATTATGTGGTTTATGTTACTCCTCACTGTAATGCCCATTTCATTCTCTGTTTTAGCTTGTCTGGTTAGCTTTTATGCATGCTTTACTGGCCTTTGTACCTAATTAAAATGTCAGCTGTCCCAGTTAACTTGAGTGCATCAAATGCCAACCTTTCTATTAAACCATAACTCTTTACTTTTTTTCTGTAATAAAACAGTACATTTGATCCCAACTAAAAATATAGTTAAGAAAAAAATATTAAGTCCTTATTGGTATCAAAACAATCCTATTGAGGTTATTTAATGCTGAAAAGATTGTTAGCAGACTTAAGGTATGAAGATACAGGAAACCTCATGTCCCAAGCATTCTGGATAACAGGTCCATTATTTAATAGTAAGTGTAAAATGTCAGTTTTCTAAAAGAAAAAGAAAGTTCATGGTTCCAAATGTTCCAAATGTTGTAGGCTTTTGGAGTCTCTGAACATTTAGGGGCAGATTTACATAGGGTCGAATATCGAGGGTTAATTAACCCTCGATATTCGAGTGCCGAATGTGAATCCTTCGACTTCGAATATCGAAGTCGAAGGATTTATCGCTATTCCTACGATCGAATGATCGAAGGAATAATCCTTCGATCGAACGATTAAATCCTTCGAATCGAACGATTCGAAGGATTTTAATCCATCGATCGAAGCATATTGTTAGGAAGCCTATGGGGACCTTCCCCATAGGCTAACATTGGCCTCGGTAGGTTTTAGGTGGCGAACTAGGGGGTCGAAGTATTTTTTAAAGAGACTATCGAAAGGTCGAATAGTCGAACGATTTTTAGTTGTAATCGTTCGATTCGAAGTCGAAGGTCGAAGTAGCCTATTTAATGGTCGAAGAAGCCATATTCGACCATTTGAAATTCAAAGTATTTTTTCTTCTATTCCTTCACTTGAGCTAAGTAAATGGGCCCCTAAGTTCTACCTCTGTGTACTAGGGGTATAATACCTCCACCTTACACACACACACTCTCAGACACTTAAACACCATTGTTTTCCAATACATAGACAGACAGGATCCACAATGCTTTTGGCATTGAGCTATTGATCAAAGCACACCTGGTAATGATCTTCAAATAGAGAGGTTATAAAACAGATTTTTGAATAGGAAATGGTTTTGGCTGGTGCCTTTCAGCACCTAAAGGCAGCATAGTTTTACAAACAAAAAGAAGGACCATTATCACAGATGAAAAGCTATTTTAACTTAATAGCTTCTCCAATGCATTTCCTTTCTGTGAAACAGACATGAAAAAAAAAACTGACAAGAAAACAAGCTCTATAAACCCAACAGATAACATTTGCTCTTCACATTCAAGATGCCTCTCTGGCACTAACTGAAAAAAATATGCCCATTATTTGATAGAAGCAAAGAGGTGAATGCAGGTTAGATGAATAATAGTCATTTAGCTTTTAATCTCATTTACTGCATTTATGTTTATATTATCTGGGCATAAAAACACATTGATACATATTCCAGCAGATTCCCCAAACACAAACAAATATATTCTGGTTACATTGGGAAATGCTGCAGCCTCATCTGCTCACATTCTCTCTCTACAACAGGTAGTTGCAGGAGAGTCTGCCAAATGTATCGAGCTTTTCCCAAAGCAGATGGAGAAATGTGGCATTCAGAAGGTTTGCTGCATATTAAGCATACTGTAATGCCACAATAAGATAGTGGGGAGGGGTTTGGTGCCAGTAACAAGCTAACAATATCAAACAGAATAGCCTGTTAGATCTGCAAACTGTTTTACCAATGCCAAAGCAGATGCCCTTTACCTATATTAATGCTAATGTATCAGTATATGGCTGACCTGTATTGTGTTGTTACACTATCAAAAAAGTCAAATTAGATTAAGAAAATGCAATAATATATAATATTTAGATTAACAGAAAATTGAATCTTTGTTTCAAAAATCCAATGCAAAAATGCTAGGTGCACTACTGTATTTACATGACTTGTGCTGACCTTTATGCCAAAAGGATACATTTCATTGGGCCTGACTAACTAAGCCCCTAGCATAAAATAGGCTTTGATACGATTGTATCTGATATTCGCACAGTTCATTTCTCATTGCAAGTACTCACCCAAAAGTCTCTTCTGATAAATTACAGAGTTGGTTGCTTCACTGGGACATGGTACTATCTATTTTCATTACACATCCCTGTTTCAGCACTGTGCAGACAAGCGGATATGGTTCTAAATGATTTTGGGATTCTGCCCTGTTCCCCATTTGATTGGTATACAGGTATAGCATCCATTATCCAGAAACCCATTATCCAGAAACCCCTGAATTACAAAATGGCCATCTCCCATAGACTCCATTTTATCCAAATTTTTAAAAATGATTTCCTTTCTCTCTATAATAACAAAACAGTACCTTGTTCTGGATCCAAACTAAGATATAATTGGGGGACACAACCATCCTATTGGGTTTATGTAATTTTTAATTGCTTTTCTAGTAGACATAAGGTGTGAAGATCCAAATTACAGAAAGATCAGTTATCCAGACTAACCTAGGTCCCGCTTATTCTGGATAATAGGTCCCATATCTGTATTACATACTCTTCCTGTATGGTGGGCTCAAAGTTTGCCCATGTGCAGTAACCCATTGCGACCAATAAGATATTTGCTTTTAAATAGCTAACCAGGAAATGATACCTGTTGATTGATTGCTATATTTGACTAAACGTAGAAAGTGTTGCACCTTTTATTGAAATACCTACTACTTTAAGGTTAAGGTCACACTAGGCGTTTCAGGGAGATTTAGTCGGACCAATCTCCCCAAACGCCTTCCCTCACTCTGCGCTGGCTAAAATGAAAAATCGCCGGCGCTAATCACACGCGGCGATTCATTTTCCGAAATCGTCCGAAGTTTCCTCGTGCCGCAACTTTGGGCGACTTTGGAAAAAGAATCGCTGCATGTGATTAGCGCCAGCAATTTTTCATTTTAGCCAGTGCAGAGTTAGGAAGGGAGATTGGTTGCTGCAAAGACGAGGCGCCAGGCGACTAAATTTCCCTGAAACGCCTAGTGTGACCTTATCCTAACAACCCAAAACATTTCCTCATTTTTATTCCCTGACCACTGTTTCAAATAGCACAAATAAAAACCTGCATCCATCACAACAGATTGATTTCCACTGGGTTAAATACAGGGGCACAGTTTGACATATGTGAAGCCAAAGCTATGACACTTTGATGCAGTCAATGGAATGAAGTAGCTTGCTGAATTTTTATTAGTACTTTCAGTAACCAGCCAGTACTTTCAGCAGAAATCAAAATGCCTCCTGCCTGATTGCAAGACTCTTCTCTTACTTCTCTTCCCTTCAGCCATTGGGAAAAAAGGCAACATTTATGAGTCTGTGTGGAAGTGAAAGATGTTTGCAGCAATTAATTGGTAGAATAGTCATTCGGGAAGACATAGACGGTAACAGAGACCTTAAAAAAACAAAAATAAGATTTTTATAGCGTTATATAATATAATTGCATTATATTTGCCTCATTTAAGTGCTTACTTCCCCATTAATCTCTATACTGCTTAATAGGCTTTTAGTGAGTATTACACTGCCCAGCTGTTATCAGACATTTCAGGGTTAAAAGAAAAGCAATGGGTAGCATGTGCACAGCCAAATCCAAAGCAGAGAAAACGAGTGTTGCAGACATACTACAACCAGCTAACACTACTCTCTAAACACTAATTATTTGCCCGTGCAATGACTCGATAACTGCCACTAAACCCTTGGTAGCTAACAATTACACATTTATTTTGTCCTTTCTAAGTCAAACAAAAATTAGACACTCTGTAAAGTGTTATTTGAAGTAGCTTTTAATTACAGAGTAAGAGCCAGAACTGGCATGAAGTGCCGAGCAGGAGAAGGATAATGGGAAATGTTGATCCTGCAGAAAATGGGA
Source organism: Xenopus laevis (assembly GCF_017654675.1). Classification (NCBI taxonomy): domain Eukaryota; kingdom Metazoa; phylum Chordata; class Amphibia; order Anura; family Pipidae; genus Xenopus; species Xenopus laevis. The sequence continues at coordinate 173,590,083 of NC_054371.1, forward strand.
ATTAAAAACACGATTGATCTGATTCCACAGGGCTTGTACAAAGAAATTAGCATAGATGCTACACATACTTTTTAGGGCATTGTGGGAAAGAAATCTGAATAACAGGTTGATTTTAAATATGACCAGATGTTCTGTATAAGGTGAATGCATTTGCTCCATATTTTCTTATATCCATCTGTCACAGAGAGAAAATGAAACCCTGTTTTAGGGTGGTTATGAATGGTTTTGCTACATTCCCTTAGCAGATTGGGAAAAATGGGCAGGGGGCGGGGCAGATGACATTGGGGGCAGGCCGATGGTGTCTGATGACATCAGGGGAGGCGCTGATTATGTCAGGGGCTGTACTGATGACATGCCGATCAGCGATTGGCTGATCGCCATGTGATTAACTTCAATTTCCTGTCCAGATTTCCTAATTTTAGCCATTTTCACCTGGACAGCCCTTCCAAAAACCGGGTTTGTCCGGGTATAATCTGGACAAGTGGCAACTTTAGATGTGACCCTTAAAGGAACACCAAAAAATTAAAGTGCAATGAAGTAATTAAAATATATTGTACTGTTTCCCTGCACTGGTAAAACTGCTGTGTTTGCTTCAGAAATACTACTATAGTTTATATAATCAAGCTGCTGTGTAGCCATGGGGCCAGCCATTCAAGGTTTAGGATACATGGCAGATAGCAGATGCACTCTGTGGAATCCAAATGTATTTTATTATAGAGTGTATCTGTTATCTGCTAAGTAGCCTATGCTTTTTCTTCTTTTTCAGGCTTAAATGGCTACCCCCATGGCTACACAGCAGCCTAATTATATAAACTAAAGTAGTCTTTATAAAACACATGAATTTTAGCAATGTAGGGCGACAGTACATTATATTGTAATTTCTATATTTATATATATGCCCTATGCCTGCGTCTTCACGTTTTATACGCTACTTCAACATTTGCCTCTGGTTCCAAGACATAGAATCATCAGGCTGAACAATATTATGATGAAACAGAGAAGGGGTTATTATATGAGTGTAGTATTAACTCACCACAAATAGGAAGTGGCCCAGGTGCACCGCCCTGAGCCCTCAGCTTGGGGAGCGGACAACCGTGAATATATCAGATGGCAGGCACTCAAATAAAGGCAATCTTCCAACAGTTTGTAGAAATCAAGTAGAAAAGATTTATTGTGTCCTCCGCCTTACGCATTTCATGTTACAAAAAACGTAATAATGGCCTATGATTAAGTGTTTGTAACACGAAACGCGTAAGGGGGAGGACACAATAAATCTTTTCTACTTGATTTCTACAACCTGTTGGAAGATTGCCTTTATTTGAGTGCCTGCCATCTGATATATTCACTATAGAATCATCAGGAACAAGAAAGCATATGTACACATACAGTTTATAAGATAAACTTTTAATATTTTGTGTGTGTAAACATTTATTTTTCTAGCAGGACACTGGTTGTCTTCAAGAATCTCACTAGGTACCCACTCTCTCCATCTCACAACATCACAGAGAAGCTCAGTGTTGTCCCATATTGGCAGATAAACATAGAAAAGTATTTTCATCCAAAAAACTGATTTCCTATATAAATCAAACAATTTTACACTGAAGATCTCTACATCATCTCTCTTATTCATGACAAAATGCAGGAAGAACACTTTGCCGAATACTTTCTTCAAGGTGACTTTAGAGGCTGTGTTCTTTACCAAGCAGATCCAACATGAATGTGAGATGTCTTTTGTCTATAGAACTATTCTACATTCTCAAGGGCTCCATAGTGATATTAAAGCAACAACTGCAAGTACTCATTTGCCTGGACTGAAAAGCCATTCACTTGTAGACTGAGAGTCGGAGAGGATATATAAGCAGTAAGCTTATGAAAAGAACTCAGAGTTCCCTAAGACCCAGTTATAACATAAATTCACACTTGGATTTTATGCATCTTAAAGTGCCCCTTATTTATTATAAAGGTGACAATACCATGGCAACATTGATTTAAACTCTGTTGTATACATTCTTATTGCGTGGTTTGGTTATAAAGTTTGCAGCCAACAAATGGGTACTTCTGGACACATAGGAAACATGAAACCTAATTCCAACGGTGACCCCTGTTCCCCCTTTCTAAACTACGACATCCCCAGCAGGGACAATATAGATATGCCTGCCCATAGATCTGCTCTTTAAACACCTCAAATGTCAGCCAGTAGTGCAGCAGTGTATTTGAATAGCAGAATATAGTGATAGCATTTATGAAGTTATTTTTAACAGAAAAAAAGACCTCAAAATAACACTGCTGTCCCTAAATACTTAATACTTAATACATAAAAAAAAAACAGTCAGCAACAAGTTAAAAATTAAAAAAGAAAAGAAAAAACAAAGATCCGATTGCTAGGGGCAACTACTGTATATTGGATCAATTTAGTAACTCAACCCCACAAATCGGGGAAAAAACTTAAAGGGACAATTATGAGTTTACACTTTGCACACTGCTTTATGTTTGTAAATTACCCCTTTAATATTTGTGTGGCAGATTGCTGTCCTTCCTTGTTCTCCCCACTGAACCATACACAGCAGTCCCTATGAACTAGTTCATCTTTATATACACAAGTTAATAGCTAAACTAAATCCATGGGCATTGGACTGTATGTAGTAGCAGTGATGTTATACAAGGCTACAATTTTATCTAATATGAGCATTATGTAGACTATTTTATGCACAATATTTCTTCATAGTGATTAATTTGTTTCAAATATGGACCATATTTTGGTACTACTTTTCCTGCTTTTTACTTGTGAATTATTATTCAAAATGTCAAATTTATAGCTCTTCAAAAAGACTAGTTCTAGGCACATCCTTACTTTTGACGGTCTTCAGAGGTTCCTGGGATGTGTACGTTTTGTATAGTATAGTAATTTATACTGCCTGTGTGTTCAGAAAAATCATTGCAATACTTGACTTAAAGAGGCAAAGATCTGAGCTTTTGTTGTTCTAATCGATGTCAAAAAGAGTCATACAGACTAATAGACAGTTCCTTTTGCCTTCACTTCGGCATTTGTGTGGTTGTGCTGAAAGCATTTGTTGAATTTGCTGTGTGCAATAAATCACACCTACATCTCTCCGCCTATGAGCTCCTGCAGGTGTGGATGCTGCTGGCTCTCTCACTCTTGGGGGGCTTCAACCTGAAGGATCTGTCTGTTAGTTTTACAGTTCACATGCTCACAAGTTGACAAGTGTGACAACTGTTTTCATCCATTGAGCATGAATTTGGACTTCTGCCATAATCAGCCCACGAGATAACTTCCCCGGGATCTGCTCAGCTAATTATTTGTCAGCCCAGCAAGAACATATGCAGTTCATGGCTGTTTGTTGTTCATTATCATCTTGATGCAACCCTTTAGCTGCCAGTAAACAGTGCTCTCATAAAACAAGGTACATATAAAAGCAGAAAATAAGCAGGAATGAGGCCTGATGGTCTTGACTGACAGCAAATCTAGTCAGTACATCTTTTATAAAGAAAATAAAAGTAGTAGAATATAAGAAGCAAGAACTGAAGATTTAATTTAGTTGTTACAAACAAACCCAGAGTGTCATTAGTAAGCGGCAAGGTGTATCCTTCCTTAAGGATGTCCTCTCAACAATGCAAACTCAGGACAGTTAAAGGAGAAGGAAAGGTTAAAACTAAGTAAGCCTTATCAGAAAGGTCCATCTAAATATACCAGTAAACCCCCAAAGTAATGCTGCTCTGAGTCCCCTGTCAAAAGAAACACAGCATTTCTTTCCTTCTATTGTGTACACGTGGGCTTCTGTATCAGACTTCCTGCCTTCAGCTTAAACCACATTGCCCTGGGCAAGAGCATGCTCAGTTTGCTCCTCTCCCCCCCCCTCCCTTCTCTACTGTAATCAGAGCAAGGAGAGACTCAGTCAGGAAGTGATGTCACACCACATTAATACAGCAGCTCCTATCCTAAACAAACAGAGAGTTTCTAGAGCCGTTTACTCAGGTATGGTAAAACATTCTACAGAATAAATATAACATTCTAGCTTGCACTATTGCAGCTAATCTATTGGCAATAAAATGCCTCTGTAGCTTTCCTTCTCCTTTAAGGCCATCCTCCTGATCCATGCTTTAATTGATCTTTAGAATTCAGGCTGGATAATATTTACTGTTATACACACAGTATGTCCAATCGTTTAGATTCTATAATAGGTCACTTGTCATGATATAACTTATCTCTTGGTTAAGTATAGTTTTACTTTAAAACTAAGACCATTCCAGACACTGTTTTCCCTTTCTCATTCTGCTCTTCTGGGTATGATATGGCAGGGCTGGTTTACACTTGCCAATAGCATCCGATTAGCAATTATCTTTGAACAGTCAGCAACAAGAAAAACAAAGATCCTATTGCTATGGGCAACTATTTTGGAGCAATTTAGCAACTCAACTCCACAAATCGGGAAAAAAACTTAAAGGGAAAATTATGGGTTTGCTTTATGTTTGTAAATGACCCCTTTATTATTTTTGCGGCAGATTGCTGTCCTTCCTTGTTTTCCACTCTGAACCATACACAGCAATGCCTATGAATGGCGAAAAGGCACTAGTTCATTATATGTTTATAAAATAATAAAAATGTCAATGGGGATGGTTTCCAATATTTCACAGGCTCGCAAGTCATATATGTATATAGTGAATAAAGTACCCCCTATTGTAAAATATAAGGATATTATAAGTTACCAAGAAATTCCATGCAGTGATGGGCGAATAAATTTGGCAGGTGCAAATTTGCGGTGAACTTCCGTGTTTCACCGCCGGTGAATACATTTGCAAAAAATGTTGGTGTGCATCAAAATAGTCACACGCATAAAAATTGTCAGCTTTAATATGTGATTGATGGACAGTCGAGTAGGAAGGGGCCCCAAAATGCAAGCCTGGTAAAGGCTAAGCAACAGGCCAATGACTGGGGGGAGGATTGGGAAACAGGGTAGTGGGGGGTTGACGTGATTTGTAGTTTAAAAAGAGAGAGAGAAGTAGGAGCAGTGTGGGTGTATAACTGCTGAGGCAGGAAGTGAGGTCATTATGTTGTGAGGAGTAGACAGTCAGGCAACTTCCTACTCTTTATGGCAATTGGATAATTTGAGCTAGGCAGAGGAGACAGAGTTTTCATTTAGTTGCAGATAATGGTGGGGTGGGTCTACTCAAGTGAGTAGCTGAAAATTAGATCAATGTGCAAATGTTTTGGTAGGGGCAGGCCTGGGTCTAGGCTTGGAGAGCAAACAGGCACAGTAGGCAGAGGAATAGAAGATAGGAAGTGGGGTTGTAGGCACAGACTTGGTACTGATTGTTCAAATTGTTAATAACAATGTACTGGCCTTCAGCGACTAATGGTTACACATAGATGTTCATCTGTTCTATTGTGTAGAATGTTTCAACAGCAAAGTTTGTTACAAGATAGTATGTGTATTTGTAAGCAATATTCGCCGCTCTGGTCCTCTTCGGCAAGATGGCGGTTCTGGTTCTCTTCGGCAAGATGACAGCCTCCAGGACTCCCTCGTGACATATTCTGACGCCAGTGCGTCAAACATGCGCAACGTCTTTATGGCAACGCGTTGGAATGGATGCAGCGTCATGCAGGGCCGGATTTACATATTGGGCACCCCTAGGCCCACTGCCAATGGAGATTGGCGCATGGGAAATTAAAAAAATAATTGTATCTTCAGCGCATCCCCAGTGTATTTGAACCAATGTGGGTGTGGTTGGGCAGCATGCCGCCCCCCTAAAATCCTGCCGCCCTAGGCCCGGGCCTAGGTGGCCTTTCCACAAATCCGGGCCTGGCGTCATGACGCCAGCACATCCGTTTTTGCATCAAAACTGGCCTATTTAATACACCAGAACATTACAGACCTTGCCCAAATATAGGTTCATCTTTGTGAGTTACCAGGTGTGATCTATTGCTAAATTCCTCGATTCTTGTTATTGACCTTGGTTTGTTAGTTGGATTATGAACCTTGCTGCCGGGATTGAACCCTTTGCCTGGACTTTGTTTACTCTTTTGCCTAACCCTTTGATACCGCAAACTGTATTGAACTAGTAGCTTCCTCCTTGGTTCGCAAAATCCCAACAGAGCCTTCTGCCCTGACAGTATTGCTATGATTGAAATGATTATGGGGACTGATATTGCAATCTCCCCAGGTTATGGGTTTCATTGCAGCTTCTTTTTATTGGAGCCTTTCTATTGTATTGATTTCATACCATATGATTCATAATCATGAGTAAGGGGAATCAGTAGAAAATAATGCTAATGTAGAAATAGACCTTCCTAATGAGCAATCAGTGAGTGTGCTCTAATTTGATTTGCAGGTCCCATTGTTCACAGATACAGATAAGTTTTAAATGGAATCTGTGCAAACTGGCTTGTATGGTTCTTCAATCACAATAGAATTTATAGATTCTGTATATGAATTTACTCTCTATTATTTTTATTATTCTTTTCAGTTGTTCCTCAGAGCGAAAATGTTTTTTTATTTTCTTCACTACAATACCTTGAGAGGAAGCATCAACATTTGGAGTTCATGTTTATGGTAAACCAAAACATATTTGCATGATGTCAATCAAAATGTGCATTGCCAAAAATCTAGTGGAAAAAAATAAATTTGACTTGGTTCTGAATTCTCTAACCAAGGAAAGTGTGTTTCCTGTGTAGCACATAACAAATGATCAAATGCTCTAGGAACATACTCCCATCTCTGTACATTACACGGCTATTGAGCATCTTATTTCATTATATTAGACCTATTTGACTTTATTTGCAAACTCTTCTAAGCTGCAGATGAAGACATTATGGTGCTTCTCTCCTGTGTACTTGTTTGCCAGTTAAGTCAGTAAGTGGATAATAATATTCTGTTTTTTTAGGACTCGGTATTCTGTGGCAGCAGAAGCCTGGCCAGTCTGACAAATATAAATTATTCATTTAGATCAATTTACAAAGTCAGTAAAGTTCCCAGGAGGGAGATTTATGTTGTTTCCAAGCAAATGGGGACTGTAAATAAGCAAAGTAGTTTGGAACATCTATATAAGAGTGCCAGTCTGTTTTTGCGATCACTTAGTCTATTCAGTTCTCTCTGTGCATGGCGACAGCAGTGCCTATAGTAGCAGTGGGGATAATAGCTCCTGAGAATGGACTGTGGCTGCTGGATAGCAAGTATAGTAGGGAGAGATGGTGCCTATAGTAACAGTGGAATAACAGCTTCTGGGAAGGGATTATGGTTGTGGGATAGCAGGTATAGTAGGGAGAGATGGTGCCTATAGTAACAGTGGGATAATAGTCTCTGGGAAGGGAGTGTGACTATGGGATAGCACTGGTATAATAGGGGGAGATGGTGCATATAGTAACAGTGGGATAATAGTCTCTGGGAAGGGAGTGTGACTGTGGTATAGCAGGTATAGTAGGGAGAGATGGTGCCTATAGTGACAGTTTGATAATAGTCTCTGGGAAGGGAGTGTGACTGTGGGATAGCAGGTATAGTAGGGAGAGATGGTGCCTATAGTAGCAGTGGGATAATAGTCTCTGGGAAGGGACTGTGGCTGTTGGATAGCAGGTAAAGCAGGGAGACATGGTGCCTATAGTTGCAGTGAAGATAATAGATTCTGGAAAGGGACTGTGGAATAGAAGGGTAACTGTAGTTGCATGTAGTCATGGGAATTATAGCATTTATGAAGGAACTGTGACTGTCAGAGAGCAGGTATAAAGAGGTGGGATGGTGCCTATATCAGCAGTGGACATAACTGCACTCTGTCATGTATTTGTGGCTGTATGATAATAGTTTTGGTAGGATAAAATGGTGCCTAAAGCAGTGGGAGCAGCTTGTGAAAGGGACGGTCACTGTGGGATAGAATGTTTTATATGCTGATTAACATGAAGATATGAAGAAATATTTATTTTTATTGACTTTCCCATTAAGGCCTAAGTCCTCATTTTATTTCAGCAAATTTGCATCACCCCTCTCTGAATGCATACCCAGTTCTTCTGCTGCACAAACAATAGCACAACCCATTCAGAGGCAGTTTACAATTAAAGATTTAGCTTATACATATTCATGGCCTGATCCCAAGGGCTCTTCTATGTTAAATACTGGTGTGTGTCTGGAACTACAGCAATTTTAGAAATGCACACAGTATGTGTTATATGCAAGCACCAACTATAACTGTGATTTCTAAGCAATGTTAGGAGCCACAGGGAAATCTCATAGTTATTTTTCAGAGGGGGTGTGGAGGTGCATTATCCTTATATCAGAAACTATTATGTCCCATTGTATAGTGGGTGATGCCTTGATGTGCATTTGTAATGAGGGATGCCTTTTTTATACTAACTTTTTTAACATATATGACTGATTTCTCACTCATTTAGACAGTAACAATGGCATTGGTTACCACTAGATAAAATAACGAAGATGGTTTAAGAATCAATCATTTTTTTTAATTGCTGCGCAGAAAATAAATGGTCATAATGGTTAATCCTCCACAACTTAAAGATTTGGATCTGTGTTAGTGCTCAGTGCAGCTGCTAATCTGACCTGAACCCTGACAATCCACTGAAATGAATGTGTTACAAACAGGGCCAGATCTACATAGTGGGCACCCCTAGGCACGCTGCCGTTTGTCACCCCTTTCCCCTCCCCTTCATTAGAGCACATGCATTAATTTTCATAGTCAGGTCGAGAGCACTGTGGATTGGCACACAGGACACTTTAAAAAACAATTGTATCTCATGAGCAGCACTAGAGCTTCCAAACCAATGTGGGTGTGGTTGGGCAGCATGCCTCCCCCCCTAAAATCCTGCCACCCTAGGCCCGGGCCTGGTTACATATAATATATTGGTTAGTTAAAATACTTTCCTGACTGACAGTGAAGACTTTATAAATGGGAAAAATATAAAACTCCTGGGCATCCTTCTTCCCCAATAATATTTACTAAATCTGCCGCATTTATCACATTATATAAACACATGCATACTGTACATACACCCACACACAAACAGCTTTCCAAGTCTGTATAACAATTTTGACTTTAACTATTTAGTGAATTGGTAAACTACCACCTTTTTTTCGGAAAGAAAAAAAAAATTGTACTGTGTCTGTCAAATACTTCTTTGTTTGCAATTATTTACAGGCCTTAATAGCACGCGGAAATGAGAAAGACGCGTTTTCTCAAGGACTTGTTAAGAAAAATAAATTACATCTGTCACAACATTCCTCTCGCTTGGTACGAATGCACAGTGACAGAGGATAACAGCTTTCTGTGGTGTAACAGGACCAAGATCATTACAATAAGAATAAGATTATTTGTTCCACGTCTCTATTCTCCACACAAAAGATCTTAATGACTTGTCTTCATGGAGAACTTCCGTGCCACAGAAATCAAGCACTTGATTGGGAATTGATTTTATATGCAAAATAAATACCTAAAGAGCAGATTAGAGATAAAAACATAATGTGCTTGCGACTTCTGTACGTGCGCTAAAAGAATAGGTTGTTCTGTGAAGACAGAATGTGTAACGTACCAGAAGAATAACAGCAATCATTACCTTTTCCGAATATCTATCTTGAGTCTGAAATAAAGGCCTGGAATTATCCCCCACTGAGAAATAAAGTAGTCAAAGTCTATTTCTGTTCACAATAAAGTAGAGAATTCTAGAGTCATTCAATGGCAAGAATTTAAAGGCAATATATACTCTATACAGAAACAGGCTTTATATTCCTATAATATTTTGTTCACATGCTGCTGAACTTAGAAGTAGTAACTCAAAGTAATCAATGAGTGGTATTCTTTAGTAATAGCTAAATGTGGATTGACCTCTGTCAATTACTCCTCTGCAGTCAAATATCATGACATTTTTTACATTTCCTCATTATGTGGTCAAAATACTTTTGCGCTGAATATTTATATTTCTACATAGGGACACAGGTTGCTATACAACATCTATGTCTATGAATATACCTCAATCGGCATTGACCTTCCATTCACATACATGAAAACATACAGAGCAGAAGTGTTCCAAAGATTTAATGAATTTGTCATGGAAGTTCAGTTACCGAAGATCAGTTGAGTCAAAAGACAAAATTTATTTGACACAAGCTCAGTAGATTCTGAACTCACAAATAATCAGAACCCTGAACAAAGGAATTGTCACATATGGCAGACCCAAAACCCAGAGGAGTGACTGGATTCCTGTCTAGGCATGCTCTTCTGCCTAGAACAGCCACTTTTGGCTTTGGGCCTGGCCCCAAGCTACCCAAGTGTCACCAGGACTTGCCCCATGAGAATCAAGTAACTCCCATGGAAGCAGGCAAGGGTGTCAAACGTATGCTCTGGGATGGAGCCGCTATGGGTGGAGCTGAATGTAGTCAGACAGGTCGGGTCAGAACCAGATAATAGGAGAAGAATTGTGAGGCAAACTCAAGGTCAGGAACAAGCCGGGGTCAGAACCAGGAAGTCACACAGGGGACAGAAACAGAAGACCAGAGCCACTACAACCAAGCACGCTTGACCTAAAACGGGCATTGAGTCAGTGCAGAGCAGAAGGTTACATAGGCAGACTAATGGCTAATACTGAGCACCTGTAGCAAGATTAGTAACAGCTGAGCTACCTATGCCTACCAGGGAATACAAGGATACCTATAAGGGCCGATTAGGTATGCTGGATCGCACTGTGAGGAAATGCAGGCGACCAGTTGGAGGGGCAGAATATAATGTAAGTTAACAAAACATAGCAGCTACAAACTACATGCATCTGACTGTCGGGTGAAGATGCAGCGTCTGATGTTTGCATCCGAAAGTTGATGTATGTCGTTTTGTAGCTGTATATATATATATATATGAAAGCAGCTAGTAAGTTGCAGGTAAAACGTATTCGTCCCTTTTATAAAATGTATAATTAAACCATAGAATTCTTAATGAATCAGATGAAAATTGAGCATAGGACTGGCCAGATATGGGATGACTTTGACGTAGTTGGCCAGCTTAAATATATTGCAATATATGGACAAACAATCCCTGTTTTGTTTAAAGGGTAAGGCATTTTTCAGTAGCAGTATGCACAAAATGTCGCTGTCTTAAATATATTGATAAGGGGTTGAGTGCAGAGGAATCTTGTATTTGTCTATATGTATTTTGTGGTCACACCCTCATTGCACCCCCGCCTAATGATTTTAAAAACTAGTGGTGAGCACAACTTTCCCCTGTTTGTTATATATATATATATATATATACTGTATACATTATATTATGCCCCTCCGACTGGTCGTCTGCATTTCATCGCAGCCCGACCCAGCTCACTGAATCAGATCTGCCGTAACAGTGAACCGGGATCTTAGCTGTCTCCTCATGTAGAGTAGAGGTAATGCAGGCAACATAAAAACACCAACTCACTGGTTCAACTCCAGCCAGGTTGTTACAGGAATCACAGAATTTTATAGACTTGGAAACATATGACATGAGAACATACGTGAGTAAAAGGGAGTTAGTGGTGAGAGCGCAAAGTGCTATCTCTTCACAGCACAGAAAAACAAAGAACTGCTCTCAGAGCCAAAAAGATAGTTCTGCTCTCAAGGCCAGGATACTAGTGACCAAGGCTATCTTGAGAACAGAATCACTGGGAATCTGCATACACAGAATTGTATTCTCTCTCATAGTAAACTCTGTTTACAAAAAGGAGTTGCAGTCATATCAGAATGTGCTTATAGATGCCAGTATATGATCCATTATCCAAGATACTTCGAACCTGACATTTTCCCAATAAGGGATTGTATGGGATAATTTGGATCTCCATACCTTAAGTCTGCTAAAAAATCATTTAACCATTCAATAAACCCAATACGATTGTTTTGCCACCAATATGAATTTGTGCAGCTTAGCTGCCATCAAATAAAAGCAATTTTTATATTATTACACAGAAAAACAAAATCATTTTAAATTTTTTTAATTATTTGCTTAAAATAGAGTCTATGGGAGATGGCCTTTTTCCATAATTTAGAGCTTTCTGGATTCTGAATCTCATACCTGTGCTAATTAAAAATTATATTGTATCCAAAATGAAGATGTAATAAAGCTCATGTACTATTTCATCTAAAGTTACATTTGTGTGCTTCGAGAAAGCTGATGATGTGAGCCATGACATGGGCAGTGTCAAGTTTTGGACCCTTGCACCCACCAGCATCACCCCTGGAATTAACCTGTCAGCACATCTAAGGGTAGGACTACACGGGTGTTTTCTGTACAAAAACGCAGGCGTCAAATCGCATGCGACAGAAATAAGGTAAGTGAATGCATTGTCGGATGGTGTTGCAGCGTTGATCTGACACAACACATATGTCGGATGCAGACGTAGTGCAGGAGATCCCCTGTTCCTTAAAACAAAAAAAGCTAGCCCCTTTCCTTTAACCCTTCCGTTTCCAACAGCACCTGATATCCGCAACTGCTAGCCCTGGGCCTAAACCCTTTCTGCCATTAGCTGCAACTATTCCTTCAAGATTCTCCATTTCACCATCACCCCCACAAGGGAGGGTGGGTGCTAGCTGCTAGCATACAAATCTTCCTGCCTCTGACCAATCAACTTCTGCACTACATTTCCCACAACCCCTTGCACTTAACCATTCAGGCTCCTTTCCTAGCCCCTGTCATGGTCCCTTCTCCTCCACTTCCTTACAGTTTCCCAGGCGCACCCTTTACTATGGGACTTCTGGCAGCATGGTTAGCTAAAGCTCCATGTTTCTTTTTTCATAAATACTGATCATTTATTAATGGTTGATGTCAGTATATTCCATATATCACTAGGTTAAAGAATGAGAAAAACAAAGCTCTTAATAGTCTCCGATTTTAACATGCCAGCGACAAGTAGATTCATCCTACTATGTAATTTACACAATTATAATTAACAAGCACATGCACATATAAAGGAGGGAAGGGATTATTATGTTTTAATTTCATGCAATTTGCATGACAATTGGGAACAGCATTTATTCTCTTATGTTTTCCTTTCATTATACATTTACATCTTTTAAATAACTAATAAGCACCCACATACCCGTGTGTGTGATATATTCTGAGAAACAAAGAAAAGCCCATTATAGCACTGGATATCACATTCTGGCCATTCTAGATTATTGTATTTGACTCATTTAAGACTTCAAGGCTGATTTTAATGTTTGATAGTTAATTTTAAGAAACTCTAAAGATGTGTTTGCTAAAACATTACCAACAATATAGGAACAAACAGTTTCAATGCAGAAAAGAATTGGACAAATACAGTACTTTGTTCTTATATCTGATTTGTAGGGGGACCTAGGATTCAGACATGTGGTAGCAGTGTAATTTGACTCTCCCATTCACCCAGCAAAACAATTTTCGGGGCTCCTACATTCGAGACATTCAGACAAACAATGCTGACATAAAAAAACATGCTCAAATAACATGGGGGGAGGGCAAAACTGAAGTCCCACCATTTAAAAGAAGGCTACCTATCATGTAACCCTCACATTTACAACCACAACACAGTAGTATCTCAGTTTTAATATTCATATTGACTCAAGTGCAAGGGAAAGGATACACCTAGGGGTAGTCAGATGCCATATACAAAATTAGGAGATGCAATGTATTAAGAAATCTGATATAATTAATGTAAATGTATTCACAGTTATATGTGTAAATTGTATGAAGGGAATACTAATCAGAGACTATAGAAGGACAGTTATCTATAAAAGTATTGATTATTTGTGCATAATGCAAAGGGACAGTAACAGCTTGTCAAGAAATCTATTCAAGTCGTTCCGTTTAATGAGCCTTCACCTTCCACACCCAGATCGCTCTTTGAAAAGCAGTTTTTATAGTAATCCTTTGTGCGTCAGTCCTACATTCCCAGCTTTACAGCGCACTGGGGGATTGTAATAAAAGTTGCAATGTTTGCACAAGGTCTTGTAACCCACAGTAACCAATCACAGGGTAGCATTTACAGTCATCTATTTGAAAGCAAACATTTAATTGCTATGGGAAGCAATACATATTGTAAACATTTTGACTTTTATTACCCCCCCCCATTCTTTCATGAGTTTCATTCTGAAAGGGATGCTTTGCCCATTTTTCATTTTTAACAACTGACAGACTGACAACCTCAGAATCCATCTACAGATATTGACTAAAATGATGCCTCAAAATCAATTGATGACCTGGCTCAATGGACTGGTACATATGGCCCTGTATACATCTGCATGCATCTTCTTCATACTCTAAATAAATGTCAAAATACACTAAACCAGGAGGGTGACCATGTATTTTAATACTGGTGAGTAAAAACCAGTTTAAAGAAGAGTATATAACTACAATAAATCAATTCACTATATACAAGCATGTTTTTTTAATGTTTAATGAATAAGGGGCAATATCTACGGATCTGTCTACTTAAACTGCAAAATAACTCATATGTATTTCTGTATTGTTGAGACTAGAAAACTGAAATAAATAACATGGTCTGGAACAGGCATTGTTAAAGAATCTGGGGACACACTAAGGGGCAGATTTATCAAGGGTCGAATTTCGAAGTGTAAAATACTTCAAAATTCACCATTGAATTGAATCCTACGAAATTCAAATTCGCAGGATTTTTAGAATTGTACGACCGTACTTCGAATCGAACAATTTGAACGATTGTACAATTTTCCTTCGAATGCCAAAAACTTCGGCAGGTTTAAGTTGGCGAAGTATTGAAGTTAAAGTTTTTTTAAAGAGACAGTAATTCGACTATCGAATGGACGAATATTCGAACGATTTTTACTTCCGATTGAAGTCTAAGTAAATTTGAAGTCGTAGTAACCTATTCGATGGACGAAGTATCCAAAAAATTACTTCGAAATTCGAACTTTTGTACTTCGAAAATTCGCTCGAATTTATTAAATCTGCCCCTAAGCCTGGTATGACTGTATTAGGGGAATGTAATAAAAGTCGCAAAGAGCAAAATAATTCGCACCAATAAGACTAAAAATCCACATCTCGCAATGTAATATTGTTCCTTAAACTGTTATTGCATTGCAAATTTTAATTGCGCATTGTGAATTTTAATTGCGCACTCATAAGAAGTGCTTGAAGGTGTTTTAATCTTTTGGAGCAAACATAATGACTTTTTCAGTAAGAAGTTTTATTACATTGACTGCGCATTGGCGCAAACTATTAAATTCGCAAACGGTCTTTCACTGTCGGAAGTGGTCGCTAAACAGTTTCCGGGCTCGCAAAAGCTATATTAAATTCGCAC
Source organism: Xenopus laevis (assembly GCF_017654675.1). Classification (NCBI taxonomy): domain Eukaryota; kingdom Metazoa; phylum Chordata; class Amphibia; order Anura; family Pipidae; genus Xenopus; species Xenopus laevis. The sequence continues at coordinate 173,605,369 of NC_054371.1, forward strand.
AATGCAAAATTTGTTCACGCAAAGGCATAACTTTTCGCATTGCGAATATTTTTTCTGTTAGCGATTTTTATTACATTCCCCCATATATGTGCTTCAATCAAGTTTATCCACGTGTTATGTATACAGGTAATCATGTTATGTATACAGGTAATCATTCTTTACTTACGATACACTTGGTAAGTCACAACTAATGTCATAGCCTCACAGCAATCATCAGTTTATTAATACTCATATGTATTATAACACATTCAGTTTGCATAATTGAACTTGTCTTGTAAACAAGACAGTGAAACATTTCAAGCTACTAATTACAAGAATGGATTCAATCAACAAATAGGTGATGCATCTATGTTAATAGAAAATTTGTTTTGGTTCATCTGCCCCATTTAATAATCCAAAATATGTTAGTAAAATATGCCGTGGCTGTGAAATCACTTTCAGTTAGCCGCAGGGATTTTTCACACTCCCCTATCACATGATGCAACTTATTAGAAGGAAAATGTTACCATAACAGAAACCTATAACAGCAATAGAGCAATGGAGTGATGACGTACAGTCTGCATTTGTCCTTTACTCCATGAGGGAAATTTTATACACTTCATTTGGAACTGTTATAGATTATATCATTGAAATCCCTGCACGCAACCCCTAATGGCAATACTAACATGTGTTTGACATGAGATTATTTTAGCTAATATACAAAATACCCCAATTATAGTGAATTAACCATAAGTACATACGTCAATAGTGGCAGCAAACCTAGCGGCTGCTGAGTTATTAGTAGTGTAGGATGCCACGAGGGGTCCTACATGATGTGTATCACTACATGAGGGGTCCTACATGATGGGGCACATTTACTTAGCTCGAGTGAAGGATTAGAAGAAAAAATACTTCGAATTTCGAATGTTTTTTTTGGCTACTTCGACCATCGAATTGGCTACTTCGACTACGACTTAGAATCAAACGATTTGAAGTAAAAATCGTTCGACTATTCGACCATTCAATAGTCGAAGTACTGTCTCTTTAAAAAAAACTTCGAAACCCCTACTTCGCCAACTAAAACCTATTCGATATTCGAAGTCGAAGGATTTTACTTCGACGGCCGAATATCGAGGGTTAATTAACCCTCGATATTTGACCCTAAGTTAATTTTCCCCCGATGTGTATCAATGAACATATGCTTGAAACAAGTCATCTTCTTAAAAGTCATATTAATATTTAGATGTAGCATCCAATAAATGTTGTAATGCCTATGCTTTTCCATTGGATGTGATTTGTTCTGACCTGACAACTCAGTAGCACCTGAATAGCCATAGATTTCTATGTTCAAATGTTTCTATTAAAAAAGAAAACTCTGTCGAAGAACACAAGATAATTTTTTTTGTTCGAAAATAAGCATTACCAAAATATGGCATCAATATTATTTGGAGAATGTTTTTATTTGATAAGCTTGAGTGACTAGTTTACCTGCTGGGTTTTGATCAGAGGCTGGCCAGGTTGGTTATCAAAAAGGTGATAGCTTCTGTTGTTATGTTTAAATGATAATTTGAATAAATAGTGCTGCAGCCTTCTCTCCAACCAAAATATCTCTTGGTGATGTGTGCAATTTGTTTGATATATTTATAGTGGTTTTTAGTTTTTATTAGTGCATCCTACCTCGCCCATGAATATAGGTTTACGGCAAAATGAACACTGGTACCTGTGTCACATACATACACCTCTTGCTTTAAATTTTTACACTAGATGCAACCACCTGCATTCAAAGTGCATCAGCCCTACTATCACTAGTATAGGCACAGGCCCTGTGTTCAAGCAGGTAGAGCTACAATAAAAACAGAAAATATCCTTCTGTGAAAAGACCTAATACATTTTTTTTTTTCAATTTAAATTCTCTTTATAAAAGAACAATGGTGTCTTTAACAGTAACACATAGCCATAAAATAAGTTTAAAAGAGATTTTGTTTTAATCCTGATTCTCCACAAACAGGGTTTAAGAGAAGAAAATCCAATTAGTTACTAATTCTTGAAAGATATGCTCTTGCTTTTATTGATCTAAGCTGCAGAGAAGAAGTGCCTTCAAGGATAGATGGTTCTGCCTTTTATGTCTGTAATACAAATCCAATAAGTTCATTTTTTATGATGAAAGGTCTGGGCACCTGCCATTTCTCACATTTGTCTGCAGCCATAAATGATCTTATTTTCATCATCTTCATGGTACAAAATAATTACAGCTAATTGTCGATCGACTTGGTCTCTTACTAATTGATACCTGCAATTATTTCCAATCTCTCTCACCCAATGTACTCTGTAAGGGTCAGTTCTAAATGCAAGAGCAAAGCACAAAAAAGCGTGAAATTTGTACATAGTGCTAATGCTCTGGTTCAGTCTGTTTTGATGCACTGTGAGCACTTACACACAAGGTTTAAACTAACAGAGCACGCACAGTCACATGGGACATATATATGTCTCGTGTATATACATATATATATGTGTGTGTGATACATCATCTGTATAGCTGGACAAAAGTATATATGTATATACTGTATATGTTAGAAATTTATGTTTAGGAATTTATTTATGTTAGGAATTTATTAGGAGCTTGTCCCATTTCAAATACAGTGACATCAGTAAATTGCAAATTGTAAAATACAAATAGTGGTGACTTCACCAGCCACTTGCACCATGGGGAATGCTACTCTCTGCACAGAGTGCCAGATCAAAACTTCAGCACTAAGTGCAGAGAGCAGCACCAGGAGGTGCAGACATTAAAGGGCATGTAAAGTCAAAAAAATAAAATCCCATTTTTACTTTCTTTAATGAAAAAGAAACCTATCTCCAATATACTTTAATTAAAAAATGTGTACCGTTTTTATAAGAAACCTGACTGTATGCAGTGAAATTCTACCTTCATTTACTGCTGTGGAAAGGAATTGTCAGATGGTCCCTAACTGCTGAGCAGGGAAACAATCATACTTATGAACAGCAGGGGGAGCCCCCGCCTTACTTACCAGCCATGCAGAACTCAAGCAGCTTTGTTTATGATGATCCCTAAGCAGCCCAGACCACACTGAGCATGTTCACAGTCTTAGTCTTGCAAAGATGTATAACAAAGTTACAAGATGGTGACCCCCTGTAGCCAACTTTGAAAGCATAAATGATTTGTTTGATTAGGCTTATGGTGCAGTAAGTTTATGTTTAGTATACAAAATACAGCATTTCTAGCCTTATTCTATTTTAGACTTTACATGCCCTTTAAGGACTTGACCCCAATGTGGGATGTGCCTCCTAACGTTCAGTAACTTGTGGCACACAACATAGGGGGTCGTGGGGGACACCTACATGCTGACCTCTTGGATAGATCAGCCAACGAAATGCAGACGCACACCTGGTCCCTCTTCAACGTACACGGTGCATGGGGCATAGGAGGACGGCACCTCCAACAAGTAATATGAACCAAAGTACTCCAGCACACGAAATCTGCTCAAGGGTTATTACCCGTGTTTAATGTCAAACCAAAAAGGTTACTAAAAGGTTGTAACCTTTTTGGCTTGACATTAAACACGGATAATAACCCTTGAGCAGATTTTGTGTGCTGGAGTTCTTTGGTTCCTATGACCTCTTGGATAGAGCAATGCTTATGCAGACATCATTCTGTCCAAGGGGCAAGCCACTGCAGCATACACAAAGCAGGACACAGTGTGTAAAGTGGGAAAAATTACAGTTTGCGTCCTTTTTATTTGCACTTGTAAAGGACCCATTATATCTCATATTGAAACCAAGGGTATGAATAGAAATTTGAACCCCCTTTGCTACCATGGCAGTGTCTGTTCTGGGAATTCTTTGATGTTGGAACATTGTTAGTATCTGCTTCTGTTCAGCCACAAAAGCGTTATTAAGGTTGGACACAAATGTGTCTCAGCATCCAATTCATCCCACAGGTATTTAGTTGGGTTCAGGTCAGGGCTCTTCTCAGCCGCCATATCAGCGAAAATCTTGTTTGCACATTGTACATAGTGCTGATACAGGGCTGGTACTTTCTTACACTATTGCCACAAAATAGGAAGCGCTAATTTGTCACAAATGTTACAGTATGTTGTAGTGTTTAGGTTTGCTATCCAGAACCATTATTCTTCCACCACCAAATATTACAGTCAGCATTATTTACATATTTGAAGATATGTAGAAACCCCCTCTAGTCTACTTATAAATATGTAGTAACTATAAGTGGCAGTGCTAAAACCCATTCATTGACACCTATACCCAGTATTTCACAACTTTCCGACTCCGCGGAAAGTAAAGTGACATGTGCCTTACTTGTAAAATGAATTCACTTAGTTCATCCTTGTATAACACAAAGTAATTGATTCTAAAGGCTTAGTGCCAATATATATATTAGGCACACATCTTGATCATACAAAAAACATCTGGTTTCACAGCTACCTTGTTCATGGATTTCAAAATTAAAGTGACCCGTTTTTAAACCCAGACTTCGACAACCAAAAAAACTACTGTTATTGTTACTTTTTATTACTTACAGGCCCGGATTTGTGGAGAGGCCACCAAGCCCCAGGCCTAGGGTGGCAGGATTTTAGGGGGCAGCATGCTGCTCAACCACACCCACATTGGCCCAGAAATACTGGGGATGCGCAGGAGATAAAATCGTTTTTTAAATTTCCTGTGCGGCAAACCCCATTGCTCCGGTCCCTATGATGTAAATTAGCACAAATAAAAGAAATGGGACCGGGACAACAAACGTCAGCAGGCCTAGGGGTGGCCACTATTTAAATCCGACCCTGATTAATTATCTTTATGTCTATTATTCAAACAGTTGCCTGATTTCTAGGGTAGTTTAGACCTAGTCTAGTTTTAAATTCCTACAAGTGCCTTCCATTACAATTAGGATTACCACAGCCCTTGATTTCTCATTGAAAGTATTATAACGGCGTGCCCTAAAGCACCTTTCACTTTCAGCTTTATCAAAGGGCAAAGAGTGATTGTCTGCATTATTACAGATTGTCCGCATTATTTATTTATTCCCTGCCAAACGTTACTGATCATATTACAGGTAGCAGGCTCCTTGCATCCAAATAAACAGCTATTTGTCTGAACAAAACACAGTGCAAGAGTTGTATTTAATTTGAATCACTCATGAATTAGTTATTTTTATAAATGTCCCTTAAAGGGCAAGTCAACCCCAAAATAAAAATTTGCCTAATAAAATAAAACATTATCCCAAGCAAGATTCCAGTGTACATGTATTAAACACTTTAGGTGCTTTTAACGTTATTTGTAAAAAAATATAATTGCATTTGCTTAATTCCTGGTTGTTACTTTTGAAAACAAATTAAAAAGTCTTAGTTCCCCAGCAAAGGCAGGTCTGTTAATCACTTGCCGTGTCTTACATTGTATCATAGAATAGAAAGTGACAGAAAAACACTGCTTTCAATAGCAATACATATACAAATAACTTAAAAACCACAGAAAATGAACACATATTGCAAAGTTGCTCAGAATTAGGTTTTCTTTTATTAGGCAGAGAAATATTTTTTGGGTTGACATTCCCTTTAACTGTGCAATATCTTGTATAATCTCTGCTTCTCAATCACTACCACCCACCCATAGAATGGCAGAGTTTTCCCCCAGAACCCCTGTTATGTTAACTGTTGACATTACCTACACATGAAGATGGTTAAAATTCTTTTTACCATTATCCCCGTAATGGATCGGCACAGCTTCTTTCCTCAAGCACCGCTGATAATGATCTTTGAACAACTACATTTATTTTCATTTGTTTAAACGCAAGGTTCCAAGTGGTTCCATAAGTTCCATTGCTAAATATGTTACATCTCTAAGTTACTTTTTGTACTTTCTAAAAGGGGTTAACTGCATTTCTGACACCAAGTCATGTGCATTTTACATCTCAGCACCTTTATTTGCCAGGACAAAGCTCTAACCTGATAATCCTCAGCATCAGCCTCTGGCTATTTTTGCATAGGAAATGCTTTAGAGTTTTCTATAATTCCTAGGGGCCCATGCATGGATATCTGCAAGCAGCCTAAGAGGAAGTTTTATTTATATATATGAAGGATCTTTATATCTCCAGTGAAATTCCAAATTCTACCTCCAATCGCTCCCCTAAGAATACAGTAGAGTGGCTCCGAATAAGTAGCAGGGATGTGGTTCTCTAGAGGGCAGAACTGAAGTCAATTACACAGGGCTTGTCCTTGACAAATGCAACCACTCCTTATAATCTAGTGCTGATCATGCCGTACTCATTGGGCACTTCAGTCTAATATAGCAAATCACTTGACAGGATTTCGCATATTTAGCAGCAAATTACAAGCACCACCTGCGTACAGCTGCCAGTTGTGACATGCATCTGGTTTGCTGGAATTGATTACAATTTCACTGTTAATCAGTGTTGCCTTATCCATCCTATTTGTCCATCAAAAGCATGGTCACATGATTGGTGCATGTTGTGTATAAGTCAGAATACTGAAATTATTACTCAATCATGTCTCTGCAATAGAATTTCAGCAACCTGATTGCTCTGTGATTCTATTTCAGTAACATAAGTATGGCGAATAGGACATTAACCCCCAAATAAAATGATTTTTCCTTTCAACTACGTTTTAGAATGAAGCAGCTAGGGCTGATCTAAGACAAGCAACACAATGTGCAACTGCCTTTTTTAAGATTGAAATGTATTTTGCTTTTAGAATCACTTAAATTTGTTTGCAGCTCTCCACTCTGGCAATAAGGGGCATATTTATCAAAATCCAAATGTTTCTGAGTATTTTAATAAAAAAGTCCTACAATACACGAATGGGCCTTATTTATTATTAGAAAAGCACGATTTAATAGGATCAGGGAAAACAGGAAAAAAAATTTCAGAGTTTTCACCCGAATGGTTAGATTGTTTCGGGTCTTTTCCCCGAAAAGCACAAATTTTTGGATTTTTGCCCGAAAAGTCAGAAATAGTCGGCTTTTTGGGCTATAACTTCAAAATAGGATAGGGAACTCTCCCATGGACTTATATTCAACGTCAGTAGGTGTGAGATGCCGGATTTTGGATTCTGACTTTTCCCATCCTCGGGGTATAATAGATCCCGAAAAAAATCAAGTTTTTTTTCCACTAAAAATTTTGATTTTATAGTAAAAAAAATATTTCGAGTTTTTGACCCCCTTGGAGTGCTATTGCTTTTTCCTTTAAAATGATTCTAAATGACTCAAAATTGTTGCTAACTTTACTTTTTATAGTAGATAAAATAACTTTTGTGCTATCAGACATCAGAGACCTGGATGTATGAGCTGTGGGCAGTTAGCACCCACTGAGTTATATATTCAACTACAGGGAAGTGTTCCCAAATTAAACACAGCCCGGCTAAATATAAGTTTGGTGCCGTATGGAGCACAGAAGAGCAGGTTTGGGTCATAGATATGCAACCATACACTGGAGGGTTTAATTATAATAGAATGAATAAGAAATTGCATCTGCAGAATGAATGATTTATGCCGTGGCATGATACTGTTAATAGAATGTGCACTGGAAACAGCTAAAGGGGAAGTGGGAAAATTAAAATCCAGCAGCACGAGATCCCTTTTTTATTAACCCCTTTAAAATCAAATCAGAATGAAAAAGCATTTGCAATGAAGCCACTGAGCAATGAACACTTCTTCACAACACTGTGCTCTTTGTTCCTGGTAGCTTTGCATTCAATGGACGTGGCGCAGGAAAACTAAGAGGAAACAAGCCTGACATGTACAAATCAGTGCTCCTAGCTTCTCCGAAAGGGCAAATATACCGACACAGTCTGCACAGGTTTGGTAAAACAAAAAAGGAGCTGATAGACACTGCAGGTGAACTTGGTGCCAACAGGAATTGTAATTTAATAGCAGCTTTGTAGCGGCAGGTTCCAGTTACATGGTTTAACCTTATTTTAAAATAAAAGTTGCTGCATAGATAGACTTGCTGAAATAACAACCGTGCAATCTGAGTAATTCCTTGGCAATGACTTTTTTCTGTGTGTGTGTTTTTTTAAGGAAATTCAGCTATCGCACAACACAGAAACTAGTCTGTGCACAAACAGATATTGTTTAGCCTAGATGAGGCACGTTGTGATCATAAACATACAGTTTCGGGAGCTATTATTTTTGTTGGCTGGACCCACACTTAAAGGGGTGGTTCATCGTTAAGTAAACTTTTAGTATGTTATAGAATGGCTAAATCCAAGCACTGTTTCAATTGGCCTTCATATTTTCTTTTTGATAGTGTTTTAATTATTTGCCGCCTTCTTCTGACTTTCCAGCTTTCAAAAATGAGTCACTGACCTCATCAAAAAAACAAATGCTCTAAGGCTAGAAATTTATTGTTATTGTTACTTTTTACTGCTCATCTTTCTATTCAGGCCCTCTCCTATTCATATTCCAGTCTCTCATTCAAATTAATGCAGGATAATTTGGATCCTAGCAACCAGATTGCTAAAATTGCAAACCGATGAGTTGCAAATAATAAAAACTGAAAACCAATTGCAAATTGTCTCAGAATATCACTCTCTACATCATGCTAAAAATTACTTGATAGAAACACCCAAAAGACTTCCAAATGTAAGACCATTTTTTTCTGCTGCTGTGTTTGTAAAAGCAACATGTTCACAACAGGCTGTTAGTTAGCTAAGTAACAGCAAAGCTGTAAGACATTAGTGGTAATATCTGTATATAAATAAATTATCCCAAACCACACACTCTGTTACTATTGCTCTGCAGAAAATAGATGTTTGAAAGGGCAAAGTACAGACAACCATGATGGGGTTGAGTAATGCAGGATAATGGAGCTGTACATTACCAGACTGGTATTTTAGTGCCAATCAGAGGCACAATGGAGGGTTTTCCATGGGTCATAGTGTATGACTAAGAATAAGCTTGAGGTAAAAACTTTGTAATATGTTTGGGTCTCTCTATCAGTATCCAAACCTTGTGACATTGTGGTTAAGAACAAATGGAATGTTCCAAGTTTGCCAACCTTGAGATAGACAAAAGCCTAGAAGAAATTGAAATCTTTAAATAACATACATTTTCCCAGCACAGTAATAAGTTGGCACAGCTGCTGGATATTCATAAAGAGCAACAAGTAAATTGCCAAAGATTACAAGATTACGCTTCTAATTCTTCTTCCACTAATTAATATATCTTTGCTTGAACAGAAGAAGCCTGATCTCAAGTCATCTGGATGCTTTCTTTGGATGCCCTTAATTGATAGATCGAATCCTACATGTTGGATGTAGCTGCATTATTGGAGCATTACAATTAAAAAATCTGCAAATAAAAGTACTTAAAAAAACACTGCATATAAACTGCAGTAAAGAGGTATGGCTAAAGTGAAGAAGAAGTCCCAATAAATATTGGACCCTTTGTGCTCCAGGATTTTGCACCATAAATTACCCCTACAATTTATTACCCAGGCGCTAATTTGCGGCGAATGTGCGCCAGCGTAAAAAAAAACGGATGCCGGCGTCAATAACAGATGACGCTGTCAAAAACGAGACGCCAGCGCAGTTTTGCAAATTTTCCGCCCTTTCGCGAATTTCGCCCATCACTAATAACGTGTCTTTATTAAAGGGGGTTCTTCACCTTTGAGTTAAATTTTAGTATGATGTAGAGAGTGATATTCTGAGGCAATTTGTAATTGGTTTAAATGTTTTTATTATTTGTGGTTATTGAGTTATTTATGTTTTTTTATTCAGCAACCCTCCAGTTTGCAATTTCAGCAATCTGGTTGCTAGGATCCATTTTGCCCTAGCAACCATGGATCGTTTTTGTATAAGGGACTGAAATATGAATAGGAGAGGGTCTAAATAGAAAGATACTGAAAAAGTATCAATAACAATTGATTTGTAGCCTTTAAAAGTATTTATTTATACGTGACTCCTATTTGAATGTTGGAAAGTGTCAGAAGTTAGAACTATATAAAATAAATAATGAAGACCAATTGAAAAGATTCTTAGAACTGGGCATTCTATAACATAGTAAAAGTTAACTTAAAGTTGATCACCACATGCTCCATAGTCCTTTTGCACACTAACAAGAAAAAGTTAGCAACATAAAACCTATTCTGTTTCACCCATTAAGGACGGCTGTCACCCTGAATAAAGAATAAAACCCAGAATGCTTTGGCACATAGTACAGTCAGAGAGCTTTCATGAATCCCCAGCCTGCAAATGAATTAATCACACATACACGCTTTTAATATATGGCATGGCAACAGTAAGTATGTTATATTTTCAATGAAAAGTGAGACTAAAAATCCTTCACTCAGTGAAATTAGGGCACCGTCATTTTTTTTCCTATAAAAGCCTTCAAACCACGCTGTGAGCTTGATGTATGTAAAAATGTAAGAGACTCTTGTAGCTGTGCTGAATGAAAAAAGGACATTATTCCATCAACACTTAAGAAACCCTTTTGTTTATGATACCAGAGAATGAAACAAACTGTAGCTCTGTTTGGCCCCAAGAGGATTAAAAGCAGAAACATTCCTAGCTGGCAAACCAGCAATGGGATTTTTCATTGGATCAATATTATAATTGGGTTGTAATTTATTTCTGTAGGCTTGAAAACGATACTTATCCTATATATATGCAAATAAAGTCACATGAATCTTTTTGTCTTTATCGAGCTGCTTGTTGTATGCCATAAACTTACATTTTTAGACAAAAAAAGAAGCCATACCAGGCTGCTTATAATTTACAGAAGAAATATTTGACTGTTCTTACCAGTGACTCCAGCAGCAAAAGGCAGATTAGTTTGCCACATACTGGATAATCCCCTTTAGCTCAATGGGATTCCAAGGAAACTGCTGTGGATTCACACAGTCCAAGGGATTTCAAGGGTTTATTTGCTTAAAATGTTGTACAAGATACAGTGTAATCAGACATAAAGTAATAGTTGCATGTGCCTTAGTGGTGTTAGAAATTGTATCATAGGACCATGTCATTATCACTTTAATACTATGTTTGGCATGGTCACCTTGAGGTTTGACACTGACCACCAACCAGGTGGCAGCTGATCCTATACCTTCATAGTTTTCCCTCTATTTGTCCTTGTATGGAGCAGCCAGCATGGGTTTTAAACCTTTTAGCTTTATAGTGTGCTATTTGCTCATTTACCCTTTTTCTGCAGAACATCTCTCCCTTGTTGGGCATACCGATTTTACATGCACATAGTTGTGGATATATCATCTTCCTTCACAAGATGGCTGTAATAAAAAATTAGTTCATTTGGATCAATAAACTGTTAAACAATATCACACTGTAATATGCAAACATATGATATGAGCAACTGTTTGGTTGTACCCCCCAATATCACTGCTGTTTCCCGTATCAAACCCTTCTCTCTTGCGACTCCTTATATTTGGAATGCCATTCCTGAATCTCTCAGGAGAGAATCCTCCTTCAATGTTTCTAAAACAAAACTCATACATACATATGATGAGCAGCCCATATTTGCACAGTGTAGACTTCTTTATAACATGTACTGTACCTTTCATGTGAAAAAGAATTTGAGAAATGAAGGAAAGAAGTGCCTGATGGTCAAATGGCAGCTGGTGAATAATAACAAGGGCTGTTTGCCCCTGGCACAACTAAGTGGCCGTCGCTAGCGACAATTCTCCAGAAATCGAATCCGCAGGGACATCGCCAATTTACCAACAAGCGTAGAGGACAATTCACTAGAGAACGAGATCACCGCTAGCATTCGTTCGCACCCTATCGCCAGGTGACTTTTCAATCTGAGAACGGTCTTAACTCCGCAAATTAATTTGTTAAGGATGGGCTCATGTCTAAGGCATTAGAGGATCTCTTCTGTCGTTATTATGGCTCATAGGACATGTGTTTGAAAAAGTGGCCACTTCAAGACTATTAAAGACATCCATATGACTTTTAGCTACCCGCCCTATTCAAATTAACCTAGGGGCAAGAGTTTTAGCAAAGATTCGCAAGGCAAAAATGAATGCGAGCGAAAATTAACTAGGAAATGATCGCCCAGCCAAAGTAATGCCAGCGAAATTCGCCAGCGTTCGGCTGCTGAGACATAACTTTGCATTTTAGTGAATTAGCGTAGTGAGTTAATAATATGCACTATTCTTTTTCAGCATTCCAGAATAATTATAACTGTGCCTTGTATGTAAGGAGAGACACAAACGGTGGGGAGGCACCATGGCAAAAAGTACCGCAAACACCCTTTACATCTGAAGAAAGGTGTAAAGCATAAGGCTCCCTTGTACCTAAGCACCTGCTGTACCTTGTCTCTGCACCTATTGTTAGTAAATGATTTCTATAATCTTTTCTTTAGTTTATATTCCAGTGGCACTAATCATCTATGTAATCCTTGCCATTTATATCCCTGCCTCATTGTTTTTCTGCATAAAGTCAAATGATGTGGATGGGAATATAGAATTTAATGCCTTCAGCTACACTGAATTATTAATATAGTGACACTTTTGCAAATTGCTAGTAACAGAGACAATATTACACCATTCAATCATAATGTAACAAATCTTACTATCCTATCTTTAGGTTCCAGATACCGCGGATATAAAAGGACATATCCTAGCAGCAAGGACAGGTTGGATTGTGCCCTGTAGAATAAAATCAGACAGCAATCAGGAAACATCCATTAGAAAACAGAGATGGGAATCCATGAAGCAGCAGATTTCTAGCCAAGTGCCATGATAACTGTTGGACAAGGCTCTCAATATAACTGGCCACAGAACATCAGAACTCAAAACTGCCAATAGACAATACAGTGATGTGACACTGGGGCAGCAGCAAGTCAGACTCCACTGAAGGCTAATCATGCACACAGGAGGAGCTGTCTGGTATCTGTACATCTTAAGTTTCCCCTATACTTTTAAGTTTACAAAAAGGGGTAAAACTACCAGGGGAACCAATTCTACAGCACATTTTTCAGCCAGTCGAAGAATCTCAAGTGAGGGTGCACTTAATGTTAGAAGACGAAGAGAATGTTATTTGCAGACAAGTGTGCTAATAGGTAAAAGCCAAGACACATGGCAATATTGTACTTTCTAACCTTCACTGTCTGAAGACTTGGGAATATTGCACAATGTGAACAATGTTTCCTCTGTTCAAATTTAATTTATTGGTTTTTCAAAACTGCAAATGTATTTCCACTCACCTGGCGATGGCAAAAAAAAAAGAATGTGAATTTTAGAGTTTGCGCCAATGTGCAGAGCTTGTAATAAAGCTGACAAGGTCCACAAAATATGTCCCATTGAAGCAGGTCTTTAAATGCACTTTAAATGCACAATGAAGATTAAAATGTAATATTACAATAAATGTAACTGAGCGATCTAAATTTTAGTTCTATGTAAAGCTATGTTAATTTCCCCCCCCCTCATTTACACCTTTATTTAATGGCTCCATTTGGCTCCTAGTCCTTTAGTGACCAAATTACTGTAAGTTATACATATATATATATTTTTAAGTTTTAAATTACTATAAGTTATATATAGAAGAAGGGCACATTTATTGATGATTAGGCAAGGTTTTTTCACCTGGCCTTGCCATCAATAAATGTGCCCTTCTTCTATATATATAACTTATAGTAATTTAAAACTTAAAAATATATTAAAGCCACCAAGTTTCTTACACTTTGCACCTTCCCCTACCTTCGGCTCCATAATTGGGGAAAGCGGCTAGCTGCATTTATAGGGGATGGGAGGTGTCCCATCTACCACTCGCTACCTGCTAATACCTTGCAGTGGGCACAGGGTACTAAGTTACCCTGCACTTACTGCCGTCTCTATAGCAGATGCCTACCTCTGCTGTGCTCTGTCAGATTTTTAATCAACACAAGGTGCTGAGCACAGGTTTGCCACAGATGCAAGGTCCTAGCACTTGTGGAGCTTGAGAAGCATTAATAAATGAGGCCCAGAAGTTAAAAAATGGACTCAAAGCAGCAAGTGCCTTAGACTTAGAAGCCAACTTCTTCGTTTCCAGAAGTGCAAAGTGATAAAGCTCTCTGTATGCACCACTGCCTGTGCTAAACAGTGCTGCTTACAGGTAGGTACCCTGTCAGTAGCGTAGCTAGCCTGCTTACCATTCAGAAGCTGTAAGTAAAGGTGGCCATACATTATAAGATCCGCTTGCTTGGTGAGGTTGCCAAACGAGCGGATCGTTCCCCAAAATGCCCACCAACGGCAGGGCAATATCGGGTTAATTTGATCGTTTGCCCCTAGGGATTGGATTATAACGATGGCAACTAATGGATGCAGTCTTCAAAAGCAGGAAAATTCAATCCTGCCTGATCGATATCTGTACGATTTTTGGCCAGATATTGATTGGGGAGACCCCATGGAAGCCCCCATCAGGGCCGGAACTAGGGATAGGCAGAAGAGGCAGCTGCCGAGGGCACAAAGGGCAGTTACCTCATCTCCAAAAATTCACTGGCACTCACGGCTGATTCAAGCCAGTGAATTTTTGGAAGTGACTGTCTGGGAGGGTACCAATCCCTCCATTACCGTGCACTAAGTGATATCTATAAAAGGCCAGGGTGTGCGAGCAGGCCATGCATTCCAGTTACCTCATCTGCCTACCCCTAGACTGACCTTAATTCAGCTTGCGCGATATGTGAGTTTCATTTCCACGCATGTGCAAGAGATCGGTGTTTCCGTGCTTGCGCGCCTGAGCCTAGTCATCGCAGGGCGAGCTGCCCAGCTGGGTTGCCTAGGGCGACCGGCCCGCCTGGCCTGCCACTGGCGCCCATACACGGCAGATAAGCTGATGAAATGGTCTAAAGGACCAATATCAGCAGCTTTAATCTGCCCGTGTATGGCCACTTTAAGAAATGCTGAAAGGCACAAGTAGCTAGGGAGCTCAGTATTTACTGTTACTTAAACTGTGTTACTGTTACTTGAAAGTGCAGTGTGGGGTTTTAAGATTTTGCCACCCTTAGCTTTGCTACACCTGCACCCCAGCCATTGATAAATTATCTGTCACTTCTCATTTTTAATAGCATATTTGACAGGCATATTTTGTGTTTTTCCTCTGAATCAGCAGATTACTGCATCACTGCCTGTACCTGAAATATCAAATCAGATAACACAAAAAAAAATGCATCCAAATATATTTATCTTTGGGGAAAAAAAAAACATCTAATGAGCAAAAAACGAAATGCAGAATCTGTGGCTCACAATTTGTACCCGTCTCCTTGCTTATGTCCTTGTGACATTCAAAATGAAACAAACCACATTAATATATGGAAAGCTTGTTTGAAGATAATTGGCTGGATCTGCCAAATCGAAAAAAATTTAAGAAGAAAAAGAAAATATGAGTGAGCCTTTTGAAAATGCTACTAATTAAAAACTGGCTAATCCAATCCTATTACTGTCAGCGAGGCTGTGACCGAGTCAGAAAAAGATACATTGACGTATTTTTGCATTTTAACAATTTGCTCACATTACAAATTACTTTGAAGCAGTTAAATAACCTGGAGAGATGTCGCCGGTTTCTGGATGTGGAACGACGTATGTTTTGGTAATGGTGGAAAAACAAATCAAGGAAAAAGGCCTCCAATCTTTAGAAACTGATTGATAATATTACAATTGCATTAAGTGTATTCAGATCACATTTGACACCCTGATTTATTAAAGCTGTGACTTTTATTTTGGAACAAGCCTAGAGTCATTAGTAAGAAAACATAGTTTTGCGAGAGGCGATGAAAGTGGGAGATCTTTCAACTCCCCAATACACAGACATAAATAGACTCATATATCATACAACTGCACAGAAATATCAGAGCTAAAGCAATAGATAATGAAGAATGTTCCCTTTTGTGCATGTAGAACACTTTACAACACTGTCCTGCCACTATAACATGAACAGGGTTAGGCAAAGTATTTCATAACCTCCACATATCTAATTCTGCTCTGCTTTTCTTAGGAAACCAAAACCAGTTGGACCATCAATGGGAACACAAGTAAAGGGTCATTTATGACCATAAGTGCAAATACTTTCCTGACTTCATAGCAGAATATACTTTTAAATTAGTTAAAAGAATGATTTTATTATTTTGCACTTTTCTTTCTCAAAGTTATTTTTGGGTGCTTCTTATTTCTCTGTATTAAGATACAAGTAATCCTAAGCAACATATTAAACAATGAATCGGGCTACACTGAAACTGTTAATCAGTATATGACAATTAAATCCTTATGGGGCAGGACGCAGAAGAATATCTTCAACCTGCCTACATCTCTGAGCCCACAAAGCAGACAGTCACATGAGAAACTGTGTCAGCGAGCAATTAATAGGGTATATCATTTTTAGGGAGGCTACAGGTAAACCTCTGGACTCCTTGATAACTGCTTGGCTTGAAGCTGCCATTGTATTGTACATACCCTCTCTATGCAGAGAAGAAATCTCTGTCACTTCGGAAATGGGGACATACAGCAGAACACAGCTCTTTATTGCAAATCCTCTGAAAGCTGACACTTGAGATGCATAGGAGCTCTAAATGTCAACGCAGATTCAGCGGGGGGGGGGGTGCTGGGCATATACAGGCTACAGAAACCCACAGGGCGCTGACCCTCTACATTCCTGCAGTTCTGAGTACGTGCTTTTCAGCCTGCTTAAGACCCACCCTCAGCTGCAAATCCAAATTACAAGCCTGTAAGAATTACATTTTGTAGCTGACATGAAACAAAACGGCCAACATTTGGAGAAGTGAGCAACTTTGTACTTTGCTCTGCACTATCATTATTTATATCTGAAAATGATTTTAGACAATTTCTGAATTACTGTCACTGTTTTGCTAAGATCAAGAAATAGCTACAAAACACCATATTGCTTTTATGCTTTTTTTATGTTTTTTTACTACAGATTTGTCCCTGTCTATGTATGCAGCACTGCTACTTGAGGACCAACACATGGGCAGGTTGCCACCTTCTCTTCCTTTGGAATCCCCAGTGACATCAGAGGTGGGTCTGATGACGCGAAGGGTTGGGTCAGTGATGCAAAGGGGCTGGCCAGTAATGCAAGGGGCGGGCCCGTGGCGTGGCCCGTGATTGGCCGAATCGTTAAGGAAGCAGGGGACAGGCTTATCCGGTTTTCAGACATCTGAAAATCTGGCAGGTATTTTCGAACCGGACAGCAGGTGTAAAAACCTGACTTTCTGTTCAAAACCAGACAGGTGGCAACCCTGGGTTGTAGGCATACCCTGGGCCTGGCATTGCCTTTGCTTGTGCATCATCGATGAAAGGGGACACAAGGTATAAGGGAGCCCTGCAAGGTAGTAATGCCAGCTTACAGCAAGTATTAAGCACAGGGGTCCCTTGTCCATTTCCACTCTCTATTTGAGCTGGATTTTCATATACAATTGAACTATTTGCATTTTGCATGGGCTGTAAGGGGTGCATTACTGTTTCTATTAGAACATCCGCATTGGAAAGCTTCTCATAATTACATCTCAGACAGCTAGGGTTTTGCTTCAAATAAATTGTTTTAAGCACATTGTTGTTCTGTAGTTTTATTTAAATTTGTGTCTGTATTTCTGAAAAGAATATTGAGGCTGTAATAACCTTTCAACGTTGCATACAGTAATCTTGTTCACTATAAAACCAAAAGATTATATGTTTCTGAAGGGAGCAACATACTTTTAAATTTGTTAAGTGACAAAGAAAAGGTCAACTCAACAGAATGTTCTGAAAAACTTACCTTAATGTGAGCTGATGTGTGGGTGAGCCTCCCACTATGTACACAGAGAAGGTCACAGTGTCCCCCACTTTCACTGGACTTGGTGGAAATCGAATCTGAATATTGCGATCTAATCTCAGCACTGACATGCTCAAGGTGTTTTGGGAAGGATAAACAACAACACTTCCAATTCTCTCCATTGGTGGGGACACCTTTTGATTAGAGTCTCTCTCTGACTGAATGCTGTTGGTCCACTTTGTTTCTGCTGATAAGCACTCTTCATCCTCCCCAGTGGAGTAGATGATGTGATGCAATTCCACAGGTACTCCTTGGGATGGAACAGAATCCTTTTGATCTTCTGCAGAAGATGTACCTAGCCAGCTTGGTAACAACTCCAGTTCTGCCACACACAATCCTAAACTTCCTTTGAGTCTACAGCTTGATGAAATTTCTCTGTTTTCTAGAAGTGCCACCAGCCTTACACATGGTAAAATCTCAGATGGGTGGTAATCATTCCAATCTTTCCCTGTTATATAAAACAAAGCCTGTATTTTGGGTTTGTTAGAATATATAGAACTCTCTATAATATGGGATTTTATTTGCCAGTTAAATGTGAATTTATTGGTTGAACTGAAAGTACTTGAGGTCATCATTAAATGTTTTGGTACGGTCTGCTCAGCTGAATAAGGTCCATATGTGGCATTTATTACAGGTGGTATTTTGGCTTTGTAGATAAAAAGTGGTTCTGTCCGGGTCTGCAAACTAGAATTCTTTGTAAGGTCCTGGTTGACCTCTTTAAGGAGGAAGGAAACCTCGGCATTGCAAACATGATAGTTCACCGGCAGATACACAGGGAGGGATGAAAAACGTTGAATGCTGTCCATTGTCACTCGACTCTCTGTGGCTGGGAAAAAAGAGGCAGATGGTTATTTGAATGAAACAGTTTAAAAATGTAATTCATTTGACAGACACAGGAACTAGCAATTTTAACATGAAATTTTTGAACCAAAACATGGTACATCAGTGGTAAATTATTGCAATGAAATACATTTTCTTTATTAAAAACAGTGGTGTGTAAGCATTTCTCTTACATTAAGCATTCATTTAGCAAACTTTTACTTTGCATGCAACACTTTATAAGGTATCTCTATAAACAACTGGAAAACCTAACTGTATAAAATGCTGACAAACTGATTGTTTTGGTGGTATGGACCCTGATCCTGCTGCAGCAAAACGAACACACTAACTTTATCCTCGTTTGTTGTTAGCATATTTTTTCCTATACTTTTTTTTTTTAGAAAATTGCATTTGTATGCAATTAGAAGTTTAGTCATGCCTGCGTTTGAGGACAATAGGGCATGAATTAACTATTAAAAATGCAATGTGTTGCTAAGATACATTTTAACACTTCTCATATTTGCAGCCTACAGTGCTGTAATACAATGGTAGCTTACTAATAATAGAATATAAAAACGTACTTTTTACCATGAATCACTTTATCAATGCTACTTTAAATTATGATTTATTACAGTCTCTTTTTTTATTGTGCCAGCACATTTACATTATTAACAGCTTTTACTTTGGAAAAAAATCCCAGACTGACAGCGCTTTTACCAGTGGGGTCAGGCACAAAACGTAATGGGTCTCATGTATGAGATGAAGGGCAGCTCTTTTTATACATTTGCACTCTGACCAGCACTTTGCACTAAGCAGGTCTCTGCGCTCTAGATCTTTGCTTTCCATGAATACAGCATTTGCTTGTGGCAGTGGAGGCAGTTGGAGGCACATAGTCACAGGCAGTAAGGACAGGAATTACCTTGTACCCGGCAGATATATGCTCTGGACTTTACATGGCTTTTTTCTAGCAAGAGGTGCAGAGCGCAGGTATGCCATAGACACAAGCACTTCTGCCCGAGGCATTGTTAAATGATCCGTATTGTTAACTGAAACAACTTGTTCATCTAGAAAACTAGATCATTTTCAACTAGCCCAACACTATGATGTTGAAGCAGGAGAGGTTCTGTACAACTATATAGTCTCAATAAGTACACTATCGTTCAAAAGTTTGGAAGCACCCTGAAAGTTTTGTTTTTTTTACAATGTCATACCATCTCCAGTGGTTTCATCATGCAACAGGACAACATTACAAAGAATACTGTACTTCTAAATGAGACATAAACCCAATAGAGCTATTATAGAAAGAGCTTTACTAGAGGGCTAGAGAAAGAAAGAATTCACCTCTAGGAAGAGCTACCAGCTGTGGGCTAAAAGGTAAAAACTGGCAGCTGGTATTCCAAAGGTCTTCTGTAGTAACCTCTGCTCGTGTGGACATTTTGGTTAAGGGCATTTCTATTGTTTTGCCATTTGTGTTATGATTCATATTCCTGTATTCGAAGGAAAATAGTACAAAATAAAATCGTTCGAATCGTACCATTCGAAGTACGATCGGAGTACGATCGTACAATCGGAGTACGATCGTACAATCGTACTACGATCGGAATACGATCGTACGATGCAAAAAAGCCTACGAATTCGACTTTGGTAGTATTCAATTTGATTGTCGATGATTAACTAATTTGAAGGGATTCTTTCTTTTGAAGATTTAGGATTATGCTCAGTTCAGCAATATGGAAACTAAAACACTCTGTGTGTGTGTACATATATATAGAGACAACTGGATGCCGGCACAACACAAATAAAGGTGAACGGTGCCTGGGTGTATGAAGCCCAGAAGGGTAGATGCAGGACAGAAGGAAGCTTGCACTCGCAGGTCTTACGAAGATAATAAAGGTGTTTATTGACGCTAACATTTCGGCTAGCACTCTAGCCTTTATCCGTAATAATATCCATAATAACCTGCGAGTACAAGCTTCCTTCTGTATATATATATTTATATATATATATATATATATATATATATATATATATATATATATATATACAGTCTAAATAAAAAATTATTGATGAAGCCTGTAAAAACCAACGTAGCAAAGGCAGGGCATAATTTGTATCAAAAGCTAAATGCTACAGTTTAAGATTATTGTTATCATCAATTACTTATATAGCCGAGATATATTTCACTGTTCTGTACTTTCAGGGAAAAATAATTGCGCATTAATCGAATTAATGTAGCACATCAAGTCACTATTTAATCCTTGGCCCTGTTTCATTTTCATCATTGCATTTTGTTTTACCTAAAGTATTGTAATTCCTTTAAAGGGGAAGGTAACCTACAAGTAACTTTCTATATGTTGTTGAAAGTAACAGTGCGTTTGCAGTTGGGCTTTTATCTTTTATTTGAGTTAGTTAGTTAGTGAGTATTTAGTTGTGAATCACTCAATTACCATTTCTGACACTCTACAGACTGTAAGTAACATGTAGTTACATTGTAACATTACTGCAAGTAATTCTGTGTCATATGGGTTATCCCTGCCCTTAGGTTACAATACAAAAATTTACTTTAGGTACCCTATAAGGGTTGCTTTAATGCAGGGCCCAGGGAGGTTCCACTGACATGACATTGCTTAATATAAGCAAATGCATAAGATGAAAGAAGGAGAGGATCAAAGGTACAAATCCCTCAGTTAGTTTCAGATATGCACACACACATCATCATTAATTGACCTCAGCAAAGTATAAAAATCATAGCAGTTTGTCAATGTAGGTCCTCATAGGGCCTCTTAAATATTAAAAGGACGATGGGGTGCATATGCATTTGGAGCAATGTATGGCAACTTTGGTACTGTTCCTTAGTAAGTAAACGGGTATTTGAAGTATTTGAGAGCTACTCCAAATGTGCTGCCATTTGTTTTCCCAAAGCCAAATGCCATATTTTTAAAGATGTATTGTTGTCCCTATGCAGAAATAATTATAACATATCTATAATGGTGTTTCTTTTTTTTTAATGCCAGACTAATGCCTTACACAGAGATGGGTATTCCTTTTTGTTGATCTACAGCCGTTTGAGCATAATGTTGCATATAAATCAGCGAACACCACAGCTTCATTATATTCATCTTGAAAAATGAACTAAAATGTCCTGAAACCTTGCTCTGATTATCGAAGTTAGCCAATAAAGGTATCACCTGGATACCACTTTTTGTTTTATTTTTTTTACTTTTAACCCAGAGCAGATCCATAGGGAGAAAATACTGTAATTTGGAACATTTACCTGAGATGTTTTACATCTCCCTTTACTTGTATAGGGTGCCTAATATTTTCACATTTATTCTTTGGCTAGGTGCAAGACATTCTAAAACGAACATTACTACAGATGTCCCAAAAAGTCCTTTAATAAGCAGTGGCGATCCTAGAGGGGGCGGGCCCTGGTAAGTGACGCGCAGCCGGGCCCCGCCCCCCCGTACGGCCGCATTTGTATGTGGCTCACGGACTGCCGGGGGGCCCTGAGGGGGTGCGGGCCCTGGCTCCCCCGGTAGTTCCGCCACTGTTAATAAGTAGCTTAAAGTTGGTCCAAATGAAATATAATAGTAATAATAATAGCAAACAAACATGTTAAATTGCCCACATAATAAGCAGAGCAACAGAACCAGGTCCCTCTAGATACAAGGTACATGAGATACTCTATTAACCCTATATGCAATACCTGTATTGTACAGGTATAGGATCCATCATCTGGAAACCTGTTATCCAGAAAGATCTGACTTACAGGAAGGCAATCACCCATAGACTCCAGACTTTTCTGTAATAATAAAACAGTAACTTGTACTTGATCCTTATAATAATTAATCCTTATTGGAATCAAAACATTCCTTTTGTGTTTATATAATGCTTGTATGACTTTTTAGTACATGTAAGGTATGGAAATTATGGAAAGATCCCTTATCTGGAAATTGCCAGGTCCCGAGTATTTCTCAAGAGATTGTGTATTGCAGGAAGTGACCTTCTCGTTAAGCAGATCAGTTTCCAGGTCCTGCTCTTTACCATAGCGACCAGTTCCAAATTATCCATATGCAAATCTGTATCAAGGTTGTCGTAAAGCTACAAGGAGGATTCACTACCCATGGATCCAAAAGTCCAACCATTTTAAACTCCTGCTATGCACATACTGTATTTTGGCCCAGAGATTATTAAATAACGAAGTTCAAAATGAGCTTTACCAATTTGTGATAATAACCCATATAACTTTCTTATAAATAATATACATCATAAGTAAATCATCATATTCATAAATCACCATGGTGTGAGCAATGCATGTTTTTATATCAGCAAAGCAAGCTGTCACTTAGGAATCTATTCTCTACATGCTTATCACCTGTTATAACCTCTCTCAAGGAAAGATTGAAAATGTAAGATTTTATTCAAGCCAAAATCCCTCTTGTGGAATAAATACACTATTTGCCTTTGGAGCAATTATTTGTCTAAAATACCACAGCAGATTCATGGAGATTAGTTGCCCAGCGACAAATCTCCTCTTCTATGGGGGGACGAACTGCCTCCCCTGCCTTCCTGCCAGATAAAATGTAAATTGTCAGCAGGAAGTCGTCCGAAGTTGCCTCACGCGGAAACTTTGGGCATCTATGGATTAGTTCACACAGGGCGTTTTTGGGAGATTTGGTCGCCTAATCGCCTCTTTTTTGCGGTGACCAATCTCCCCAAACGCCTTCCCTGTTCCTGTGCCAGCTAAAATGAAAAAACGCTGGCGCTAATCACATGCAGCGATTTGTTTTGCTAAGTCGCCCGAAGTTTCCTCGTGAGGCAACTACCAGAGGAACGGCTTCATTGGTTGCATAAAGTTTATATTATTTGGTTCATAACAGGTCCCATTCCTGTATTGTACGAGTACAACAGATATTATTATTTACATATCTGAATACTGTAGCACCTAAAGTCTATTTAAAATATGTTCCACCCTTGACTGTGTACTACAGATTCCAATATCCAATATAACCCATTCACTGTCAACAATAGAACAAAGGAGGAAGGTGTCAACAGACTTGCTACTGAAAATGGAAATACAGAGCGGGTTTTGTCAACAGGGCGCCCACAAAGTCTGGGCCTAGGAGGCTGAAACTCTACCTTATTTAACTGGTCTACCAACGTGTTCCTGGTGGCTGGCAAGTGTATGCAAGGATAGTATTAAATCATTTTTAATGTTTATTTAATGCAAAGAGCATGATGCTGAATTGGGCCCATGGGTCACAGCACAGGCTTGGGTTGATATTAGGGAGTGACCCAGCACAGTACAATAAGTAAATTACAGTGCTAGACATAGGACCCATATATTATATCAAAGCCAAAAAGCATTGGACGGATGATCCTTATGTTCTGACAGATTCTATTTGGTTTCTCTATTCTTTTTAGCTGTATGACTAAGTATCCACAGCGGGAATATAGCTGTCACATTGCATTTAAACATCTATGGATCTATGCACATTTCATAGCCTTCTATATATCTTCTAAATGGAAGTAAATGCTGCCTTATTGACAAAAATCACTCTGATCTCCACTCAATACAGATAGCAGCATAATCCCTTCCATCCTCACAGCATAATTTATTTGATCCATGATATAAGAAAAGCAATATCAGTGCATATTGTTTGCCAAGCTTGCACAAGCTGATTAAACCTCTTCCATTGCATATGATACAACGCTAGTCCTATGGGCGATAATAACGTATTGGGGGCTAATCATTAATAATTGTGCTGTCTGCCAGAGATTCCTGAGATTAAAATTTCATTAACCTATTTTTATGACCAAGAATAGCCAGCAGTATATTGTTTCTGTAAGAATTTAAAATCCCTTAAGCCCATTTTTTATATTTTTTAATTCTTAGTAAACATATTAAATTGTGTGGTCTCCTGCATAAGAGTGCCCTTGGGAGCAAAGCACCATTATTATTAACTATATTACAATATTCATTCTTTACTCTTATGTAGGCAACAAATCCCACCATACTGACATATCTGTTACGGCTTTGCTGTTAACTTCAGTATTTTCTCAAAAAAGGTACTGGAATAGCAAAACATAAACATTTCCTTGATTTTACATTTTACCGGATTTTGAAACTTTTTTATGACCCACTGGAATCATAAAATGGGGGGTTCTACTCTACATGTAAGTAAAAGGGGGTTTACTCTACATGTAAGTATAAGTCTGTTGGGCTTTCAGAGTTTAATGTAATAAAAGTTGCAAAGTTTGCCCAAGTTGAAATGGGTCTATATAGTTTTTTGTTCCTGCCATACATATTGGGGGTACATTTACTAAAACTCAAATTAATCGTTTTTTTTTTTTTTGGAAAACAAATCTGACCAAACTTCCTTTTACGATTTTAACTTATTTGTGTAATCATTTTTCTAAATCTTAGCAACAAGACATCACAACAAAATCGACCATCAAATTGAATTGTCCGATTGGTGCTCCAAAAATACGTTTTTTAAAATTTTCGCTTTGACAACTCGACTATTTCAGATTATGGGATGAAAACCCTGAATTATTCTGATTATCCAGTGCAAGAAGATGTCAAGAAACGACTTCAGGGACATCTGCCACTAACTTCAATATGAACTTGAGATGGCATATTTTCAGATTTGGATTTTTAGCAGCATTTCAAAAATTCCAGTTTTCCCCTTAAAAACCTCAACCAGAAAAAGTTGAGGTTTAATAAGTGGGCTCCATAATTTTCAGTGCAGGTCTTGCTTTGGCCAAATCTCACTGAATCTACAGCAGTCTCTTGAACAAGTAAATGAGCCTCAAGATTCAAATAATGATATAAAAGAAACAAGGATTGGATTCTAACCAAGTCTATTGTATGTTTCCTCCAATACAGAAAAATATAACTGATCAGGTTAAAGTAACAGTAACATCAAAAAATTAAAGTGCTTTAAAGTAATACAAATACATATAATATTCAATGATTCCAATTTTTTACTCAAGATGTAATTACATTTTTATTATGCATTTAATAAACATCTGCATTGGTTATAAAGTTATATTTATAAATGTACCTGCAATGAAAGCAGTATCTGTTCTTGGCTATTGTCTGATCTGGTGGCTCTGCCTTTTGAGACAATGTAGCAGATGGCAGCTTTTGTTACACTGTTTAAGGGTCAGGGCACACACTCAGATTTGGGGAGATTTAGTCGCCCGGTGACAAATCTACTCTTCTTCGGGGCAACTAATCTCCCCGAACTGTCTCCCGCAGGCTAGAATGTAAATCGCCAGCGGGATGGCACTCGGAGCGATTTGTTTTCCGAAGTCGCCCGAAGTGGCCTCACAAGGAAACTTTGGGTGACTTCCTATCTCATATTTCATTCACTTTCCCATTGAGTTACAGCCCTGCAGCTGGTGGGGTACCCACAAAATACTTAGAATTTGGATGGAAAAGCTCACATGTCCTGACTTCCTGTTTGCAGAGACGTTTGCAGGAGAGCGGGTTTATGAAAAAACTTCCTTGGATTGGTTTGGGTTCATGTGTCCAGGTCAGACTCATGCAGGACTCTTCTTTGAGCAATGCTGTATATGTCATTCTTGCAAACTAAGAAATATAAATGCACCGGCTAGCTCTGCAAGAATATGAAACTCAGTGAATAAGTTGGTGGTTAAACAGAAGCACCTCAGACTCTCTCCTGCTAGTGGTTAAAAAGTGAAGAACAGAGTGAATTTCCATTAACAGGTAAAAAGAGATCTGCATAAATTGGAATTCTGACAGTAAATTGTATTATAGTAATCCATTGCCTAATCCAAGATTATTACATTCACCTTTATGGTAGACTAAAAATTCATGTTCTCCACTAGAATAAGTACGGTATGAATATATCACTAAGACTTAATAGCGATTATAATTAACTCTGCCTGAATAAATCTACATTTACCATTCAGTTACAATTTGCATAGCAATACCTTTCTCTGCGACTCATTGGGAAGATACAACTGGATTAACAAAGTGTCTAAATCTTTCCTTTGTTAAAGTAATTAATTTGAAAGTCTCACAAACTATATATAGAGGTAATCAAATACCGCACAATTGATTATCCCAGGATGTCACCATAAAGGGTAACAGGTGTAAGGGGTTCTATCTAATAATTGTGGGTTTGTTTCTGTATGTATACATGCATGCAACCTCTTCCTCAATGACTAGCTGCAAGAAATGCATGTAGTAGTGTTATCTTTATTCTTTATCCATAACTAAATGGGATAAGTGGGACACACTCATGGGCCTTCAGGCACTTTAGATCATTACTTCAATGAACATATTGTGAAAACAAATACAGAACAAGCATGGATTTACTAATATTAAGGGAGAGCCAATGCACCCTCCAAGTAGTTTAATAATAGACAGCCCTCAGATGTGTGTGTCTTGCCAGATCATGTCAAGCAAAGTATTAGCTTTGACAGTAATGGTAAACTTAGATTTTAGGGAATATGGATAAACGGAGGGCACACCATTCAATTAAATATTTAGCAAAAATATGCGTTAGAGGTGCAAGAAGCCAAGGTCACCCGTACATAGAGTAACCGTGTAATCAATAGACCATACAATAGGCTTGCACTCTCAGAAATAAGATTCAATCATAAACTCAGGTGGTATCAAAAAAATCTTTTACTATTGCAAAAAACAATTTGGCAGTTTACAATAGTATTGACAAAAATTTAGTAATTTAGTTTAGTTTACCACCCAAAGGTTTGTGTGAGGCAAAAAAAGAAGCAACAAGGAGTGGATAAACTTGCCACAAATGAGAATAAACCCAACGTTTCAGCACAAATGCCTTTGTCAAGGCTCCCTAAGGCATTTTTCAGTAGATGTATGCACAAAATGTCTCAATGTCCTAAATATATTGATAATGGGTTGAGTGCAGAGGACCTTATGTATTTGTCTTATAGCAGTTTTGGGACATAACAAATCATTAGCCCATTAAGCCAGTTCAATGCAGGACTATAGGATTTGTTTCAAGCATTCCTGGATGTTCCTAAATTTGTGTTTATTGCATTTGGGGAAATAAGTTTCCGGCGACAAATCTCCTCTTCTTCGGGGCGACTAATCTGCCAGAACTGCCTCCCCTGCCTTCCCGCCGACTAGAATGTAAATCGCCGGCGGGATGGCTTTCTGAGTAATTCGCTTTCTGAAGTCGCCCGAAGTTTCTTGAGCACATGTCTGCCCTAAATGTTTATATGATTTTCTAGTAGATTTAAGGTATGAAGATCCAAATTATGGAAAGATTCGCAATCTGGAAAACCCAAGGTCTGAGTATTCTGGATAACAGGTCCCATACCTGTATTTGTGGATAATCAACTCTGCTGTTGTAAGTCGTTCCGGTTAGCTGCAGTTAGCCAACACTGACCTATATTAAGAGGAGTATAGATTCACTAAGGAGCAGGTAATTCTTCTCTTTTACAAATAACTGCTAAAGGCCCACACTATAGAGTGCAGTATTAGAGGCCCGTTTATTAAAGGTTGGATTTTAGTGGTATTGGAGTTTTTTGAAACCACGATTAAACTCTATTTCTCTAAAACCACAATGCCTGATATCAGACTAATGATAAGGACAGAACACTGATAGCAAAGAATAATGTTCCTTTGTGGCTGGTTTCCTACTGGTGGCTTTATATATGGATGGCCAGTCTGACTTCTGCTACAAATGAGCAGGCTTCATGTTACTCATTCACCATTCTATAAATAATACATTTATGATTGGTCTTACTACTGTTCAGTGATGATATAAAATACCTCTGTGCACATGGTCAGCTTTAGAATTTGTCATTGATATACACCGTACAGTTTTGCTTTAATCTAAAATGTAAAGAAAAACATTTTTTTACACTTTCAGGAAGGAAAGTAAACAAAAATACAAATTTGCAGGCAGACTAAGAAGGCAATTGATTTTAATGCCAAAGCAAACAATCTAGATGGCATCAGACACAAATGTAGGGTCAGGTGTGAATGACACATAGTTTAGCTAGCCATTAATTCTATGAAAATTACAGAAAAATTGTGGGTTTTTTATCCACACTGATAGAGAGGATGGTGCACTGAATGTAAATGGAATTGCTAATCTCCAGCAAAGATAATTATGTTTTTAGATAGTAGGTGCATAAAGCTTATTTTAAGACTGATATTTTAATTTTCCCAATTGCTAATAGACTATTGTAAGGCTTTTTAAAACTGCATTAATGTTGATTTTTTTAATTACCTGTATCAGTCAGCTTCTTAAAGCTATTATGAGTTTATATATGTGTTCTAGTAGCGTATGTTCTCCCAACTTGCTCACTATTTGCTTTGCAATCTCTCTTGTTAGTCTAATCATTTCATAATGAGTCTATGTCTAGAAATAGACATATGGCTGCAGGAAAAACAGAATAAAAGGTCTGTTTAGGCCACCTAGTTACTAAGCTGTGTGCAAACCACTTATCACTTGCTCATATTGGATCTTGTCTTCATTTTTTCCCAATGGTGTTTAAATTCCACGGCAGTTCTTTTCTGCTGGCAGTGAATTCCAAGTATTAATTTCACTATTAATAAAGAATACTAGATAGCAGATAACATTTACTAATTCAATGTTGTTTTTATTTACTTAGGAAAAGCATCATGTGCTTAGCCAATTTACTAGAAAAATGTTTCCAAGCGATCTGAACAGCAATTGCTTTAAAATGATACTAACATTATTGTGACATTTTTATCTATGACTTCTCCAGGATCTGATACCCCAACATTACCGAAAATCCTTCTATAGTCAGAGAGCTACAGATGCCTAAGCCAACTCAAAGGTGAACTTTATGAAGCTAACTTGTTACACATTCCGAGAAAACCAGGTAACAAGCCAACATTTTTTTTAAAAAAAACTTGATAAAATCAAGCAAAAACTTGAATCATACAGATTTTTCTGCCTTTTTTCCTGAAACTCTAAATTTTTTGGAGTTTTTGGCCAACAACCCTAAAAAAAACCCTTTCTTCCTGAAAATCTAAATTTTTTCGAGTTTTTGGCCAAAAACCCTAAAAAAAGTCAGATTTTTGGGCTAAAGGCAGTGTCGACCACTATAACTTCAAATTAGGGTAGGTGCCTCTCCCATTCACTTATACAGGACCTTGACAGGTCTGAGATGCTGGATTTTCAGATTCAATCTTTTTGCAGCATTGGGGTATGATTCATCGTGAAAAATTAAAAAAAAGAATTCCATGAAAAAATCGAGTTTTTGGCAAAAAAAGCTCGATCAGAAAAATTGGAAGTTTATTAAATAAACCCCACAGTGTTGTCCCCATGCCCTTATGGCTGGGCTGGGGTGGGTGTGTCTTTGCAGTCTTTTAGTTTTTTGTTCAGCAGCTCTGCGCCAATACCAATACTCTTTCGATTTTACCAAATCGCAGAAAGACTCAATAAAATCTAGCAAAAACCTGAATTGCTCGAATTCTTTGGGCTTTTCCCTATTTGCTCAAATTTGTCAGGCTTTTTTTCTGAATTGCTCTAATTTTTCGAGTTTTTGTCTGAAACCCCAAAAAAATCAGATTTTCGGCTTCACCCAACGCCGACCATAAAAACTTCAAATTGACTGAAAAAACTCAAATTGCTCAAATCGATCAAGTTTTGGAGCGAAACCCTCTAAATAATTTCAAACATCATGAAGGCTATTAATGTCAATAGTTCAAAATGCCTCTCTGATTGACTTATACAGGACCTCGACAGGTCTGAGATGGCGGATTTTAGTATTTAGGCTGTTTGCAGCATCGGGGTATAATAAATCTCAAAACATTCTAGTTCTTTTCCTCAAAAAAATCGAGTTTTCTAGTAAAAAAATGACTCCCCTCAATTTATTGCATAGTGACTCAAACCTAGACTATAAGGGGGCTGTAGCTCTAAAAAAATGTATTTTAAGTAAAAGGGCACAGCATTATTCCTTGCCCCAACTGTTAAGATGCTAAAGGGTAATGCAGCAAAGGGTTTAAAGTAAATTCTGGTTGGTTACTAGATTTCAACAGACCCTGCCCTTTACTGGACTCCTTGTTCCCCGTACAGAGGTGTAGGTAAAGCTATTTTGACAAAGAGATAAATTAGGGCTTTCCAGTTGTTCTGTAAAGTACAAGATGTATAAAATGGCAGCGTTTGCAGGAACCATAGACCTTATTACAGACAGACCATGGTGCTGATTATAATAAGCATTTCTGGGCTGTGTAAAAAAAAGTTTCAGAATAATGTTTCCCTACAAAAAAGCTTTTATACTCTAAATACTACAATCTATTTATTTTGGTGTACGCATTTAAGCATTACTGACTGTTTTTAACATGCAGGCATGGCATTTGCAATATCTCCTCCTTAAGAAAACACATATCCTTAACTATATAATATGTCCTGCAATATTTTTGGCCTTTAAAAAGAAAAGACTATAAAAATGATACGTTGGTAAAAATAAGTGTTGCTTTAGCCTTATTTTTGTCTGCAGACTTGTTATACAGCAGGCATTTATAGTTATAGTCTTTAAGAGCCTGCTGGATGCTGGAAAAAGCCAGATAAAATCACTAAAATACAATTTGCCTTTATGTGTAGCATCATGTTGCAGCATTCACTGAATTTTGGATCCGTGTTTTCACCTATTAATATGCAATAATAGCTGTGCCAGCAGCAAGCGTGGAATTTATCATAGCTTTTACTGTTATGTTATTGTATGCTGAATAAAAAAAGTCTCTCATCTGTGTCACATATGTTCTGTTCATAACTTTGCTTTTATAAAATATCTTTATACAGTGTAGCTTATAATATCTGCTAAAGTGATAACAATGGCACAGCCTGGAGAACAATATATCTGAGATCCAAAATTTTAACAAGCTATCTACAGTGGACTTTAAAGGACCAGTAACACTGTACAGTGAAAAATATACAGCACACACACAGTAGAGTGCAATGAGAGGAGAAGAGAGGACTATGGGATCCCATCTCTTGGGACTAGTGAATGTCATAACGCCCCTGAGCCAGAAGGAACACATCTCTCATACAGGGCACAGGTTACATTCTTAAGGATTTCTTTTTACAGGGGAGGTTCATCTCTTTATAATACACAAAAGCCATGAATATCTTGTAAATTATATTCTTATAAATGGTGATTACTGATGTCATCAGTTATAAACAGTGAGTAGTGATGTCATTTCTGTCACATTGCCGTAGTTCATGGTCATGAAACTCCTCGGTAATTTATAATATTCTTATAATTTACAAGAGGGGTACTTTATTCACTACATTCATAAAACCCTATAATTGTTTGGTGCAACTAGTGCTATCCCAGGATTATTACTGTGATTTTTCTTATCACTGTGTATGTCTCCTTAGGCTTCTTACCTCATAGTGCTGCTGGATCCTACAGACAATATGCAAGTGTTATGGAAATCCAGCTGTACATAATGATATCTCTCTCTCTCTCTCTCTCTCTCTCTCTCTCTCTATATATATATATATCCATCTCTTCCCTGGCATCATACAGAACTATCAGTGAGTTTTCGTTTAACTGGCTGCTTAGCTAAATCACTACATTTAAGTCTCCCTATTTGGCTTTAACCTTAAAATGGGAGAAAACCCCATTTAACAAGGCTTGACTACTTTGCACATAGGCAATTACCCTCCGCAAACAATCAAATTTTTGCTTTCCCTGTTCTAACTGCAGCTGGCTAAACAAAGCTAAGTATAAACTGGTAGGTATAGGTTCTTGCTTAGGTTTATTTAAGCTTTAAAGGAAAATCTTAAAATGTAAAATTGCTCAGGATGCTTTTCTAAGCTTTTGTAAAACATTTTTTCAGTTTCAGAACTATTCAAGTGTTTAATTAACTTCTGGTTTTTGTAACATGCTGATTAGTTTCTGTAACTGGTAACTCAAAGACTGCTAAAAAGATAAAATACCCTTAGAAGGAGAACAGAGAAGTGTTCTGATGTTGCCCTGCTCAGGAAGGAGATGGGAAGAGGCATCTGATCTCTTTAAAGGGGGCCACAGACAGATAATATTGAACGAAACTAATTTTCGTAAAACATGTAAAAGATCTTTTCCAGGAAAGATCGTAATTGTTACTCCTATGTTTTCCTTCTGAAGGTATATCACTTTGACTATATAATCACATTTGTGTTGCTGTTGTAACAAAACTCATTATATTGGTACAGGTATGGGATCCGTTATCTGGACACCCGTCTGAATTACAGAAAGGTAATCTCCCAAAAACTCCATTATAATCAAACAATCTAAATTTTTTAAAATGATTTCCTTTTTCTTTGTAATAATAAAACAGTACCTTGTACTTGATCCATACTGAGATACAAGTCATCTTTATTGGAAGCAAAACCAGCCTATTGGGCTTATTTAATGTTTACATGATTTTCTAGTAGACCTAAGGTATGAAGATCCAAATTACAGAAAGATCCATTATCCAGAAAACCCCAGGTCCTAAGCATTCTGGATAACAGGTCCCATACCTGTATTTAATAACTTAAAAAGCTCTGAAATAGAAAAAATAATTAATTAATGTAAATTGAAAAAATGCTTAGCAATTCAATTTTTTTAAAAACTTTACATGTTTTTAAGGTTTACTTTACTTATGACAGGTTTATTGTAGAAATGTGCTATGACTGTACTAGTGATATATCTTTTAGTAAGCTTTCCTGCTCCTACACATGGAATGAACCACCTAATTTAACAAGTCACTTATTCTCACTTGTTTATGAGTTCAGTAAGTCAGTGGGGTTCAATACAGGGCTAAAATGTACATGTAAAGTTCATATGCTGTTGTACAATATGGCCTATTGGCCAGTATCTGCTCCACAAGACTCTACGCAAATGGGTTTTGAAATGGAGCTGCAGAGCCCAGAGGGAATGCAAAACCATCATTTCAAATTATGTACGCTCACTGGAAAAGAGCCTTGATAGGCATTTTATTTTAGAACTGCCAGTGTAGTTGCACTATATGGCACACATTTCACCATCTTTATGTAACAAATACTTTTTGTTGCTTTATGCATGAGTAACTGGGACTCAGATAAGTGGGACAGGGCAAGAAGTCTAACATGGCATCTTAGAGGCTACACGGTGAGAGCAAAGCTCCTGATTTGCACCAAAGGGAAGCTCTACCTTTAATTGTCTAACCATTTATTGATGGTTTATACTCTATATTCATTTAGTTAGTGGCATATTGTAATATATTCCTTAGCTACTTGTTTACAAGCTGCATTGAACTTATACAGTGGCATATTGTAATATATTCCTTAGCTACTTGTTTACAAGCTGCATTGAACTTATACAAAGTCCTCCAACCAGCGTTTTTTTTTAGAAAAAATACCCTGTAGAAGGAGTAGAACTTTTGCTTTTTTTCATTCTTGTGCATCCATTGTTTCGGTCCTCGTTCGGGTCTTTATCAAGGATAAAGTACAACTATTCAAGTGTATATTTATATACAAAATAGTATATACTGTAAATATACACTTGGGGGCAGATTTACCTAGGGTCGAATATCGAGGGTTAATTAACCCTCGATATTCGACTGCTGAATGTAAATCCTTCGACTTTGAATATTGAAGTCGAAGGATTTACCGCAAATAGTTAGATCGAATGAAAAATCGTTAGATCGAACGATGAAATCCTTCGAATCATTCGATTCGAAGGATTTTAATCCATCGATCGAACGATCGACCAAAAAATTGTTAGAAAGCCTATGGGGACCTTCCCCATAGGCTAACATTGGTTTTAGGTGGCGAAGTAGGGGGTCGAAGTTTTTTTTAAAGAGACAGTACTTCGATTATAGAATGGTCGAATATTCAAATGATTTTTAGTTTGAATCGTTCGATTTGAAGTCGAAGTCATAGTTGAAGGTCGAAGTAGCCAATTTGATGGTCGAAGTAGCCAAAAAAAAATTTGAAATTCAACGTTTTTTTTATTCTATTCCACTAAATTAGGACGGGAATAGATACTCTCAGGACTAATTTTGTCCCTATCAATTTTGGCGCCCCACGTTGGGACAAAATTAGTCCTGAGAGTATCTATTCCCGTCCTAATTAGTGCAATGGTCTAGACCGGAAGAACGACACTGACACAGACTGTTCAGTATACAAAATGCTTCTTCTGCTTTATTTAAGGCACAAAGGATTATATAGATTAAGTGGGGTGTAGGCTGGCAGCCCCGGATATAAGAGTTTTAGCAGCATAGCCAATGATCATATCAGAAATCATAATATGTCCTTATTCGGAATGTTTCTGCAGTCATCTTCAGGAAACAGATGCAGAGTGGCTTGACCACAAACAGTTGGGACGCCTTCTTAGCATGAGCCTGTTTCTGTGAAGAGGTTCTTCTTGGTTGCTTACTAGCTTGTAGCGATATGCGATATATGATATATATATTGCAAATAGCTTGAGCAAGGAAATAAGTGGAAATGCACAGTATAACAGTGAAATAGACTTTTTACCTAAGACAGGATAAGGTAATACTAGTACCTGTGCTCCACACTATTAAAGGGGTTGTTCACCTTTGAGTTTTTTTCATGTATGAAGTAGAGTGTGATATTCTGAGACAATTTGCAATTGGTTTTCTGCTTTTATTTGTGTATGGTTTTTTTTTTAGGTATTTAGCTTTTTATTCAGCAGCTCTTCAGTTTGCAATTTCAGCAATCTGGTTGCTAGAATTCAAATTACCCTAACAACCAAAGTAGCAGTGGCAATACATGTGTAGCCTTACAGAGCATTTGTTTTTTTTAGATGGGGTCAGCGACAGCCATTTGAAAACTGGAAAAAGTGACATAAATAAGGCCCATTATTCAAAAACTATAAAAAAAGAAAAAATGAAGGTCAATTGAAAAGTAAGTAGCCATTCTTATAGCATACTAAAAGTTAAAAAAAAGTGAACCACCCCTTTAAATTTTAAGAGGCAATATGAGTTTGAATTAGGAGAAAAGTTTTTCTCCTCAAATTGAATCCAGACCAATATGTGGTTGAATTCTGAAGGAGCAGAATATGCTAATTAAAATGCTGGACCTTGCCAATCATAAGGGTTAATCCACACGGGGAGATTCGGGGAGATCGCCTCTTCTTCTGGACGACAATCTCGCCAAACTGCCTCTGCCTTCCTCATGAGGCAACTTTGGGCAACTTCGGAAAACGAAGTGCCGCATGTGCTTTAACGGCTTTTCATTATAGCGGATGGGAAGACACGCAAAGGCAGTTCGGGGAGATTGTCGCCCAGAAGAAGAGGCGATTAGTCGCCAGGCGCCTAAATCTCCCCGAATCTCCTGGTGTGGACTAACCCTTAAACTGGCCTCAAACACAAGACTGGTAATAATGAGACTTGTATCATACTGGGTAACATCAGCATATTAATGATAACTGACCAAATGTCGCACATTGCCTGCAATAAAATAAATGTATCATCAGACCCTCTGCAGGCCTGGTCTCATTAAAAAAGAAGTATCTGGCCAGTTTAAAGTGGCTTTCAGTCCAGCCAATGCTCACAGCAGAGAAGTAGCTCCAAACATATAATCATTAATTAAAATTTCCCAGAATTATTTTAGCCCTGACAAAAACTGTTTGCAGGATTGAAGAGAAAAAGGGCCAAATTTAATTTGATGAGAACAAAATTCAGTGTTTTACCTGAAAACTAAATTTAAACATCATATCACATTGAAACTGTCCCAAAGTGTGATATTCAGACAACTCTGAACTTTTTCTTATTTTTGTATGTTAGCCCATAGCAGTACAAGTTCAAAATACAATGGCAGTCCTATTTTTTTTAATTTGGATCTTCATACCTTAAGTCTACTAGATAATCGTGTAAACATTAAATAAACTCAATAAGTTGGTTTTGCTTCTAATAAGGATTAATTATATCTTAATTTGGATCAAGTACAAGCTACTGTTTTATTATTACAGAAAAAAAGGCAATAATTTTTAAACATTTGGATTATTTGGATAAAATGAAGTCTATGGGAGATGACCTTTCTGTAATTTGGAGCTTTCTGAATAACAGGTTTCCATATAACAGATCCCATACCTGTACAATAGTTGCTAAAGTAGAATAAAGCTGGCCATAGACGCAAAGATCCGATCGTGCGAATCAACGTACCATCGGACTTTCCCATCCCCCAACCCTCCACTAACCATTCCGATCAAATAAAGTAGAAAAGAACAGATCAGCCAATGTTCTACCTCTGACAGCAATTGTATGAAAGTTATGTCTGACAAAGCTAGTGACAGTCTCCCTCTGAAAATCGTACGATCAGCAATACACGCAGAGATATTATCGGCAGGCGACAGAAATTTTCTAACCTGTCCGATCGACCAAACGACCGATCTCCGCCGAACGAAAAATGTT
The DNA here is from genome assembly GCF_017654675.1 of Xenopus laevis. Classification (NCBI taxonomy): domain Eukaryota; kingdom Metazoa; phylum Chordata; class Amphibia; order Anura; family Pipidae; genus Xenopus; species Xenopus laevis. The sequence goes on from NC_054371.1 coordinate 173,642,347, forward strand.
GGGATTCTACACCCACTGTCCGAAAATCCATGATTCGTACGATCGGATCGTTGCATCTATGGCCATCTTAAGGGTTGAGAGGTTTGGAGAGTCTGATACTGATCGTGGTCTAATATCGCATTAGAGAGATGCATAGTACTGTTTAGAAAACTCTTGTAAATAATTAATGAAGAGACAGGGCCTGTTTCAAGCCCATAGATTTAATCTTGTTAAAGTAAAAGCTAACAGCTTTGAAGTAATGCAGCTCTGGCCATTTATTTATACCTTAAAACAATGATTGGTGTTCTGTAAAAAAAGACTTGATTTTTTTACTTATATAGTGTTTTTGTGTGGGGCAGTGTTTGTCCTGTTTCGCTTCGCTTCATAATTGCGACACAGGTGAAAAAATAGGTAATGAATTGCACATTACAGTCCATTATACATTGTGCAAAACACTGCCCATGTGAAACAATTTGAAATCTGAGGCTTGTGCAATAACTGGTAAGGTCAGACACTAGGAGCCGGGCAGTTAATGGGCATTTTATAAAGGTGATATATAGTAAATTTAATTCATTTGTTTTATATGTCAAAGTCATTTTAAATGTAAATCTTCCAAGATTAGCATTTTCTTCCAGTTACAATGCCATTCCTTCACTTACTAACTTCTGCCATACTGATTCCATTTTTTTTTACTTTCTCCATTTATTCTCTTAAATATAGCCTTAATGTTTCTTATTGTATTAATATTTTTATCCTTTTCCTTGACCTGTCGGCTCAGTCGTGTCTGACAAAGCATGTTTTTTTGTTGGCGTGCCTGCAGCAAAGTCAAGTTACATTACAAAGTGCTTAGTGCACTGTGCAAATTCATATTCCACTTACAGCTAGGAAACACTTCTGACATATAAGAAGAGCACACCATGAGGCAAAGACAAGCTCTGTCCTTTTAATTAATTCTCTTATCAGGAGAAATAATTTAATATACTGTATTTCCAGGGAGATCTCCACTTGATGTCATAAATTCACTCCTATTCCAAGCAGGGTACACACTGGAAACTAGAGCCAACGGTGTTCAGACCGCAGTGTAAAAGCTGTTCTTCCCAAGACTTGCAAGTGTCTTAACCCCTCTCTTTCCACAAGTTCTCAAGGTTACCATCCTTCTCTGTAGTATTCAGATTCAGGGGTGGAACTACAGAGGAAGCAGACCCTGAAGTTGCAGGGTGGCCTAGGAGGTATAGGGGGCCCCATGAGGTTCAAATTAATGAGAAATTTCAATATAGTGGATAAACAGGTCAACCATTAGACATTTTGGGGGCCCTAAAATTAATATGCTGTGGGGCCCAGTAACATCTACTCACACCACTGCTTGAATTCAAAATAAACAATGGTTATGTTACACTTTACAGTGGTTGGATACCAGAAATTTTAAATAAAAACATGGGGACAAAAACACAAAAGATTAAAGATTATTCTGTTTTCAGTTGTTCAAGTTCAATAATACAACAGAATCAAAAGTTTAGAAATTAGTTTACAACATTTCCTATTTTTTTGTGATTCAATGTAAAAGGACATCTCTTACCTGTATTTTAACACAAGTGGCATGTGAGATAACATCTGGAAATATAACCACAGAACAAGGAACATAGAACTTCCCAAAAAGGACTATCCAAAATATCAAATGTTCCCACTTAAACACCAACATGTAGCCAAATGAAGGACCTAAAGCCTTAAACAAACTTGATTGTGTCCTGTATAAATGATCAGAAAATAGTATAAAAACAATTAAAAGTATTATGGTTTGCAGAGGAGCACAAAATAGGTTATAAAAAGCACCAACTATGGAGATAGGTGGATTGGATGCCCAAAAGGCTACTTTCCTTGCCTGCAGGTGGGGGCTTAGACCAAATAAGTTCTCTTTTCCTTAAATGAATTGTTGTACTTCAATTGTGACACGTGTTTTGCTCCCCAAAGTTCTGCACATTAGGCCCAATGTGAGTCAGTTACAAAGTTTGCGCAGCGCATATTTATTCGCAAATGGTTGTATTGCCCATGCTTTTTTTTCTGAATGCTAAGATATTGCACTGCTCTGCCTGTTTTTTCGGGTTTTGTGAATTCGCAATTGTGATGGGTGTTGGTGTGAGTGCGCCCACTGTGCAAGGTTTGTGTGCGAAAATATCGTTGACAGTAAGTTAAATTCGCAATTATCTAAACTGGTTTTGTGAATATTTTCTCCACCACCAAAGTTGTGGCGTAATTCAAACGCAGAGTGTGCACATAAATATTGGCAATTTGCGAATTTCGACATTTTTAAAAAGCTCCTATAGACATTCGCATAGTTAGTCCAACTGTTCCTTTTATTATAGGCCCCACAATTCTCTTTTCCCTTCACCACTTTGTAGATGGCAATCCTTTTTTTGGGAAATTCTATGTATCTTGTATGTTGCATCTAGCACATGTTTAGTGGTTAGCATTGGAATTTTGAATACAACGAATAGAGGTTTTATCAAAATTTTAATTATGCTAAATGGAGTTTAACAACCAAAGATTAGGAGATTTAAAACTACAGCAAGATGAACCAGTAATCCTGCTATGTTTTATTCATGAAACAGAGATATCTGCGTGCATAAATTGCTACATCGTGTCCAGCTGACATAAGACTACCAGTTCTGTACCTTGGGTTCGGCTCTTCATTTGCATTCTAATAAAATTGTTAAAATTGCTGAATCCTTCATTTATAGTAATAACGCAGCATTAACAGAAAGCCTAGGTAGACATGCTTGAAACAGAGTCCATGTGGTATGCATAATGAGCAAGATTATAACTCTTTTGCTATGTTTAACCTCCATTTTTAGATTATATACTATATAAATATGCACTGTTATCTTGAACTTGTAAAATGTATAGGTTTCATTTATTTGTGTTCAAATAAAATTAAATAAACCGAACACAAAGAGATGTAATGCTTTCCTGTATCCTAGGGGGAACAAGGCAGAGGAGAGCTCTAGTGATGTGAGGGCTGGTCCACATGTTGGGCAGGTTCATGCCGGCTACTGCAAAAAATCTTCAGGTCACAAACAGGTTCAGTTTGAGCACTCGCTTGCACTCGCTTCCACTCTCTTCGGCTGCGAACTCACACTGCCAGCGTCCAGCCCATCAATTTATAGTCTATAAATAGAGGGGACAGAACGGGCCAGGGAGGGTTCAGGTTGGGAGGGGGCAGGTGCAGGTGTGGGTCCGGAAAAACACATGACCAGCACATCACCAGAGAGCACTGTTGCCTTACCCCGGAAAGTATTGCCTTTGCTCTGTACCATGTGTACTTGGATTTTTATCCAACCACAGGTGAAGAGCGTAGCCTGCACAAACTCTTGCTCTGTATGTGCCCTAAGAGGTGCAAATGAAATGAACAAGATACTATGTAGTTATGTGGGCTGCCTTTCAAGGACCAATTGGGTCCCACTTTACATAGTAAATAACGAATACAGTTTCAGCACTATTGTTTAAATCATAACAGATCCATATTTGGATCATTCATTTGTATTACCTTTATTTTTCCCTTTGAATTTTGTATAAGTGAGCCAAACCCGTTCTATAATTGCTGTCTCTTTGTTATGACTGATAATTTGATTAACTTCCTCGTCGTCTCACAATTGTTCCAAAGAATTACTTTCAATTAGACTATTCTAGGGGCTTGTACTGAAGGGCGTTTTGCCCTGCGTTCCCCTGTGGTCAGTTTTCATACATTCAACCAGAGGGTAGCACAGAATGACACACCTGTCAGTACAAGCCCTAACAGTGCGGAAAAATAACAAAAAAAACTCTCTTTGTAATTAAACCTATCAATTCATTGCAGATCTAATTACAAGCTCTATTCAAGTGGATATTAATAGGAGTCAAATGTTATTGACGGCTCTCTACACACCTATAAATTGGAAGCCTTTCTTGTAAAAAAAAACTAAAAGGATTGTTGCTGCCACAAATGCCCAACACAGATGATTTTATATTGGGAAGCCCATTTCAGCACACAGATATCCCAAACAACGGTGTTGTTTAATAAAATTGCATTATGACTACACCATTTTAAACCTAACCATCCAAACTGGGTAGCCAGGGAGCAAAGCATAACTGTTAAACCAAGCAATTGTGCATGTTAAATCCTAACTATAGAGCACTAAATAATGTTTTGTGCAAAGTATACCTCTGAAAAGCTTGGCAAATGAAAATGTGAATCCATTGTTAGAAGCAAGAGGAAAGTATATGCTCTTTTTGAACACAGACGTTAGCTTGCCATTTTCTTCATAGGCCTACACAAAGGATTGCTGAAGAAAATTGTCCCATTGCTCCCTGCTGAGTAATCTTCTGTGTGGCAGTAAAGAAAAAAAAACAGGCAGCGAAATAAAAAATACAGTTGGCAGGAAAACGACAGCAGTTATAAAAACAACTTAGCACTGTGTCGCTAGACCCAACAGTGGTTATATCAGTGGCACACATTTAATTGTAGCTGGCTACTGGCTACTAGGGTTGCCACCTGGCTGGTATTTTACCGGCTTGGCCGGTAAAAATGATGGTTGATCCCAATGTTATTAATTGGGAAAAAAAAAGAAAAATATATAGGAAGGCCGATATTTTTTTTTCAGAAAAGGTGGCAACCCTACTGGCTACCACCCCTACCAAGTTATTCACATCGTCATGAATCAGCAATGACCAACTTTACACTCACCTTGGCCTTACTATTCCATCTATTCCATGTCCAGACTGCAAACACTAGATCACACAAAGAGCATAGTACCTTATATGCCGTATTTATGTACAAACACACTATGCTTTCCTGCATGGGAGAGTATTATCTGAATAACACGAGGGTACTTAAAGCTGATAGAGACTGCAGAGAGAAAATTTGTGGATATTCTCTACTAGTTACTTTACTAATGTGTTTTTTGCACAGAATCTCAGTTTCATTCATCACATTAAGGGGCAGATTTATCAAGGGTCGAAGTGAATTCGAGGGAATTTTTGAAGTAAAAAAAATTTGAAATTCAAAGTAATTTTTTGGATACTTTGACCATCGAATAGGATACTACGACTTCGAATTTACTTCAAATTTGATTCGAAGTAAAATAGTTTGAATATTCTATAATCAAAGTACTGTCTCTTTAAAAAAACGTAGTTAAATAAAATCGAAGTACTGTCTTTTTTAAAAAAATGTAATAAAATTAGATTAAACCTGCCGAAGTGCTACGTTAGCCTGTGGGGACCTTTTACAGCATTTTTCTAAGTCTTCACACATCAAAGTAAAATCGTTTGATCATATGCTAAAATCGTTCGAATCGTTCGATTTGAACGATTTAATAGTTCGATCAAATGATTTTACTTCGATCGCAAGATGTCCAAATTTGCTGAAAAAACTTCGAATTCGAATTATTTAAATTCGATGGTCAAATTTCGAAGTGTTTTCAACTTCGAAATTCGACCCTTGATAAATCTGCCCATAAGGCTATATTTAAGAATATAATAGAGAAAGTAAAAAAAAAAAAAGAATCAATATGGCAGAAGTTAGTAAGTGAAGGAATGGCATTGTAACTGAAAGAAAATCCTAATCTTGGAAGATTTAAACTTAATATGACTGTGACAAATAAAAAAATGAGTTAAATTTGCTATATATATATCGCCTTTATAAAATGCCCTTTAACTGCCCGGCTCCTAGAGTCTGACCTTATCAGTTATTGCACAAGCCTCAGATTTCAATTTGTTACACATGGGCAGTGTTTTGCACAATGTATAATGGACTTACCTCCAACCTATCATAATACATGCAGCCCAACACGTATCATAAAATGCACCACCCTCTTGGACACTGATCTTAAGAGAGAAACACCTTTAAATGGCCAAAGCTACATTAATTCGAATTTGAAAAAAAATTGAAAATTTGAACATCGAACTTTATCATGTACTGTCTCTTTAAAACTTCAACTTCGACCAATCGCCATCTAAAACCTGCCGAATTGCTGTTTTAGCCTATGGGGACCTCCTAGAACCCACATGGAGTCAATTGGTGGACTTTGAAAAATGTAAGTTTTTTTATTTAAAAAAAATCAAATCGAATTTGATCGAATACGATGTTACTTCTATTCGAACGTTCAAATTCGAGTGAATACTGCCTATTCACCCGCAGAAAAAAACTTTGAATTTTTTAATAAATTTCGGTTGGTCTTATGGTTCAAAAGTTCAAAAAAACTCCCATTACTTCGAAAATTCAACCCTTGATAAATCTGCCCCTTATTGTCATCAGGGCTCCTATCATGAAGTTTGATATATGTCATAATTTAAATCTCTGGCATTACTCGAAAATTAGACGACAGCTTGAGACATTCCTAAATAATGGTTTTGCATGGGCACTTGTAGCTTATACTGCCATGTAAAATGCGGGCATAGGCATTAAGCACATTTATGATATATTGCATATGACAGTGTTGTCCCCATGCCCTTATAGCTGGGCTGGGGTGGGTGGCATTTTTTACATTTTATTGTTTCTCTTTGATTCAGCTTTTAGTTTAGTAGCTCTCCAGTTTGGTATTTCAGCAATCTGATTGCTAGGGCCTTATTTTCCCTATCATCCAGGCAGTGGTTTGTAGCCTCACAGAGCAATATGTTTTTACTAGTGATGGGCGAATATGAATTTTCACATTTCGCTGCCTTCGAATAAATTCACAAACCTCCCTCGAAAATTTGCTGGTGTCAACATTTTTTGGACGCACGTATGAATAGTCGCTCTCGTCAAAATCGTTGCATCAACACTATTCAGATGCCCATTGACTTTAATGCCAGCCTCAGCTTGGACGCGGGTGTCAATTTCCGATTTTCATGTTTTCATGAAAATTTCAGATTTTCACGATTTTTCCATCAAAATTTCCATTTTTCACGATTTTTTTTGTGAAAATGGCAGAATTTCAAGATTTTTCCGTGAAACTTTCTGATTTCACGATTTTTCCACAAATTCTTCGCTGTTTCTTGATTTTCACGAATTTTGCGGGAAATTCGTTAATTTTCTGTCTAAGCGAAACGGGAGAAATTCGCCCATCGCTAGTTTTTACCTACTGGGGTCACTGACTTCTGTTTGAAAGGTGAAAGGGGATAAAAGAGAAAGGAAAATAATGCAAAAGCTATAAAGAATATATAATGAAGACCAATAGCAAAGTTGCTAGGAATAGGGCATTTCATAAAAGTTAACTAAAAAGTGATTTAAGTAGATGAGGGACCTGTGTGCCAGAAGTGGTATTCACAACCCAGGGCACAGAGTACCAACCCAACACTACAGAAGGATCTGTCTCCCCAGATGTTCTGGTGCTACAGCAAATTTAGGGACCTTGAGTGGATGTTGGGAGTTGAATTTTAATGGCATTTAATTTGCAGACGCCAAACCAACATTCCAAGAGAATTTTTTAAAAATGTATAACCGATTTGATTTTTTATTTACTTTATCCTCAGAGTAACTGAGCAACTGTATATTTCTCTTCATTCTGACCAAACAGCAGTGTAATGCAGAGTTATTGCTGTGCAGTGATACCTAGAAAGGTTGGCAGAAATAATGAGCTAGAGGTATACTGCAACCCCACACAATGTGTTGTATAATGCATGCATGCTGACTGAGAGGACCGCCATTCTCTGATGAATTATTGAAGCCTTTCCTTACAGATTACTCCGCTTTCTTACACCTTATTAAAAAAATAACCAAAGCAAGAAGTGCGATAAAGCTGAACTTGCCATTGTGTGCGACAGACATTTCTATTCCTCTGTTCGTATTAACCAAATGAAGATCAATGTTTCTATAAATCTCAATGACATGTTAATGCAAACCTTAAAAAAGATAAAATGCCTTTTATCGCAGTCTTAGGAAAACCTAATAAAGATTTAACAGTCCATGAAGTCATGGAATATTCAATGCTATACTGTATGTTAGAGATTCTCCCTTCATTAATTCTCCCAGCAGACTGGTGCTCTGGCTATAGCAAACAAGGCTTATCAGCAGGTATCCTCAGCAGAATCATTAAATAGAAGGAATAGGTATCCAGGACATCCTATTCAGGTATCACATGCCAAGAACAAATACACTGCAAAGGACTGTGGGGAACAGGTTTGGTACATTACATTTGAATCAATATTTGTACAAAAAGTATATCACATACATATACATTTAGGGGCAAATTTATTAAGGGTCGAATTTCAAGTTCATAGGATTTATTTTAAATGCCCATGAAATTCGACCAACAGCAATTTTTAAAAAAAAATGTTTTTTTTGTACTCGGGGTGAATTGGATCGACCCGCAAACTCAAATCTAATCAAATCGAATTCGGCAACTCCAAATTGATCCCAGGACGTCCCCCATAGGCTAAAACAGCAGTTCGCCAGGTTCAAGGTGGTGAATAGTCGAATTTGAGTTTTAAAAAAACCCGAATCGAATTTTAACAATTTCCTAGTCTAATAGTCAGTTTTGGCCATAAAAAAATTCAAATTCAAATTTTTACTTGAACCTTGATAAATCTTACAGTCTGCTACGAAATTTAAGGCAACCAAAGTACGAGAGGTTTATAAAGGAAGTTTAGTCCAGTAAAAACTTGAAACCCTATGGTGTATGACAGTGATCTTTGATATTTGGCTGCTGTCAGGCTAGAAATAAAGTGCATTCTGGGAGTTGTAGTTCAGCACTGGAGGCTCATTGGTTTTTATAGCTCTGATTGGGTAGCTTAAAACAGTTTCACTGGGGCTTCAATTAATATGCCGAAGTATGAAAGCAACAACTTAAAGAAATTAAAGGAGTATGAACATAGATACATGCCTCCTATAATATAAAAAATATCTCCCATAAACAAAATCAGGCTCAGTCAGTATTTAATGTTTAGTATAACCAAGTCACACTTCCCCAACCAGCATATCCATTTCCCAGCCCCATCCACCCATTTCCCCACCCTGTGACATCATCGCCCTGCCCCCAACCTGCTGCAAACAGCCATGAATATGAATAAGCAATAATCTAAAATACTGAGTGAACATTTCAGAATTTTGCATATTGTAATGCTCTAAGATGTGCTGCAACTGTTCTTTATTTTACATGTCAAAACATTTTTTAAAAATTAGAATTATTTGATTAAAATTGAGTCTACCTTTACTTTTAACTGAATTATCCAGTTCTGAATTAAGTCTTTAAAGGGATTCTGTCATGATTTTTATGATGTGTTTTTTATTTCTAAATTACACTGTTTTTATTGCAAATAATTCACTCTACGATATAAAATTTCATTCCTGAACCAGCAAGTGTATTTTATTAGTTGTAATATTGGTGTGTAGGCAGCCATCTCGGGTCATTTTGCCTGGTCATGTGCATTCAGAAAGAGCCAGTGCTGCACAATGGAACTGCTTTCTGGCAGGCTGTTGTTTCTCCTACTCAATGTAACTGAATGTGTCTCAGTGGGACCTTGATTTTACTATTGAGTGTTGTTCTTAGATCTACCAGGCAGCTGTTATCTTGTGTTAGGGAGCTGCTATCTGGTTACCTTCCCATTGTTCTTTTGTTTGGCTGCTGGGGGGATGGAGGGGGGTGATATCACTCCAACTTGCAGTACATCAGTAAAGAGTGACTTAAGTTTATCAGAGCACAAGTCACATGACTGGGGGCAGCTGGGAAACTGAAAATATGTCTAGCCCCATGTCAGATTTCAAAATTAAATATAAAAAAATCTGTTTGCTCTTTTGAGAAACGGATTTCAGTGCAGAATTCTGCTGGAGAAGCACTATTTACTGATGTGTTTTGAAAAAAAAAAACATTTTTTCCCATGACAGTATCCCTTTAATGCCTCACATAAAGTCCAATTTGATGTGATTCCCAATCACTGACATAATGCGGGATGCACCTAGCCTAGTCCCTTCCGGTAACTGACCATTTTTTTATTTGCACATGGGTAGAACCGAATTCAGCCAATGGTAAATTGCCTCTAAAAAGAGAAAGCTACCAGTTCACAACTACATATGAGCTATCTCAAAGTATTGCAGGCAATGAAATGTCTAGCAGGATGACTTATAACCAATTCTCTTCCTGTCTCTGGAAGATGAAGAAGAATAACTGCCAATGAGACAGATAAATATAAATCCACATGGCTATATAGCACAAATTCACAATACTGTCAGGACATTTGAAAAATGTTTCCTGTAATATGTGCTAACTACAAGATGAATTAGTAACTTTGTCACCGTAACCTTTGCAGTGGGAAATATTTTATCCATTAGTCTTACTTCTTGTTCTCTATCTTTTCTCTCGTGAGCAGCCAGTACCCAATATACAGTGTTCTGCAACCATTTTGCAAGCGCTGTCTCTGCCACACAATGCTGTTGCCCCTGATGTTCTAAGAAACCAAAAACACTCTAAACCACATAAAAGTACCATTCTGGATATTGGCCGCAAAGGCATATTCATGCATCTTATGATGTTACTTGGATACGGCAATAGTAGTGAAAGGAATTACTTTAACTTATCTAATCATAAACAGATTTAGTTCCACGAGGCTATTTTGGACTCAAAATTGATTTTTCAAGTTAAAGAAACTCAAGTTATTTGAGATTTTTTATACCCTGACCTTGGAAATAGCTCCAATCTGAAAATACACCATCTAAAACCTGTCAAGGTCATGTAAAATTCAATCTGAAGATGTTAATAGTCTTCATGATGTTCAAGTTTTTTTCGGAGGGTTTCGCTTGAAAAATCAATTCGTGCATTTCAAGTTTTTTCAGCGAAAACTCGATGAATTTGCGCTTTCGGGTTGTTAACCCGAACTCGCTGATACGAGTATTTTCCCTTCACTTTTTTTCTTAAATTAGAATTTTTTTCTAAAATTAGAAACCATTCGAGTTGTGAGTTTATTCAAGTTCATTCGAGGTCTAAAAAAAACACTTTGATAAATAACCCCCTAAATATTCATTAGAATTGGGCACTGTCTATGTCCAGTTGATGACATTATGTCACGGTTGGCACCCTAAACCAGAACTAATGCCAAGCTCCCTGGTCTCGGCTCGGCTTCACCAGTAGTGTGACCGCCTTTGGCTTCGGGAGGAGCCCTCAGCGTACTCAGATGCCACCTGGACTTTTCGAGAGGAGCAAGGCGAGGAGTTCTGGCAAGCAAAGGGGCACGACAGTTAAAAGTCAGTTAGGCCGAAGGTCGTGGTACAACAGGATAAGGCAGAATCGTAGTCAGGCAGGCTGGGTCGAGGCAGGCGGAAAACTAGGATCTTCAGGCAGACAAAGGGTCAAACCGGGTAATCAATCAGAATAGGATCAAGCAGAAGGAGTAGTCAAAATACAGGCTGGGTCGGAGTACGGATATCAGGATCCGTACTCCGAGAGCGCGGCGGGCGTCCCCGCCGGCCCGCTAGACCACCAGGGTATGTAGTTTTTATTACACATTGTGCATAAAATATACATTGCAGAAGGTATGTAAATAAATCCCCTTGTCAGTAGCAAAACAAAAGAAGGTACTTTTTTATTTTTATGCTTAACACTTTTACTAAAATGCCACATAAGTATGTTTCCATGGCAACTCTTGTTTTTGAGCATGCCACATTGTTAACAAAAAGCAGGAAAGCTGATTCACTCACGGCCATGCATCTCGAATAAATGTATTTTAGCATGGAACAGGAAGACTGGCAAAATCAGTCATCCCAATGAATAGCTCTGATTCACAGTGACCTCTGCACACAGAACAATCAAGTGGAACTCAGCTTTGCAAACTTCATGGGTAGAAACCAATACAGTCTCTTATTTCTTCATTGTGTACTAATCATACATCAAGCACAGGAAACCTTTCCAGATGTTGCATATGGAGCGAGCTTTAATGGTGCAAAATTTTGTTGCGCTACGAAATTGTTTTGACGCACGTCTTTTTTTTTCTTGGACGCACAACGCCATACAAGTCTATGGGCGTCATTTTTGAGGCGAAACAAGCCGAAAAAATTCACCCATCCCTAATTCTAGGCAACTTTTCAAACTGGCCTTCGTATTTTCTTTTATATAGTTTTTTAATTATTAGCCTTGTTCTCCTGACTTTTTGTAGCTTTCAAATGGGGGTGCTATTTTTATTATTTATCTCATATTCCACACTCTTATTCCTATTCTGGTTGCAAGGGTAATTTGCTGAAATTGCAAACTGGAGAGCTGCTGAATAAAAAGCTAAATAAAGAACCTCTCTTATTCATATTCCACACTCTTATTCTTATTCTGGTTGCTAGGGTAATTTGCTGAAATTGCAAACTGGAGAGCTGCTGAATAAAAAGCTAAATAACTCAATAAAACACAAATAAAAAAGTAAACACCAACTGCAAATAGAATCTCATTCTCTACATTATACTAAGAATTAATTGTAACGTGAACAACCCCTTTATTCGAGTAGCTTTGCTGTGATTTATAGGTGATGGGGAAGTTGTGCGTCGCTTCAATTAAAAAAAAACATGTATATGTAATAATGTTTTCTTTCCTTTCAAAGCAGCGACACTTAGAAACGGAACCTGCACAATATTCAGTAGGGCTGGATAATGAAGAACACCATGAAAATTGTCAGTGGAAAGGATATAGTTACACTGTAGAAAACAAAGCTCAAGGTAAATAGATTTTTTTTGCCACTTTTTAGAGTGATGTGAAAACAAAATGGTACAAACGTTCATAGAGAAAAAAAAAAGAACCTAATTGTGACAGGGCAGATTGTAAAATTTGATGTACAAAGGCAACAGTTTGTCAAGATGAGATGTCAAGATGATAATGTCTTATGTAAGTATTAACAAAGGATAAGGTAACAGACTGACATATCTCTTCGACCCAGGCACCCACGGGCACAGCTGCTGTTCTAGCAGAAAGAGAAAGTAGAACACTCACTGTCTGATACTTGATAAGCTGACAGATGGCTTCTATCAAATACCGTCCTGTTCTAAAAGGCTCTTGGGCTGCTGAAACCAGACTGGACCTACTGTATGTAACGGACAATGTGGCAGTATCGGAGCTGCTGTCTCAGGCTGCAGGAGTCCCAGAAGCCCCCATAGTAATTTTTATACCCTAGTAATTGCTGCATGGTACAGATTAACAATTCATTGGATAAATCAAATCTACCTAATTAAGATTCAATTTGTGTATAATGAAATAAGTTACAAAAGGTTATCCAAAAGCCTTTTGGCAAAATGTGAACACACTGCATCGTTTTTCATCAATTTTCCTGCAGAAACAGCTCTGCACTGGCACTGAAGCATTTGCCAACAATCTGTTTTTTAACTTTAAGAATCTTGCACTACTGCTTTGCATTTATTTAAAGGTGACCATGGGTTAGGGATAGATAGAGCCCTTGGTTTCTAGATAGATGGGGTAAATTTACTAAAGGCTGAATTATCGCCTCAGAAGGCTTTGCCATACTTCGTGCAACTTTGTCAGATGTTAATTCACAGCGAATACGGTATTCATCAAAATATAAAGTTTTGTCTCTGCAGATAAGCAATGGCGCCATCGAACATTCATCAGTGCGGACATTTCAAAGGGAATTTTCTCTAGCGTTACTTTCTTCCTAGTGTAACTTCGTTAACAAACTTATGCTTACGTCAATTTAAATATGGCCGGTACATATAGGTCATATATTTACAGTATATATATGTCTTTAATAGTGTTGGTGAAATTGCTGGAAGTGACCACTTATTATTAAAAATGTCCAAGGAAGCAAAATAAAGACAAAAGAGATCCTCTATTGGTCAGACGTGAGCCCATCCTAAAACGAATGTGATATGAGCTTCAAATGATTAAAAAAAATATACATTTAACAGTTACAACTTTTAAACATAATCCCACATTAAAATATGAAAAAACGCCAGTGTTTTGTCTTTTTTTATGACTTTTTGGCATACAGGATATGATGTCACTGACATAAGATTGTTGAAGATGTAACTTCATCTTATCAATTCGCCAGGTATAACCTGGAGAAACAGACTCTGGCGAAAAGGGTAACATATTAGAAAGTTCGCACTTTGATGAATTTGAAGAAGGGCACGAAATTTTGCCAGCGCAGAGCTCATATAACTAGCCTCTATACCTTTTAGTAAATTGGTGGTGTCCTTGCAAATTGTCTATTGCAAAATTTCCTTAGCGACACTTTGCCCTTTAGTAAATCTGCCCCATAGTCTCTCCAATCCAATAGCAAGGGGAGTTAAATTTGAGACCACAGACTCTGGAACCTGTCTTGGAGTGTTCCCAGGGACTATATAGCAATCAATTTAATAGTTTCTTCACCTTTGTATTCATTTCCTATTCTTTGCTTTTATTTATCTTTTATTCTTCATCTTTAATTCATTTTCTAATTTATTAAGATAGATGTATCCAATAGATTTGTAGCCTAATGTACTTTCTAGTGTTTAAAAATCACCAATAAAGAGGGTTGTGTGGCATTCCATGCAAATACTCAGACGGCCGTCTAACCTATCCCTAAATGGAGTTGAACTGATCCATGTACAGAGTGCCATCGAAAAGGGTAATTTACCATTAAGGTATAATCCCTATGCAGTCTGTTGCCAAAGCTTTACATTAACAAAGCAAGCCAGGTTATTGCTCATTAGTACAAACTCACTCTTCTGGCTCTACAGTACTATTGTACAAAGTTTTCCTTTAATAAAACATATGGTCTGTCTAGAAATGTCAGATGTGATAATCATTCATGAAACCCTGGAGTGACACTGATGGAAGTAACTTGCAATTCCTAAAAATAATCTAGCCTGGGTTTGGGTAGTGTCTCTTACAAGAATTTTTTTGTTTTTTCTTTTAGTCAGTTGGAATCTAATTCAAAAAGTATTGTGAAATTATACAGTGCCCACTAGATAGTGATCACTTTACATCATAGAGATAAAGTGGTTATGATAGTTATAACAGGGCCCCCAACTGAACTTAGAAACTTTCATTACTGTTTCGTCCAAATTACAGTGAAGTGGAAGTGTTTATTGTGATGAATTGGTCACAACTGCATCGGACGAAACCCCCTATTGGGACTGCAATTGGAATTGTAAGGAAAAAATGGCATTATAGGGAAAAAAACATGGCAAATACGCTCAAAATCACACTTTGCTCACTGCATTTCTGAACTTAAATGAGTCCTTGCAATGTGGACTCAAAAAGTCTAGGTATAAGGCTTGTGACACATGCTCACACATGTGATATAAGTATTATATGCCCACAGTCAAGGCTATCTTTAGCTGGGATTATTATTCTGGGCCTCTATTTTGTAGTGCCCTCTAAGTAAATGTAAAATGATATTAATGGGGTGAGTGATATATTATCAGAAATGTGTTGGTGCTATATACTGTAAATACAGGAAATAATTTTAAAGAATCTCATTTATTTCCTATCTATCAATATCAATGGATGTAGCTGCGACTCCAGTAACATGTCAGTGACACTATACTGAGAAAGCTACAACCCAAAAGTAGTTCAGGCTATTACCATCTTAGATAAATATCTGGGATAGCCAAGGTTTCAAGCTGGGGTGAATCTGACTAAATCTACATTTCGGAGTTGTCTCCAGCATCCGGATGTGATAAATCTACAAAGTTGGGAGCTGTGCTTTAATAACAGAGGGAGCAATGCAGGTTGGACTATAAATAAATTGCTATTTTGAGCCCATTCCCATTAATGTAGCCTTGCCCACCCTAACATCAACCTCTTCACTGGTTCTTACTGCAGGCAGATTCCAAAACTTCCAGAATGCCAAACACTGACTCATGCCCTTAGCTGATAAAGGAATGTTTTAGTGGAAAAATAATGAAAAGATTGTGCGTTATTACGAATCTCCTACCTTGTGCATTCCAGTGGTTAATCTGAAACAGCATTACTTGAAATTCAAGCAAGCTTTGCACTTGATTTCTTCGCTCATTTGCAACACTATAAAAACAAATTCAAATACTTTAAACATAAAAAGAAAATAAAAGCCACTTTAAGGAACCTTTAGAGAATGAAATACTATACAATAAGCCCAAAAGAACCCACTGTGGCCGCCTCGCTAATCAAAACGTGCATTTCATCAATAAAACCCAAAAAGCTGTGAAACAACTTTTTTATGCCCCCTTTCTGCTCACAAATTGAATTCATTACGGGGATAAAATCTGCTGTAGCAAACCAATTAGTCAGACTCATTAATTTGTGATGTCCAATTCTGATCTACGTGAAAACCACCTGACCTTTAAGAAACTAGCCAAGCATGAATTATAAGTTTAATGCTTTCTGCAGATTATGCTTGGAATGGATTGAGTTCACTTCTACTGTAAGCTTTTATACATTGTTTGAACAGTAACACTATATAAAATTAAGTAGCATTTACGAAGATAAAAAAAAAGCATTTTCAAGTCTAATAATACTATGTAGTCAATGTTCCTCAGTAATTAGAATGGGAAAATCTCATGGTCTTTAGAGCAGAAAGAGTCAGGTAAGAGCAGAAAGAGTCAGGTAAGAGCAGAAAGAGTCAGGTAAGAGTAAATATGACAAATACTGTGAAAATCCCCAAGTAATTAAATATATAGACAACTGCTTCAGAGAGTGAATTCCACAACTTCACAGCTCTCAGCTTCAGGCCTCAACGGCTTCTTCTAATGTCATAGGATGCCTTTGTACCCTCTGCAAAGATCTTCTGTGGAAGGCATGTGCTAAAGCCCTGAATGTTGTACCACCTTAACAATTCACTGTTGACTCTGACCTGCTGTATATTTAATGGACATGGTCAATAACCAATGATGGCTTCCTAACCTTTAATGGATATGAAACCAGCCAAGCCCTGTAGTCAGGGTCTCAGTGAATATAGGGTCGTCTTCATTTCTTTTAATCTTAATTTACCTTGTGATATAACTGTTCCTGTTATTTTGAGCCATATCTTTCCCCCATTTATCACCTGTCAGTCAAACCACAAAATTGGCCAGTGCAAGCATTCATGTGACAGCAGCCATTATACTTTATACTTTTGACACTAAATGGTGGAAAAAACTAGGGATAACAGTTCAGAAAAGAGGAAAGACAGTATCTATCACTTAAATTAATCATTTACTTTACTGGAAATCTGCTCTCAAATGTTAAATGTCTTCCTTAAAAGACTAAAATGAGAATGACAGACTGAGTTGAGGATTTGTATTTGGGTGGCTTCAAATTAAAAAGACATGACATATGTCTTTTCACAATTAAACCTATTCTTGCCTATTCTTGCTGAATTCTTCTTTAAGAATTATATTTATATATATATATATATATATATATATATATATATATATATATATATATATATATATATATATATATATATACAAACATGGGATCCATTATTGAGAAATCCATTATCCAGAACACTCTAAATTAGGGAAAGACCTTCACCCAGAGAGTCCATTTTATATTTATAATAAATTATTTCCTTTTTCTGTTTAATGAAAATACATTACCTTTTATTTAATGTGGACTAAGCTGCATGTTATCCATACTGGTGGCAAAACAATCCTATTGGGTTTATTTAATGTTTAAATGATTTTAGCAGAGTTATGGTATGGTCCCAAGCATTATTTCCATAAAATAAATGTCCCTGTATAAATAAAAGGGAAAGTTGAGAAATAATTAAGTGGGAGTTGGACCACAAATTGCATACAGACAAAGACGAGAGATCCTCCGCATTCGTCAATATTAATATATTTAGGACATCCAGACATTGTATGACCAACCAAAGCTACTAAAGAATGCCCTCTCCTTTAAACAAAACAAGAATTGTCCATATATTTAAATACATTCAAGCTGGTTGACTATATGTAAGTTATCGCTGGACAGTACTACACTCACATTCATTTTATCTATTAATAATTCTAGAACTTCTTTAGGCTATAAACCTGTAACTTGTTTTCTAAGGCTAACCAGCTTAAATATATTGAACAAACAATCAAAGTTTTATTTAAAGGGGGGAACATGTTTTTAGAAGCTGTATGCATAATGTCCTCAATATACTGATATGGGCGAGCGCAGTAGATCTTTTGTCTTTGTCTATATATACCTATTCTTAACAGGCAAAAGCTTATTATCAAGAACCTAAAAAATATGAAGGTGAAGATCAATTTCCCTTGCCATGGTAAAACATAGCAGATATTCATAATGTCAATGTGGTTATTGGTGTGTCAGTTGGAAAGGCAATTGCTCTGAAAGTTACCTGGAATAATTGCAGTAATAATAAAGAATACATGCTGTTTGTGTTCCTCCTCTTGAAACAACTATGATGGAATTTCTTCAAATTACCGCTGTAGATGTCAAAGAATAAATTGTCACAGAAAAAATTGCCCATGTGGATTGCTACTGAAGGACTGTGATCAGCAAGCTCTGCTATAAATAGACTCATAACACCAGCGATGATAAACATGAGAATACTGCAGTAACCATAGAACTCTATTCTAATCAATATAAAACAAATGGAAAACCTGATAATGGGTTGAGTGCAGAGAACCCTTTGTCTTTGTCTATGTGAATTTTGTGGTCACAGCCTCATTGCACCCCTGCTTAATGGTTTAAAATTTAGTGGTGAGCACAACTTTCCCTTTTGTTGTTATAGTTATACAGGAGCAGTGGCCAGTGCCATGTTGTAGCTCCCACCCTTCCCAGCAACAGTCAGGTGATCCCAGTATAACAAAATGTCTTTAATGAATACTTAAGCCACATATAGGGGAAAATTTACTAAAGTGTGCCAGCGCCAGCGTGACGTCATTTTCGCACTTCGCAAATTTACTAACACTGACCCTGGCGAAAATTTGCCAGCGATGTAGATAGCCTAGCGCAACTTCGCACCCTAACGCTGGCGAAGTTGCACTCTGGCGAAGGGGGCGAAAATACGCAAATTTACTACGATTGTTTTTTTTCTGAACGTCACCTCCTTTGCCAGAGTTTACTTCGCCAGGTTAGAGCAGGCAGAGTTCAATAAAGTAGAAAGGAGTTTGAAAAAAAAAAGTCCCAAAAATGTTGACATTTTTTATAAGTCCCAAAAAACGCTGGCGTTTTTTGGGTGATAGGCTGAAAAAGAGAGAAATTTTTCTTTAGGGCATATGGCACCTTAAACTATACTGTGGGGACATGTATAAGGCATTAGAACACCCCTATACACTTTTATTCCCTTTCCCTGGGCTTGTGTAGTGTTAGGTATGCGCTGCAGCATACGTGTCCATTCATTTTTAAATTTGGTGACATATGCAAATTAGCCTTAGCTAGCGTAACTTTGGACCGCTGATCGTAACATCGCTAGCGCGACTTCATAAACGATCGGTAACTTGTGCGGAACTTTGGATCTTCATGAATTTGCGATGTCTTGGCGAATCTACGTCTGGCAAAGTGCGGCGAAGACAACGCTAGCAGATTTTCGGAGGTAAGTAAATTTCCCCCATAGTTTGTATCATTTTAAGTGGCATATTAAAGAATCTTACCAAACTGGAAAATATGTGTATATATAATATATACCAATCAGCAATCCGATTTGAACACCTGCATGTTTGAAAACAAAAGCAAAGAACTGACTGGTTGATATGGGCAACATCACCAGTGATGTTTGTCGACAATATTTTACCCAGCATGAAAAATAGGCCCCTCTTCCCTCTCTGTGTAATTTTCCATGAAAGTGTAACACTGATATAAAAATTTCACTCCACATCAGTAATGTCTGGACATGCCTGTCTTATGCAGAGCCTTATTTATTACAATGCAGATGCCATTAGGGCATGACCATGCAAAGCATTGGATCTGCTGCTCTCCATCTGTGGTGTTTAATCAAGCGAAGCAGATCCTCTCTAATCAGCATCTAACTGTAGCTGCCTTGACAATCCCAGCTTCCACCTGTGCGCAGCTACACAGTGCAGAGATTGACCCGAAGATGCCTGCATTTGTGTTTTCGAAGTGCTCTCCGCTTCCGATCTGCTCCGTGTAAATGCATGCAGGTGGAAGCTGGGATTGTCTGGCCATTCTCCTAAACATATTCCAGGAAGCAGATAACCTTAACTGCCTCTTGGGGAGACATGGTTTTAGTGTTTGTATTTGCATCCTTACTTTTTTCTTTTAAATAGATTTTTAAACCAAAAACCAACACTAGTCATTGCTTTCAAGTTGTCACTATGGTCAGCTTGTAACGGAGGCACTCACAACTGGTACACCTTCAGCCAGGACACCCCCTAGGCCTTTAGCTTGTGAAGAAGGTATGATACATTCTATATGATAAATCAAGGAAATTAGGCAACTTCTCACAGGTTCATAGGGGCAGACCGGAGTCACAAATGACCAGGAACATATTATTAACAAAATGTTCACAAAGACTTCTCAGAGGATCCTCTCACAATCTCTCTATCACGTACATTCACACTGTGTGCTAAACGGGCCTCCTCTTCTCCACTGCCACTTCCACCATTATGTGTCCAAGCTTTCTCTGAGCCATTGGCTACTACAGCTCCACTAGTCTGCCCCTAAATTAGTCCCTCACTTTCCTGTCTGGTGCTGAACCCCAAATACTCACTCATCGTCGGAAATCAAACAGTTCTTGCTAGCTTCCCTATCAAACTATCAGAAGCTAAAGACAACCCACTACTAACGATTGTCGGATCTGTGCCGGATAAAAATTTGCATTGAAGTCAACGGACGTCAAAATCTTTTCGAAGCGTGTCAATTTTGACACAAGTGACAATTTTTATACGCCCGAATATTTGGTCCAAATGCATTAAAGTCAATAGGCGTCTGAATAATTTTGACCCTCAAAATTTTTATGCATGCACCCATACTTGCGTAAATTTTTTGACGCATTGGATTTTTCGCTGGAGAATTAATTAGCTTGCGGCAAAACGTGGAAATTTGCCGCAAATTAGTGTCTGGCGAATTTATTTACCCATCACTACCCACTACCTATCTATCTGTTCCTAGCAAGGATAAAGTACCCACCCCGTCTGACTCCATTGTGTCTTGTCTGCTGATTATGTTAGGCCAAAAGTGCCTAGCTTGTGCACTTCCTTATATAAGCTAAAATTATATAGATATTGACTTGTAATCTCTGTATATTTTCATTTTATTATTTATTATAAATGAATTATAATATTTATAAATTATTTATTTATTATTCATTCTAAAGCTTGTCCTCCCTGTGTGTTTACTTTTCAATACTAGTAACATTAAGATAGCACCTTTATAGATAACGATATATACATAAATTAAACATAAAATAGGAATAAAAAGTAAGAAGTTGAGAAACTAAAGCAGATAATGGAGTGAGAAGCAGGTAATTAGTGCAGAATAATGAAGCAGGTGTTCAGTGAAAGGCAGGTGTGTGTCACCTTGGAAGTTGGGTTGCGATGGCAGGTGAAGATCCCTTTTGTGCAAGAACACATGCCATTCTGTAGTCTGCCTCATCATCACAAAGCAATTATGGGGCTGTAATTGATTTGCAATTTGCATTAATGGGTTGGGGACATCGTGTAATTACTTAATATAAGATCAGCAGTGATGTACAACGGGATTTCACACTCACAGTTTGAGGTATAATTCAAGATAATCCTGTGAGATGCCTCAAATGACAGAAGGTAAATTCAGCATAAGATTTAAATATTTCTTAAATATTCCTTTCTTGTTTACAAGGGCTTTCACAGATATATTGTTTGAACGTGTGTCTATCAACGTGCATGCTGAATGCATCAACACAGATATTTTATTGCTAAACATTTTTGCGAGTTTAACATGAATCATGTTTTCTGAACGTGAATCAAATGCATTGAAATGCTGCATGTAATGTATATATATGCATACACAGAAGTCATGCTAAAATCCATCTTGTGTCATTGGGAACGGTTCTAAAAACTTGTGATAAGATTCCCAGTCCAGCGCGGGGTAACTGCAAATCTAATTTGAACTAAATTGAATATGTGAAGATGCTTCCTTAGGGAATGAATATGGTTGCTACCACAGACAACAGAATTATGTTCCTGCTAAAAAGTAAAGAAAGACAAGCTCTGGCACTGCAGTTACACACATGACAGCAGCTCAGCAATTAAACTGATGTATTCTAAGCACTTCACTGGCAGTAGTAGCGTTCTGCCACAATCATACATCATTTTCAGGCAATGTAAAGGAAGGAATTCATGTCCTACCCAGGGGGGGTTAACAAACTCCTGGATCTATGTAATCTGAACAATCAACTGCATCTCTGATAGACTACAACTCCTGCAACCCCTAGGCAGCCTTTTATATTCTGAGTATAATCCCATGCAAAGATGAGTGCTCATAGAGCAACACAGATGAAACCTCTGCTATAAAGCATCAACACTTTACACAGCAGTTACTGGTTAATTGAAGAGCCTACAAAGAGACATTGGTAAGTGAAAGGTTAGCGGAAAAGAAACTAATTTGCCATGGAAATGGTTTTACATTGACATAAAACACAAGTGACACAGCACAACAGTTGGCCCAGATTGTACGTCCGGACAAATCCCAATCCCAACAAATCATTCTGCTGGGAACTGCTGGTTTGAAAGTCCTGATGTAACATACGTCTCAGCATTCGAAAAATAGAAAGAAGTGCAAAAAGATCTGGCGCACGAAGCTCGGCAACATTTTTTGATCACACCCATTTATGGCCACACCCCTAAATACCACATCCATTTTACAAAATTTGGCGGGTTATGGAAAGTTTTGACACATTTCTGGGAGTTTGAGGGTCAGGTTTTCTGTGTTATTACAGTTGAAGGTGAAATTGCCCTTTTAGGGCTCTTACTGACGAGCGTTTTTACCTGCGCTCCCCTGTGTTCCGTTTTTCTGCGTTCAGCCGCAGGGGAGCACAGGAATAGACGCATTACATTTTTTCCAATGGGGCTGTACTCACACAGGCACGTGTAGGCGCCGAACGCAGGAAAAATGCAGCATGTTGCGTCTCAACCTGCGTTCGGCGCCTACACGCACCTGTGTGAATACAGCCCCATTGGAAAAAACGTAATGCGTCTATTCCTGCGCTCCCCTGCGGCTGAACGCAGAAAAATGTAATGCAGGGCAGCGCAGGTAAAAACGCTCGTCAGTAAGAGCCCTTAAGCTGTGAGTCTCAGTTCTCCCAAAAGACCTGCTTATCTTAAATTGTTACAATTGTATCTTTGCCTATCTTAAATAGTTAAAAATATATCTAAGTGCAGGTGCAGAGTATTCTAGGCTCTCTGAAGGCCTCTTATTTAATAACACTGTTTCTTTTTCTGGCTAATTAGTGCAGCAGATCAAAGAGAAACTCTGGACATTTCAGTAATAATCTGGGTCTGCGGGCGGAGCTGTCAAAATTGGAACATACCTGCAAAAAACTGGACAGTTGGGAGGTATGATATAAAGCACCGCTGACTCCATTTTGACTTGCTATTCACTTTGTCCTTCAGTAGCAGCCACTTACCATAAAATATATACAGTATTTGCATGGCCAAATATGGATCTCTCTCTATGCATACACTCGCTGCTCAATGGGGCACTCCTAAAAAAGGTGGAGATCTTGGCAGCTGCCTGTGCTCTTCCCCCTTTAAATACAGGTCATGTAGGTTAAAGGGATTCTGTCATGGGATAACATGTTTGTTACAAAATGCATCAGTTAATCACATTCCTCAAAAAGATCCTGCATTGAAATCCATCTTTCAAAAGAGAAATCTGACATGGGGCTAGACATGTTGATAATTTCCCAGATACCCTCAGCCATGTGACTTTGTGCTCTGATAAACTTCAATCACTGCTGCACTGTAACACAAACTGAATACAAATTGACTGGTTGCCATGGCCAACCTATTTTTACCAAATTCCATGAATGATAAAGTAAACTCCCGTTGGTATTAATAAATGTAAATATCAAAAGTAATACTGCAGTAATGTAATGACTATAAAATGCAATTTGTAAATGTAATGTACAAAGTTCCACCAGTTTTAGCAGCCAACTGCAACCAATCAACAGATAGCATGTACTGAACTGCTGTTTCAAACAAAAGATTGGTTGCTATTAGTTACTTGACCTAGAACAAACTTGCAGAATATTTATTGGCTCTTTACTGCAAGACAAAGAGGAAGTAAATCTCATTGGTTCAATAATTAAATATCAAATTGAGGATTTTTTTTTTAATAATTGGCACATTTATGAAAGAAGACAAAACAATTCTGAATGTGTTCTACTGCTTTGAGCAGTCCAACACCAAAGGGAAAGTTTAAAGCACCCCCCATTCATTTAACCTTTCCTTCTCTGATAAATATGAAATGGCCAATATTTTTTACTAAGCAGCAACCATCGTTATCAGACAATGCTAAATGGACACCTTGATCTTTAAAGTAAAAATTAAAACGTTAGCTTTTTTTTTTTGCATTTGAAATTGTTCGGTCTCAGCATATTTCACTACAGTATATATTTAAAAGGGATGCTTCCATACTACTTATTTATAATTTACTGCCAGATGGAACCGTACCTCCACGCTGCAAGATTTATTAATGGGTTTGTAATGCTAAAATCTCTTGGGCCTTTGGCCCTGCAAAGTGCACTGAGCTGTGAATGAACTGTAAATATAATGAGCATTGAACTCGCAGGGGTCTGGGAGGAACAGGAGGCCTGGCCTGAAGCTTTATCTACAGATGCACATGAGCACAGGATCACTGAGTACAGAACAGCATCTGAACAAAATGGAAAACTAATTATGTCAACTGTTCACGCCTGGGACAATTGTAAGTGCTATTAAAATTCACAAAATTACAACGCATTTTGTTAAATGATTGAAAGCCTTCAAAACTGTTACTGCAGACCCCGGAGAGTAAGAGACAAGTATTCATTTATCCACTAACGTTCTGCTGAAGCATTCGGAAGAGCTCTCCAGTGTTTGGGGACATATGTGGGATTTTTTTTTGATTGGAAAAAAAGGACTTCAGTTCATTTAACAGAAAAAATAGATTTGTTTTGCAATGGTTCGTCGGCTTCAGAGTGCTACACTATTTGTAGTACTGTTCCATTGTGAGACCAGCGCTTCTTGAGACAAGATTTTAAATCTGACTTGACTACACTCATTGCTCCTCATCCATGGCAACACCATTCTACTAGCCAACCTA
This sequence comes from Xenopus laevis, assembly GCF_017654675.1. Lineage (NCBI taxonomy): Eukaryota > Metazoa > Chordata > Amphibia > Anura > Pipidae > Xenopus > Xenopus laevis. Next base: position 173,667,459 of record NC_054371.1, read on the forward strand.
AAGACACCTGTAATCTACATCATATTTGGAGGTGACATTTCAAGCAAGTGTTTTTTCTGATAAGCTAATCAGACCTTTAGCTTCTGTATGGCCACCACCCTAACCCAATATTTGAGTCCCCAGTAACAGAACAAGTTTGCAAATGCCCCAGTCTACACCTAGTTATACCCTGACATGCCCCGGAGCTGCCAGAAATGCTGCCCATTTTACTGTAAACTGCTCCCTTTGGGGGTCTACTTATCAAGAACTTTGAATGGGATGTATGCTAACAGCTGTAGTGGAAATGAAAGCTGGAGAAAGGACAGTGTGGCCTGCACTTAGATTCTACTGATTCTACTAAAGGATAGGATGAAATCAGGGGAGAACTGCTGATAATGTCATAAGAGTCACAATGTTTCTCCAGGTCTGTTACTTCACACCAACTAGATGTTGCTGCCTGCTATTACTATGGGCTACTAGAAGGTGCAAACATTTCACCTATTCTTACATTACCATTGGGTTTAAAAGAATGTGAAATATCAGATGAAGAAAAAAGCTAACTCTAAGTGCATGGTTGTAAGACTATGAAAAAATATCGCATGTGCCCAGAATTAGAAAAGAGACTGTATAATAAAAGTAATTTTCAAATTAAACATGAAACCCATTTTTTTAATTAATAAATCCCTATCTATTATACATGCATTTAAAAATCTGAGAGGCCAATCTTATATGTCCTGGCCCACCTCTATGTCTTTCACTTTCTATTCTGGACTTCCTAGATATCCCAGCACTCCTCACATGCCTGCTCCCTCCGTATTGTCTATAACTGTGTGTCAAGTGCATGGGCATGTGCACCAGCTCCCCTATTCTGGTACAAACACAAAAATTTGGGGTGATGCAAAACCTCCCTTAATAACAGCATCCACAAAATGTTGCCTGCCTGCTTGCTGTGATTCTGAATTGCCAGACTGAAGGAAACAAGATTTAAATAATTTATACAGTGTAAGTAAAGTTCATTTTGCTCAACTAACAGGATAGAAAATGATTTGGAATGATTCCACTATGGGACAGTAGGTGCTACTACTGCCTGTGTCAGATGATTTTTGGATTCCCCTACCCCTGCAAATTAAGGACCAACTGCAGAAATGCCTGGTATTCTTTCATGAAAGATGTTCCTGGTAGTAAAAGAGCTTTTATGGTTCTGTTCTTGAGTCTGAAACTCTTCTTTTCATGCGCAGAAGAAGCCCTAAGGGCTGATTTACAAACATACATGCTGAATAGCATAACTGCAGCTGCTATAGAATTTAAAAGATAATAGGAACAGTAGAGGGTTATAGTGATCTCTTACAGAGTTCCTGCTTTGGTATGTGTTTTCACTATGGGGTGTCAAGGTCTGCTGTCTGTCATAGGCAACCCGTCGCTCTACAAATGCTGTTGAACTGTAACAGTCAGAATCCCAGGTTGTCAATGACTGTCTGTAGTTGTTTCTCCTGCCATGCTATTCTACTTATCTATAATCCATTACTATAAATCAAGCTTTTTCATGTAAGCCTGATACTTGGTACATACAGTAGCATGACATATTGTTATAACTTTTCATTTGTCACAAAATTCCCTTTATATTGTCCTTTTCACATTTAAGTGGAAAAGATAATTGAAGGTTTAGAATATAGAGAATCCTGCTAGGTATCCTTACATTTTTTTTATATATGAATTTAGTCCATTTAAAATACAAATAAGCCCTGGATGAAAATTTATTGCACCTTTAAAATTGTTTATATTACTGCTGCTGTATGTGCCCCGAGGAACAGCAGCCCTGCAACATGAAAAATATTCCCAACAAATCTGTCTCCCTTAAAGCTGAAAGCAGTTTGTTATTGAGGACTTCTGCTCCATTTTATAATGTAATTTTTATTTTAAATCATATTTTCTCTGTTGCTATGACACAAATTTAAACAGCTTTCTATTAAAATGTGCCCCTTAGCCTCTTGCTCTTCCCTCGGTCCTGTTATGCTGCCTAGGGAGGCTGAAACAGAAATTCAGGGTTAGATAGATATTAGGGAGATCTGTAATTTGTACCTGAGCAGATGCTGCTGTTTAATATGCTGCTTTATAATGGAATCGTTTATTTTATATGGTACAGAGTTTTAATTATTTCTATTTCAGCAATTCAACAATTAGTATTTACTATGATCACTTGCTTAAAAGCATCTCATTAGTTGCTTTAGGTTACTGAACCAGGGGAAACATTGTGCCTTTTAATACATATGGGTGAAATTGCAGATTGCCTTTGAATATTGCTGTCTAAATAATCACATGCAGGTGAACTAACCCTGTAAACGACAACATTACAGAAATTTACTGGGACCCCAGGCCGGGGCTCTTCTTCCCTAATAAAGTTTGACAAGGGTGGCAGGTTAGCAATTAAATTCATTGGAGGGTGTCTAATGATCACCCCCAGACACGTATCCTTACTCTTTTTTATGCTCATGGTCCTGTTTCAAGATATTTTAGATAAAATTAGTTTTTCTCAATTCAGAGGAATAATTAGTAGAAATATGTCCAATCAACGACAGAAGTCAAAACAACCACCTTCTCTCACATAAAAATGAGCAGCCCGCAACATGTTATACAGCGAGATTTTACCAGGCATCGATATCTGTAAATATGGTGCACAACAGAAAAGGTGAGGGATTAGCTATTTATCAATAACTATGTAAAATGTAAGGGATCTGTAAGATTATCCATTGATCTCAATGCCAATAACAAAAAGTTTCCAAATTATTGTGCCCCCCCCATTGAATATTGGGATTTTTATTTCTAAACCCAACATTTGATATCTGCTAGCTAATACTGCCTATGCTTTGTGCTGTGTATGCTAACACTATGGAATTCTGCTGCTCTGGCCTCCTCATAATTGAGCCACTCCAAGGCATGACATTCGCTGTGAAAGTGTGAGATTTGTGCAGAGCAACCTGCTCCAGTCCATAATAAATGAGCCGTACATTCTTTCCCTTACTAACAAGCAACATCTCATTTTCTACCAAACAGGAAAACTGAGGATTTGCACAATTTAATTTTAACTAGATGCACGTATAAGAGCCACTAGACGCACGCACTCATACACACAAGTGTACATATATATATATATATACAGTATATATATGTGTATATATTATATTTGAATAGATAGACCTGTCATTTTCCTAAATAGAATGCATTAACGTTGGTCTTGACAGTAGAGCAGCGGAAAAAGCCAACCTCTGTCCACACAAACACATTTATAATCATTTACTGTATCTCTTTTAGGGAAAGGAGCTGTCCCTATAGGATAGTGTGCATAGCAAGGCAATATACTGCAGCTTTATATAGGGGCTGTCCTTCAAGTTGTAGTACCAGAATTCTGCTGGAAAGATTATGGCGGTTATGGCAGTTATATTAAGTCATATTCATATAGTAAGTCCTATTCATATTCCAGTCTCTAATTCAAAACAATGCATGATTTCTAGGGTCATTTGGGCCCTAGCAACCACATACCTCCCAACATTTTGGAAATAAAAAGAGGGACAAAAAATGTGCATCTTATTTTTTGACCACCCCCATTTTTGTGGCCACACCCCCTAATTACCATGTTCATTTTACAAAATTTGCCAGGTTATGGAAGTTTGTGGGGTTTTTCAGTTATTACAGTTTTGCTAATGAAGATGAATTGCTTTTTAGGCTGGGAGTCTAACTTTTCCTCAAGGGACCGGTTATCTTATATTGTGACAATAACTTATTTGCTTATCTTGAATTTTTTACAAAAGTACCTTTTCTGCTGTTCTGGCTGTTCTGGGCTCTCTTTCAAAAGCCAAATAAGTTAGAAACTTTGAATCTTTTTCTGGCTGTTTAGTGCAGAGAAAAACGGGCCTTTCCAGTACAAACGAGGGATTGCGGGTTGAGCTGTCAAAAGAGGGACTATCCCTCTAAAAACTGGACAGTTGTAAGGTATGCAACCAGATTGCTGAACATGCATGGAGAGCTGCTGAATTCAAATTCTTATTAACTGAAAAGTCACATATAATAAAAAATGAAAACAAATTGCAAATTGTCTCAGAATATAACTCTCTACATCAGTGCTGTCCAACTTTTATGGTACAGAGGGACGGATTTTATTCTGGCCTACATGGTGAAGGGCCGATAATGGAAGCCAGTGTCGAACACTCCCTGTTTTTAAACCACACCTTGTTACTACAATAACTTTTAAGGCCATGTCCACATTAATGGTGGTATCACACTAAAGAACTATTTGAATTTGGTCCTCACTGCAGAGATATCACTCATTCATAAGTGAAAAATGTAAGTCATATTAAAACCTATACTTAAATCCATATACCTCCTCCTCCCCTTTGGATAACAATGCACCCCCAGTCCATAATTAAACACTTTAAGGGCCCCTAACCACAATTTCCAAATGCTAACAAACCCCCAGAACAAACCCCTTCTAGGCTCACGTCCCACAGTTAGTGCAGGGCAGGCAGAGTATGACACACACAGGGAGTATAGGGCAAGCAGAATAGAGCAGGAGACAGGGAAACCTATCGGGACTCTAAGATGAACAGTTCATACTGTACTACATACAGTGACACGGTGCTGGAGTCCCTCTAGCAGTTTGTATGAAGTGTGAACAGGTTAACAATGTGGGCACTTTCAGTCTGGGTCGGAGGTGGGAACAATACAGGGCTTTAGGGGTGTGAACAATAGAGGAGTTACAAGTGTGAACAAAGCAGGAGTTTACAGTCTGAATTTGAGGTGTAAACAATGCAGGGGCCAGTTAATGCCAGTACTGATACCTTTTAAAGCTTACACAAAGTAAGCAGTAGCAGCAGTCAGACTTTCATGTGAGGGACCCCACAAGGGGGCCACGGGCCGACAGTTGGACAGCACTGCTCTGCCTTCATACTAAAAGTTAGCTCAAAGGTGAACAACACATTTAACTGTATTTTGCAGCTAGGTACAATAAATACCTAAATACTGTAGATAGAACATTTCAGTGTATGTATAATTATGTACATGCTAATCACTGCTGTATCGTGAGATGGAATTTCAATTTCTCTTTGACTTAAGCACATACGGAAAAAAATTATGTATTGCGAAAGAGACCTAGCAAAAGATGCTAATGCCCACTAATCTGTGTGGCAGGTTTGATTTAGCCAACAGAGAGAGCCCACTGTAATTGAATAAATTATATCACGCAGCACTGAATTCCAAATGCTCTTAGCATTACAATGCACCCAAATGAGAGAATGGCAGACTCCGGAGACAGGCACAATAGCACGGTACATTTATACAGCGGGTGTGAATATAAATATGGATGGAATATTTTCTATAAATGGGAGTCAAGTGCATTATGCTAGTCATTTTACTGCTAAATAAGTTCAACTACACAATTTGTACCAAAACCTAAACTGTTGCCTTCCTCCTGCTTGAACCTACATATGTTTGTCTCTCACTTAGATAGCTAGAAGCAATGAAAGCTACACTTCTACATAGCTAGCCTGCTCCAAAGCCACATTTATACATAACCTACTCCAATGCCACTATATACTGTAATTATGCTTATACAGAAGTACCCATTGCAATACTACATATATATGAAAAGAAGTACTGTAGCCCTTATTCAATGTATATAAAACGTATACATAACTACCATCACTAAAAAGCCACTTATAAATACTCCCACTTTTGCACTACATTTTGGCAGAAAACAAATTTACATTTTCACAAAGCCTCCCGACAAACTAGCAACATATTGTGCATTTCTATAAGAAGAAAGAGGTTTTAGAAAAGCAACAGCTGAACAGGCAGCAAAGCCAAACCTGCCACTTTTGAAGAACAATTCCAATGCATGATCACATCCACGTCGGACAGATTGAATTATTAACGATGTATTAAGAAAGGTGAAGCTTATATTGATTAATGGACATAAAGAACAGGGTGTTAAACCATATAAAAATTCAATGATAATCAGGGACTTATGGAAATGTGCAGCCTGTCGCTAATGTAACATCCCATTCCAAAGCCACCAAAAAACAAGCACGATTTATGCAAACGGGATAATGGCCAGAGTCATTTATCAACACTCCTGCTTGGTAGTAATGGAGAAGCCAAGAGTACTGACAGGGCTTGTGGAATTAATTACAGAAGCCATTTGCTAAGAAAGCTCAGAGCTGTTTCTCATCAAAGCAGCAGATCCACCAGGCATTTATCAAAGAGCAGAATAAGCTTTCATTTAGAAGGGGGCAAAGGCCCACACTGAGCCCAGCTCATCTGCAGACTTACATGTGGAGGAGCAAGACACTGCATGAGGGCAGGAGGGGACAACCTTCTTGGCCTCACTTTAATCATTTTATTTTTCAACTCGTGCTGAAGCACTTATGGGAATGCTTGGCATAAAGCAAGAATGACTGAGGGAACCCCATTAAAAATAATGTTCTCACAGAAAACTTCTGCATGGGAGCAGGTTTTGCCAAAAAGAAAAAAACACAGCAGACATTTATACTCTAAGTAATGAGCCTTTGCCTTCAACATGTTTGTGCATCTGCATTTTAACTGCACATACTCATTTGATTGGATGATATTTCATTTTACCTCTGTGGAGGAACCAGTAAGGCAGCTCCCATTCCTATCAATCAATAAAACATTTCAGAAAAATAACCTACACAAATATACGTTGTACAATGAATACAATGCCAAAATAATACTGTACGTTTCCTTGAAAACATTTAAATAACTTACAATAAAATGGAAATATATGGCTGACACAGTTTTCCCAATACATTTACAAGGGTAAAAAGTAAGGCTGGAAATAACTACTTCCAATGCTCATATATGCAAAACAATAGAAAACAGTCAGGCAAAACCATTTATTAATTGAGGGGTGACTCAGTACCGGAGAAGTGGACAGTGAACATGTATAGAACACAAAGGTACTGTAGAGCAGCACTTCCCCAAGCCTAGATAGTGAGCTAAAAGTGGATCTTAAGCTGATGATCATGAAAGAATGGCATAGCAGTATAAAACGTGAGGTGGTAGACACCAAGTCATTAATTACACTAAAGAGAGACCCCACGACCAAAAAGTGTAGACTGTACTGAAATCCTGTTGTATTACAGTAGATATGGTGGCTCAATAAGAAACTGGAACTGTGAGAAACTGAAACTCCTGATTCTGAAGAGCGGACAGGATGCCTGGTAGTCCTACCCCCACTCTCCCACTAACTAAAAATGTTGTTTTTATCCATGCTTCTAAATGATGAAAAGTGGTAAAAAGCCTAGCCAGCCAGCTCTGAGCTGTATAGTTTTGTTCTTCATCCAATCTGACTTCCAAGCAGCGTCAGATTAAGGGGCTTTGAATCTTACAGCTTAACACTGTTGGGAAGAAGAAGAACAAAATAGTTCCTCTAATTTTAATACGGAATTATACAGCCTCCTTATCAGCATGTTACTTTTCTTTTATTGTGCTTTGTACTAAGCAGCAGACTATAAATAATCTAAAGTGAAGCCTCACAAAGTAGCATGACTACAGCACCAGACACCAAGACTATGTCCTATACTATTATTTAGTCTCAAGGTTGTCTCTTGTTAAAGGGCAATGTACTGTACTATATATAGTGATGCAGAGAGAATGGCTGAATGCTGTGTCCTGCAAAAGTGAGAGTGACAGCTCTTTGGAGCAGGCAGCTGAGACAACATGCATATGTATGTTTAGTTGTAGGCTGGCACAAACCAGACTTCACTCCAAAACTTGATGCAATTAAAAAAGTAGTTTTATTAAACAAAAAAGAAGCATCTCAAGAGGTAGCCTGTAAGTAAGTGTACCTTACTATCTGTCACCAGTAGACCTTTAGCTGGTGATCAGTAGATCTCAAGACACTGTCAACAAAAAGCTTGTCTAAATCACCATTCTGTTTTATGGTTTTCATTCAGAATTTTTTTATGTTATGGTTACATAAGAAATACATGTTTAAATATAACAATATACATTTTCTCATGAAACAATATTTAAGTAATATTTTCCATGGAACAGAATGCTAACAATGTTTTATGGATGTAGATCATAATGGGACAACATCACTAAGTAGACCTTGCATTAGTAAAGTATGGGCACTCCTGAGCTGCACCAAGAAAATACTGGATATTTACCCCTTTCCCCTTTATTTCCTTTCCCCATGCAACTAGATTATTGTATACCAGAAAGCTTAAATCCAGTCTTGGGACTATATATTGTGCATTTGAATCTTGAATAGACTGTGCTGCCTCTTGCTACCTCTTGAGATGTTTCTTTTTTGTTGAATAAAACTACTTTTTTATTTGCATCAAGTTTCGGAGTGAAGTCCGGTTTGTGCCAGCCTACAACTAAACATACATATTGCCTCCATGAGCTGAAGGTCTGGGTCTTGAGCACCTGGACCCCTGTTATGATTGGTAAGTGTACCTTACTATCTACACCAAGAAAATACTGGATATTTACCCCTTTCATCCTTATTTCTTTTCCCCTTGCAACTATTGAGACAACATGCAGTTAGTACATGTGAGTCAAACATGATGACTGACTCCTTAGGTGATTCAGTAGACACACATTAACACACACACAACTACTGTCTACAAGTACATATTTTATGCACTTAAGTTATACTCTGGGGGTATTTTGCTTATAGTTATCTCTCCGTCGCTGTCTGTGTCCTATTTTCATAACTAAGAAAAGTATCTTAAAACAGCCTTAGGGCAAACCAGTCGAAAAGACTCAAACTGGCATCTTAAATCTGCTCGTGTATAGCCACCTTTATGCATGTAGAACACCTTCACAATGCCTTCCTAATTCAAACCTCATAGAAACCAGAAGGACTGTGTCTGACAGCAATGAATAACAAGTGGGCTATCTGAATAATGGAATTGCTCCACCACCTGAGAAAATGCTATCAGCGATCTCCTCCATCTCCATCCCTGGACAGCCAGGTACTAATCACTGCCTAAACACACAGCAAACAAATGGAGTTTTATTTCTCTTCCAAGGACTTTATCCTATAACCATCCAGAGCTCACCAAGGACTATTTATGCAAAACTTCTTGTGGTCAATGCGTCAGTGATCAATATTCTCAGTGATGCGCTTTTTCCTTATAAAAAAATCTTGTCTATGCCACAATAAATCAGAGTACAATGGGGCCAATCAGAATGGCTTTCAGCCAACTGTTCTTGGCTGTGCACCTACATTTTGTCATCTACACATAATGTCCCTTAGCTCAAAGCCAGTCATGCACTAATTAACCTAATGGACTTTTTACATTCACTTTCCCCTAGAAATATGATTGCAGTAACATCTTTACAAATGGCATAACACAGAGAAGCAGAAAAGAAGCTTCAGATCTATAACTACAAGCAAAGGTTACAAGTAATCTGCAGCAGTCACATATAAATTGTGTATCATATACCTCTGGTGTTAGAGGTCACATAGACCTGTATCTGGGAAGTGTACTTGGTTTCTATCAAATCTATGAGTTCCCCCACTTTTGCACATACCTGCCAACCAAGTTTCCAAATTCATACAAATCCACCTAGACCCAATTCAAGGTAATTTCCTTACTTAGGCGCAATTTCTTAGCCTAGCTCTCCTAATATACTGTACCTCTATCCAAAAGTCTAGTAACTGTCCATCCCCATTGTTAGATTCTGCGGCCTACAGTGCTTCAATAAAACAGTATACAACATAAGTATACTGCTACCAACATATAAGTAAACTGTGTAACCCCTCAGCATATTATCAGTTTTTAGAATAATAATAATTTTTAGAAGAATAATAAAAGCAAAGATGAACGCATACTCCGTAAAATTAAAGTGATAGTGACATGTTCCTATAAATTACCTCTTTTCAATCATAGCTCCCCAGTGATTCCTTTTTAAAGGCAGGGGGCAATATGCTCTGAGATGCTAAATTACTGGTACAGGTATGGGAGCTGTTATGTAGAATACTCGGGACCTGGGGTTTTGCAGATAACAGAGCTTTCTGTAACTTGGATCTTCACACCTTAAGTCTACTAGAAAATCATATAAAAATTAAATAGACCCAATAGGCTGGTTTTGCTTCCAACAAGGATTAAGTATATCTTAGTTTGGATCAAGTACAAGCTACTGTTTTATTATTACAGAGAAAAAGGAAATCATTTTTAAAAATTTGGATTATTTGGATAAAATGGAGTCTGTGGGAGACAGCCTTTCCAAAATTCTGAATGGGTTTCTGGATACCAGATCCCATACCTGTATTCAATTACTATATTTATAAATAATTTGCTACATTGCTTTGCTGTGGAAAGTAATAAAAGCAAATATGTGATTGGCAGCCGATGGCAGGGCAGCCATCAGGGGGGGACAGGGGGGAGAGTTGTAGGGGGCCCGAGGGTAAGGGGGGCCCTGGGTCACGCCACACTTACTTGATTGGCTGGGCCCCCCATCTTTCTGAGAGCTTCTGACTTCGGGAAGGCATGGACATTTAAGGGGCCCTGGCCAACAATTTTCTTATAATGTGGGGGGGGCCCTGGCCACCAATTTTGGTCACCAATTTTTTTTTCTCAAGTGGGGTCCTAGCCACCAATATTTTTTAATGGGGGGGCCCTGGCCACAAATGTTTTTTTATGGGGGGCCCTGACCACCAATATCTTTTTATTTTTTTATTAACATGTGGGAACCCTAGCCACCAATATTTTTTTGTTTTTTTACTGTGTGGTGCGGAGGGTGGGCCTGTAGGTGGGGCTAGTGGTGTGCGCAGCCCAGGGGGCCCAGTAAATTTTTTGTATGGGGCCCTACGATTTCTGATGGTGGTCCTGGCCGTGGGTTTCTCAAACAGTCAGCTACTATCAAACCTGGAAAGTTACATAGGTATTCTACCTCCCAAATTAGGCTAATATCACACATTGCTTTTTCTCCCAGTACCTCCAGTGTAGAACAACAATAATACAGATAACATGTGTTAGAACACATGGAGCAATATTCAACCAAAAAATAGCTTGTGTTCATTTTTGGGCATTTCTCCACTGGCAGGAATCTTCCTGGAGAAGAAAACATTGATTGTGTCACAACGACATATATTCCTGACAAAAAAACAAGAGTAACAATAAATAAGAAAGAATAAAAGAAGTACTGACCTCTTTCAAACAAAAATTATGTTTCTATTATAACAGGGCTTTTCCAGAAATACACATAAATGTCACCGTTTATTACAGTTCAGGATATGACTTAAGAGCTTATCCCAGAAATTCAACCTCCTGTCACATTAATAGTATGTAAGAAGAAACAGCAAGATCAGCTATCACATCGGCGTTGTATTGTACATGGGACTGTAGGAATGTATTCTAATCTCCACTGAAGTAGTGAGGATAAGAGAGAAGGTGGTTCCCGGCTTCCCACACAATAATAGAGGAGGACAGCTTAACACCACAGCAATTCCATCACACCAAGGCACAATTATTCTGCTTTGTCAGAAATTGATCTGGTCCAGTCCAGAGAATTCCCAATATTTGTAAATGTATTCAGCATTAATACTGTATATATATATATATATATATATATATATATATATATATATATATATATATATATATATATATATATATATATATACATATATATAATAGTGGTGAGCACAACTTTCCCTTGTTTGTTATAGTTTATACAGGAGCAGTGACCAGCTCCATGTTGTAGCTCCCACCCTTCCCAGCTATAGTCAGGTGATCCCACTGGTGTCTAATAAAAGGGCAGCCAAGTTTGGGAGTTTTACTTTGAAAGCAGCTAGTAAGTTGCAGGTAAAACCTAGTCCCTTTGTAAAATGTATAATAAAGCAATAGAATTCTTAATGAATCAGATAAAATTGAGCATAGGACTGGCCAGATATGGGATGACTTTGACGTAGTTGGCCAGCTTAAATATATTGCAATATATGGACAAACAATCCCTGTTTTGTTTAAAGGGTAAGGGTTGTATTTGACTATATATATATATATATATATATATATATATATATATATATATATATATATATATATATATATATATATATTAAAGCACTCAAAGATACAAATAACTTACTGATGAATGTTAAGTTTATGATATCTTTATTATATAAGCTTAATTGGGTGCATGTGCTCACAAGCAACTACAGAAAGGTTTGTCTTTGTGTTGAGTTACATTGAGTAGGCCTTCCAGCTGCCATCAAAAAAAAGTATAAATTTTCAAGTTATGGTCTCAATGGGAACATCCCATTTAAATTCATATGAATTAGTGTCTGAGCACCAAGGACTGATGCAAATTTAAATCCTGAAAAAAACAGCATTTTAATTGTTGTATGTGTAGTCTTTAAAGGAACAAAATTAAAAGTGTTTTAAACTAATACTAATATAATACAGTGTTGCCCTGCACTGTTAATACTGCCGTATTTGCTTCAGAAACACTACTATTGTTTATATGAATAAGCTGCTGTGTAGCAATGGGGGCAGCCATTCAAAGGAGAAAATGCTCTGGTTACACAGCAGATAGCAGATAAGCTCTCTAGAACATAATGGTGTTATCTGTTATCCACTATTTAACCTGTGCCATACAACCTTTTTTGCAATTTCTGCCATTGCTAAACAGCAGCTTGTTTATATGAACTATAGTAGTGTTTCTGAAGCAAACACATCCGTTTTAACAATGCAGAGCAACACTACATGATACAAACACTTTAATTTTTTTGTATTACTGTTCCTTTAATATGCTTTGGTTTGACCTGTCTGCTGTGAGCTCCACATTTAGTCCAACCCATCCACTACAATGAAATCCCAAACCTGTTAACAACCTGTGTGCTGTATGACAGACTTTGAGTTATTACAGTTGTTTATCTGCTAGTGACAGCGTACAAAAGAAATGTATTGATCTGACACTTGCACAAGTGACACAGGACCCTCTGAGGAAAAGGGTCTTTGGGAACGTTTAGAAGCCATGAATTCTTCAAAGCAACCTTCCTTCCATACCAATCAAGAGAGAAATGCGAGAAAAGAGAAAATGATGTGTATTGGGCTCCGCACACCCCATCTGCCCCCCACCGAGCTGATGTGTGCCGGCTGTTTGCTGGAAAAGCAGTTTTTTTCTTTTGTTACTGCTCCAGGCTGCTGAATTCAGTGAGCAGAGGAGAATTTATTTCCACATAAGCCATCAATGTTCACATGCGGCGCCTGAAAATGGCTCAGAAGTAAATCCTAACCCGATTCCCTGCATCCGAGAAAACTGCAGCACATTTAACGTTTGTGCAAACTTAGAAGCAATATGAGTTCAAGGTTGGTAATGGCAAATAGACTGGCAGCGGTGTGTGTATTTCATTCCCGAGCTACGGCATAAATACAAACTGTGCTGTTAATAAGCCGCTTTCCCAGTGTTTGCTTTCTGTGTTTGAAGCAAACTTCCCATTTAGGAGCAGAGCATTTGCTCCAATATTAGCAAAGATTTAAACACCAGACTACTAGGAGCTTTGGCTCAGCTGTATCCATTTACACATTGATAAAAGTCATGGGGATTTAAAGTCATGGGGTCTTTAAGCAGCACTTATATAATACAGGTATATGATTCGTTATCTAGAAACCTGTTATGCAGAAAGCTCTGTACTATGGGAAGGCCATCTCACATAAACTCAATTATAATCAAATAATTCAAATTGTAAAAAGAATTTCCTTTTTTCCTGTAATAAAAAAATCAGTACCTTGTACTTGATTCCAACTACGATATAATTAATCCTTTTAGGAGGCAAAACAATCATATGGGTTTATTTAATTTCCTTTTTTCCTGTAAAAAAAATCAGTACCTTGTACTTGATTCCAACTACGATATAATTAATCCTTTTAGGAGGCAAAACAATCATATGGGTTTATTTAATGTTTAAGGCCAGAATCCATTGCCCCACTGCGCTTCTGCTCCTGCTCTGCCTGTGGATTCCACTTTTGGAATTTTGCTCCGAAATCTGCCCACACTGAAAAGGCAAGGGGGAGCAGCAGGGTATAAGATTCTCCGACTGTGAAACCCGTACCTGTCCATACCTGCGACCCTCAACCCAGACCTGCAACCTGCATTTTGCCCCATTGATCCGCTACCCAACCCAACCCGCAAAGGGTCAACCAGCCCTGCCATGCACCCAGACCGGTTTCCCGTGGACTGCCCATATGGTCAGGGAATCGGGATTTTTTACCCCGAACCCCTTGGCGTGGATTCTGCGGGTATCCACGGGTACCCGACTGGATGCAGGTCTCTAACATAAGGTATGGAGATTCAAATTACAATTATCCCTTATCTGCAAAACCTCCACAAGCATTCTGGATAACAGGTCCAATACCCATGTAGGCTTATGTAGAAGTTTTATTTAAGTAAGAGAATAACTTGGAAATCTGGGTTATCTATATGGCTAATGAATAATGAGTGTAATGTCACCGTAAACCAGCAGAAGCCAAATAGCAGGGGACAAATCTATAAAGCTGTTACAAAAACCTTTAAGATTTAACAGTATGCAATGTCTGACACTCCAGACTGCCTCCCTGCTGCTCATGTGTCAAAAATAAACTGCAACAGTGGCTTATTAGACTCCTTATTAAACCAGTCCTGCTCTTTGTTGCAGAATAGACATACCCAAGACTTTTTATTTTCTTGTGAAATGAGCCATAAAAGCATGGCTCATATAAAAGATCCTTCACTATCTCCCAGTAAAAAACAAGCTAAGAAGTCAATGTTAGGCTTTCCTGTTCTCTTTTTTATTATGAGAGGCTAAATCATAACAAGAAGGGGGGTATTTACTAAAGCTCCAATTTATCCCATTTTGTTATTAAAAAAAAAAGTCGACCGTTAACACCCATCCACAAATTGAACTCCCTTATCAAAAAATCAGGTCATAAAAGTCTGTGCGAGAAAAGTCTCAATAAAATTGTGCAATAATTTGAATCGTACAAGTTTTTTTAACTTGTTGCCGAATCGTACATTTTTTTCTAGTTGGTGCCGGAAAACCCTGACGTTTTTGGATTATCTTACAAAAACCAGCGCAGATCACGATGTCAAGAAACATCTTCAAATTGTAAAATGGACATCAGCCATTGACTTGTAAATGACCTTGACAGGTTATAGCTGGAGTATTTTCAGATTTTTAGCAGCTTTGGGGTACAATGGTGGTTTTCCTCCTTAAAAAGTCGAACAGAAAAAACGAGGCTTCATAAATAGGCCCCTAAGGGCAGAGACACACAAATTTTGGGAAATTTGTCGCACGGCAACAAATCGTCTCTTCTTCATGCGACTAATCTCCCCAAACTGCCTTCCCGCTGGCGAGAATCGAAATCGCTGGTGGGATGGCACTCAGGCGACTTCGGAAAACGAAGCACTCTGATTGCCATCCTGGCGGCGATTTAGATTCTAGCCGGCGGGATGTCAGTTCAGGGAGATTAGTCGCACGAAGAAGAGGCGAAATAACTCCCCCCCGAATCTCCACGTGTGTCTCTGCCCTAAGTGTTGAACTAGCTATTCTAAAAAAGGATTAACACAAAAAAGTGTCAGTTTATAGGGCTCTCTCAGGCCTACTAAGGTTGCGCCAGTTTGAGATGTGCAACATCATTTTAATTACACTTGGAGGGATATTTATTTCTTGATATCTACTAATAAATGTTACAGTAAAAACTTTTACATGCACATTTAGTTGTGTTGGAAACATGTAGGCAAACTTAAAAATATTTCCAGGGGACAAAGAGCATGAAGTTAGACCCCATCCACTGAGACCTCTCCTTTGGACAGACTATAACCTCTAGGCTAAGTTAATTTCAACTGTCTACGAAGCAAGAATCATCATGACATATAGACCTGGGGTCTTGCTTGGCTCTTATCTGTCTGGCAGAACAGGAGGCATATGTTTGTCAACTGTTATAAGCAAAGTATTTTGCAGCCTTTGATGTTTCCTAATCATACTCCATCTATACTTACAGATGTGTCATCTCTGACTGCAAATTAAGAAATATGTATGAATATTAAAATCTAGCTCTTAAATTAGATTAATTTACAGTAATTGCTCCCCTTACGCTTGAGTACCTGGAGAAAAAAACGATGGTAGAAAACAACATAATATGCTTCGAGAGTATGCCATGACGCCTCCTAAACAGACCACAGACCCCACCAACTATTAAAAAAATAGCATCTTTCTTGAGCAACCAGCCCTATACTCTATCTCTCTCCACCCACAGATTTGGATTACTTAAAGAAGATAACGTAAACTATCTGAAATATATCTGGTAAATGAAGTCTTCTTTTACACATGGGGACATAAATCCTGGTGCTGCAACTTTTTCAGAAGGTGTGCAGACTTAAGGGCTCATTTACCATGGGGGAGCAAGGTGCAAGGTGCAAAAAGACAAAAGTAAAGAATACTGTTTATTGCCCACAATGTAGCTGCCATCTCACAGGCACAACTCTTGGCAGTTTCACAATGAATCTCAATGTGTTGTTCCCTTCTCTATATGGGGCACAAGAAAGGAAGGTGGACCCCCCTTGCATGCCTATTCTTTGTGCATCAATTAAAAACAACAAGGAGCACCAGGGAATGCTAGACATTTGAGAGCCCTGTATAGAGTAGATACTAAGTACAGGGTATTTCTTTGCATATGTGAGATCTATACACTTGTTTCCTTAAATGGAATCCTTAATGGAATGGGTGTACTGGCAGTATTGGAGGAGTTACACACAGCAAAATCTGTTTTCAAATAGGAGACATTTTTTTCTATTTTTTCTAAATTATAGGTTTAAAATTGAATTGATTTGATTTTTCACCCACCAGTAAGGTTACCAACCTTCTAAACCTGTAAATGTGATATATTAGTTGTTGCATTGTTTAGCAACAGTAGCAAAAGAATCAGCTTCTAGAGCTGAGCAATGTATCAAACAATGTATCAACCAATGTATCAGACAATGTAACAGTCTAGAAAGTAAGCAGTCTGGTTGTGAGTTACAACAGAATTTAAGGGAATCTCTTCACAACTTTCTTGTTTTTACAAACACAATGTCATACTCAGCTATGCAATAGATTAATTATAAGGTTCTAGGGTTTTGAAGGTATTTGTAAAAAAAAAAAAAAAGATGTGACTTATCGTATAATATTTGAAAATGGTACTTTAATAAAGATCCTTTTATCATTCATAGGTAGTTCTTAACAGGGACTTATAGTACTTTCAATGTAGTTGTACCCACATGAGTTATTATATAATAAAGAAACCCTACCACTCACCTTAGAATAAAAGAGTAGTTCTCAACCTTACAGTATCTAAGTGGATTCAGAAGTCAGGGAGTCTATGCATTGGTTTAGGATTATTAGACACATACAGTATATAGAGATGTTCCTGTATTAAATATGATCATGGTGATCCACCCCTAACAGCATTGGAACCCAATTTTGAGTCCCAATGCAAAGGCTTAGTATTCGTGGGGAAAACAACTTGCACTATTTTGTAAAATGTGTTCCTCTGTAGACATGAACATTCTCTGTAAACTCTGTAGGGGCAGCTCTCTCCCCCAAGCTGCTTTGCCTAATGGTGACCAGGCAACTGAATACTGCAGGGAACCCCACACCAATAAATTACAGTTAGTGGGTTGGGAAAGAGAATGCCGATATCATCTGATCTCTCCCACTGACATCTATTGGAGATCACCTCTTAGCCCAGAAGCAGCAGAAGTTGTACAATGGCAAAGCCTTTTGTTTTGGTTCTTATGTGGCCTATGAATGTTGTCTGTTGTTGGCCTGCCATTATGATAATATAACGGATTCAGTTATTCTTCACAGGTGGCCGTACATGTAGAGATCCGCTCGTTTGTCAACCTGAAGGTCAGATTGAGGATCGCCTCAACAAACCGATGCAGCCCTCGATCTGACTGGATTTTTAACCCTGCCTGAACAACATCTGGACGACTTTTGGCCAGATATCGATCGGGAAGCCTGTAGGAAGGCCCATACACTAGGCAATAAACTGCCAACCTAAGCTCCCCATAGACACGACGATTCTTCTTGCTGAACGACCGATTTTAGGGAAGTTCGACCAATCCTTCGAAATTATCGTGCGGTTAGTGGTATTCGAACGATCATACATCTTACGATTTTTCGGGCAACATCTGTCGTGAAATTGATCGGCCAGGTCAAAAAATCTTTGTCGGTCCCAGTGCTATCTGTGTTTGCAGGGCCAAGCAGGCAGCTCCCCTTTGTTTTGCTGGCAAATTGGACTTTTTAGTTGATGGTCAATTCGTAGGATCGTACGATCGTTCTGAGAAGATTGTGGTCTCACGATCAGGATCTGATCTTTTAAAAATCTCAACATCTATGGCCATCTTTAATCTGTTGGCAGCTTATATCTGCCTGTGTATGGGGGACTTTAGGACAAAAAAACACAATCAGAAATTGGCACAGATTGAGAGGAGCCTGCTTGCAAGGCCTCACAGTTTTATATTGATTGCATTTAACAGATAAAAAGTCCATGACATAGTACAGGAGTGATTAAATGAATAATCGTTTCTCTAAGGACAATGCTGTAGTAATCTACTAATTTGATTAAGAACTGTTTTTATAACCCCATCAAAAGGGCCTTGGCTTCTACTGATTTCACATAAAGCTGATCTTTGGCCATAAAACTCCCCATTGCCACACCAATAAAAGTGCACCTAGAATGGTCTCTAACGGATGTTCTCTTTGTTACAAGATATGGAGACATTGTACTCCTGTCCTGGGCCTGTCAGTGCTGGCTCGCCGCCCAGGAACAATCTCATTCCCAATACATGTTGATTACATTTGCACTAGTTTAAGCAATGACTGAATCACCAAGTACATTTTGCATTCAGTGTACCATGGTAAAATTGCACAGAAAGTGTAAATGTTCAGTTAATTAATTTACCGCTGATGGGATGTGCCGGAACAGTCAATTAGTATTAAGTGAGAAACATGTAGATCTTTTATCAACCCATAAGGTTACTTATAGCGGAAATTGTTTAAAAAAAAAATAGATGCATTAACGATGCCTTTTTAATGAGGTCATTATTGAATGAAATTTTTTTTTCTGTAATCATTAGTATTGCCGATGCCAATTTTGCTTTGCTTTTAGAGCACATTTATCTAATTGGATAATAGATTCATTCTATTCTGTTTATTTATATTAGACTCGCTGGCACAAACATACATTTGGGAATGGAATGGTAATTACATCTCAAGTGAACTTTAGAAATGATGGCACTTGGGCTGCCCTTTCCCAAAGTCTATAAAAAGGCCACAACTCCTTTCAGTATTCATACTAATTATAGTGTCTTCAGGGCTCAAAGGAGGGAACATAAAGGTGCCGGGAAGGTGCAGAATAGCATTAGCATTATCTTTGGGATGGGAAATGCAACTCAAAAATAAGCAGCCAATTAAGAAACAGACAAGGAGCCAAGTATTGTCTGCAACTCTGTTCAGCTCTTTGAGTCTACAGCTCTCTAGTTACTGAACTACAATACCAAAAAACAATCCTAGTTACAGCCTTTTCAGCTGGGAACCCTGATATTGAATTTATCATCAACTTGCTCTGCTCTGCAACATTCAAAGGTTTCTTGTCTGTAAAATACATTTTCTATATTTGCCCAATACACCGGCAAAATGATGACATTTCATGAAAAATGTCGCCCAATATACACTGTGGTCAAACAATCTCTGTTTTGTTTTTTCTTTAATTAGATTTTTCTTTTGCACAAAACTTTTAAAGGACAAGGAAAGGAACTGAAACTTACATCTAAAAGGGCAAGTCACTTTCATTAGCAAAACTGTAACAGTGCATAAAACATGACCCCAAAACCCCCAGAAATGTGTTCAGACATTCCATAACCTGCCCAATTTTGTAAAATGAACATGGTATTTAAAGGGTGGGGCAACAAAATGGGTATGGTCAAAAATTTGCCCTATGGGATCTTATATCCAGAATGCTTGGGATCTTTTGGTTATTTGCATCTCTATACCATGGGGCAGATTTATCAAGGGTCGAATTTCGAAGTAATGGGAGTTTTTTTGAACTCCGATAACTTCGAAAATCGAATAAAAAAAGACCAACCGAAATTTATTTTAAAAAATCTACATTTTTTTTTGAGGGTGAATAGGCTGTATTCGATCATTCGAATCAAAGTAAGTTCGAATTGGTTCGAATTCAATTCAAAGTACTTTCAAAAGAAAAAACTCAGATTTTTCAAAGTCCACCAACTGACTCCAAATAAGTTTTAGGAGGTCCCCCATAGGCTAAAACAACAATTCGGCAAGTTTTAGATGGCAAATGGTCGAAGTCTAAATTTTAAGAGACAGTACATGATAAATTTTGATATTCAAATTTTCGATTTGGACTATTCCTTAGTCACAGTAAGTACACAAAAATAGCTCGAAAAAATTTTTTCCTTCGAATTTTCAATTTGAACCTTGATAAATCTGCCCCCTAAAGTCTGATAAAAAGCATTTCAACTTTAAATAAACCCAATAGGATTGTTTAGCCACCAATATGGATTTATGCCTTTAGTTAGGATCATGTACTGTTTTCTTATTATTTTATAATTATCATTCTAGAAATTGGATAACATTTCTTAATTCCATAATTGTGAGCTTTCAGGATTGCCGGTTTCTGGATAAAAGATCCCATACCTGTAATACAGGCACAGTTGCTGTGAGCCCCTTGGTATTAGTGGACTATAAGGAAATGCCCCTTATCCCTGTTTATTAGGTAACTCTGGGGGGACACAGCACAGTTGGTTTGGCTTCAGTGATGAAAGCTACATGTGTAGCCTGTGGCCTGCAAGAATTAAGAGTAAGTGACAGTTTGAAAAGAGGTCCTCCAATGGCTGGGGAGTGGGGGGTGAATTCCCCCCTTGATCCTTCAAGCTCGAAAATGGCTTATTGTGCATCACTGCACCCACTGCCACAGCCCTCCTCACAGATATCCCCCTGCATAGAAACTGTTTTTACAGGCCAAAAAATCAGAAGCAAGACTTATTTGTATTCGTGCTGGAGATGAATGGCTATAAAACTGCTTTAAATTTCGTTTTTTTTTGTCTGTAAATGATAATTAGGGAAAACCACTATGATTATAAGACAATATTGCTAATTACACAATACAGATGGACAAAACACTGTTCATAAACATAATTCAAATAACTCATAAATCAAATCAGCGTGGCCAGTTGTGTCTTAATTGTCAATTTTTGTGAACAAGCAAAGCATCTGCTGCAGCTAAAGTGCCTGGGTGCTCTTTCTCTCATTATAGTGGCTGGTGGTTCAATGCTGGTGCAACTGCAACACATGGGGGGAAATTCACTAAAGAGCGAAATGACTAGTGCTGGCGAAAATTAGCCAGCGTGACGTCATTTCGGAACTTCGCTGATTTACGGGTGCAGGCGTAACTTCACTAGCGGAAGAGACTGACGCTGGCGCTCATTTGCACTCAATCGCCAGTTGCACTCAATCTGGCGAAAGGACGTAACTGGGCAAATTCACTAAGATTCGGATTTTACTGAAGTTGCGCCAGACTTCGACACCTCAGACCAGGCAAAGTGCAATAGAGTAGATAGGACTTCCTCAAAATTTAGTTGAAAAAAAAAAAACACTGGCGTCTTTTCCTTTTTTCAGGGTGATAGGCTGCAAAAGAGTGTAACTTTTTTTGGGGTAACCAGCTTCCCCCCTACAATTCCTAACATATGGCACATAAACTATACACTGGGCTCATGTGTAGGGCAATATAATAACTCTATTATTCTTGTTCTTATTATTTCTTTTATTAAGCTTCCCTGGGCTTGTGTAGTGTAATGTATTTGCTGCAACATATACGTCCATTCAAATTTAACTTCCCGCCGTATGCAAATTAGGCAACGGTAGCGAAACTTCACTCTGCTTGCCGAATTAATTAATTAATGTCAACGTTCGGAGCCCTGAACGAAACTTCGCATGATAGTGAATTAGCGCTGTCTGAGCTAATTTTTCGCCTGGGCACTGCCTGCGAAGCTGTCGCTGGCGAATCTTCGCCGCTTAGTAAACTTGCCGCATAGATGGAATTCAATAAGAACAACTCTCTAGGGTAAGCTTAGAACAGTAAAATAATCACATTGTCTGCTTCATTAGGAGAACTAACAAATATATATATATATATATATATATATATATATATATATATATATATATATATATATATATATATATATATATATATATTAAATATATGTTATATTTTGGTCCAAGATCCAAGTTGTAAGCAAAAGAATTCACAAGTCGCTCTACAGACCAGCCTCCATTTTATTATTAAATATCTATTAAACGTATCTTATTTAGAATTGCAGTCTACTGAATGCACCGGCCTCTGGCACATGCAAAATATTCAGGACAATAACAAAGAGCCTCAGAAGCACCTTGTTTAAGCCCTGCACTTGGGCGCCCGACCAGACACATTCAAAGTGCGTCTATTTTTATGAACCTCCATCAATGGAAAAAACGAGCGCTTAGCAACAGATGCAGCGCATTTCTCCTGATTAAATCAGAAGCGAAATTGCCACTTGTTAACCCTTCTGTTGGCACAGGAGATGTGAAATTCCCTGCACAGGAAACAGAGGTGTGAATAGCATGTGCTGCGTAAGGCTGAGAAGGTGACAAATCACCCAGATTTTCATGGCACATTCCAGTCAGTGCTACTCTATAGTGTACCAAGAAGAATAACAGAATTAAAAACAAAAAGAAGTCTAAGTGCATGGTTTATGTATGAACAGAGTACAATACTTGGCGATGGGACTTTCAGATAGCAGTGCATGAGATAGTAAAACTGCTCTCTTGAGCTCTAATGAGATGAATGAGGCAGTAGATCATAAAGACTACAGCTAGCATTCCCTTCACTTTCTACATTGCCAGACACATGCCAGGCAGCACATTTGCCAGAAGAAGCCATATTGCTCGCTTGCAGCAAAATCGAACACACTGTCCTATGACACTGGTAAAGATTAGCAAATAGTTCTCCTGACTGTCTGTTGGGTTCTGGAGTTCTGTAGCTATTGCAGACCAGAAATAAATGATAAATGTTCCAAGGATGTCCCCCTCAAACAGACTGCGTCTCTATGAACCTTCCATGTCACCTGCAGATTGGCCATAGAAAAATGCAGTTCTTCCCATATCGGCAAGCAGGGAAGTTAGCTGTGGATCTTTACAATCTATTGGCAATGCTAAAGTGTTTGTTCACCTTTAACTTAACTTTTAGTATGATGTAGGGGGTGACATTCTGAGGCAATTTGCAGTTGGTTTCTTTTTTTTATTATTTGTGTTTTTTGGGTTATTAAGCTTTTTATTCAGCAGCTCTCCAATTTACAGTTTCAGCAATCTGGTGGTTAGGGTACGAATTACGCTAGCAACCATGCGCTGATTTGAATAAGAGACTGGAATATGAAAAAAAACGTTCATTTTTAAAGGAAAAAAAAAACATGAATTTTTAGAGATTATGATATCCCAAAGCAAAAAATCTGAATCCAAAAATACTGCAGCTAAAACCTGTCGAATTCATGTAAAAAGTAAATGGCAGAGGTCCCTTTAATATTTGAAGATGTTTGTTTTGCCTTCACAATTTTCAGGTGTTTTGACACTGGTTTTCGCTTGAAAACTTGATAAGTTTGAGGTGTTTTTTCCATTTGCTTTTTTTTTTTAAATTATTAATTAATTAATTACAAATTTTGGCAGTTTTAGTATATAACCCCTAACTGTGTAGCCTTATAGAGCATTTGTTTTCAGATGGGGGTCAGTGAACCCCATTTAGAAGCTGAAAAGTGTCAGAAGAAAAAGACAAATAATTAAAATAAAATAAAAATATATAAAATAAATATATAATGACAGGCAATTATAAAGTTACTTAGAATTGGCCTTTCTATAACATACTAAAAGTTAACTTAAAAATGAACCACTCCTTTATGAGCCTAATTTCAGTTTGTGCATTTATTGTAAACAGCACACATTTGTGCTCTACATGGCTATCCTATCCCCATTTTGTCTGGTCCATGATCAGGAGTTATAGTGTTAAGAAGAAGTTAAGCTTAATGTTAAGCAGAATAGGCATAACTGCATTTTAATGACAGCGAAACTGACCCTTCCATCAGGCTGTGAGCAAGCTGTGCACTTCTCTGTGGGAGACTTATCAGAAAACTGCAGGCCGGCCAGACAAAGACATGCTGGGGGAGAGGGGCTGTGACACCAGAAATAATCACTGATAATAATTATATAATTATGATATGACCTAAGGAGTAGGCTGCAGGTAGTTAAAATAGATCCCCTGCCTCTTGCCCATAATACAGAAAGCTCAGAATTACAGCATTACCACTTCCCATAGAGTTTCCTGTGGTGGGGCTCATTTACAACCTCAAGTGCAGTGTGCAAAGTGCAATTTTAGCTGGACCTCACCATTAAATTTTTTTTAAAATATATATAATATATTGTATATATTGTTTTGCCCATAATTCCAGCATATTTAAAGCTGCATGGGGTGTTGCATCTGCCACAATTGTGTGTGATGAGGCAAAAGTAAACACAATTGCTTGTGCCTGTTGTAGCAAATTGTGACTAACTTTTTTAGTGTCTTGATTCCAGTGGAGGGTCAGAGATCTATCAGGGTTTCCACTACAACCCCCCCCCCATTGGGCCCCTTTGCTGCAACCCCCTACAGTCGCAACCCCACTTTGGCAGTATACGGGTGTGGGGTCAAACGATTTTTAGCCAGTGTCCCGCTGGCACAGTTGGGAGCAGCCATTCAAGTACATGATACACAATAGATAACAGATAGGTTCGGAAGCACCCCATTTTATACTACAGAGCTTATCTGTTATGTATCCAATGCCTTTTCTCCTTTTTCCAGCATGAATGGCTCCCCCCATGGCTGTAAAGCAGCATGTTTATATAAACTATATTAGTGTTTCTGAAGTAAACACACCAGTTTTACCAGTGCAGGGCAACACTACATTATATTTTCCATACACTTTCATTTATTGGTGTTACTGTTCCTTTAAGGCACAGTGCTCCAAATAACTGAAAAAAACATTTAGGGCTCTTACACACGGCCGTTTTTGCCTGAGCTCCCTTGCGTTGCGCTTTCTTCCGTTCAGCCACAGGGGAGCGCAGGAGTAGATGCAGTCAATTATTTCGAAGGGGGCTGTACTCACACAGACGCATGTAATCGCCAAACGCAGGTTGGGACGCAGCATGTTGCATTTCACCTGCATTCGTTGCATACATTCGTCTCTGTGAGTACAGCCCCTTTCGAAATAATTGACTGCGTCTACTCCTGCGCTCCCCAGCGGCTGAACGGAAGAAATCACAATGCAGGGGAGCGCAGGCAAAAACGGCCGTGTATAAGGAAATCCAGAAAAATAGATAAATGTATTTTTTGTACTGATTCTGAAAAGCCAATACCCACATGGCCATCAATTCCAAATATGTTATGTAGATTATTGGCTAGTATAGATTGGAAACCTACAACAGAGGATTTTCAATGCACCAAAGCATACACTGAAAAAAAAAAAAAACACCCCAAAACAATGTATTAAAAATAATCCTTTATCAGCCTTTTGTTACTTTTTTTAAACTAAAAAATCCACATATCACAGAAGTTACTTATAAATGTTGCCCACATGCTGGGAAAGATACAAGCGCTTGGATCATTCAGGTACATAAATGCCAGGAAAGCATTGTACTCTGATGCCAAAAATGCATTGGGCACTAAAAAATATTGCTTTAAGAGACCCCAAAATGTTAATGCAATGTTTGTCTTTTATGTGTCAGGAATGCTAGCACAAGTTAGGAGGCAATCGTCTGTTAGATCACTGCAGATAGAGAGTTGTCCCATTTTGCTTTACAGAAGAGCCTACACTGTATAAATAAAAATATTTATTATACAGGCAGAATATTCTTGCACAGTGGGTGTCACTGCCATGTTAATGGCATCAGGGTTTTATAAGGTATGTAGCTGCTGTCCGCGGATTAAGATCCTTTTTTAAGATTTCCCGTTAAACTTCTTGCTGCTGTCGTGCTTGTCTGCCCATCTGAGTGACATGAACAGATCATAAATGAATCCTTTGCTCTGACAACAAGACTGTGAATAAGCCTTAGGGTGGAAACTATCTGATGCAACGCAGCGACATTGAGTCTATATAATAGGGAGCCAGGACCGACTGAGATGCAATAAAATCCCAACTTAATATAAAAGGGTGAGAATACAATGGCAATTACAATGTATCATTTTGAAACCTACTTCTCTTATAATACTGA
The DNA here is from genome assembly GCF_017654675.1 of Xenopus laevis. Lineage (NCBI taxonomy): Eukaryota > Metazoa > Chordata > Amphibia > Anura > Pipidae > Xenopus > Xenopus laevis. The sequence continues at coordinate 173,693,785 of NC_054371.1, forward strand.
AACACAAAATAATTGTTTCTTAAAGCAAAAAGTCCTCTTCATGAGAAATCTCAGTTTTATCTATTTTTTTCAACATATTTCAGACTGTTATCCCCATCCAAGAATCCCTTTTTGCCTGGGGTCAGTGTCCTCCTTAGCAACACTTGTAAGTGCACCACTGTAGGGGTCATGCTCTTTGCAAATTGAGTTTGTCCGCACTGTATTGATGAGGGGTGCCCCCCGATCCACTCACATTTAAAAAACGAAAAGAGGGACAATAATTATTATAAAAGTTATGAAAGTTTGAACACATTTCTGGGAGTTGAAGTGCAATGCTTTATGTGTTATAATAGTTTTGCTAATGGAAGTGAATTTCCCTTTCAGCTGCTAGTCTCAGTTCTCCCAAGAGACTGTCCCAGAAAACGGGACAGTTGGGAGGTGTGCCCTAACTTGCAAGTAATTCAGATGGTGCAAGCTGTAACAGTTTCATGTCTTTACCACGTGCCCTATGGAAAGTAGAAAGGACAGGGCTAACCTGCATCCCCTGATGCTGTTCTCTGCACCAAGCACAACAATATAAATAACGTGATTGGTGAATGGTGTATCATTCCCTGGGGCACAAATGATGGTTTACTGAGCACTAAGGGGCACATTCCAGTGCTCTAGCACTTGTATCTCAGGTATGGGTAAATGCCACTTGATATGTACAGGCTGGGCTGTAGTTTAAGAATTCACGGCGTAGTATTGAATTCATTAGATGTTGTATAGTGTAAATGGGCCCAATATGGGTTATTTATTGAGCACTGAACACATGTTACTGAGTCAGAACGAGCTGGAGAAATGATGATGAGTACCTAGGTCTATTATAGGAATACATAAGCTGTGCTTTGCTAGTTGTTTCTGAGCTATTAATCACCTCTACTAGACCTTCACTGGTTTTTAGTCTCAACTAAATCTGTTTTCTTTTCAGCCAATGGAGATGGGATGGAAAAATATCAGATACAAACTTTTCTCCTACAGCACCCTATACCATTGGCTCCAATTCAAGTCTGGTTTGGCCCCTATGTTTTTCTCACCAACAAAAAAAAGTGTAATGCATGCTCTGTAGACTGTAAGCTCCTAGGAAAAGGGTTGGATTACATAGTCTGTAGAGTCTGTAAGATCTAAAGGTGGCCATACACGGATAGATCCACAGATGCGGCCGCGATCCGACGGGATTTTTAACCCCATCCGATTGAGATCTGGCCGACTTTCGGCCAGATCTCGATCGGGGAAGCCCGTCGGGGGCCCCCACACACGGGCCAATAAGCTGCCGTCTCGGTCTGTCGGCAGCTTTTATCGGCCCGTGTATGGCCACCTTAAGGAGAAAGGTTTTAATTGTTTGTATTGTAAAGTATTTCATTAATTTTTCTAAACATAAACACAAGCACTGCATAATACCAGTTAGGATGTCTAGGTTCAAGTATGTATCTGACCCTGTATCCACAGTCTTGTAGAGATTTATAAATCCTCACAAATAAATACAATATGATGTCTGAGCTCTATAAAGCTCTGCAGGAGATGTTGGTGCTACATGAATAAAGGATAATAAACAATTTCTGTTCACATACTGAATCTACTTGCATGTAATCTTCAGCCTTGCGCCTGTCAAGAGGGAAACAGTAACAACATAAGTGAGAGATCAGCCAACCCACCCCGTCTGTGGCACATTAGTAAAATGCCATTAACACATATTGGATGGCTAGGAAGTTGCTCTATGATCATGACTGCCCTATGGCTTAGTAATGGCTGCCGCCCCTCCAGCATGATACAGCTTGTCATTCAGCCCAAGGCTTACAGCTTACACGCTGAATTTCATGCTGCCTGGGATGTGCCTCTCTATGCTGCATGAAATACTCTCCCTTCTTGCTGCCTCGCAATCTCACTAAAACTCCCTGTGATGCTTTGACTTACAGAACAGTAAAGTCCAACGGCGCCATCTGTTAGCAGAATGAGGAACTGGCCAAGCAGTCACAACGCAAGGAAACCAGTTGCTGAGTCTTTCATTTGCAATGCTTCTCACACAGCTGCAATACAGCGACTGTATTGTGCCCAAAGCTATATTATTCTATGCTGTCTAAGGCTTGTCGAATAATGTTCTATGATAGCAAAGAAATATAGTGTCTAACTTTAAAAGCACACACCCCAATGAAGTACATGATTTAAGCACAAACTGTATTTTGATGCAATTCCCCTTTAAACGTTCGAACAAAAATAAGTACATTGTGCTTAGATTCACAGCTCTTATGGCTGCCTCATTTGCATTCCACATTGTGAGCTCAACTGAAGTGAACTCTAATGAAATCACTGATCCTTGGCTTGAAATGCCTTAGCTTAGGGCCACCAATGCTTATACACAGGCTGACTAAAAACTAAAGAATGTAATGGAAAATTACAGGCACTTGGGTAAAATATGCATCATCTTTACACTTTTACATTTGTCATTTCATATTACAAAACAAACACTTCACTGACCACTTTTGTGCCTGAATATGGAATTCTTTGTGCCATTCTAAATGCTACATAATATGAGAACACTGTTCTCTAGTGCTTCTCTCCACTCTTAACTCGTGGGAGCCCTGTGCATTATTATTATTATTATCCAGCCACAGATTGAATCATTTGTTATCAATGGCTGCTATCTGCAAAACCATTGCTGCAATATCATCTGCATAAAAGGGCAATAGATCGTCTTTGGAGCATATGCAATCCTTCTTTCTATGTGAGTGCAGCATGAGCCTCAGCTGGGCACCCAGAGAAATCAGCCGCTGATTTTATTCAAGTCGCATAGCATTTCTAAGAGTGCAGTCGCATGCCTTCTCCCACGTTCACAGATGCACCAAGGTAGCAGATATGTTGCTTCTGAAACCTAGATCAATGTAGAAAACATAAAAATCCTATGTAGGAGATAGTACTACTATAATACAGTAATATGGATGGAGACTGCCTTGGCAATGGAATCAATAGAAGCATGAAAGTAAAAATAGCTGGAATACAGACTCCAGCACTGACAAGGCTGATGGCCCTGGAGAGAAAGTATCTGAGACTCAGGGTGAAAGCTGCCAAGCTCTCTGGTATGCATCTAAATGGCATATATGTGAGCGCTCACTTGTGTACAAGGGAATATAGAGAATGTAAAGTGTTATGCTCTGTCACTAGTACTATTATTATCATTATTACTACCACAATATTATGCAAAGAGAGTTGCTTAAGTAATCAGCATTTAGCTGACAGATCTGCAAATTTATCACATGTCACGCCAACAGTTGCCAGTCGCTTTCACACCTGCACTCGCTCCAGGAGAGCAGAAATCTCTCAGCTTTCAGGTCCCTGTCTGGAAGCAATATGATTAGCTGAGCAGTTTATGAAATCAGTAAGAATGCTGGAGAAGGGAACTGCTAAACTAACTATTCCCGAGTGCATGCAGCTAGGGTTGACAATTCTTTTAAAAGTGGCCAAAAGTTAATCTGAATTCTGCATGTTTAATAAGCATAATACAAGGCTCCATTATCACCATCATCTAAATTTATTTGATACATGCCAAATGTGGCCTTGAATTGCATCCTTGTCTACACTCATTATTATGACATTTGCACATGATTTACTGGGTGCTGCATCTTCAAAAAGAACCCCAATTTGAAGCCCGAGGTGGCTCCAGGGTTCCCAGGCACCCATAGGTGCAATTACACATAACTTAGAAGAAGCAGGATGGATGCATTGCTGTCAAGGACAACTATAGGACCGTTCCTTGGATGCAAGCATCTTTAATGAATGACTTTGATGTGTGCAACAAGTTGTACCTATTTTTGTGTGATGGCAGTTGCATCTGCAGATATAAATAAACCCTAATTCATTTTTGTTAGTCTCTCTATATTTAATGGTACATATATGTTGGCATGTATGCAAAGGCCAGGGCTCACAATGGCAGACTGGAAAAGGTACCAGGGACACATAAGAAAGGAAATAATTTTTATTTAATAGTGTAATAGACGAGCACAGCAGTAAAACAGCCCTAGTAAATGGCAACTATCAAATTGTAGTTGAAGGTTTTATTTGTCCTTTAAGTAAAAATAGATTAATACGGCATTATACTGGTTTAATTGTCCACAGCTGGATTGTCAGTTCTTATTCCAAGAAATGTATATACAGTATAATCTATACTCTACTAGACTGTAATGAATTAGTAGCTCAGTATAGACAATGGTAGCCTGTATATCATGAGACCCAGAGGAGTATAACAACAATAAATTAAAAGGCAGAGTTTAATTTGGATCATGCCTCATGTAACTAAACACATTGCTTTTTTTTCTTTTCATCTATTGTATTTTTCGGTGGTTGTAGAATAAAAGGGAGATACTTTGTGTGTATTGGTACCCAGATACCTTTTAGCTCACGCAGTACATTGGTGCCATATGAGAATTCGTTGGCAGGGAATGAAAGAAGATTAGCAGCACAATCTCTATTGAATGTCTCAGGCCAGCATTTGAGAGAATCTCAGCTCTTCCCCACTGAAGGGTTTTTAGAATGCTGGATGTATGTGGGAGATTGCATATTAATGAGTTAATGAGGAGAAATAGATTTTTTTTTTTGCTTGGCTTTTAATCCCCTGATAGTGGAACAGTCTTTGTCTTTAATGAGGAGACACTTACGGAAGAATTCAATTTAACGAACAATTCAGGGCTGAGCAAACGCATTCACGTGAACAGATGGTTGTGCAGCGTGGTACTGGGAGAAAGGGGGATATGGTGACATTAACCCCTTCTCCTGTCTGAGAAGCCAGAACAGCACTGTAAAGATATAAAAACTTCCTACAGGATTTGCAGCTTGAGGGCTAAAGGTTTCCCTCTTGACCCTTTAAAATTGAATCTACATCCTGCATGCCTAATCAGAAATACTATTAGCAGCATGCTGCACGGTTTCTGTGCAGTCATGCCACATGTATATTGAAGTTAACTGCTAACCCACCAATAAGCATACCTCCCAACTGTCCCGTTTTCGGAGGGACAATCACGATTTTGACAGCTCAGTCACACAAATTGGAGCGCTCACCTCTCAAACAAACACAGTTGAAGTGCCAGGTGCTGAACTAGAAGACCCAATCCTGTCCTCGGGTCACATCAATCCATAGACAAAAAATAGCAGCACACTGTTAAGTTGCAAAAGTGCTCAAGTGCATAATTTATTTAGCCCACAGCATACAAAGGCAACGTTTCGAGCCAACCAGGCCCTTTATCAAGCCCCCTGTTACACCATTAACAATCCACAATTTTGACAGCTCAGACCGCAGTCCCGGGATTTTTTACTGAAATGTCCAACTTTCTCTTTGATCTCCTGCACCGATGTAAGAAAAAGATACAAGATACAACGATTCTGAAACTTAATTGGCAGAAAGCCCAGAACACTCAGCAGTTGCACAATTTAAGATAAGCAAAGATACAATTGTAACTATTTAAGATAAGCAGGTCTCTTGGGACAACTGAGACTATAAGCAATTCACTTTAATTAAAACTGTAATAACACATATAACATTGCACTAAAACTCCCAGTGTATTCAAACTTTCATAACCTGCCAGACATGATAATTAGGAGGTGTGACCATAAAATGAGGCGTGGTCAAAAAAATCACCAGGATTCAGCCTTTTTCAGCAAGATTCAGATTTGAACAAATCCAATCGCTTGTACAAACCAAATCCAAATCCTTCAAATCATGTGACTTTGCATCACACAAACAAGGAAGTAAAATAAAAATTCTCCTAGGCCCTTCCTGGCCCTAATTTGAATAAGCAAATTAGGGTTTGGATTCCGTTCCAAAACCACAATAGTGGATTCTGTATATCCCTAGTAAAGGTATGCTTGAGAAAGGGGTAGGAACCCCGAAACGTCGCACGTCCGCTTAAATAAAAGTAGCAAGGGGTAACCCTGCTTTTTCAATTGCCCTGTGTGCCAGTGTACCTTTTTGGAAGCCTTTACCGAGGGGGTTGCCGAGCCCTCTACCCTGAGCACCGGGCGTCATCGATTACACTGAGGAGTGTGCTCTACTTCACTACCTATTTTAGCTATCCCTAGTGATAACCCTATAACGCCTTGACCTAATTTATATAAAGAATATTTCAAGAACATACACATATTTTTAAGCACAGTCCTGGATGATGCCCCTATTTACTAAGCTGTAGATAAAATGAATGAATAGTTTAAGTACAAGATGAGCAGTATAAGGGCTGCTACATTATCATGAATCCATATCTTAAAATGCCAACCTACGTAAATAAAAATACCTTGCCGGGCACAGGAGCACAATGACCCTTTGATGCCTTCACATATCTAAACAGATACACAGCTGCCAGTCAGGAAGGAGGCCAAAAAAGCAAGTGCAGTGCCAGCAAATCAGCATCTACTTTGACTGCCAAGATCACACAGACCAACCACTCCACGAAGATGCCAGGCACAAACGACAGCACCCAAGCAATCTGCCAGTGAGGGCGCATAGCTGTTATCTTGACAGCCCTACCAAGGTGACCATGTGCCAAAGTATCAGCTACGGCAAGTGAGCTCACTTTAAATAATATCCAAACACTGAGCCAAGTCATGAAGATTAAGTCCTTTTTAGCATGAACATTATGTCTCAGAGGCAACATTTCACAGTCTCTATCCAGTCTTGAAGAACCAATCTGTCCGAATCACATGATCTGAATGCAGGGATTTTTAACTAGGTAAGTGCCAAGTGGCATCTGATTTATGACACAGAGATCACATATCCACTAAAGCACCAGAATAAAGGAAACACAGTAAACAAAGAATATACACGGTTACAAAAAATAGGTTTAAGGTATATGCTACATGAATTAAGTGTAGATGATTGTTTCATTGTTTTGTGACTACTACATACCGTAGCACAGACTGACCCTTTGGGATAGATTCTGTATTAAATCTGGAAGATTCAGAGACGTCAACCTGACCTGGTTTTCCTTCAGGTATGGCACCTGTTATCCAGAATGCTTGGGACCTGGCGCTTTCTGGATAATTTGGATCTTCATGCCTTAAGTCTACTAGAAAATCATTTAAACATTAAATAAACCCATTAGACTGCTCCCAGTAAGGATTAATTATATCTTAGTTTGGATCAAGTACAAGGTACTGTTTTATTGTTACAGAGAAAATGGTAAATGATAATTTGGACAAAATAGAGTCTATGGAAGATGGCTTTCTGGATAGTGGTTTTTCATTGGCATAACTAGATATTACTGGGCCCCGCAGCAGATCATTTTTCAGGCCCCCAGGTTGACCAGGTTTTTCCAATATTTATTTAAATTGTATATGAATTAGGACTTCATAGGGCCCCTATACTTTCTGGGCCCCCCCTGCAGCCGCAGGGTCTGCTTCCTCTATAGTTTTATATTTATGCCCCTTTTATACCTCTGGCCATGCCCCAGATCTGGACTCTCCAGTGGTGTCTGGATCCTAAGCAACTTTAGATACAGTTTAGCTTTTTCAATTGTTGAGATTAAAATCTATTCAGGTGTAAATTACAGGGGACAGGAGACTGATCTGTTACTGGGTCTGGTCTCTGGCCAGTAGGCGGGTGACTCCTGAATAATGAATGTGAATTGACATGTCTGAAGAAGTAGCCAGCTACACGCTGCTTATGTAGCATTCCCACTAGCCGGATATATTCAGGATTAGAATATTCTCACATTTTCACTCGCACTGTAGCATTAAAGTTGCAGCTTATCACAACTCTGGTGCATGTGAATGGAAATGCACCCAATCCCTATGTCAAAAGCCACATATGACAGCAAGTAGTGGATGCAATTTATAATTCCCACCAGATCTGATTTTTCATGTTTTCCAGTTTTTCTGACCATACCACATAAAGCCCAAATCTAAACTGTTTTGCAGCCCCCCAAGTACAGTACTGTGCTATTACACGTGCCAGACCTCAGCCACCCCTTCTCATCTGTCTGAGACACTGAGCGAGCAGATGTGATGCTGCTGGACTGGGAGCAGGTGGAAAGACCCAATAGGATAAAGACACTGTCTATGCAGGTGCTACTCATGCTAATGTTCACACATACATCGTTGGACTGGAGCTTGGTGGTTATATGGAGCTAGGATCAATATAGATATTTACATTTGGCAGTGTGGAAGGTTTCAGTTAAGAGAAGACAAATGAATATCTATAAATATTAGAAAATAAACATTTGATCCCATAGGAGCAAAACACGCGTTAGCCCTGGCTTGCCTTTAGATACTTGATCATTATAACATAAATCTCACGTCACCAGTGATTGCTGTAACCTGTAGAAGTTTGAAAGACTTATTTATTTCTATACGGTTGCTCATACGACTGTTGCTTCTACGCAACAAGATGAAATTCTTTGTGTTCTGATTTAATCTGTCTCCATCCCACAAGCAAGCAGACCCTGCTGACATCTATGGGACATCTATCCCTTTTTCATTTCCCAGCTGTGCATAAACATTGCTAGTTATACCTCTGCTGATACCAGAATAGGACAGTTGCTTTCCAATAACAAGATCCCCAGAGCTGCGAACCAAATGTGGTTCCCCAGGCCCCATACATGAAAGGATTTTTGGCCCCTTGTGACTTATAAAATAGATCTCTGGAAGGATAAATACATTTCTTAGCCCCCTGATAGCTGCCCTCGTGATGGCACCCAGGAGATATGTTCCAGGGAAAATATACCAGCACCTTATACTGTATATGCAGTATTATATATTTAAATGATTATACCTTCATTCCCAAATGTGAACAAATTTATAATTTCCCTCTTCCATGCAAGTCTGTTCATAGTTGTAACCACCCATACTCTGTCTAATTTAGGGAATATTAACAGCATTGGATTTACAGATTGTAAATCAGATGCTAGTTTAGTGCAATGGGGAAACTCCTGATCCTTCAGGCCATCCAAAGCTCCAGCAGAACTTCAGCAGGTGTCAATGAACTTGAGTGCCATTATATAATACCAATCATTTACAGACCGACAGTCGTTCCATAGTGTGTAATGGAATAAGCCCTAAGAATGCCACTTGATTCTATTTTGCTCCACTACTGAAATTTTTCACAGCAGATTGTCTCTTCATTCCCTTAGCTTGAGATGAGATGTAAATTGACCAGGATGAAATGCATTCATTTTGCTCCCTGTTTCAAGTATTTACTGTAAATTATGCACAATGAATACTTCCTGAGAATAAAATAAACCCTAGAGTAATTTTATTAAGTGGATAAGCTATAAAAAGACACCCACTGCATTATCTGTATTGTGATGGGTGAAAGCTCCATATTAAATCAGCAAGCAGTGATATTTTCTACCAAGGATGTCCTTTATTTTATATCATTCATAGGATGATGGCTGTGCTCAGTGAGATATGGAGATGGTATATCAGCATTCTACCTCTCTAGCTGCGTTGAACTAAAACCCCCAGCATCTGCAGCAAGCTCATAGGATAGGAGGTATAGGTTCCCAGCAGCTGGATGCATAAAAGTTTGACATCTCTTATTTAAATGAACAAAAACTTTAGGCACTCTTTGACATGCCAAATAAAACCTGTAAACAATTACCACAAAAAAAAAATAATCATCTGGAAGGGGGTTTAATTAATAATTTAACATGGGTAGCCGAGCACAGATAAATGAAATAACCCTTTAAAGGCAGGCTTAAGCAACAGGCTTAATGGCCCCAGACATGAGTCTGCCAAGAGACAATGACAGTAAATCCACATACACAGCTGTCTCTCCATATTTATATAACAATAGCCACGACGGATAACTGGCCTCGTTTTTGTAGCAGAAGTACAAGGGAAAATAATGCTAGACGCAGGATCTCTGAAAGTTAGAACTGACATTGCCTATTAATAGACACTTGATAAAGGCTGCACAGAAGGGAGCAGTCATTTATTGTAGAATTCATCATGTCTTGCAAAAGAGTATTAAAATAAAAAAACCTTTTGATGAACGCTAGGGGAAGAGAAGAGACAAAGGGACAAAAAAAATGGAAGGGCAAAAATAGCATAGAACGGAAAGAATAAAGAAAAAAGAAAAAAAGGGGAAGCAGCACGACGGGATTAGGGGAAAAGTGTCAGTAGAGGTGCAGGAGCAATGGAAGAATAGTGGAACTTAGGTAAATACAGAAGATCTGACACCCACATAGCTGCTGTTGTAACACATATATAGCTGGTAAGTGAGTCAAATGCTTGTTACTACCAACAACAGAGGTTTTACCTTGTACTCTCTGCTGTACCGTAATGTTGTGTTGCACACAGTCTGCAAGTGCTGTATACAAAATAACTAATGGGGATTTGATATTATCTGTGGCCTTTTAACCATGTACACATAGTATCCTGGATCAAAAGGACTACTGAGACTTACCCAGTCCTATTAGATCCATAAACATGGCTCCTAATGTGGAATTTATATAGTGATATTTGAATCATAGCTGTTGACCTCATAAGTGAATTTTGTAACAGATAATTACAGGTATGGGATCTGCTATCCAGAAGCTCCAAGTTACAGGAAGGCCATCTTCCATAGATTTTATTGTAATTAAATTATTCAGCTCCATGTCTGGAGCACAATCAGTGGAACAGGGTTACATCTAATGCCATATGGGAGAGTTTAGTTATCCACTAAGAGCTGCCTATGTATTTAGGTCAGTGGCCGATGGGGTGATTTGTCGTGCACAATTATTTATGCAAGATTGCAGGCAACAAATCTCCCGAAAATGCGTCTCCATTGAAAATAAGTGAAATTTCTGGTGGTGAAATCAACATATCGCAAAGTCACCCAAAGTTTCTTCTTGAGGCAACTACGGGGAACTTCACTATAAGACCAATTGACCACTGTTAATTTCAGTTATTTCCAATGGCGACTTATTTTCAGAAGATTTGCCGCTCGCAGTGGTGCATAAATAAACGCAGGTGACAAATCTCACCATCGGCCACTGCCATAAAAGAGAATCTTTGGCCATTACCTCCCTTGGTGATTAAGAAAGACATGTTCAATATGATTGGCTTTTGTAACAATGAAAAGTGAGCAACAAATCTCTTTCAGTCTGGTCAACTTTTTTTACATTTTGACCATCAATTTTGTGAGTGTTATTAAGAAGCATATATTGCCAGCTGTGATCTTATCTCATATCTAAAGCAATGCATTTACAGGGGGGATATGTTGTAAAGCCGTGTGAAGGCTTTGAATTTAATGTACAGTCACTAATCAACAATGTAACAACGTCAGATGTTATCTTAGAATGATACATGTCTATTGAAAGTGTAGAGACTCTGCAAGGCTGGGTGGGAATGATAACGTATCCAGAGAAGAGTGAAAAGTTCACATTCTGCATCGCCATTCTAACATCACTCACCTCCCATACCCTGCAATAATGAATCATCGCTTCTTTATACTGCCCCTGTCATTTCCAAATCCAAATGCCTGTCATTGTGTCACTCAAATATGGCAAATCAGTTGGCAGAGCAATGAGGTTTGATCCAAAACGCAACAATAGCTTTTGCCAAGGTGCCCAGCTGACGGGAGGGTCATGATAGGGTGCAGTATCGAACTGTATTTTTGTTAGAATTATACCAAAACATTGTATTTTAGGCTGCAGTACCGAACTGTATCTTTGATAGGATCATACCAAAACATGGCATTTTAGGGTGCAGTAATGAAAGTGTCTGTCTCTTTAAAAACGACATGGAAATAAGTAACCGTTAACCATTTAGTTGCAGGCAAACATTTCTGTGCCAATGTATGTCTAAAATGAAGCAGCTCCCCGCATGATGTTTTTCTTAAAAAGGCATTCAGTGTAACCTGTTAAATAAACTGGGCTGCAGAAATGGCAGAAATAGAGGGCGAGCCTATCTCCAAAAGCTTGCAATCTATTTCCAGCTCTATCTTCACAGGCACAACATGATTAATCCACTTACAACAGAATCTGTAATGTGCAACCTTAACAGCTTTATGGCTGGATTGGAATAGTAGCAGTTGGTATTTAAAGGCTCATTTGCTGAGAAATGCCGAGCCGTAGGTATGGTTGTGCCATTGCTGCCCGCGTTTCACAGAAATTTTCCCAGGACACTTGGTTTTTACGGTTATTTTAAGAGCAACTACTTGTCCTAAGTGTTGATCAGAGGTGATATCACTGGAATAACCTCACAGCAAGCGGAATGAATTATTTGGAGCCATCAGCCCTGAGATACATTATGGAAGCAACAGGGACTTTTTGAAAAAAAAAAAGAATGTCAATTCTCATCATATGAAATGGATTTCTACACAATTAAAGAGATTTAAAAGATATGTCCAAATGAACAGAAAAGGTTTCTCTGAACTGCTAACAGATCTGTCCCTATGGGGCCAGGGCAAGATACACTGTGTGAGTCCACATTATTTCTGCCACCTTCCAGCTGTAATTAGACTACAACTCCCAGCATCCTTCATGGGATCATTTTTCAGATCTTTCTTGAGAAATGCTGCTCAGGGGCGCACAGATGTTAGGGGCCAGAGTGCCCCCTTCCACCCCCCTTCTTTAAGACCACTGTAGCTACTAGATTGTGATGTTTTAATGACATAAAGTAGAACTGTTACATAATCTCTATACCATGAAACATTAATTTTACTTTTCTTTGGCCACATGAGAATAACTTTGGAAAGTACCATGGTATAAATCTCCAGAAATGCCTTGGTTTAGCCCAAGTGAGCATACAGTTGCATTATATAATGCCAGTTCCAGTGCCAAACACCACAGACTCTGCAGCTTTCTCTCCAGTGAGTTTGCAAACACAACGACGACAAGCGGTTAACCCAGATAGGAATATGAGGAGCTGCATTCACAATATTATGGTACCTGGGGGATTACAAAGTGGCCGTGGAAGGGTGAGTTGTCCTCTGATTTGCCATAATAAACTGAAAATGAATGGGGGGTCTATTTAAAGGGCCACGTTCTGTTCATATGGTTTCAGTTTTGCTGTTATCATGACATGTTGTACATATTAGTATTCCATGGCATACAAGTTACTCAGTGTAGTTGGCTAGGATGGTACCAGAAATACTGCCTCCTCATTCTACATGCCTGATAATGAAGCACATGAAATACCGTGTCACTCAGATCCACAGTTTTGAAACTTTTTACAAATATTGAAATGGACAGCATTCCCTGTACAAATATAACTGCTATTTACACCTGAGTGACCCTTAAAGCAGTTACCATGGTTTCTAATAAAGACCCCTGTAAAACAGATTCCCCAGCTCCGGGATCACAAAAGCTGCTAAATGATCCGTGATCTCAATAAAAGCTTTGTCCCAAGAAAAGGAGAAGCACCATTTCCATCTTAACTAGAAAACCCCCTTTATGCCCATTCTTTGCACAGCCCCAAGACTCTCAGCATTTGCCTATGGGACCAGACAGTTATTATGTTAGTATGAGGCAATGACTGATCTGCCACAGGAATAATTAACCTCATTATTTTCATGATTAGTTCGTGTTCAGAGAAGCATAAAGCGGAGAACCCACATTGCAATGCCATATAGTCTGCACCAGATTCCTTCAGCCTGAAGCCCTTCTGCTGTTGTTGAACTACAAGTGTCAGCGTTCATCGGACACTGGTGCTGGGTGCTATGTAGTACAACAAAAGCTGCAGAGAACTGGTTAAATATAATCTGCTTCCTAATGAAAATAAAACCTTTTTCGGGGCTGAAATTATATTGCTGAAATCCTCAATACATACATACATATATATATATATATATATATATATATATATATATATATATATATATATATATATATATATATATATATATATATATATATAATTCTTTTTTCCTACCAGATATATTCCACTTACAATGCAAGCACAACATAAAGATGTAAAATGCTCTAAAGATACTATAGAAAAATAAAGCCAAGGGCATACCCTGGGTAAATTGATGTGCCATGGATTTGTTTGGCACTCAGTTGCACCCCTGGCTCCCGGCACAGCATTGAACTGGACTATCATGGTGTGTGCATATGTGGCACAGTGAAAGAACAGAATGCAGAATGGGCATGGTGGGTAGAAGCCAAGCACAGAAACTTTCACTGACCTTCCCAGAGCAGCAGGAGAGCCAAGAGCAGGTGCCATGAGGGCACTATCCCGGTGGGTTTCCCCATAAGGGGCATCAGAGAGTTCGAGGAAGCCATATCCCACTCCACAGATGAAAGAGTCACTTGGTAATCCAGTTGGCACAGCGCATGGTGCACAAGGGCAGTGGAAAAGCTACTTTTTCAAGGCTTGGTACCATCCACAGACATTGAGGCGCACAATCACTATTTAAAGCATCTTAGTTTGGGGATCCTGCATCCCTCTGTCGCACCACTGCCGCTCATGACGCGTGCGACTGCGACTCACTCCTGCGCTGTCCTGCAAGCAGCAGCATCTCCCCCAGCCATGAGAGCCAGGAAGACAGATCTGACCGAGCAGCTCAACTCGCTTCCAACTCCTTGAATGCGAGAAGGGGCGGTGCCTGGCGAAGGGAGGAGTGGGCACAGAGTGGCAAGGGAATGGGCAGAGTGTGTCTAGTGGAGCTCCGCTGTAGGTGTGTGTGATGTGCTGCTGCCGCTGCTTTTAACGAGTCGCGGTAGAAGCGCTTGGAAAACGCTGCTTTTATTTGGGCTGCAGAAAGAAGGCGAGTCCTGTTCTAGAACTGTTCTGCGGCAACATAGGGATCTACTCTGTGCGCTTATATTGATCTACAAGTACCATCTCTACCCAGAGGCATGCCAGCCTGATATACAGCAGCCTATCCAACATCACCTTTACTAGTAATAAGGCAACCAGGTTGATAATAGAATTCCTTTTTATGACCTGCTTCAGTTTCACAGTGTTATGAATACATTCTTGCCTTATTATACACACCCTGCCACCTGCCAGTAAAGAGAGACATATATGAGATGAAATTAAGTTTCTAAACAGTGGGCCCCAGGGTAGTTGCCTTTGCTGACCCAGCTTGTAAAAGCAGCCACCTTTTATAGATAGTTCAGCAGTAGATATTATTGATCAAATAGGAACTATATATGTATCCCAATGATAATGAGTTGAGTATTGTGTCTGTACCTGTACCGCTTGCTGCCCCCTGGCACTCTCGTTTATTCCCTTAGGCCAAAAGCAATGATAATATTTATCCCACTGTGCAACTATACAGTATGTCTGTGGAAGGGAAATTAGACTGTAAGCTCCACTGGGGCAGGGCTGATGTGAATGATTGAACAGAAATTTTAAAGCACTCAACAGACTGTGGGGTAGCTCTACACCATTCATTCATGTTGGAGTGCTCTACCTCTGTATTCCTTCTTTGGGAACAGGTGCTAGTCAGCGTATTACCCAACCTGCCACGGGTTGGTAAGTCACATACAATCCAATGGGCTGCTGTACACTGATAAATGAACCAATTCTTTAGTTGTGCAATTTATTGGCTCATACAAAGTAGACAGGCAACGTTTTGGACCTCACAGGGCCCTTTATCAAGCCTTGGTAAAGGGCCCTGTGAGGTCAGAAATGTTGCCTGTCTACTTTGTATGAGCCAATAAATTGCACAACTAAAGAATTGATTAATTTATCAGTGTGCAGCAGCCCATTGGATTGTATGTGGGGGTGCTCTATAGACACAATACTATTATTCCCTATTTACCAGTGTTTACATACCAATTATTATTCCATTATATAGTAAATATTTAGGCCCTAGTGATTTGTACAGCTGAACATTCTTTTTCTGCATATTTGATACGAATCAACCATATTGATTGCAATTACAGAGGCATTCCCAATAGGCAAGAAAGGCAAGAGCACGGTGTATAAATGAAGAGGTGCTGATGCATTGAGAAGGCCAGTGCCATGGATGATCTCCTGATCTAATTATCATGGTTATGGAGGTCAGATTTTCAGAATCCCATTGCAGCTCTTGCAAGAATCAGAAAAAGGGTCTCATTTACAAAGCAAGTGCAAAGTGCAGGGCCAGAACTAGGGGCAGGCAGAGTAGGCGGCCGTCTAGGGTGCAATCATGTGAGGGGGCACGCTTTTAAGGGGAATTTTTTATTTTTTTTAAACCCTGGTTTGCTTGGCCTTTAATAGTTTTTCAGTGTTATAGACCTCCTGTTCCAACCCCCTCCTGCCCATGATTCATACTGCAGACAGAAGCATTCCCTCTTGGCAGCTGCTGGTACAAGTTCATATTTGGGGGCAATATTGTGTTTTTTTGGCTGCTGCTGGCACAGGTATAGATTCGGAGCAATATGAGAGTTTGGCTACACCTGGCTCAGGTACATGGGGCAATATGGTGGCACAGGTACACAGATGTTTGGGGCATTATTAGGAATTTTTGGCTCCTGCTGGCAGAGGTTAAGATTAAATATGATGGGTTTTTTGGGGGATTGGGGATTGACTGCCATTGGCACAGGTACAAATGGGGGCAATATGATAGATATTGGCACAGGTAAATGGGGCAACATAATGGCTGCTGGTACAGGGGGCAATATGAATGGTAAGGTGGGAAATGTTAATGCAGGACCGGGTGCGGGACACTGATTGAAGCCCTTGCCTAGGGTGCTAAAATACCTTGGCCGGCCCTGGCAAAGTGTACAACTAGCATTCAATTGGCCATGTTTCCCTAAATTCCAGCTCCCTAACAGGTGTTTACAACAAAGTATATGTTGCAGCTTACAAGCCAATGAGAAGAGGCACATTAGCCTACAATAATACATTGTGTGCAAGTTGCAATTTGCCGGCATCAGTGAGCCAGTGTGATCATTTGCTGCAAGTCATTTGCAATTGTAGGTGCAACACATAAAGGGAGCCCTGGAAGTAATAGCTCAAATATTAATTCCAGCAATGAGTGTGGGCACCCTGTACTAGCACTAAGGTAAATGGAAACTATTGGTATTTTGTCACAACGCACAATACAAGAGTAGCAGGTATAGAATTAAGAATCCTTCTGAATAGTTTTCTAGTGTATACAATTTTGTCTGCACTTAGTTTCCAAAGTATATAAAGAACTTTTAAGTTTAGAGAACATTTGAGTTGAGCCCATTGCAAAGAAACTGTCCGTCATCATATCCTTTTACAATCCTCTTATTTCTATAATGAAATATTTTATAAATAGATCAAATATAAAAACATTGTTTTTTCGGACTTTAGACAAATTTTTCTCTTATAAGTTATAGCATGCATTAGTATCACTGCATTCCCTTTATTATTAGCTGTTATTTATACAAGCCAACACATATGCACAGCTTTTACAGAGATTATACATCATTCCCTGCCCCAGTGGAGCTTACAGTCTAAGGTCCTTATCAGATGCTGTAATCTTTCTTTCTCTCTCTTACTTGTGATACATGTGCCACAGAACCTCTCTGAACCATACTCACTCCCAGTATAATAAATGTGCAGATAGAAAATCATTCCTATGTCTGCATGGGCCATTATTTCCTAGGGTCTCTCAAGTCGTCATTCTGTCATAGATGTAATGAGTAACCTTGTAATCACTTTCCAATGCTTGCCAACTCAGATGTATGAGCAACATGCAATGCATCATTTAGCATTTAGTGTATTAATTTAGAAACATATTGTACTTGTTGTTCCCATGCATGTGGTAATGCCTTCTTGGATCTCTCGTTTTCTTGCAGAGACATGCAGAACACAGACAGGTGTTATCAATGAATGGCATTTTCACCTTTTACAGAAGCCACTGGAGTCAGGTACAGGTTGGGATAATAGTCTATGGGAGGAGACTGTACCTGTGTGAGAGTAGTTATCAGCCCAGACTGACAATCTGTACATTCTAGAAAATTCCAGAAGGTTTGTAATAAACCATAGACCAGGACTATTTATGCCAGTTCGGGCCTTAGAGTACTTGAAATGATAGGGCCTATTCTGAATCTCAGTTCAGACCTGGCATATATAGTAGAGTGATGTAGTGCCAGTAGCATTGCAGACAAGGTACAGATTGATGACATAGTGTCTATATAGCAGCAGTGGGGATAATAGTCTCTTAGAAGGGACTGTGACTGTGGGATAGCAGGTATAGTAGGGGGAGAGGGATGGTGCCTATAGTAGCAGTGAGGATAAAAAGTTAAAATAAAAGTTATAACTTACTATGTTACTATGTTACTATGATAATAGCCTCTGGCAGGTACTATGGGTGTGGGATAGCAGGTATAGTAGGGGGAGAGGGATGGTGCCTATAGTAGCAGTGAGGATAAAAAGTTAAAAAAAAAGTTATAACTTACTATGTTACTATGTTACTATGATAATAGCCTCTGGCAGGTACTATGGGTGTGGGATAGCAGGTATAGTAGGGTGAGAGGGATGGTGCCTATAGTAGCAGTGAGGATAAAAAGTTAAAAAAAAAAGTTATAACTTACTATGTTACTATGTTACTATGATAATAGCCTCTGGCAGGTACTATGGGTGTGGGATAGCAGGTATAGTAGGGGGAGAGGGATGGTGCCTATAGTAGCAGTGAGGATAAAAAGTAAAAAAAAAAGTTATAACTTACTATGTTACTATGTTACTATGATAATAGCCTCTGGCAGGTACTATGGGTGTGGGATAGCAGGTATAGTAGAGAGAGATGGTGCCTATAGTAGCAGTGGGATAATAGTCTCTGGGAAGGGACTGTGGCTGTGGGATAGTAGGGAGAGATGGTGCCTATAGTAGCAGCAGGGATAACAGCCTGGTTATACTATACAGGTATAGTACAGTAGGTTGGTGCCTTCAGTGTGCCTAGTAGGAAGCATGAGAATAGCTTACATTATCTGGGAGTTCTTTATGGTAAGGAATTTCCCTTTCAGGGTCCAGATAGAAAACCGAGTAAGCCTTGGCATAGTGTTTTTATTCTCCTGTTCAACCTTAAGCTGGCCATAGATGCATAGATCCGATCATCCGAATCAACGTACGATCGGACTTTCCCATCTCCCGACCTGCCACTAACCATTCAGATCAAATAAAGTAGTTAAAGAACAGATCAGCCGATGTTCTGCCCCTGACAGCAATCGTACCAAAGTTATGTCCGACCAAAGCTAGTGACAGTCTCCCTCTGAAAATCATACGACCGTCAATACATGCAGAGATATTATCGGAAGGGGCGCTACAACAATGAGGCGAGTTGCCTCAGGTGTCAGCGCCCACCTGGTTGCCAGAGGCGTCAAAATGCCACTCCTGGTAACTAAGAGATGAATTTCCGGTTTTCAATCCGGAAATTCGGCTCTTCTACTGCAGAGAGCGCAATTGCGCTCTCTGCACTAAGCGACATGGACTGCCCCTGCCCTCTCCGGCACTGTAAAGGTGAGTGCCATGGGGAGGGGCGAGGGCGGCAAAAGAAGGCCGCCTCAGGCGGCATAATGGCTAGAATCGCACCTGATTACAGGCAGCCCGACAGAAATCTTTTAACCTGTCAGATCAACCAAACGACCGATCTCCGCAGGACTCTCCACACACGGTCCGAAAAGCATACGAATCCTCGATTCATACGATCAGATCTTTGCGTCTATGGCCAGCTTTAGGATTGTGATCAACCTATGTCAGCACACAACATAGGGCACCATACCCTAGGGATGTACATATAATAATTCCCGTTTAGAAATGACAGCAAGTGCAAATTGCAAAATTCTCCATAAACTTGCTAGTATTTAAACACTATTTACAAAGATCGTGCTGTTCATGCTGCCATCATAGTTGAACCTGAAAGTAAATACTTAAACTTTATCCTCAGGCTGTAATGAAACATTGAGTTTGAGTGGTCAAGTGGTTATGAAAAATGGTACAATGCTTGCTTTGGTTTACCAAGCAATAACTTTTAAACTAATAATTTTCAGCCAGCAACCTATGTCTGTCCAGTATATTGTCTGTTTGGGTGATGAGGAGATGCAAGCTGCTTTTTTAGGGCATCGTTAGCCTAGAGCCCTTGGTTCATGTGTAGCTAGCTTTATGATTCAGCATTATTCTGCCGTCTTAAAGGGAAGAATGCATTTGTATACATAGAACATATTTAATTGTATCCATATGTTGTGTTCTTCTGCCACATTTATGGCTTAATAGAGACATCAAAACTTTTTCCAGTCCGGTGGTTGTAGCAGATGTAGACTCAGGAAAGGACTGACACGCAACTGATCAGAAAATGACATAAGTCTGTACTGTTTGTGTTGATAAATGAAAATGGGCGCATGAGGTTGTCTTTGTCTTCTGTCACAGTCGTTTTTCCTCTCTCAGCAAGTCAGAGGAAATCCCTAATGCCATATGCTTTAGCTCTGGTGTCATTTTTAATGACCTTGAAATTACAGTTGCTTTTCCAGAAGGCGTACAAGGGACCGGGATGGTGACACCAGTGCATTTCTGCAACAACAGCAACTTTCTGCGAGTCTTCAAAGTGACATTTATTTTCGGGCAGATATGAGAGAGAGAGTCACGTGAAATGCTACTCGGCAGCAATTTTCTAGAGAAACCGTTCAACAAACAAATGTGCCACACCATGCTTCACTGAGGGAGAAAATAACATGGTGAGAACACATGAAAAATGGATGAGACAAAAGCTGTCCAAATTAGTGGTCTGAAACACGAGGGAGTCCTATCACTGAGTGTTGGCTCTACGTGACTCTTGTAATCAGCTGGAAGTGGAGGAGAAGACGTGTTTAGCGGCCTTCCAATGTATCCCTGTGCGTATCCCTATCAGCACATGCTGGACATGTGCATTGGCACTACACCGCCAATATTTTTATGACAACACCTGTAGGTTAGATGAAGTTTTACAGCCACTTAGAAATATGACCCACTTTACATTTCTGAATTCCCATGCATCTTAAAATTGTTAATCGAGTCACAAGCGCACGGAGGAAGCATAATTGAAAAGCAGCATATATCATCCTTAGCCAGGCATCGTAACGAGACGAGCGTGGCAAGAAATAAAAGTGCTGAAGGGCCAAAAAATGACTCAAGCATGGCTGAAAAACATAACAAAATGCAAAACCTGTTTACTGTATGATTCAATGGTTTCAGCAGGCTCAGAGTGGGGAGGAAACATTGTTGTCTTCAACGTGCAATCAGCTCCACTTTCTTCTAGATCTGAAACAAAGCAAATTAAAAACGCCATGCTTTTATAATTACAACATTCCAATTTGGAATAGTGGAAAATATATATAGTAAGTGTCGCTGCCTTAAAGGAGAACTAAAGCACAGGTCCCCTGCAGAGCCCCCCTTCCAATACAGCCCCACTTCCCTGCCACTTAACTTCCTGTTTCCCTTCCTGCAAGACCAGATCGGCTTCAATGTTAGTTCTCCTTTAAAGGGCCAGTAACAACAGGAAATGAAAATACCCAAATGTATTTACACATCATGTCCACTTAGCACTTTTACAAGCTTCTAGAAAGTACAATATTTGTATTTAGAATTAGCTGTCCTGTTTCGCTGGGGTTTCTGGATAAGGACACAAATATGTATGATCTAAGGTTCTACTGAACACAATGGGCCAGATTGGGCTTCGCATAAAAAATGACTTGAGCACAACAGTAGCTTACATTTTGGGGATTTTATATTAAGACTGGTCTGATTCATTTCTGTAAAAGTCTCCGATATCTAGTATCAGACATTACTATGAACTATTACAATAATATGGGACTTCTGCTTTACATCTGTACATGTACAAGATTGAATTATCCAGCCAATTCAAATTAATTGTTTTGATTTTTTTTGTTTTTATGCATCCTGGTCTTAGGGGTAGATCTGGTTGTTCATTTTAAGGTGGCCATACACAGGCCGATAAAAGCTGCCGACAGACCGTGTCGGCAGCTTATTGGCCCGTGTATGGGGGCCCCCGACGGGCTTCCCCGATCGAGATCTGGCCGAAAGTTGGCCAGATCTCGATCGGATGGGACTTAAAATCCCGTCGGATCACGGTTCCCGCAATCCGACCGCCATTCCTGTTCATTAGGATCCGATCTTTGGGCCCTAGGGCCCACAATCGGCAAATCAGAGAGAGATCCACTAGTTTGGCGACATCGCCAAACGAGCGGATCTCTCCGTGTATGGCCACCTTTAGCCTCCAGACAGGCCAATCCTTGCCTGCCCCCAAAACAACCATCAAAACACATGAGCCAAGTGTGACATCTTGGATATACTAGTGGTTGACCAGCTTTGACTTTCTGATCCACTAACTTCTTGTCAGATCAAAAAACCTGCTGATGTTTATGCCTATTATTAGAATGAGCAAACTCCTTCCCAGAGAAAGGTGCAAAAAGGAAATGACATTGACTGATCCCACATTAAAGGGCCATCATTATCAAGGAGTCCTGAGCAGTTAATTTTTGTGTATTATTTGTCACCACTATTGGTTCAGTTAATTTATAACTACAAAATGCTTCTTCTTGCATAATTGTAATGGTAGATGCCGCACACACATACAAGCACAATATATTTTTGGCACAAATCAGTATGTTTTTCCCCCAGTGCAGGCTTTTTCCCATTATTTTTTTTGTTTGCATCCATTTTAGCGTGACCACACTTGAGGTTGTTATTGTAAATGACCCTAATACTGTCTGATTGATTGACTTCTTGCTGTGATTCTGGCACAGAGGTATATAGAAAGTAAGGACACAAGACAATAGAGCACAATATGACGGTGGTGCTTTTACCAAGAGAAAAAAAATGTATTTCTTTTGCAAGATGTCCATCACATGTTCAAACATAGCACAAAGCAAACTTCATTGAGTGCATTTCTGCGTTCGTGCACAAGAACCCTTAGGCAAAATAAACATACTCCTGTCTTATATAAACCTTACCCATAAATAGGATATATATATTTTCCCAGTGCCAGAAAATTCTTGCCCTACGAATTGAGCATCCTATAACTTAGCACAAAATGAATAAATTGCAAAAAGAGAGCTGCAGAAATGTCTTATTAAATATAGATGCAATGCATTTCTAAGCTGTCTTAATGCACTGCAATAAAATATGATCGAGCTATGTAATATATGAAATAAATATATCCACTCCAGCATACATTATGAAAATAAAGTTACATGTGTAAATAGGATGTAGATGGATGGATGCAGAGGCTGGGTAATCGGGACCTTACGCATGTCTCTACTTGCACAAAGAGCCCAAGTGAAGTGGCCTAGCTGTATGATGGGAAAACGTGACGGAAACCAGCTATAAATAAGCCTATTATTCACGTACTAATATGGAGCTTAAAGGCATATAACTTTTTTTTATTATTCAAACTCGTTTACGATTGCAAGTGCGTCTGAGCTCAGATGGATGAAAGGCCACGCACATATTGATGCACATATTGATGCACAAGCGCATCTATTAATGCACTATTTTGTACCGGTGATGCCAGGGTTCCCACTTGCACCAAAAGAATCACACAAGCTGAACGCTGGAAGTACAGTCCCCACTGTGAAAAGGTTAGCCATAACATATGCCCAATTTCCGAATGGATAGTATTGAAATTTGCATTTGTTTTGATGTATTGTACACAATAGCAAACTCACCACTGTCCTCAGCAGTGGAGTAACTATAGGGGAAGCAGGGGGGCCCAGACTGCTTCCTCTATAGCTAATAAAAAACCCTCCTCCCCAGCCGCTCTCTCTTACCTGCGAGGAAGGTGGAAGCAAGTTAAGCGGGAGTGGGTGGGGTGGAGGCGGGATATGGATGGGATGGAGGCAGGACAGGAAGTGGGTGGGAGGATGGGGATCCGAATGCGCCAGGCCCCTCTGAAGATTTTTTTGCAGGGGAGCCCGGCACACTCTAGTTACGCCAATGGTCCTCAGTAAAAATTATGCAAGATTTTAAAAAATGGCAAAGTAGATATTAATTTAAAGGTGGAATTACTGGACACCTGTTTTTTGTTTGTTTTTTAAAAATCATATTGGTTGCTATGGGTTATTGCTACTAGGCAAACAGTGCATTTTATTAAATATTTGGGTTAATATCTGAAATGAGCAAATATGTGATGACAGAACCCCTCTAACTTGTGCCATCAGTGTTGCTATGGCCTAACCTACATAATGCGTATGTGACATGAGCTGGCAGACTACTTTATACTTCCCCTAAGAATCTAATTCCCACAGTCCCTTAAGTACCGCAGTTATTTAAACTTTAAAAAAGCCAGCTCATTCTGCTTGTATTACTTAGAAGTAAGCAAAGGAAATAGCTTATCCCATCAATCCTAAATAAAGGGCACATTCACTGGCCATTTAAAGATAAGAGAGAGAATGTTGGAACTGCCGTTTACAGCTGCAGGCACAAGTCTACAGTCCAAACAGAAGCACAGGTTTCATCTCATGTGCCTCAGTGTAGCTTCCAGTTAGTATCACCTAATTGGAGCCAAGGGTACAACAATCCCCTATACACCGTGCAAATCTTAGCAGGAATCACTCTGTACTAGGTATGTATATACAATTCTATACTATAGGTGGCACTGTTTGGAAGTTGAATACTTCAGAAGCTATACAAGGGAGAGTAGAGTGATTCACTTCGTATTTGACTGGTAAGAAGGTACATGATGCCAGAACCTGAGTTAGGCAGAGAGGTAACAGATAAGAATAGCTAGGAGGGATAGCAGTAGGGTAGAATTGTTGGAGCTTGAGTTGAGAGTTAGTGGTAGGGTAGAGAGACAAACAACTGAAGCTCTAGCAAGCAAAGAGGAAGTGAGGAACCAGTGCTCCAGCCATATCTCGCCCAGTTAGGGACC
This sequence comes from Xenopus laevis, assembly GCF_017654675.1. Classification (NCBI taxonomy): domain Eukaryota; kingdom Metazoa; phylum Chordata; class Amphibia; order Anura; family Pipidae; genus Xenopus; species Xenopus laevis. Next base: position 173,718,530 of record NC_054371.1, read on the forward strand.
CAGAGGAATCGGGACTAGGGTATGCAGGGACTAGTGTGCTTGTAGGCAATGCTGTCCCCTCTACTGAAAGACCGTCACAAGTAGTAGCATGCTTGACAGGAAAGGAGGAACATGGAAGTAGGCAGTAAGCTTTGGCCCAGTGGCCTGGGAAAACCCTAACTGAGAAATGTGTGTCAGCGGGAAGATATGTGTGATAACTGTTGCTGAACAGTACTGGTGGCTGACAATAAACATGTTCCTGAGTTCAACAGAAGTGTGGTGAGGAGCTCCATTTTAACCAGTTACTGAGAAAGGTAATTGTGGTGTCCAAAGGGGGCAAGCGGCACCACGCTACAATATTTACTAGAGAAATGTATACACTACGTGTTTCAAATCAGTTAATCGTGCTTTGTGTAATTCTATGTACCTGAGGAGGTATCTATGGGTCCAATACAACACGCATCCCAGCCTATCACAAGCAAAGATACAGAAGAGGTTTTACTCAACAGGTATACTGTAAAGGTGGCTGTGCATGGGCCCCTCCAGACATAGTTGACTGCATATTTGAGCTGTGTATGGAGCCCTTCTGAAATCATGCTTGACTAACCAATATCTATCGGGAAGATTAGAACAAGAACATGGGCCTCTCTTAAATAGTTTCTTCAGGCCCCTTGTATGATCTAATCAGTGGCCCTGGAATAAACAATCAGATCAGCCCAATTTGGCCCAGTATGTGGGTGGCCAAAATCAGGCAAAAATCTTCTCATTTGGTGACCTCACCAAAGGATCCTTAGGTGTATGGCCAACTTTAGTCTGCCAATGCACTGGGCACCAATATTCAAATGCAACAAAGTTGTTCCTGTCCTGAAATGCAATTTGGCACAAATACTAATACACAGTTCATATAACAAGTATGATAGGATTGTGAAGTGATAATAAGTCCTTGTTATCTCTGGTTACCAGATAAATAAATACAAATGTAGCTGGTAAATCCTCATCTGTGGTGCTGTGTGGGATCTGAACAACATGGGTCTGACCTTTAGTAAAGGAAATCACTCGTAGTGAAGGCTCCTGAGGCAAATCTTACATGCAATACAGTGTTGTAATAGTAAGTCGTTATAAAGCAGGCAGGATTTTTTGGATGGAGGGCAAAAGCTGTCGGAAGTGGTTTTATGGGGTGGTGATTCTTACAGGAGTAGTAGAACTGTAATCAACGTTCCATCCTTCTAATAAGACTGTACGATTTCCAATCCCAACTGCCTTTCTCTGCATTTGGTACTTTCATACTCAGTGTTTCTTTCATACTCAGTATGAATTTCCCCTCAATATTGTTTCTCATTAGCCGTCCTCATATGTCTCATTTTTCAGAGCCCTACAGATATACGTTTACGAGAACATCTAAAATCCCCTTTTCTGTTGTCAGTTGCATGTTCTCTTATTGGACATTGTTTTCCTGTCATTGTGCATTACTGTCTAAAACACAAATTTCAGGTAATGTAGTTACAGTATATGGAATTGAAACCACATTTAATGGACTGATCTATAGTGTGAAATTGTTAAGTGAACAGAAGGGGGGGGGGCAGAAGAAAACAATTCTCTGATTGCTCAGAATTATGTTAACTCTTTGCTAACCATACTCCATGACCTGTCACGGCAAAGAGGATTGAACGCACTACAGAACTATCCTGCACCCTGTAAAGCCTGGGGCAAAGTTTTTACAGACATTGCAGGTTATAGCCTGTGATGGAGCTGCATGATCAATTCACTGGTTTTATTGTTCAGCAACGCCATAGTATATATCCTGCCCCCCTTGGCTATGCTTTCATCAGATCAGGAAACTGTGCTTACTGCCTATTTTGTAGTTTTGATCCATTAATTTGCCCAGTGGTGCCCAGTGGGAGCCAGATCAACAAATGGAGCAGGGAACCTGCCATGTTCTTAGCTATTGCCATTTAGGAGTAATAACAAGTGGGAGTTGTGTTAGCCAGAGGGCCCTTAAAGGGGTTGTTCACCTTCCAAACACTTTTTTTCAGGTCACTTGTTTTCAGATTGTTCGCCATAAACAAAGACTTTTTGAATTGGTTTCCTTTTTTTAAAGTTTTCCCAACATGTAAGTTTAAAGTTCTTGTCTCTGGTGATTCAGTCTGGCAGCTCAGTAATTCAGGTGCAGATTCTACAATTTACAATTTTGCTACATTAATTGATAAATTTCTCAGCAGCATCTCTGGAGTATAAGCAACTATTGTATCAATTCTAACAGCTGCCTTTAATGAAACTGATGGATTCTGCTCAGCAGGGACAAAGATAAGAAATGTATCAACCAAATGGATCAATTTTATAACAGTTACAGAGTCGGCGACCCTCCTCCCAAAGCTAATTTAGAAGGTGAACTATGAAACTTTACACTATATTAGAAAAAAGGCCACACATAGAAAATGGAAAGTAATTGGAAAAAGTCTTTGTTTCTGGTGAACTGTCTGAAACTAACTGAACTGGAAAAAGTGTTTGAAGGTGAACAACCCCTTTAAGAATAAGTTGATATGGGCTGGGCATGATGAACAGTCCAGACTGGCTATTGGTTGCTTACTAAGGAACTGATAGCTTTGTTATCAGGTCAATGTGTTTTTTTTTGTTTGTTGAATCTTGTATCAGAGAGGGTGCTTATGATTGAGGGCTGACACTCAGTTTTAGATTGTGCTACACTAGGAGCAATAAGTGACAGTTTGGGTAACTTCTCCTGGTCTTTAATCATTGCTGAAATGTCACCCATGAGAAATTATCCCTAAACTCAATATCCAATTACCTACAATTTAGTACCAGGCATAGTGAAAGAAACCATTATTTATAGTGCTATTTCTGTCAGGGTTACCACTCGATTAATGCAGCGTTCAGACCTTAGTGCAATAGCACTAGTTATTTCCAACATAATTATTTCTCTGTTTCCTAGCAATTCATTAGAGCAAGCCTCTTCTATAAATATTGCTTGTGTAGAAGACATCATAAAAGCCTCATCTGGCCGCTCAGTTCTTTAAGCTATGAAATATTACAGATAGGTAAACAATGCACATTATTTTGCAGTACTTGAACAGGACCAGTGTTTCCTACATTATTATAATGAGATTCTTCCAGTGAGGAAGCAACCAAGAGAACTGCCTGGTTCCACACAATGTGTTATAAAATGATATAATAATCATATGATACATATCTGATACCTACATATACAATATATACATACGATGTATCATACATATGATTTACATGCACCTGTATATGCTATATAATATAATGTTCCACACAATACGATTTCCTTCTATTCTTAAAATCCTCACTGGGGATACAGTAAATTCAGCAGGATGCCTAATAGTGGAGGTGTCTTGCAGTGTCAGCAAAACAAAGATCCACTGATCATCAGTTGTATCCCAAAAGGACTCACTTTCCATTGGAGGCTGAAAGATGTGCTGCAAATAGGCGTCTCATTATTACAAAAGAGATTGTACTTTCCACCATATGGCATGTTGTTGGTGTGGGAAGAAAATCAATATCACAAGTAAAGGAAATAGTTCTTATCCAAGACTATGAGCTTCTGGACCCAGTTTAGTATCTTCTGTACAAGTACCTATTTCATGTGCCACCTCTGTCTATTTGTTCTGGCTTTTATGCATAAACATAATATATATGTAAATGGACTTTCATGTTTTTGTCCTTAAACAAGCAGTAATTTAATATGTTACAGCAAAGTATTTGCTCTCTGAATTTGTATTTCAGCACAGAATTGGGATCTTGCCTTGGCCAAGTCAGACTACAGGACAATGTCTTGTTAACAAATTATTCTGGTGGGGGGTGATTCTAAAATTAGATAAAAAGCTGCTGTAAAATGCTGGGATTTGTATTTGCCATGATGTTATTCAGGAGTTGGGTGTCAAATGAATGATCCAATATATCTTATAGGGGGGCTCCTTTTGTCTGAAAATATGATTAGAGCTCACTCTATTAAAATCACCAGACATCATGTCTCTCTACATGCAGGATTTGTGCAAAAGGCAGTTATTTTGTTAGATTTTGTTTGTACTAGAATCAGTTATTTGAGTGAGCTCTAACATATCTGCTAGGAAAGGAGCCTCCCTATAAGATGTATTGGATCATCTGATACCCAACTCCAGCATGAAGACAGAATGAAGAGAAACAGATGCTGAGAGAGGAATAGTGAATATAAACGTGATTATTTCAGAAACAGTACAGAATTTTTAATTGATTGTATTTAGAAAGTTTCTTACTTCAGTATGAGGAAACGTATATAACATTTTCATTTTCGCTATAATTGCCCTTTAATTTCAGTTTTTCATTATGCCCATTCTATTCTCTCCACATTGTTTCACTACTCCTCATAGAGTTCTTGTTCTAGAAGCCCTGCTAGAGGCTAACCATGTAGGGCCATATCCCTCTAGGGTTTTCTAAACTGCTAGAGGCAAAATGTTCATAGTTTACATCTAAATATGTACCAATACTTGTAATATGAAAGAGCTGTTCGAGCCCCCAAGGTTAATTATAATACAGTTAAAATCTAAAGGAACTGGCAGTAATTTATTCAAAAGACCACCATTAAGAGGGCAGGTATGGAAAGGCTGCCCTGCACTTACTAAATGACCCCTGTTTTCTTCAAGAGCCTGGTACCATCTCTGTGGGACCCATATAATTGCCGGTGAAAAATGACTTTCTGTAAAAGATGTCTCTTAGGTCCTTAAATCCTTTTGAATTTTTAAAATGGAGATCAAATCCCCTCCCAAAGGGAGCAGGGAAAAGAAGGCACACATTGTGCCTTCCAAAAAAGATCACTGTTTCACTGATCCTACTATAGTTATACCTTTATAACATTGTGTTAGTATACATATGCAGATCAGAGAATTATGACAATCATGGACTAGTTTCCTACTGGATCCCAAAATGATAATTCACATAACTGGGCATTTCTTATAGATATTACAAAGATACAATATAAAATAAGAAAACCTGCTCTAAGTAGCCATGTAGCAAGCTATAAAGCAGGGGTCACAAACCTTTTTAAACTTGTGAGCCATACTCCAGTGTAAAGAGAACTGGAGAGCAACACCACCATAGTTCATAGGAAGTATAAATAAGGGCTGTGGTTGGCTATTTGGTAGCACCATAGGGACTGGCATCCTGCATTTGGCTCTGTTTGGAAGTGTGCGTGGTTTTTATGCCTCAAAAACTTGCATCCTAGCCAGGAATTCCAAAATAAGCACCTGTTTTGAGGTCTATAACAAATACAAACAAATGGTTCAGAGAGCAACATGTTGTGGATCACTACTATACAGAGTCTTGATCCATTCTCTAGTAGAGATGACTGCATTTATGTTCTACTGCTTACTGGAATTGCAGGTGTCTATTCTTTATAGATGACTTTCAAACTGAACTTCAGTAAATCCATTTGAATCAGAAACCTCGATCCCTTTACACATAATCCTAGAGATACAGCTCCTTCACTGGATTCCATTTTGCCTTACTGTACACACTATTTAAAAGTAACTGCCCTTGCCCAGAGAAGAGAAAAGTCCATAAGACACATACATGATTGGGGCTCGGGATGAGTAATCCCAGCTTGCACCCCATCATGACATTTCTGTATGTAATATGTAGGTATTGCTGTATGTACCCTGGCAGTGAGCAGTTGTTGAGATGTGAAAATGCAGTAGGCGTGAGCGTGTCAGAGTGTGATCTTGTGTCATTCATGTGCCGTTTAATATGTTTAAATTATCCTTTTTTCTCTATCATCCAGTGTTTTCAGCTCTTTTTCTCCCACCATCTGAAATACAATTCTCGGGGATGCATTAAAATGACATTCAGGGATTTCATCATCAGAATGAAATATCAATAACCTCATGGGCAGGGTTACTAGGGAAGAAAGCATCTCTCAGCTCTTCCAGGCTACAGGCTGCATTGTGGGCTCAGCTATACAGAGGAGCGGGGATCCTGGGAGTTCCATTCTATCAGAGGAAGCACGACGGGAGAGCTGAGATGAAAAGAGATCCTCGCCATCACTAAACTGCACTGTCTGTTTGTTTTCAAGAATCATCAATTCTCTACCCCATGAACACAAATTGCCGCTCTAAAATTTCACTCACTTGATTTCCAGCAGCCAGCGCTGCTGCTTATTTTTTGACTTTGTTGTGCAAGTGGCTATAATTACAAAACCGTGGGCAATATGACTTTGCTTTGTTCTCATAATCTCATTTAACCTGTCAAGACCTCCCTACTGGCCAAGTCAGCTTCTTGAAATGTGTAAGAGAGAGCACACACACACAGTGGTTAGTGCTGCTGTCTGCTACCCAAACCCTCTTACTTGTGTGATAAACCCCTGCTGGAGCAACAGTGCCCCCTTGTGGGAGCTTTGTGCAAATATAAGATGCACGCCATTTAGATCCAGTTATCCGTCACATTACTTTGTATTTCACTCTTTCACTCAACAGTAAAAATGATAACTCACATCTTGAGTGGAGAGTGGTCTGTGCAACGGGCAGGGTCATGATGATAGAGAATGAAAACAGACAAATGAAGAACTAAGCAGAGGTAAAGGGATACATAAATGGTGAAGATTGTTTTTGAACATTAAGGGGATGGGGCAGCAATGGGTGTCTTTTGAAGCATCTCCTTCTCTTATTAAAAAGTATGGTTCTGGGCTGGGAATGGATAAGTCTCTAAAGCTAAACCCTCAACAAGTTAAAATGAAATAGCTTACAGCCAGTTCCAACATGGGCACAGGTTAGACTGACCTAACCAATCAATTTTTACTTTTGGATTGCAAGCTTAACAACCACCACTACAGTTAGCTAGTGATGGACGAATTTGTCCCATTTTGCTTCACTGAAAAATTTGCGAATTTCCCGTGAAATTCGTGAAACGGCGCAAAAATTGCGAAACACATTGAAGTCAATGGGAATCAAAATTATTTTGACGCACTTTAATTTCGACGTCCGCAAAAAATGTTATAAGCGTGGCTATTTTGTCAAAATGCATTATAGTAAATGGGTGACCCAATAATTTTGACGCGCAACCATTTTTATGCGTGCTACTATTCTGACACGCACCCAAGTTTTTGTGACGCAGCGGATTGTTTGCTGGCAAATTATCTCGACAGTTTCACGAATTTATTCGCCAGCAGCGAAATGCAGAAATCCCCCGCAAATTTGCACCTGCCAAATTTATTCGCCCATCCCCACAGTTAGTCAATAGGCAAGCCCTTTACACACAACTACCAGTGATAAACAGCTTCCATAGACATTTCCATGTCAGAGGCAGAACAGAAACAGCACCTTGGACAGCACCCAACAGCAGCAGCAAGATCCATCAAACTTTATTTCATTTTTTTGTGAAAAATATGATTTTAATTGTCAGTTTTCCTCTTGTTGTGTGAGACTTTTGGTGGTTTTCTGTTTGTGAATATGGAGAATGTATTTACAGCACTTATAACTTTTATGCCCAAATAAATTATATCTAAAGCCATAATTAGCCAAATTATTATTTTGAGCTTTTATTTATAGATCACCATCATGTTACATGTTACTTTACAGAGATTTTTCACCAGTCACAACATCCCTTGCCCCCAGGGGAGCTTACAATCTAAGGTAGCTGCTATGTTTAGAGTGGGAAGGCTGACACCCAAAATCTTTAATCACACAGACACAATTCTCAACTCAGCAGCAACTGAGAAAAAATAATAACACCTCTGAGGTATCCATAGCCCCTGAGTAATTATAACTCCGTTGGAATCTGGAATTTATCAAGCAACTGTACTTGCTTTGCTCTTGTGTTGATCTACCTCCATCATAATAGTGAGTGCATTGATAACTGGATATTATTTCATACTCACACTTATTTATATTATACAAATTAAGCATCTTATCCTAATGATTAACTGTGATCTAACCACACCCCATCCTTATCTTCCCCTAACCTTGCCCGGGACCACAATTATAAAATGCAGGCCGATGCAGGAAACTTAGAGCCCTAGTCTGAGCCAGAAAAAAAATATTTAATCATAAATGTCCACCATGACACCCTAGAAATAGGACACACAGGCACAACATGGGTAATTCTAGCAGGTAAAACCTTGCTCGTTTATTGCGGATGCAACGTTTCGGGGCGTGACCCCTTTCTCACGGCCCGAAACGTTGCATCCGCAATAAACGAGCAAGGTTTTACCTGCTAGAATTACCCATGTTGTGCCGGTGTGTCCTATTTCTACGCTGTTTTTGAGGTTGCCCATTCCCTCTAACATCGAGCACCTGGGAGTCGTTGGAGTCTGGACGGCCAGGGTGTGCGAGTGTAAGTTTTTCTTTTCACCATGACACCCTCCCATTGTTGTTGGCCAAGAACTTCAAGTGCTAATTATATTCAAATTATGGCAGATCAATTGCTTGTACTAATGAATCTTTATAACAGGGAAGAATCAATACACATTGCACACCAAAGGCATACAAGAAGTGTGTATATCAACTCTTAAAATGGAAACACACCAGGGAAACACATCTTAACTCATTAAAATCAAGACTTTATTATACACAATAAGTGACAGAAGAGAACAACACAACACAAAACCACATGCTGATGTGCACACTGGTCAGTATAATATTTAACATCCCACTAAAAGTTTAAACCATAATAGATCCTTGTACATATGATATCCAGAACACGTTGTGATCATTGACAAGTGAGAAGTAATCTCCACCCATAACATACTCATACCATGTGCCCTCAAGGAAGCAGAAACAATACGATACTGCAAAAAAAGTGTTTTGACAAATACAAGAGGTCCTTTGCACTCAACTCATTATCAATATATTTAGGACATTGAGAAATTTTACTAAATTTACTAAAACATGTCTTACCCTTTGAACAAAACAAGAATTGTTTGTCCATGAATTGCAATATATTTAAGCTGGCCAACTACGTCAAAGTCATCCCATATCTGGCCAGTCCTATGCTCAATTTTCATCTGATTCATTAATAATTCAATTGCTTAATTATACATTTTACACATGGACTAATTTTTACCTGCAACTTACTTGCTGCTCCCAAACATGGCTGCCCTTTTATTAGCCACCAAGGAAAATAAATTGAGGGTGATTTCTTTATTTATTTATTTTCCTTGGTACAGGGATGCTCCTTTTTTTCCTTTTCACATGATGGGGTTAAGGTGCATGTGACTGGTGATGTTTCTTGTTCACATGACTAGGTCCAATATATGTGATTGGGTGAGTGCTGTTGCATTTTATCTATTGATACCTGTGTTTTTATGGAAACTTTGATCTTAGAAGGAGACCAAACGGTGGCCTGTTTTTTAATTGTTCTTATAAACATTGTGATTTTTTTCATTTTTCAAAAGCTGAATATATATATGTATACTATATATATAAACAAATAAACAACAAATGTGCCTAAAACTTTGGCACTTTAAAACAATATTTTTTATATTCCAATCAAGGACATTAAAGGAGGACAAAGTGATACCAGTTGAATGAGGGTTTTTTTAACAGCATCCTATCATTGTCTTAGATGAGCTCAAAATGTACTTCTGAATGATCCTTCTTACTGTATTCAATTCTATTATCTTGTTGAAAAACGTATTAAACAATGTCCTGTCTAATAATGGCAAGGTGAACTGCCTTTCCTAAATAAATAATGCTCCATGACTTACACCTTCATTTTTTGTGCTGCCCCGTGTTTCATTAGGTTAGCTTATATAGTGAATAAAGTACCCCCTTTTGTAAAATATAAGGATATTATAAGTTACCGAGGAGTTTCATGACCATATAAAAACACGAGGCCAAAGGCCGAGTGTTCTTATACAGGTCATGGAACTCCGAGGTAACTTCTTATATCCTCATATTTTACAACTGGGGGTACTTTATTTATTATAATACACAAATTTCAGTGAGTCATGTGACAGAAATGACATCAGAACTCACCGTTTATAATTGATGACATCAGAACTCACCGTTTATAAGGATATAATTTACAAGATATTCATGGCTTTTGTGTATTATAGATATATAATACACAAAAGCCATGAATATCCTGTAAATTATATCCTTATAAACGGTGAGTTCTGATGTCATCAGTTATAAACGGTGAGTTCTGATGTCATTTCTGTCACATGACTCACTGAAATTTGTGTATTATAATAAATAAAGTACCCCCAGTTGTAAAATATGAGGATATTAGAAGTTACCTCGGAGTTCCATGACCTCTATAAAAACACTCGGCCTTCGGCCTCATGTTTTTATATGGTCATGAAACTCCTTGGTAACTTATAATATCCTTATATTTTACAAGAGGGGGTACTTTATTCACTATATAAAGCACAGTGAACCAGATGCTGTTAGCAATGGAAGCACCATGGAAAAGTTTAAGCTATGTTATTGGGTGTGTTTATCCTTGTTTTTCGATCAATAAGTCTAATAACCCTGACCTTTTCTGCCATAACCCTAGCAATGGCATGTTTAAGGTTGAAGAATTACATACATAAATTTAGACCTATCTTTACCAAAAGATATAGAAAAACAATAAAAAAATCAGTTCAATAATGTGTTTTTTTCTAGCTCCTAGGATAAAAAATAGTCTAATTAACTGCCCCTCAGCAGTGGTATAAAAGAGATGACAACTAGTAGATCATTTTTATTTTTTTGGTGAAAGAAAGAGTTTATTAAAAATGACAAAAACAGAGAAGAAAAATTACAGTTATAATGGTATGTATAACCAAAATTTTTTAAATGGACTAAAATTTGATGGATTTGACTGCTGCTGTTGGGCGCTGTCCAAGGTGCTGTTTCATTGCTGCCTCTCAGATGGAAATGTCTATGGAAGCTGTTTATTATCACTGGAAATTATGCACTGCCATGTAGTGTGGCTAGTGTGTAAAGGACTGTTTACTAGCTGTAGGGGTGTTTGGAGCCTCTCATTGCCCCTCAAACTTAAAGCTGGGCTCATATCAAAGTCTTGAGACAAAAAAGAGGAATTGTAAGGTATGTATTTGTAATAGAAATAAGCAAAACTGAAGAATTAACTAAACTGTAGAAAAATTTGCACAATGGCAAAATATTGCCAAATGCATTGGAGTCAATGCACATTTTTTTTTATTGCATTTTTCTTCGCAGTTTTTTTTTTCCCCATGTGAAAATCGATTTTCACATGGGGAAATTCTAGCCCAGATCTAGCAAAATTTCTATTCTATACTATTTAAATAAGCATATCCAAATGTTATAAAGTCTATATGTCGATAGATAAGAAAAGAGATATGTATGTATGTATATGGAAATCTGTTATCCAGAAAGGTCTGAATTACGGGATGGTCATCTCCCATATATTTCATTTCATCCAAGTAATCTAAGTTTTAAAAAATTATTTCCTTTTGTCTCTGTAATAAAACAGTGCTTTGTATTTGATCCAAACTAAGATATAATTAATTGTTATTGAATGCAAAACCAGCCTATTGGTTTATTTAATTGTAGGGATCCATAAGTATAATGGCCCTTATGGCTTCATTCCCTAACAGTGTCTTAGTTCCCTGTTGCTGGGTTAAAACCCATGTAACGTTTGGTACCTTGTTAGCATACCCATTTCATTGGCCATAGGTTGATGACCATATCCTGCATCACTGTAACAAAGTGCTTTGCAGGGGAGGTCCTTATGCCTGCAGCAGTTGATCTGGGTGGAGGTTTCCATTGAGCCTGGAGTCAACAAGGCGCCAGAAGTGTTAGGCCCTAAAAGGACAATCTCTTTAGTGAAATCCAGGTACAGGGAGGTTAAGCTAGTGTGTAGGATAGCTCCTGTTCTAGCATCCTGTAGAGAGAGTGAGTCAGTGAGGGATAGTTAGTAAGAGCAGCTTCATGCCCCAACAAGGAGGATAGAAGGGAGTAGCTCTCCCCCAGGCTCTGCTTGCCTGTAAAAAAAGGGGTTACATAATATTGAAATGATTTTCTAGTACACTTAGGGGCATATTTACTATTGGTCAAGTAAAATCCTTAGACTTCGAATATCGAAGTCGACGGATTTAGCACAATTTGTTCGAACGATCGAAGGAAAAATCAATTCAAAGGATTTTAATTCATCAATCGAACGATTTTCCTTCGATCCCAAATTGCCTAGAAAGCCTATGGGGACCTTCCCCATAGGCTAACATTGGTGATCGGTAGGTTTTGGGTGGTGAGGTAGGTGGTCGAAGTTTTTTTTAAAGAGACAATACTTCGTCTATCGAATGGTCGAATAGTTAAATGATTTTTAGTTCGAATCATTCGATTCAAAGTCGAAGGTCAAAGTAGCCAATTCGATGGTCGAAGTAGCCAAAAAAATACTTCGAAATTCGAAGTATTTTTTATTCTAATCCTTCACTCGAGCTAAGTATATGTGCCCCTTAAGGTATGAATATGCAAATAACTGAAAGATCCTTTATTAATTACTAGTTCCATTTGTGGCAGCATAATGCAAAGCACACAGCACCCATCAGAGTCAGTAGCTGGGAACGGCTACTGGGTATACGGGCTCACCCACTCCTATCGCTACACTGTGCTTGGTGCTCTCTATCACTCTCTGTTTTGTCTTCACTAAATTCTCCTCTTGATCTCTTGTGCTTTCTCTTTGGTCACGCATCTTTTCATCTGTCAGCTTATGAATTCACAATATGAACATAATGACAGAAAAGTAGAAAATGATATACTGCTTAACAACGCATCGGTTTTTAATGGATGCCAAATTGATACTGTGCATCAGAGAAATTGACTTAATGTCACTGGAGTTTGCTTCATATATATAATTTAGAAACTGATATGAACATTTTATGAGTATAATTTAACTGAGCTGGGAAGCAGGGTGGGGCCCTTGAAGGCACATACATAAATAAAGACTAATTATTGTACATATGTGTATACACAAGTGCAGACCCTACAAAGCCGGAAAACAGGACGACAACCGGCTGCACCACATGCACACAGATATAAATCAGTTTACTCAAGCATATTTGGAGTGCTGATATAAGTAGAAAACTGTTCAAATGGGAGCTTTCAATATTAGAGTCATTAAGGGAATATTGTGCAATTTCACCACATGCCCGGATGAGCAGATTGTACAGATCTCAGGAAAGCGAGGAGTGAACCCTGTTATTTTCCAGGTCAGTAGAGGCACCCTATGGGACTGATTAGCAGAATAGATTATCTGTCCAGTCTGTCAGCTTGCCTCCCAAGAGACCCATGTCCCAACAAGTGCTGGCTGGAAAATAAGGCTAAAATTGAACAAGCTGCTCAACCATGTTGCTCCATCTATGGACATCTTAAGGATGATATCACATAGGATGATTAGTAGCTGCAACTTGGAGCTGCTAAAAATAAATGAAGCAGGTGTAACACAACTAACTACTGGCTGAATCATATTGAGGAGAATGCTGGGACATGTACACTGGGTGATTCATTTTGCATTCAAAGCAGCACATGTATGTATTCAGACCTATCTTTATATGCATCAAGTGCTATATATTTATATATCTTATGCTGACCATCAATGTCAGTACTTATCTGACCAACTCTTCATTTACCAGTCGACCCTTGTAAATGGGGCCCTCCCAACCGTCTGCCTGCAGATATCTGGATGATTGAGTCATGATATCTATGAGGCAGGTTAGAATTAGAATATCAGGTGAGAGCAGCATCAATATGGGATTTTCTAACCTGCCTGATAGGTATCTGATCTAACTAAATCATCCATAACTGCAGAGGCCAACATTATGATCCAGTTGTTGATCCAAGGGCATACTAACCAGATCAGACCAACATAGCAGTGCACATGGGTGACCAAAACAGACAAATATACATTTACAGGCCAACCTTGCCAAACAAGCGGATCTTAATATGTTTGGCCCACTTGCAACTGACTTAAAGTTAGAAAAGCATTACTTGCAGTGCCAAATCTTCCTCCCTGGTTATTATAATCACTTACCTGATACTCCAGGCCAGTGCTACTGTTAACTGATAAATGTGCGAGTTCCATGGAGCAATCTTCTTCTTCCACTTACTCCACTGGGCACCTTGAGTGAAGAAGAAAGAGAATCAGTGGTTGCTCGTACAGAAATTCCCTGGGCCAGTGCAGTTTTCAGCTAACAGGAGCACCAGCCAGGGTTTCAAATAGTTGATTATAGTGGTGACTAACACTTAGTACCCCCAAGTGATTATAACTTTCCTTCTCTTTTAACCAGATTTAACTCAGTATTTAATGGTCACTACAGGGATAACCTGAAAACTATACCCCAGAATAATGTAGGTCTCTGAAAATGTATTGCATAAAATAGCTTCTATGTAAAACTCTGTTTCATCTAAATAAACTATTAGGGATGCACTGAATCCAGGATTTGGTTCGGGTTTAGGCCAAGACTCTGCCTTTTTCAGCAGGATTGAGCTGAATCTAAGTGCCTGGCAGAACCGAATCCGAATCCAAAAAATCTGATTTTTATCGGCATGTGTGGTTCTCTTTCATTTCCCTAATTTACATATGCCAAATAGAATTCCGTAATCGGACCAAATCTTTTGCCGAATCTTAAAATAGTAGATTCGGTGCATCCCTATAAACTATTATTATAAAAATATACTTTTTAGTAGTATGTGCCATTGGGTAATCCTAAATAGAAAAGTGCCATTTTAAGTACTAAGGGCCACCCACTGGGACCATATGATTCACAGAGCACACAAACAAACCACACAGGTAAGGTCACATGCAGGAACGTTTCTGAGGCAGCCCCTGCAAAGCTGCCCCCCTGCCTGCTTACCTTTCCCGCAATGGGGTCGGGTGGGGGCTCGTGGCTAGTGTGTAGAGCCCAGATTGCTGAAATTGCAAACTGGAGAGCAGCTGAATAAAAAGATAAATAACTCAGACACCACAAATAATGAAAAAATGAAGCCCAATTGCAAATGGTCTCAGAATATAACTCTCTACATTATACTAAAAATTAACTCAAAGGTGAACAACCCCTTTAATGAGCGTGGACTACAACAGACATTGCTGCAGTTTAATATATTTGTTGCTGTATAATGTAACAAAAAAAGAGAAAGTTGTGCTCAACACTGAGTAAGTAGTTTGTTAATGTTCTTATGTGGGGGGGGCAATGAGGATGTGAGCACATATTACAAGGAAAAGAAACAATTGCTTCTCCAAATCCAGAGGATTAATGGTTTCTCTGTCTACTGACACACACACACAAACACACACACATTTTCATTCTACACGTTCCCCTGGCCAGGAAATTATTAGATTCATTTTGTCCATTAACTCTGTAATAAATATTCTCATAAACTGCTGTGTGGTTTATGTTTTTAATATTAGCTCCATGCAATAACAGCAGCTTCCTGCAGGCATGTTATTTTGATCAGATATTAAACATGCTGCTTGGACAGACTGCTATAATACTTTAACAGACGATCTATATTGTACACATTGGGACCTTTTTTCTTAATAAAGTGGGCATGGCCCTATACTGGTCAAGTCAAGCTGTTTGTGATAAGTTAATGTTAAGGGCTGAGTAACTCGCTGGCACTATATAAATAAATGATTATGATGATGGTGATGATGTTGATGTTGAACATCCATAATTTATGAACCTCTAAATCCTTCAGCACTGAAAGGATTTGAGATGTCACGTGCATCACCATGGAGGGTGGCTGAACAAGCTATGGTAGAATTCATTGTGCAAATGGCATGAAAGAGACATTGTATTAAAGAGTTTGCAAGAAATGAGGAAGCAGCAGGCGGCAAGACGTTTCCACAGTGAAGAACATCAGAGCCCCAGCAGCTCTAACATTAGACAGAGAAAGGTGAGGCAGAGATAATGAAGTCTACCAGGAGCCAGAGGAGGCTGCCCTCCCCGTTACAGGTGGAGTTCACAATAATGAAGAAGAAACAAATTGCAGGTGCCTATGCTAACTGTTTGCATCAAAAAAGCAACACACTGAGAACAGGAGAAAGTGTCCAAGTCTTTTCTTGTTTGTAACAAAATGACATGAAAGGGATGTGACAATGGCAGCAGGACACTGAAGATGTATCCAAGGAAGATTTGCTAAATTGGATGACCCTGGCCTCACAAAGGGCTTTGGGCATTCATGAAACAAGCCAGTCAGATGAATGAAATGCACTTGAAACCAGCATGAACATGTTACCCAGTAGGCCGCCCACATTTATTATCTATTCTAAATGCATTCGTATTTTCCTTTACTTTTCTTTAGCCGTCAACTCCTGTTTACAGTATGTGTCATTTCCAGTATACAATCTTTTCAGTATTTTTCGAGGTTCTCGAGGGCCAGTAATGGATAATGAGGCAGTGCATCAGTAATACAGCAATATGACAGTGCTGGTTATATGGAGTCCTGCCAACACACCTCTATGTAATCACAGCTAAGGGGAAAACATTTTCGAGTTTTCGACTGTGTTCTAGTAACATACAGGAGCGTAACTACAGAGCAAGCAGACCCAGCAGCTGCAGGGGGGCCCACAAAGTATAGAAGGTTCCATGAGGCCCTAATTAATGAGCAATGTCAACATCTATTTACACCACTGGTAACATAAGAAAAAAGTATCCATGCTTTTTACTGTGCATATAAGTGGGCTGAGCCACAAACATAGGTGCTAAAATGCACAAAAGTAGTTGCCAATAGCAATCAATCAGCATTTACTTGCAAGTTAAAAATTTAAAAATTTAAATAAAGGCCTGATTGGTTGTTATTGGCAACTGCGCTTATTTGTAAATCATTCCCACATATTTTGCCCTTGCATTAAATAAACTAGGTAAGGTATTTGAAACCTGTATATGTTTTTATTGGTCATGTGTATTACATAATGCACTTTTAAGGAAAGGAGGGAAGATGGGATATATATGTCTGTTCAGAATTGTGAAGGCTTCAAGGATCTTCAAGGTCAAGGTCTTCTGCAATACTGTAAAACATGAGTCCTGTATTATTGGGTATGCATATTCCTTTTCTCCTTCATACAGACATTGGGTGGCTGAGCACAGCACCCAACATGGGGTTGATAGCTTCACAACTCCTGAACTATGTGGATTAGTTCCTTTCCTATTTTCAATGATATTGGCCAGGTATTTTAAAGTATCCATGGGGATTAATTGTATTCAGCAGCACACAGAATGTCATTGTGCAGTTCAGACCTTGACATGACAGCAGTTTTTGGTCCTCAAAAATAGTTGTTAAGCTGAAGCCTGCATAGCAGTATAAACCTGGGTAAATCTCATCATTATGTATCAATTCATTTTCTGAGATTAGATTCCCTTTAAATGGATTTCTAAGGATGTACTAAGGGCTCACGCCCTAAATGGTATGTTGTGATGGAACTGACTTTGTAGGACAGACTTCTATTAGTTTATATTTTAAGGATCATAAATGGGCCTAGCAAACAGAAATCAATGAAACACAATACATTTATATTAAACTAAAAATTTAACCCATATAGTTGGTTGCTTGAACTGGGCCTAGGTATTTTGTTTGGGTTTTCTTTCTCTTTTTCTACAAATGAATCAATTCATGTGAATTAGACAAGACATAACTGCAAACCAAGACCACTTTTAAAGGGGCGGTTAACTTTTAGTATGTTGTAGAATGGCCAATAGTAAGCAACTTTTCAATTGGCCTTCATTTTTTCTTTTTTATAGTTTTTCAATTATTTCCCTTTTTCTTCTGACTCTTTCCAGCTTTCTAATGGGGGTCACGGACCCCATCTAAAAACAAATGCTCTGTAAGGCTACACATTTATCGTTATTGCTACTTTTTCTTACTCATCTGTCTATTCAGTCCCTCTCCTATTCATATTCCAGTCTCTCATTCAAATCAATGCCTGGTTGCTAGGGTAATTTGGACCCTAGGAACCAGATTGCTGAAATTGCGAAATGGAGAGCTGCTGAATAAAAAGCTAAATAACTGAAAAACCACAAGTAATAAAAAAAATGAAATCCAATTTCAAATTGTCTCAAAAATATCACTCTCTACACAGGGCCGGATTTACATGGCGGACGCCCCTAGGCCTTCTGCCGCTCCTCACCCCTGTCCCGTCCCCTTCATTCCTGCACATGCACAAATTTTCAACATCAGGTAAGGAGCACTGGGGATTGACTGTATAGAATGAGATAGAAAGAAAGTAGATAGATTATTAACACAGATGATTAGGAAGCCATCATTCCCTGCCCAAGTGGAGCTTACAATCTATGGTCACATTCACACAGAAGGGTCAGTGTCATCAGGAGAGAGCTAACCTTCCCATATGTGTTGAAAAAGTGGGAGGAAACCCACACAGACATGGGGAGATTGTACAGACAGTGCCTAAGCTGTTATTGAACTCGGGACCCCAACCCCTGAGCCATGTGAGCACTGCTTTCCAAGAAGAACAGGAGAGGCAAGATATGGTGCCGCTATATCACTGCAGATATATAGTGACTGACATGTACTTAAGCATACACAAATATAGTTTATTTTTGTTGTTGGGATTAGAAGGAATGGATGCATTTTAAAATATGACTAACAGCAATGACTAACAGCAATAATTTATGTTGGCTCATTCAGTGATTAATTTTCTAGCTCTCATCACAATGCCATCTAGGGACATTAGTTCCCATACCACTGAATTCTAGTGCCTGGCATTAAACTAAGTCTAATGACATTAACAGACATATTTATCAAGGGATCAAAACAAAGCTCAGCACAGGGACATTTCTCAGCTCTTAGGACTTAAGGGCTTGTTTATTAAAGGGTAATATAAGAACTGTATTTCAAGGTCAACTAAATGTGCCCCAAAAAACCTGTACAAGTGAATAGACAGTTGGGGAATTGCTCTTTTTGTAATCGGTAGTAAACTTTATTTTCAATATTTGATAAATATGGCCTTAAGTCTGACTGAGGCCTTGCAAGGGTTCCTGCTTAACTTGTTTTACAGTTTTATGGTTCACCGTTATATTGGATTTGTATGTTTTATTGTTTTAATAAGTCCTGGCCCAAAGGCATGTGGTCCAAATATAGCAGCTGCCTGAGATAAGGTTTGACTGCTCATAGTTACACAAGAATATGACAACATAGTAACACAGAATATGACTTTTCTTTGAACATGAATTTTCCTTTGACAATTGCAAAGCTTTTCCACAATCCAGGCTGTTTATTCGACAAACCTAGATCTCAAAAGGAGGATCCAAAACTAAATTTGATTGAACTTTTTCTCTTCGATGTTAGATTAGAAGATGTAGTTGTTGATTCCAACGTCAAAGGAGAAGTGTGGAAATGAATGTTCAGAGCAGTCTTTCATCCTAGCACATAAAGGGAACAAGATGCTGACACCTGCTCAGCCTCATTCTACAAACTAAGACTAATTAAGGACGGTACACGGAAATTATGCTGCATTATACAAGCCACGGAAAGAAAGAGGGCATGTCAATTACTTTAAGTGCTGTGGATGTTTACTTCTCTGTTAGAGAGCTGATATTGCTTTGAAACCGCACCGCCTATCTGAAGACATCTTGGTCGTTTTACATTAATTATGGGGCGGCACATATTTGCGAGCTCTCCAACAAATTATTAAAAAGGTTAATGCACTGCAAAGGCTGAGGCTTGAATGAAAGATTATGCAGCGGCAGTGCAATACGAGGTCCCATTCTGTAGATGAGAGAGAACAGGGTATGATTAGCAAGAGGAATCAAATTGAGTCGGGATATTAAAACTCAGAATGCAGAAGAATAAAAATTCTTCATACTTTCTCTTAAGTTTAAATCTTTAGGAGAAAATAGAAGTGGAAAGAAAAAGAGGGGAAATGATGGTTATACTGTATATTTCTATTGACTCAAAGAATGAACTAGGCAATCTACTCGCTGTAGTTATCACTTAATTTAATGTACAGTACATTAAACAATTCCTTCAATTTGTGGCTATGTTTATATATATATATTTGACACTTTTAAATGCATACAATCATCCCAAAGTATGCCTTATTACATATTTTGGCTACAATGTATACACTTCAAATTAGGACAGCGCCTTTACTATACTGTATCTATTTTTTTTTTCATAAAATTACGTAATTATAAAGTTCAGTGGAGCTGTTTGTATTCCCTTAATATGCATATCTTAGTAACTCTGCTTATTACTCAGCATCAAATACTATAGTAATGTAAAGAGTGGATGTTTTGAATACTGTATGATAAAGAGAATCTCAGCTGACAGAACCACTATTTAGAGAGTACTACTTGAGAAATGCGTTAAATATAAACATAATGCAATTACATTGAAGATCAGAACAGAATTGGCACACGAGCCATTTCCAGGTGCTTTGAGCACCATTTTTTTTTTGCAATATGATGTTTATTAGAGTAAAACAAGAATAACAAAAAAAGATATTGCTTGAATATACATAGATACATCTTAGGCTTACTGAAGCATCAGTAGATGATCAGAAAAAGCAATTGGAAGATCTAGTTGCAAGTAACCACAAACACAAGGGGCATAAGTAAGGTATGTAGTAGAATGTGAGAATATGGTGTTAGAATGGAAGAGAATGGGCAGAGGAGTCTGTGGGTAAGGGTGGTGAGGTGGTGGGAGGGTAAACCCATGAAGGGATTGAGTATTTAGTTCATTATAGATTTATATGTGTCTGTGTCTTTGAAAAGGATCCATCGTAACCGTGATTGAAGTAAAGGCCAAAACTTCTTCAAATTTATGTAGTTCATTGACCTTAAGTATCTGGTCTTAGGGGGAAGTGGTATTTCTATCTTGCTGGTATTAGTGCTTTATCTGCATTAAGCAGATGGGGTAAGGTATGTATGAAGGAAGGAACTGTGGTGTCTCCATGGTATAGTAGGTCAAATGCAGAATTACTACTACTACTTACTTACTACTACTACTATTACTACTCCCATTACTTGGTCTGGTATAAAGCATATTTCTTTCCAAAAGGGCTTAATCAGTGGGCAGTCCCAGAAGATATGAAGCATGGTTCCCAGATCTCTAGGGGGCAAAAGAAGCTACTTGATGTTACAGACATTTGATGGACCCCTGAAATGAACCGTATAGTATAGTTGTTATTTAATTTTCCCCAAAGAGAACAACCAAGAATTGGAAAATAATCTGATTTTATTTACAGTAGTAACATATATTAGATTTTTTTACCCTAGCCATGAAACATTTAGCTCAGAATTCCCAAGGCATTAATAAATATAATGATGGTTATGCTGATGTGACATTGGCCAGGATGTTTAATGTTCTTTCTATTGCATGACTTTTACTCTCCCCCCACCCCAAACATTAAAGTTAGGTCATGCCTATAGTTATCTAATGTTGTTTCAACACAAAATACCACCATCATTTATGATTTGGACTTCAATTAAGGCAAATACATAAAACAGTATAGGATCTATTATCCACAATGTTTGGCAGCTGCAGTTTTTCGGATAAGGTATTTTGGATCACAAAAACTTAAGTCTGATCATTTCTGCTTATTTACCATTAAATAAACCCAATAGGATTTTTTCCTCCAACAACCATTCATATAACAAAGACGTCTAAATTAAATTAGCAATACTTTTCCCATTTCCCCATTTTGATGTTATTAATAATAATAATAATAATATACTGTCTAGCTCACAGCTATTTTCTTTTTGTTGTCCTGAATTATTGGGTGCATTATTCATGTTTTCAGTGCAGTTTGTCTAGTGACCAGCATTTCCTAATACTTCTACCAAGGGGTTGTCTGTAAAAGGGAAAATTGCATCATACTTACCGTGATTTTCCTTTCCTCTGCAAGATTCTGGCAAGATTCTGATGGCTGCCTTGAAGAATGGGTGCTGAGAAGGCAGATAAAGCAGAGAGAACCCCTGGAGAGTCTGGAGTCTAAGATCTTTTCCACCTCTTACTCTTGTTGGCCATCCACAGAGATAGCTGGTTTCACCAGGGATACATGGAACACGTTGGGAATTCGTTGGAAGCCTGACAGCCACAGGATTAACAATCTCCACAATGGAGAAAGGACCAAAAACATTTTGGACCCAATTTGGGAGTAGGCATTCTTGAGCAAATGTTCCTAGTGGATAACCACACCTTGTCACCAACCTTGTATGGAGGAGAGGATCTCTGTCTCCGATCGTCAAAAGTCTTATGCACAAGAGCACTCCAAACTCGATTTGGTCGCAACCCAAATAGCAGACATATGGGCTGCCTGATCGCCTGCTGCAGGAGCGTTAGACAAGACAAAATCTTGAGGGAAGGCTTGAGGATGTTGTCCATACACAGTCATAAACGGAGACCTTCCAGTGGAAGTGTGTCATGCATTGTTATGAGTGAATTCCGCCCACAAGAAGGAGATCAGACCAATCATCTTGACAGAGGAAAACATGATTCCTCAGGAATTGCTCTAATGCTTGGTTCACCTGCTCCGCTGCCCCATTGGTCTGGGGATGGTAGGCGGAAGAAAATTAGAGAGTGATACCAAAGTCTTTACACAAGGAACGCCAAAACTTAGCTGTGAATTGAGATCCCCTGTCAGAGACTATCTCAGCCGGGTAGCCATGCAACTGGAAAATAAATTGGATGAAGAGCTGGGATAGTTCCACTGCTGAGGGAAGTTTTCGTAAAGGGATGAACTGTGCCATTTTGCTGAAGCGGTCAATAACTACCCAGATCACCGTGTTCCCTCTTGAGGGTGGAAGCTCTACAATGAAGTCCATAGCTAAGTGAGTCCATGGACGAGAGGATGGGTAGAGGTTGTAATAACCCGCTAGGGCGAGTATGGCTAGCCTTGGAAGTGGCACAAATAGTACAGGGAGCAACAAAGTCTTTGACATCTTTATGGATAGTCGGCCACCAGACTAGACATCATAACAGCTCATAAGACCTTCTAGAATGTAATTTCTGTCCTGGCCTTCTTTGAGGGCAGACTTTATGTTGGATAGCCATGGCCTCCATGGCTTTGGCTACAGAAAAGCTGGCCACCGCCGGCTTAAGAGATTCCCCCGCATTAAGATAGGCCTGCTTCAAGTCCAACTCCAGTCTCTTATCCATTGGGTCACACAATGAGGCTTGGACATCATTGGATAAGAGCATATTCCTGGAAAGGTTTCACTGGAGCATCCACAATCGGGACAGAACAGAAGTCCTTAATATTTCCTTCCTTGAAGGGATATAACTTGCTAAATCATTGTTGAGTTGGACTGCTTTTAGACAAGACCTCCCATTCTGACTTTTTCAGATCCGCCACCGCAAACTTGACCCTTCTTCCTTGCTGAAGGTAAGAACTGGCCAGTAGATTCCTCCTTTTCCTGGAGACTCAAGGCCAGCCTCACGGCCCTGATCAATGGGGAAATCAGATTGAAGTCAAAAGAGGAATGTTCCTCCTCTGCAAGGTGACAGAGAGCCGGAGTGAAGCAGACACAACAGATGACACTGGACTCCTCCGAAGGTAGCCAAACTACCTCTTACTTCCGCACTGCCTGCATTCCAAAAACTGATGTGGCTGAAGTGGACTGCGTGGGAGCCGGACGATTTGTGAGCAGACCGGGGACCTTGGAAGCAGGGGAATGCTGAAATTCTTTTGAGGCAGACGGCAGATGAAAAACCCTGATTCATCAGGGAAAATAGGCTGGTTCCAGGAACGCCTTATGGGCAGGTCCCCGCTAATCCTGGTTCTTCTGATGGGGCATGAGGGGAGGGGCCAGTCCCGGTGAGTACTGGAGAGGACAGGACTGTCACGGCCCGAAGGCATAGTTTGCAGTGCGGACCAAGGAGGAAGCATAGTATAAATAACACTGTTCGTGGAACAAAAGGGTTAGGCAGAAGGGTCGTCAATTCAGGCAAGGGTCAGTTCAGGAGGCAAAGTTTCAAGGTCAAGATTCAGGCAAAAGGTCAAAGATCAAGAATTCAGTCAAAATATCACACAGGAACACTATGGGGCCCATTTACTTAGCTCGAGTGGAGGAATAGAATAAAAAAACTTTGAATTTCGAATGTTTTTTTTGGCTACTTCGACCATCGAATGGGCTACTTCGACCTTCGACTATGACTTAGAATCGAACGGTTCGAACTAAAAATTGTTCGACTATTCGACCATTCGATACTCGAAGTACTGTCTCTTAAAAAAACTTCGACCCCCTAGTTCGCCACCTAAAACCTACCAGGTTCCCCATAGGCTTTGCTATCTTTTTTCGGTCGCAGAAAAATCGTTCGATTGATGGATTAAAATCGATTGCGGTAAATCCTTCGACTTCGATATTCGAAGTCAAAGGATTTCCATTCGGCAGTTGAATATCGAGAGTTAATTAACCCTCGATATTCGACCTTAAGTAAATTTGCACCCATGTAGTAGAACCTTTAATCGGGCAATGATCCAGGCCTCTGGCCTCCTTTTATATGCGATTTTGACGTCACACACTGACGTTGTGGTCTGACGCCGCACAGTTTGGCGCTGGTGTCATTACATTGTGCCGCCATCTTTGGGAAGAATAGGGCACGCCAGCAAGCACTCCTTACAAGGGGAAAGGAAATGTGAAGGGGAGAAAGAGGAGTATGTTGAACTTTGGTTGAACTTACCTAGTCTTATTAGTGATAGGCTAGCTCCTTCAATCCACTATATATTCATGATAGAACTGCTACAATCAATTGTTATATATTTCAAAGTCTCCTTTGAGAAAAAAGGTGAGGATCAACTGGATTCTACTGACATATTGGCTTCTGCATTGTTTTATTACCAACTGCTTCAACCCTGGTGGCCAGAAAAGGGTTAGAAGTAAAGAAGTAAAGGGAAGGTAAATATAATGGTTTGGTCAGGAGACATTTTGGGAATTGTGTATGATCCCATTTCTCTTTCCTTACATCCCAACACTTCTGAATGTGACTAATATAACTAAGCATCATAACTAAGGAACACTTTACATGTTTTACAATTAACCATCTCAAAGAGAGCTTGCTCACAGTTATATGTACAGGCATAGGATCTGTTATCCAAAATGCTTGGGGCATGGGGTTCCTAGACAATATTTAAACATTAAATAAACCCAAGAGGACTGTATTGCCAACAATATGTTTTTTTCTAGCTCATCAGATCAAATATAAGGTTGTCCTTAGTATGATTATCCGTGTGCTTGTGCTTCTCAACGAACTACAAACCCCCCGTGCCGGAGTGCAAATGATTTCCAAGTATAGTAGATAGTAGCCGGAGAGCACATTTTCTGTTTAAAATGTCATATCTTTATTTGCAGAAAGTCCTGCAAAGTCCTAGCTTAATTACCATTGTTGCATCCCAATGGGAATCAGGTGAAAACCTGTGAGTTTTAATTCAATATTTTCCATACAGAGACTATACTCATTTTTGTCCATAGTAGTGTAAAGAATGTTTTACATTGATATTAAGATACTACGGAGCTGATTTACTAAAACTTGAAATTTCATTTTTGTCTGAAAATTCCCTTTCACGATTTTAAATCATTTCTAAAAAATCAGAGCGACAAAACGTCATAACAATTCATGTTTTGCGATTGACGCTCCAAAAACTCGATATTATCTGACGAAAACGCACCAATT
The DNA here is from genome assembly GCF_017654675.1 of Xenopus laevis. Taxonomy (NCBI): domain Eukaryota; kingdom Metazoa; phylum Chordata; class Amphibia; order Anura; family Pipidae; genus Xenopus; species Xenopus laevis. The sequence continues at coordinate 173,744,110 of NC_054371.1, forward strand.
TTTGGATTATCCAGCACAGACATCTGCCATTGACTTCAACATGACCCTGACAGATTTGAGGTAGTGTATTTTCAGATTCTGATTTTTAGCAGCTTTGGAGTATGATAAATCTCTAAAATATTTGAGGGTTTTTTTCACAAAATATTTGAGTTTCCCCCTTAAAACCTTGACCAGAAAAAAATTGAGGTTTAAAAAATGGGCCCCTACATGTAGTCTAGACATGCAGGCCTTCTGCAGATTGGGAGTATATAAGGGTTTCTTTTCTACAATAATAGTTGCTGGGAATATTACAAACATTATTATTATCATGAGACTTCATTAAGATGGAATAATAACATTCCATATGTTAGATACAGATAAATATAAATAAATCTATGTCAGGAGGTTAAACTTTAAACCCCCACAAAATATATTTATAATATTATTTATATGGTAGCACAGCAGTTAGCATTGTGGGGTCCTTTCTGAAAGTATGTCATTGCTTTGTCTACAAATGTGTCTTGGCCACAGACTGATGAATCACTGTAAATGCTCTATAATATAGCAGTGGTATATAAATAAAGTAATATAATAAAAATTCAGCCGAGGTTATGTTGGTAGGGAAATAGCTTTTTTGTCTACTCTTTTGTCCTATTTTGCATTGATTCCATTACAACTAAGCTGCAAGAAATGGCTCATGACGCAATCTGCTAGTATGCGAAAACACTGTTTCTAATTAACAACAGTTGTCTCACATCTGTGAAAAAAAAAAACGAAAATATAGTTTGCTTGGCATAATCAGGGTGTAACGCTAGTTTGACCAAGCGGCTGCTGCTTCCATCTGAGCACATATTACACATGACTGCCTTGCTGTAATACTGCAGAAAGGGGTTCTATGCTGATCCTCACTCATACTCTTTTTTTGCTTCACAATTACTTGAACCCCATTATTTCTTAAAAACACAGTTAACTGCTTTTTTGCTGGAACTTACCAGCAGACTCATCAATAGGTTATATTAGATCTCCCTCGTTTTATATTTGTGTATTCACCTGATAACATAGACACAGGTAGGGTAATGGTTTCAGCAAATACTTAACAGCTGTTACACAACAAATATACCTTAATAAGGATTGAGAAACTAAAGCCTTTTGCATTATAGGCCTTCATTGGTGCCCGTAAGCCAATGGGTTGAGACAATCTGCTATTTTTGCGAACTCTAAATCCAGAGATCACTGTAGCGCTTTCCTAGAAGTAATCCGAGCCACTCTAAAAGGCATTAATAGAATCTGCCATCACAGCATCACCTGGCAGGAAATTAAACAACCTCACCACTTCAAAAACTATTTTTGCTGCTTCAAATTAAAGTTCACCTCCTCGAGTCTAAAGGGGTGGCCTCTGGTTCTTTTTCTTTCAGAACCAGACCTGGTCCCTGCCTGCCCTCTGCTGTCACTCCCCAGTGTGGAGGGTTCCTGGGAAAGGAGCTCTGGTGTGAGAATACCTGGTGCTCTAGCGGTGGAGTGGTGTGGCAGGGATGGCTGACTCACTCACCACCGCATCCTCCATGCCAGGTTTGATGTGAGCACTGTGTCTGACGTTATCACATTTGGCGCAAAATTTTAATATTTAAAGGGACCGTGGGCAATTCCTGGGTGTGTTTTCTAGTTTGTCTGCCTGTTCCTGACCTTGCCTGTCCCTGGCCTTTCCTAGTTTGCTGCCTGTATTGACCTCTGCCCGTTTATTGAATATTCTCTTGGATTCTGTTACTGTACTGTGATACCATTGGTTTTGACCCAGCCTGTGACCTCCACTACGCTTCTGCTCTCTGATTTTGTACCGCATTGACTCGTTTTGACCCGGCCTGTTCCACATCTACGCTGTCTGCTCCCCTGTCAACTCTGTACACATTTGGTTCCCATGCCTTTCTTTCCTTGGTCCTCTCACGTTAAGACCTGGCGTCATCCTAGTCATCCGACTAGTGGTAGGCTCCTCCCAAAGTGAAAGGCAGCTGTTAATGCAGAGAGCGCAATTGCGCCTCCTTCACTAAAGATGTACACCCTCCTTGAAATACCTCTGTCACTGTAAAGGTAAGCACGGGCGGGGGCACTGCAAAAGCTGCCTTAGGCGGCTTTGGGCTAGACTAGCCCGTACCACCACCCCAGCGTGTTGGTACCTGAACAATTTTATAAACAAGTATAAAGTTTTAATTAAAACTGTGTTTTTGGAGCTTTTTACTGAGCATTAGTTGGAATAAATAAGTATGAAAAGACATAACTTAAAGGGAAGAGTGATGTATAGTATTATTCACCAATAGAATGCATGCCTTGCATTCTAGTAGTAGCTGTTTGACCCTTTAATAAATATACTGTAAAATATATAAGGTAATTTATAAACAGCATGACACAATATAGATTTTCTTTCCTTATTTCTAGTGCTTTATGGAAAATGGTAGGTATAAAGTTTTTTTTCTTTAAGCTTGCTGTCTACATTTCACATTTTCTGCAGACTGAGGGCAACTGTCAGAAACTGGTAACCTACATTTTCGAACTAAGCCAATTATAAGAAGCTAATAATTAGTCTTTTGACTAACTGAAGCAAATAAAACTAATGAGCAATGAAAAATGAAGTTTATAATTAGCTCTTTCTTGAACACAGCTGAAGAATAGAGAAGTTAGCTTTGAGAGTACAACAAAGGATTGGGAGTAAGTTCCATCTATCCAAATTTTCTACTTTTAGCTTCCATACAGCAACAGTATAAAGGCACTGAACCATTTTACATGTTATTAGTTATTAAAATTTCTAATATCATTCTACTTACAATGCAAAGCGCTGAAGCGTTGTGAAATGAACTTCGCAAAGTGCAATTGCATAAAAAATGTGTGCAATAAGTGAGAAACTTCAGTTAATATCAGTCAAAGCAATGCAGATTAGTGGAGACTCTGATATCCTGACAATGATATTCAGAGGCTCTGGCAAGGAAATAAGATCAAGGTTTTATCTATTCATACACTAAAGCATCACGCTATAGTGGTCACAGTATTTCAAATATCCTAACACTTGACTTCTCTTAGTTGTATTCTTGGTCCCCTTGAACCCCCTTAATGATCTTCCCAAACAATAAACAGACCTCACTTACGTTAAAGCAATTTGGGACTCCAAAGAAGATAACCAAATTAAATATTTTGTTCAAAGGTTAATTTTTTTCAACTTAATTTGTATGTGATGTACAGCACACAGTAATGTTTGACATGTTCAAAAAATGGCTAAAGGTGCAAAAATCCAGACTAATTTGTTCTCCTCTTTCTTTATTTCATACTAGATCCATTTGTTTCCACCCCACTCCACTCTGCTTCCACTTATCTCAGAATTCCATAGTCAGATGCTTTACGCCATATTTTTGTGTGGTTATGATAAAATGGACACAACTGCTATAGACTGCAAATGCTATTGACTGCGTTCATTGAATGCACCTACTTTAAATTGCTCATCTTGCCCTTCAATATAGTTGTTTTAAGCAGCATTATGTCTGTCCAGTCCAGGGCAGGAACTGGGGTAGGCAGAAGAGGCATATGCCTATGGTGAAATGGTGGGGGGGTTTTGGCACATACCTCTTTTGACACCTACCCTAAATCCGGACACTTGTCCCAATTTCTGCTGGCTCCGTCTCCCACTGCTCGACAATAAGCCCCATAATCCCTCTAGTAAATTTGCACATACACTAATTCACTCAGACTTGAACACACGGGAGGGGGGCAGACAGGGGGTGCCCAACCAGTTTGGCCCTTACACAATCGCTTCTATTGACACCAGGGAGCTCTGGCACTACAATCATCCTGGATATTATGGTAGTTCCAGTTAGAATCCTGCAGTGGGAGGTTGGGTTTCTGGCAAAAAGTCCCTAATTCCCTGACCATGTGGGCAATATGGAAATGTTTCTATGACAACTTAACAAGCAAAGGTCAATGCCATTAAGAATGGTTCCTAAATCTGTCACACGCTACCTGGACCTTAGGAAACATATGATTAACTTCCAGGGGATTTATTACTGCTGGGCTCACTCTAGCTTATCATTAGTAATGAGATCACTTTTCTTGTTAATCCAAGCATGCACCTGCAGTCTCATTCCAAGGGCTACTATTAGGGCTGACCCCTTTTTTTGGAAAAATAAATGACCATCCTTCCTAGGTCTGTTATCATTCTTCATTCCCCATTAATAACGTTAGCACAAGTGCATTGGGACCAGGGGGTGAGTCAGGAAGGTCATGGCACCCCGTTATATTACCTCTGGTATTCAGCATGGCACAAAATGTACCCCCTAGGCCAAATCATTTTCTGTGGCATGGCATCTGCATTGGTACCAAACGTACATTTTATTGGCCAGAACTCTCTGACAGAAAACAGGTAACTCGCCTGGTTACCTGGCTAAGGTACAAGCTTGATCCCTCTTACGCTCCCTTGTGATTTTGGCAGTTTTGTTCCATTTTCATGCAGGAGTGCCGTCACTTCCGGTCCACATCGACATCATTTCAAGTTTTGCGTGTCCTCATTGATGGTCGTGGGTATGGGTCAGTTACGGGTCTAAGAAAATAGACATGCGCAGGACTCTAATTCCAGCAATCCCACAGCAGGTTTTATCAATACAAGATGTGCACCGTTCATACACAAATGTCATTAGGTGCCCCCTGCAGCCATTAGGAGGCCCCAAGAAATATGACCAATGAAAGCATCCTGCAATTGTAATATTACAATCTAATAACAAGCGGGCCTACTGAGTTTGCTAGATAGTGTTTGCAGCAGTAATATGACAAAAAGCTAATCTTTGAAGTGTTAATTAAAATGTGTTAACGACACTATTAACTTTTCATTAATTGATATTACATTTAAGTACAAGTATTTAGATAAATGCAAAGTTATTTAAATTGTGATAGAGGGAAAGTCTTTAGTTCCTGCTGGTGGAGAGGGCAAGGAGTTATTAATTCATAGTGCAAATTCATGCCCCCTCTACGTCAGATATGACCCCCTATTCTGATTAGAGACATCCCATACATAAAGCCTTTGCACCATTCATCTTCTGCAATTCAGATGCAATGGCAATACAAAAGAATAAAAGCCTGTACCTGTGATACTGAGAACATATCTTATGGGGTTGGCAGGCATGGATTTAAATGAAAGCTGTAACATTCTCCAAAGCTTGAGTGGAATTATTAAATACAATGATAAGACAGAAGCAATGACCTCACAGGGTTTACATTTACAGGGTCAATATGCTGCCCACTGAAACTTAATAGCATTGTCACATCAGGACTTGCTCAAGTGCTTTCTCAACATAGAAAGTAATTATGTTATTTAAAGCAATGCGAGCACTGGAGCCTTTGAGACTTGAGAATACACTGAGTCTTAGAAGAAAGGCAAAACTCAAAAGGTGGAAAGCGTATATATGTTTCTTTTGAATAATAGGCGGAGAGGAAATATATTCTTTCCCCTAATTATGTTTATTGCAGAAGTGTATCTGAACATAGAAGTATTTAAGAATGTCCACCGGGCATAGATACAGTATAAAACAGTCCATATTATGTAAGAAGAGCTCACAAATTCAGAGATAAATGGTTAGAGGGATCCAAAATTCCCAGATAAAATGAGAGACAGATAAACACATTCTACAATGGAAGCAATTGTCCCTTGTGACACAGTGATTTCTTTTCTTCTTATCGCAGGGTATTTTTTTTTTTTGTATTTCTGTCACTTTCATTTTGCGGACAATAAAAAGAAAATCGATGTCCTGTTAATGAAATGCTGCTTTGCATTACACTGATGTATGTACCCCAGCATTCTGCTGTTAAATAAACTTGATTACTGATGTTTTAGCAACAAATCAGCTCTAATCAGAGATCTAGAGTTTACTTGCTTGCATGGGGCTATTTACGGTTATGGAGAGCAATGCTGAAGCGATGGTGCATGCCAAATCTGAAAAATAGATGGTGCAATATGGGAATGTTTCTATGACAACTTAACAAGCAAAGGTCAATGCCATTAAGAATGGTTCCTAAATCTGTCACACGCTACCTGGACCTTAGGAAACATATGATTCACTTCCAGGGGATTTATTACTGCTGGGCTCACTCTAGCTTATCATTAGTAATGAGATCACTTTTCTTGTTAATCCAAGCATGCATCTGTAGTCTCATTCCAAGGGCTACCATTAGGGCTGACCCCTTTTTTGGAAAAAAAAAATGACCATTATTCCTAGGTCTGTTATCATTCTTCATTCCCCATTAATAACGTTAGCACAAGTGCATTGGGACCAGGGGGTGAGTCAGGAGGGTCATGGCACCCCATTATTTTACCTCTGGTTTTCGGCATGGCACAAAATGTACCCCCTAGGCCAAATCATTTTCTGTAGCATCTGCATTGGTACTAAACACATATTTTATTTGCCAGAACTCTCTGATAGAAATCTTCATGGCTCCAAAGTTGTCCTCCAAAGCTTGATACCCTCATGGCATTTTTATATGCCCCTCCCCCAAGGATGACATCTCTGGGCATGTGCTGTATCCTTTTGCACTTACTATTATATTACTATTATATTCCCTTTTTGTGACGGCTTGGAGTTTATACCAAGCAGAATGTGTTCATAGCTCAAATAGTGGTACCTATGGTAGACGCAAACAGAACCAGTTCCAAACCATATGCACAGTAGCCAATTTACCACCTTTGGGAGCAGAAACCACAGAACAATGGAGGAAGCTGAAGAAGACACAGGGATAACATATAAGATCCATGTATGTAGTTCCCTGATCAAAAGCAGGACCCAACACTGCAATGCACCCACAATTAGGTCACCATTGTATTATCACTGTTCGTGTCATGATTCGAAAAAGCATTTGAATGTATAAAGTTTGAACAGATCTAAGAAACATTTCTTAGGCTGCAAGCCTTTAATCTGATTCTACATTTTATAGCATAACCCTTCTCAGTATCTGACACCAAATGATTTCAGACAGTTGTGTCTTTCTGATTAATTGCAGGTTCCCTACTGCTGCACAGCCAACCTCGACTTTATACTAAACAGACATCAGTAGACTGTATTGCTTCCAACCAGACATTTTCTACACCTATTCAGAGAGTGTGGATCCATTTCATTACATAATGCTTGCCAATCCTATCTTATGCCCATTCCTGTGTGAAATTAAAACATCTCCTTCGTAGCAGCCAGAGAGAGACATACACATGTTGCTATCAGACTCTATTTTATTCTGCCTCACCAGCACTTGTAATCCAATTCACACCAGAGCAGTTGAAATATGCCCTCTACTAACACATTTACTGAAGACTGAAAATGGAAATCTGACACATTGATCTCTCCTACTGCTATCTGCCAACAATGTTCTCCTTTGTAATAGCCTGCTCAGCCCCAAACTGAGGAAAAAGTTCAACTTAGAATGTCCTGCTTTTTGTCTTCTATACTAGAGAGGTGGTATTTGAGCAAGGACTGGGGTGTGACTGCACCATGAACATCCCCACCCTGTGGTGCCCGAGTAGATACTGTGGGGTGATGTAAACTACAATAAGGAGGACTTTGGGTGTAGTTATGGTTGCAGGGGGGCCAGGACAGCTAATCCTAGAGCATTAGCTACATTAATGCCTAGAGTAACATGTCAGGGGCTGGATGTACTTCCTCTGGGTCTAAAACATAAATCTTTGGGAACTTAAGAGTAATTCTCTTACTAAGATGCAGGATTGTCTTCTGAGCTAAAATACGCATCTAATTCATGAACTGCCAGGAATTTGATCTTCTATCTATCTGTCGATCAGTATGAGTCTACCTTGCCTAGAGATTCATTTGGCTATAAGTATACGCTTATGTCTGTGCAAAACATCATTATTGCCTTGTAATCCTATGTAAAAAGAAACAAAGAACCCTATAACTTCATTTGGACACTATGGAAAGTGTGTGAATACGATTTCATGCATCCACAAACCATATAAAAACACAAATATACAGGTAAATACGACTCCCTGTTCCCTGTAGCATAAGCTATGTCCATGTAAGGTAAATGGAAAGGATTCATACAAGTATCTTTTATTTATTCAACTTTACCCTAAAGTCAAAATAGACAAGTGCATAAAGTTTACACATTTGAGCAAAAATGAGTGACTTATTACTCCATTCTGTGACGTATTACTCCATTCTGTAAGGGGACCCTACTTGGCTGTCTACTCTGGACAGTTCCATCTTTCATATCTAATCAATGCACATTCACCATGACTCAAAATAACTATGGTCCATTATGTACCTTAGTAACTTTGTGTCAGATATCACAAAAATTGATCTACCAGTTTTATTTTAGGGGAAATCTCAATGGTTCTTCAGTATAATTGTTACTAAGCTCATACACCTCAGCAAACTTTACTTTTGCTGCAACCCTTCCCTGAAATTCTCGCCCAAATTCTGCCCCACTTTCTCCCAATCTCTCTGTCTTCCAAAGTTCCCTTAAAACACATTTCTTTAAAGCAGCTTACCCTCATTTATCTTAGCATAGCTTCATTATGCTGCTAAATGCAATACCCAATACTATATTGCTTACCTTGCCAACTTCTGATCTTGCCCACACATTGCGTCTCAACCCCTTCTCCTTTTAGATTGTAAGCTCTTTTGGACAAGGTTCTGTTTACCTCTTGTATAGGTTATTGGTAGTTTCCATATATTTACTGTATACACTGATTTATTGTATAGCGCTGCGGAATATGATGGTGTTTTATAAATATGTGTTAAGATAAGGAATATTGTTATTTTCAGCTTGGGTCAGTCAACGGGCGTTTTTTTTCAACATGACACTTTTTTGTGCGCCCATTGGAGTCTATCAACATTTTTTCTCAGCGAAAGCAAGTGAAAAATTTCACTCATAACTAGCAAGAAATAAATATGGATGTTGCTGTTATACTGAAGAGATGGTCTAGTTTACAGGTTAAGTGCCTGTAAGGTCTCAGATCCTGGGGACCTTGGATAGCAGTATAGGCTCACAGGAGCCTGAGCCATATTATACAGATGTGAAATAGATTGTTACTTGATAACTATTAAGAAACAATTATCACATGTAGCTGCATACTTTGTATACTCCAAGATGCAGCTTCTGGACTATTTAAATATGCCCATTATATTAGAAAAGCAATGACTTACAACACATGGATAATTTAAAAGGAAGAGTTGGAGGCTGCAATCTACCAGACATTCAGTGCATTCAGCTGAATCCATTAAAGTGCAAAGGAAAATGGAAGAATAGGCTTGCAGAACACCAGCCCCCTTGCTCATTATGTAAAAACAAATGTCAGCTATACATTTTTCACATTAACTATAGGTCTGCATGTGTATTATTTTTTTGCTATGCAATTACATTTACAAATCCTCATTAGAAATGTCTCAAACTGTTGTGTGAAAAAGAGGGCATTGCTGGCTGACACTGCAAATATAAATCAGTTGTGATTAGATGGAGGTGTCCAAAATGACCTTTGTGTGCTATACCATAGAGTTTAACAGAAGGAATATGAAAAGTTCCCCTTACAGAAGAACTTGTAAATTTGGAGATTAATCCTGACAGAGATCAGTGAGGACACAGCATGCCACTTCCTCCTCTGAGAATCATTTAATAAGCAGCTTAAACCTAAAGAAAGACGGATTTGAGCCCAGTCCTGTCAGAAACAACATCTAGAATAATGAGGCATTGTGTAAAGAATTGCCTATACATTACAGTCTTCCTCGTTCAAGTCTGCGGGTCTGCATCAGGGAGGCAAGAGAATATCATTTCAGTCAAGCATCTTTAAGTGCCTTTTCAGAATTTCAAGATTCATCCGTGAAATCCACTAGTTTAATAGAAGCCAAGTACCAAAAGTTAACTGAGAATTGGCTGCTGAGATATGTGTAAATATGAATGAACACACTTTGTCATGTTTAGCCATGGCATCTTCTCTAGTCTGTGGGTAAGGCATATAGAAACAAAGATAAATGGAGGTTACAAAAAGAATGAACAAAGTACAAATAGATTTCCCCTTGAGAAAGGCTATGCGCCGAAACGTTGGGGTAATTCTCATTCTTTGGGGTGTCTGCTTCCTTGTAGTTCTTGGTTTTCTGGTTACTAATTGGTGGTATGTATTTAAACACTGCTATTGATTTGATATGGTTTTGATGTACAATTACTGTATAGAGCATGTTGTCTGTATCGCTGTTCTGGGAGGGGAGTCACCGACTCTCTAATGTAAACTGTTCTAAATTGATACATTTAGGGCCAGATTTATCAAGGGTCGAAGTGAATTCGAGGGAATTTTCTAAGTAAAAAAATTCGAAAGTAATTTTTTGGATACTTCGACCATTGAATAGGATACTACGACTTCGAATTTACTTCGAATTGG